>NC_088780.1:140049558-140747891 GCF_958450345.1 Calliphora vicina | reverse complement strand
AAAGTGACTAAATGAAAACAAATTTTATTTGAATAAAACTTTAATTTTTTTATTAAAATTGGAATGCGGAGTTAATTTTTAAATCCGACATACATATATATTTTTTATGATTTCATAAGCAAAATTACAAGGACCCAGATCATTTATCGAGGGTTTATATTCAAATAGAGCTATGAGGAAAATCAACATTTTACAGGAGAGCGAAAAAACTGTTTTTTTCGTTAACTATAAGAGTAATAACTAAAGTTTATTTTACAATATTATTTAAAAACGACGTCTAAATCCTACATATGTTAAGTTTTTATTAATTCCTGATATTCGCACTTTTATGTTAGATAGTACTTTTTACAAGTTGAAGTTTTTTCGATTGTAACAGTGAAATAAGCAGATTGCACTATTTGAACAAAAATAAAAATGAGCTTTAATATAAACTATGAGGTTTTTATGTAAGTAATAGGGCTCATACACAACACCATAATTGATGTGCAATCAAGTGATTGTGCAATTAAGCTGGAAACATACACTACACCAGCATGCTGGTACAAAATAAATTTTTTACCAAAAATTTTGTGGAAAAGGTTGTAATGAATAACGATAAATTTTGTAATGAATTTATTATTGCTATTATCCTAAAACAAAAATGGAGTAAAAAAACGCGTTTGGATGATATAACTTTACAACACTCGATTCAATCATACTGGCACAATCACTTAATTGCACATTCATGATGGTGTAGTGTATGGGCTGTATAACACGAGTTTTTAATATTTGCTTAGTTGAATAGGACATAGTTTTACATACGTGAAGAACTTCGTAGTTGTAAGAAAGTTTATACATAAAGCTAATTAGCTTTCTAGAATTTTCCACAGAATTTCTTTTTGTAGGAAGCTGTGCTTCGTGGGTATTTAAAAAAATTGGCTTACTTTCTCAGCACATTCTCCAAAACGATTCAAATGTAGGCTGTAGAGAATTCATTTTGTTGGTTGATCGGGCTTGCCCGACTATACCATTTTACTTGTTTATTAAAAAGTATTCTTCGTTGCTTTTCACATTTTTTTTTGTTATATTTTTATTTTTTAGAATGAAATATTAAAATAAAATAGAAAAAAGCAAATAGTGCAAATTTAAAATATTATTTAACACTTAAGTAGTGAAGATAGAAGTATGAAATTTTGTAATGTGGTATTCAATATTTGGATCTTTAACTTACTATTTTTTTGTAAAAAAAATTATTGGAAATCTAAAAGGATAGTCAAGGATAAAAATTTTAAAGGACATTTTTGACATATTTTGATCCTGACAGGATAAAATCAAAATAATACGAAATATTTTGCAACCCTTTTTGACCATTTGGCATCAAATTTGGCATAGTAGGATGATTAGAAGTATTTTAAAACATGTTTTAAAAAATTTAAAATCTCTTATTCGAATTATTCGTTTTTTTCGAATAAGAGAAAAATCGTATAATTTGAAAAACCTAGTATTTAGGAATTGTGCGATTCCTGTCAAGTTTGGTCCGAAAGATGTGCTAAAACACATCTTTAGAAAATGCTAATAACTCAAAATAACAATCTAAAAATTATATTAATCGTTAACCAAGGCGGTTTTCATCTAATACACTACATTCTTACAAAATTAAAACATGATGTGTTTATAACGGTTATTAGTAATTTTGCTAAATTTCGATCATATCAAATTTTGATATGATCTTTATCTTATAATAAGCTAATTTTGGATTGTATAGAAATTTCCCGTCTGTCCTCGTAGCACTATCCTTGTTTACAATACAATTGTATACATTTTTAACAGGGTAAATTTCCATTTTAAACTTGAAAGCAATAGATTTAATAAACAGAACCAGAAACAATATTGAATGAAGCTTTTGTTACCACAGTAATGTTTACAATTATTATAAAATCATGATGTAGGAAGGCCATTATGTACATCATGAGAATGGTGATTTTACTTTACATGAAGGATAATGAAGATGATGGCAACGATGGAAATTCTGATGGCTGATGACGATGATAATGCGTATGCTGTTGTTCATACTACTGCCGCTGTAGCTGGTGCTATTTATAATTAAAATTGTTACAATAATAAAGAAGATATTATGTAGAGGATGACGATGATGATAATAATAATGATGACTGAAATAAAGAACAGGAAAAAATTGCACAAAATGTACGTAAATACACCAACTGAAAACAAGTGTAAAATGCTAAAGACGAAAGAGAAAAGAAAGCAAATAAAAATGGGAAATGCTGTATAATAACAAAAATTATAATTAAAATTACTTGTCGAAATCTTCTCAACCATAATGATAATAAATTACAACTGGACTTTATAATTTTTATGCCACTGTTTGTGTGTATCTTCTTTATTGTGACTTTCTTTTATTTTTCATACACATTTTAAGTCTTGGAAATATTTTTTATTTTCAGCACAAAAATACTTATTCTTGATATTAACTATACTTTTTATGTTTATAATTAGCAAATTGGCAACAATTTTTGTTTGATATTTGACAAAAGTGTAAACGTTGAACTAATAAACTTTTCAGTATACAAACTAGTTTTACTAAAGTGTTCTTAATTGGAATACAAAAATAATAATGTCTATCACAAAACATAACATTCGCTGCCAGTTACGAGTGAGTGAGGGAGTACCTAAGAATTATGGTTCTAAGGTAATCAAGGTTTGACTACTAAATACTTAAATATATGAACATTTTATTTATTTTCATAGTTAAAAATTTTGTTTAGTTTGCTTATGGTCCAAAATTGTTCTAAGTTATATATTTTATTTGAATTTCGAGTGTTGTAGCAATACAAAATACAAATGTGCCCATTTTCAATTTTTGAGGCAAAAATTCAAATGTACAACTTTCGCTTTTTGAGAAAAAAATTTTACGGTTCAATTCCTAACACCTCGACGATATAAATGACAAAAACTTATGCCAATTGGTCACTCAGTTTATATATAAATTGCTGTGAAAGTTTACATTTTTTAAATAACGTTTTCAATCTGAAAAATGTAAAAAAATAGCAGTAAGGAAAAAGTGATTTTTTTTTTAAAAATTAGTTGTATCTAATTGCGTTTTCTTTTCTGACACAAAATGTTGCCAACATATTTTGTACCATTTATTAAGTATTACCCATACCCTCATAATGTTTTACATTTTTAACGATCACAATAGAACAAAAACCATTACCATTTATGTACCTTCTAAATGTTGTAAAACTATACATTTTGGTGTTTAAAAATTGTTGCATTTCTAACCCTTTGAAAAATTGAGGGTGAAACGTGTAGCACATCTTCGGGGTTTTAGGGCAACATTATTTGAAAAGAACACGTTATACCCTTGCCAAACTAAATTTTTTTTAGAAAAGAACACAGAAAAGGTTAAAAGGCAGAATAAAGGCATCATTTATGCCAGAAAAGAAAACGCCATAAGATTTCACCAAAATGGATTACAATACCGGAGGTGTGTGCCTTAAATAAACATAAAATATTTTACTAAATGTTTATATTATATGTAAAATTTCAGGTTTTTATCAATCATCTTTATTGTGAAGTTGCTAAAAAGTTGTTTGTCTTCTGTAGTACAGAACTTACGTTGCCTGCATTTGCCCAAGGAATATGACATATGCGGTTATTTGTGGGAAGGCCAGGCTTCATTCCATACTAAAATTTTTTGCAACTACTTGCACCGAAGCAAATAATTTAATTTTTTCATGAGAGAAGCATGAGAGCTTAATGTAGCAAGTTTTATAACAATAGCGAACGTCAAAGACATACACAATTGCATACGCAAAATTTACTTATAGCGGAGCCCCAAGAAAACCCCAAACAAACGAATAAATGCTATTTGTAGAAAATGCTATAAGAATATAGATTGAAATCTTTTTTGAAAATGTTTGGTGAGTTGGTGGGGGGTGGTTATCAGAAAGTTGGGGGGGGGTGTTATTGAAAATTTTTTTAAAATGCTTATATTAACAATAGGGGATTCTACACAAAGTTTTATGATGCTAGCTCCCTTGGAAATAATTTTTGCCGCAATTTTGGATTTTTGCAATAGTTAAACAAATTTAATGTTAAACAACATAATTGCAATTAAAAATAGTTTTTGTATTTCATTTCCCACAGATGTTTAAATACATTTAATATATGAATTGTTTTAATATAAGAGAAAATTCTGTCACGTACGATATTATATTTTATTTATTATAAAATCATACAAAATTTGTTTTTATTTAAAATGACGGATTGTAAAGGAAAAATATTTGGTTTACTGTAAGAAATTAAAAGAAAACATAACGCTTCTCACGATTCCCAAGTTTTCGCACATTTCTACATGTACCTCAAAATTACTTCCGTTTAATGTCACGTACAATGTACCCTTATTTAGCTCAATGTTTGGGACAACAATGTTTCGAAAGAACTTATTATTTATTAAAAAAAATATAGTACCCTCTGTATGGAACATAAAGACCAACTTATTTTTCAGATACTCTTATTTTTGCAAAATCTATTCCTCTCTATAGGCGTACAAATGTCACGTACGATGACATTGAATTGCCTATATATCAACTCGCAGATTGCTGGGGACCGATTTGAAATTAACGGATTTTGAAACAATTTAGCATTGGTCATCAATTTGTTAAAATTATTTCTTAGAAATCACATTTTCTTGATTGTTTTCTAATAACTAATTTAATTTCCTTCAGGAAGCAGCACGTCTTACTTGCATTTACAGGTAGGATCACTCGATTGCTGCAATAAGCCAATTTTATACAATTTTTATTGTCCCCAATAAAGAAATTGTCCCAATCAAATAATCTGCAATCACATGATTACCTTATTTTAAATAAATTGTATTGACGTAAATTGCTGCAAAAAGGTTTAGTGACAATAATTGCCGCATTCCAGCCACACGATTGTTCTAGAATACGGCAACTAAGAGAAACAGCTGTTGTGCTAGATGTTAAATTTTGTTATGTTTACATGTATAACAAATTTTAATCTATTTGTGAAAAAATGATTTGTTCACTAAAAAAAAAGAAGAAAAATGCGTCGGCTTTAATTATCGTGTGTGGATTTGATGAAGAAAAAAATTAATAAAAGAAAAGAAGAAGGTCAAAGAGTGGCTCACAAAAACAAGTACTGGTGGTCTTCGGTATTGCCCCTAACACCAATTCACTTTTTTAAATTATAATTACAATAAATACAACAATGAGAACTTCTTTTACTTTCGAAAATAAATGCTGCTACAAATAAATATTTCATTTAAAAAAATTAATATTGCAGCTAATTGTCTTCTTTAATTGTCACACTAGAAGACAATCAATATTGGTGTATTTTCAACGTTTTTATTGGTCAATCATAAGTTGTCTCAAGCCTTCACATGATTTCCGTACCAGGTTTGCATTTGATTGGGCCAAATAAGCACAATATTGTTGTGGTTTGGCATATAAGCCAATAAGTTGTGAAATCACACGATTGAGGTATAAAATAGACCAATAATTGGTGCATTGCGGCAGTCGTGTGAATTTACCTTTATAAATAACTTTATTAATAAATTTGACGATGTTTTTCGTCAGCTCCATACATTGAATAATATGAATATAAAACAAGTAAGAGTTTTATATTCGGCTGTGCCGAATCTTGTATATCAAAATATGTACAAAAAAAGGGTGCCGCGATAGACCAGGGGGGCCTATCGGGGCACCGAAAAGAAATTCGTTCGAATTTGTATGCTTTATACTCTGTATTTCGAAAGTGTTTCGATTCGAATCGAATTACGTAATAACCACCCAGTTGATTGTGTGCTGAACTATTAATCTGGGTGTATCTGCAGACAAGCAAAACTCTTCGCAGTTTGTGATGTTAAAAAAATGATGTAGTGATTAATTTCTTAAAAATTTTAATGAATTATGTCGAAATTTATGTTGATATCATTATACTCGTATACATATTATTGACAATAAAATTTATTTCTGACTAGCTGACCCGACAGACGTTGTCCTGTCAAATTAAAAAAAATGCTTGTGTTCTATTTGTGAATTTGTGAGAAGCGGTTTGAAATGGGTAAAAATAGAAAAAAAATAGAAAAAAATGAAAAAAAAAAAACGTATTGTTGAATGATAATTTTTATTCATATTGGGTTATGTTTGATTTAAATTTGATTTTAAAATATGTACAATGAATCTTATGGTCATAGAATAAAGCAATTAAGACCCTAAGGGATGTTTTCTCATTAGTTGATTATCTTTTTTCCCAACGAAAAACTGCAGATTAAAGAAATTTGGTTTTCTCAATGTCTCATTTGCTTTTATTCTGTCGCAAAGCTAACCCGACCTCATCTGCCAATTATTTATTTATCGTACAGATAAATTCAATCAGCTGACTGCTGTTCATAGTTTGTATGTGTTTGTGTTTTTGTAAACGAAATTAAATAGATTTTATAAAAAAAAAGTTTAATAGAGGAATTAACATTAATTTGATGGAGGATGAACACGAAGAACATGAGTTCCAAGTGAATGCTGAAAAATTTTATCATGCCAGGCCTGCCTGATAATGAATATTTCAAAAGATTCCGGCTGTCGATGGCCACGTTAAACAGCTGATTTATGTAAACATGTTGTCAATTGAAGGCAGGGTTCCCAACTTTCACATCTATTTTGAGAGGTATTGCCAACTGAAAATAATCTTTTTTGTCGGTATATTGAGAAAAACAAAATTGTTAACGGACAGTTTATCGGCCTAATAAATTTATGTCGACATTTAGTAACAGGCAGTTTGTCGATACATTGAGAAAACGGGCCTAAGTCTATTATCAAAAACCAAAGTCTTGCAACAACAGAATACATGTAAATCAACGTACATATTTTGAGCTTTTATATAAGTAATTTAATTTTGGTCTGAAAAATGAGTGATCACAGATCGAACTCCTTTTCTTGATTAAACGCTTATTGGTCAAGTTATTATCGAATTAAGATAATTGGAGTTTTTATATAAAAAACAGATTTTTGGTCAGAAATATAAGTGATCACATATCGAGCTCCTTTTCTTGATTAAACGCTTATTGGCCAAGTTATTAGCCAAGTTATTTTTTCTAATATAAAAAAACCGATTTTTGGACAGAAATATGAGTGATCACAGATCGAGCACTTTTCTTTAATAAACGCTTATTGTCCAAGTTATTAGCGAATTTAGATATTGTGAGTTTTGATATAAAAAACCGATTTTTGGTCAGATATATGAGTGATCACAGATCGAGCTGATTTTTTTTTATTAAACGCTTATTGACCAAGTTTTATGATTATATCCCTTGGAAATAATTTTTGCCGCAATTTTGGATTTTGGACACATAGTGCAATAGTTAAACAAATTTAATGTTAAACAACATAATTCCAATTAAAAATAGTTTTTGTATTTCATTTCCCACAGATGTTTAAATACATTTAATATATGAATTGTTTTAATATAAGAGAAAAATCTGTCACGTACGATATTATATTTTATTTATTATAAAATCATACAAAATTTGTTTTTATTTAATATTGTCCATGTTATTAGCGAATTTAGATATTGTGAGTTTTGATATAAAAAACCGATTTTTGGTCAGATATATGAGTGATCACAGATCGAGCTGATTTTTTTTAGAAAAATCGATTTTTGGCCAGAAATATGAGTGATCACAGATCGGGCGGCTTTTCTTGATTAAACGCTTATTGTCCAAGTTATTAGCGAATTTAGATATTGTGAGTTTTTATATAAAAAAATCGATTTTTGGACAGAAATATGAGTGATCACAGATCGAGCTTCTTTTCTTGATTAAACGCTTATTGGCCAAGTTATTAGCGATTTTAGAATGAAGGCAACACTGGAATACATACTTTTAATTAGATTTTTAAAGTTTAGGGAATCCCCATATATATAAGTAGTGTGTTTGGATCCTCTAAATTAATTTTTTTATATGACAATGAATGATTAATTTTATTTGCTATGTAATTTTATTTCAATGGATATTTTCTATTGGTCGTAAAAAACTATTGTGGATTATTGCGAACATTTAAAAAAAATAGCCAAATCAGTCCAAGCGTTCTGCGATTTTAGATATATTGAAAAAAAGTGGGCGTAGAAGTGGGCGTGGTAAATTTTTCCTTTAGTAAAAACTTAAATAGGATTTCTACGAACATTAAAAAAAATTAGCCAAATCGGTGCAGCCGTTTTCCGATTTCATATAAATCGAAAAAAAGTGGGCGTAAAAGTGGGCGTGGTCAATTTTTCTTTCCGTAAAAACATAAGTTGGAGCATTGCGAACATTTAAAAAACTATTTTTTTCCACATCGGCTCAGCCGTTTTCAACTGATGCAATTACCAACGAACGACAATTAATTTTTATTTATATAGAAGACGATAGATATAGGGGTTATATGTGGGGTAGTGTCAATTATGGATCGGTACTCACAAAAGTTGGTAGAAAGATGTAAGTTTATATACTTGTTTATGTCCAATTTCATCACGATAATAATTATTTTAAGGTAATTATGTATTCAAGTAATTTTTTGAGGGGGACCCTCAATTATGGCCCCATTTCCGCCATAATTTACAGTATAACTTCAGAGTACTTAGAACTATTTTGTGCAAAATTGTATGAGGATTGCTCAAGTTCCTTAAAATGTTAAAATTTGTTGTGTCGAGGTTCTACTTTTAATAAGCATTGGGTAAAATTGTACAGTTTCAATTATAAATAACTTTTAAACTGCATGTGCGTTCGACAGTAAATAATTTAATTTTATACACGTTTTAAAACTTACTGCAATCTTTTGCCAAGTTTAATCATTTAAGTGAGATTATAATTAGAAATTAAAACTTAGAAATTAGTTTGATAAACATTTCAATTGTTTGCATAAGTATATTAGTATTACGTACTTATTAATTAGCACAAATAATATAATGTGTTTCAATAACTTCAAAAACTTACTCTATAAGTAAAAAAGTTATGTAATTGTTTAATGTTTTTATTTTATATTGCAAACTAAGGATTTAATTTTATTGGAATTGTTGGAATAAAAATTACTCGAATAGTTGATGAAGTTAAATAAAATTAGATTTGATTATGTGGAAATATTTTGAGAACTCTGACCATAATGTTTGAAGGGACCATTTCTCAACATTTTTGTCTTGCTGGATCAAAAGATCCCGTCAGTAAATAAAACTGCTCAGATGAGTTCTTTTATGACGGCTATTTAAAACTCCTTTTTAGGTGTTTCAAGCGAACTTTTATTTTTACGTTGAAAAAACACTGTTAACTGTGGAGTTGAGTTAATTTTTTTAATATCACCACCTATTGGTATATAACAGTATAGGTCTCCGTTGACTCTAACGTAGAGATTTTTTGATTTAAAATTTTCTGGATAACCGTTATTTACGGTCCCTGTTCAGAAGGCTTCCGAGATAGCAGAACGGTGTTACGTCTTCTCGTCTATTGTGAATGATCTGTTGTTAGAAGTATTTGTTCTCTTTCCTTTAGTTTTAGCAATATTTATCAATTTTTACTGCATTGACCTTAACCTGCACATCATAGAAGTCGTGGGATAGTAGATATGTGTCGCCATCTGTCACCACCTCCATGTGTTTTATATTTGCGGAAATGGCAATAATTTTGTTTCATGTTATTTTATATCGCCGAGTTCTGGTAATTGTGTATGAATGAGGAACATTATATTTTTCTTGTTTTTATGACTTAAAAAAATCTATATAAATCTCATAATGACAAATATTATTAAATCTGCTAAAAAAAATCCTTATTCTCACTCTCTTTTAAAATGATTTATATCTTTTTCTTATAAAATAATACCAAATTGATAAGTATGGGTATAAATTACCATTCATATTTGTTACAACATCTATTGTTGGAATTTTGCAAATTCTACTTGTAGATATTTGTCGCGTATAAATTTAAAAGTTTTTTAATACTGTTAAAGTCGGAATAAATATACTTTTTCTGTTTGTTTATTCTGTTTACAACAATTCATGTCTAGTCTTTTTGTAGCATTAAGTGTCTTTTCATGTTTCATGCAGAGTAGAGAACAAAAACTTCAAAATTGTAGCAAATTGTTTGTAGTCCTTTGCACCTCCCTAAACAAACTTTATACCAGGATAATGCAGACGTTGATAAGGATCTCTAGGTAATAGGCAGCTTTCGCTAAAAGAATAATATTTTTATATTTGTATGCGTTACCAGTACGTTAGATACATACACAGACAAACATATTTATGCATATTTTTTTACTATACATTGTTTGTTTAAATCCACCTTTAGACGTTAACGTGTTTTGTGAACCATTTTTTTTTTTGCAATATTTTCCTTACGTTGCTTTTTTCTGTATGTCGGCTTTATTCTGCTGCTTTCTAACCCCGTTGTTAGAAAAGACTACTTTATTATATGTTTTTTTATTTTTGAAACGGGAAAGATCTGTTAAATAAAACACCAAAGCTTTAAGATTGTTTGTGGTTTGTTATTCTGCTAAAGTGGGTGAGAAATACAATTTTGTTTTGCTGCTGTAGATTTGTGTGTTAGTTACTTGAAAAACATTATAAATTATGTGTTTAAATTTGCGTTTAGCTAGAAACCACTTAAACAAAATATACGTTTTACTTTTAAAAGTTTTTACGTTTTACGATATGAAATATACTATGTATGTATATAGTACAAAACATATAAAACAAAAATTATGAGAGAAAATTATGTTCTTGAAACTAGCACACAGTGGGATCAAGTGCATAATCAAAAGTGATAATAAATCCGAATCTTCTAAGCTATTGGCAGAGGAGGATATATGCTTTAAGAAAATTAAAGTTGAGACCACTCTGTTGAAAATGGTGTCAAAATGTTAGGAAATGTTTCTTCATGATGCAACTTGAACAAATATGAACAGATTTCAATGATTGGAACTTTGTTATAAAACAAGTGGGAAAGTAAACAGGTTTCTGTTCATTTCACTAAGTTGTCTCTTATACTTTAAAAGATATTTAAGTTTAAATTTACATCCTCATTTTTCTAATAAATTACAACACCTACCAAGCCTTTTGGCATTATCTGAATACGTCTACACGCGAAAAAGAATCTTAAAAGGTGTTTGTTTTTAATATTTCTAAATCTGATATATTTTTAAAATTCTAAGTTTATCATTAAACTAAAAAATTATCACTTCTGTATTAAAGATATGACTCTTTATTAATAGGCGCCTGCTTAAAAACGTCGAAAGTGGAGCAAATTTTCTAAAAATTGTAAATTTTTTAATAGCATACAAATTATATACATACATATCTGTTGCAACAACTTTCATACACAACTTTTAAAAAAGGTTAATTATTTTTAGTATGAGAGTGTTTTTATAACCTCCACCACCATAAGTGGTGAATAAGGGTATATATAAGTTTGTCATTCCGTGTGTAACATTGAGAAGTATTCATCCTAGACCTAACAAAGTATATATGTATATTATTGATCCTTATGAAATTCTAAGTCGATTGAGCTATGTCCGTCTGTCTGTCCGTCTGTGTAAGACACGCACCGCTTACGCAAACTTAGCAAAGTTGCAAAAAGCAGGTCGGTATTGAAAATCAGCGAAATCGGTACAGTAGAACCAAAGTTACGAATCAAAATGTGGGACAAAAAAATTTATAATTTTCACATATTTTTGGTCATTGGTAAATATATTGCAGCTAATTCCATAAAATTTTGCACTTGTATGATAAAAGGAGTAACCTTGATGAAAATTATAAGAATCGGTCCATGATTTCTCCTAGCCCCCATACAAATTTCTTCCCGAAATATGGTTTAATGGTCTATAAATGCCTACAGAATAGCAGTATCCATAGAAAATTTAGCAAAAATGAGTTTCGTGGTAAAAAAAATTACATTACCAAATTTTTCGTGTATCGATCCATATTTGACCATAAAAAGTACACTTCCGAAAATGACTTAAATAAGTATAAATATCTCATAAATGTCGCTATCAAGTTGAAATTCGACATGAATAATCCCCATGTATACCAAAACCGCAGCACCAAATTCTATGAATATCAGCCTATAATTTATTATAGCTCCCATTAAGGACCATTTCCGAAAAACACATTAATCGGCATAAATATCTAAAAAATATCAATATCGAACCAAAATTTTACACAGATCCGTAATTTATATTTGAAAATCATACTATAGGATTTTGTGAATATCGGGCCATATTTGACCATAGCTCCCATATAAGGTCCTCTTCCGAAAATCAGTCATAAATCTCTTATAAATATCTTTATCATGCTAAAATTAAACAAAAATAATACTCATATACATACAAATCACTGTGCCGAATTTTATGAAGATTGATCCATAATTGGTCATAGCTCTCATATAAGGACCGTTTCCGAAAAATATCTTAATAAATATCTAAAACATATCGATATCAAAATGAAATTATACACAGATCAGTAATTTTTATCCAGTTATTTTACTTCAAATTCGGACTTGACTTGATCCAGTGAAAATAAAAGGTACGGAATAAAATATTTGTTATTTAGTAAAAAAAGGGTGAATAATTTTTGAATTGATACCGAAATAGAAATTTTAGCGTCTAAACATAAACATATCTGGCGAAATATTAGCAGAATCGCAATTAATAATCAAAACATTAATTTAGATTAAAGTGGTGTTGAAAGTGATGGAGAATGTGATTTTGAAACGGCCGTCGAAAGTGATATTGAGGAGGATATTAATAATGATTACGTTGAAATAGACGAAGGCCATGATCTTTAAATATATATTTATAAGTGGTGTTATTAATCGCGTACTTAAATGTTGCAAAATATTTAATAAATCTAATGATAAACACAAAATATTGCAAAATTACGTTTTGTTGCAAGAAAAACATGGAGTACGTCTTATAAATTATGTTATGCATTATGTTAAACATCATCGGACATCTTTGTTTAACATGGTAATACACTTTTTGTGTGTTTATAAATGCGTTAATCATACACTGTCTGACTTCAAATTAGCCACGTTCACTGACAATGATATCAAAATTTGGACAGATTTGTGTAGTTCCCTAAGACCACTTCGTTCAGCAAAGATACGACAAACGTTGATAGAGCTTGAGGGTAAAATACAATTTGTTATAAATAATTCAGAAAGAGTGACTAATTCATTTACTAAAGAAATAGTTATTCATTTTAAAACCAGAATTAATGAACGACTAAAGAGTTTGACAATTTGGCAATTGTTTTGTAGATTGTTCGGGAGGGAATCTGATCAGAATATTTATTGATAGACTTTGTTTTCGAATGTTTTCTAACATCATTAATGCTTGGACTTAACGTTATTTTTTGTTAAAGTATTAAAAAACTTACATCAAAACTTTTTTTATATTTTTAAAAAAATTTAAATAAATCGAATGAATTGATTAATTTTAAACGTGTGATCGAATTATTCGAACAAGTTAAAATCTTGTTAGAGGGGGTCAAAATTTGACATTTTGGCCAAACATCCATGTAAGTCATGCACGTAAAAAAGTTTTCGATTTTGCAAAAAAAGTCAACAATTTATGTGTTGAGTTACAAAATATTTATTTTGATAGATACAAATATCGCGTCCCAACAGCTCTTCAAGGAAAAGACCTAAGCTTTCATTTGAGAAAAAAATAGAAACAAAGGGCCCATTGAGAAAAAGTCAAAAAAGTTTTTGATTTTGGAAAAAAATGTCAAAAATTTTTAATTTTTTTTAGTTTTTATTTTTTGAAAGATCTAAAGTATTTGGGACACATTTTGCTAAGAACAATAGGTAATCGGTCAGAGAGTTCTTAACCGATCTTGTTGAAATATGATGCAAATTTTATCCCAATCGGAAGACATTGATTTCAAAAGTTGGTTCACTTGACATGAAATCCCCCATATACATATATATAAAGATTAATGCATGTCTGTTTTTTGTTTGTTTAGCGATCCTCTTGAAATTTTTTTCGTATGTGCTTCTATATCGGGATGGAAGCAAGGGAACTTTTTACTTCCCATAAAAAGTAAATATTTATTATGGAATATTTGGTGAATCTGGTGAATTGTAATTGTGAAGGCCGCAAAACTTCCAATACATATCACACAAAAACTTACATTTTGATAATTGATTTTCGAGTATAGTATTACCTTCTCCTATAAATTTCAAATTATTTGAGTTAGGGCCTATCTACGTGACACCAACGAAATGGTATCCGATTATAAAGCTCTTCCTAGGACACCGTCAGTAAAATTAAAGTAATTTTTGTATTTCCTTCTTTTTTTAAATAAAGAATTACTGTAATATAATTTGGAATTTAACAAAATTTATTTCAATTATTGAAAAATTATTGTATGTACTTTATATTCCGTAATTATAATCGAATTCAAATGATAGTGGAATTGATGGAACAGTAAACATTCGATTGTTGACAATATCGGTTGTGATAACGAATCCGATTTCTCTAGGCGGATTGGAATATTGCCAGAAAAAACTTTATGTCTTAGAAATAAGACAATATTTTTAGAGTGATATTTGGACAACCACTACCGAAGATATTTGCGAAAAACAAAATAAAGTCAAGGTGAAAAAGGAAAATCTAAAAATTTCAAATTTAATATATTTTAAGTTACAAGCTGAACAAAGTTTTCCTAACCAGATGTTCGATTTTGACACCCTATATATCATATTTTTTTCGATTGATTCCACTGTGCGACATATGTAACATATGGCCACTTAAAAACTCATATTTTACAAGTATTTCTATATGCTGTTTTAAGTTTTATTTAAACTTAAATTAAATATAGTTTTTGTATTTATATGGCTTGCTAAAAAGTTTTCTGATTGCATGGTGGTAGTGGTTATTATAATTTTGTCAATTAAAAGGATAGCAAAACTCTGAAATGGAAACGTATTCAAATTTCTTGTTTAAAAATTTGATATTTAAATTAAATATCATCTAATTCAGTTTCAGAGTGAGAAAGTTTTGAACATACTTAATGAAAGTTTATGATTTTAATTACATATACATATATAATTTACTTTTTATGTGTTTTCTAAAAAAAATTATTTATAAATACTAACATTACTCAGAACACAATTTTAGTTATACTACATGAATTTCATTAAATTTTATCCGTTAGATATCTTCTTTGTCAGTTCAAAAAGTAAATTCATGAAATTCTACATTTTAAAAACTTTTAATGAGTTTCAGCTGCATTCACAAAATTCAATATAAATTTTTGAAAACTCTCAGCCTATCAAAAACTCTTTGACAATCAACTTGCATGTACTCTATTATCAAGTCAAAGCTACAAAACACTACAAATTTGTATTCTGCACTTTCTTTGTCGTCATTCCGAGAATATTTTAATAAAAGTGAATATTTGAAATGTGCTTGAATTATATAAGTATATAAAACTTCTGCTAACATATTAATTCAATTTTATTTATTAAAAAACTTGTGTTGTATGAGCACTAAAAAATGTAAAAATAAACTTACCTGTAATGTAATTTTCTGCAACGCAAAATATTAAAAAACATGTTCCTGCTGGTTTTCATACATATGTCTGTATATTAGAGTGTCCCTTAGAATTAAATTTTTCGTAATGTTGACACGGTACCCGCTGAAAACTTTCGTAATGACCTAAAATACCGCCAAAAAAATTTAGCTTGTTCTAAGAAGGGCAACCCGTGCCAACTTTCGATTTAGTTTTGAGGTGCATTTACAAGGGGGAAAATGCATTTTTTCAGTTTATTTATTTTAAATTTTTGCCATTAAATAATTACTTTTGCAATTTAATTTAAAATAATCGAAATGTGTACGTAATTGTCGTTCTAGTAAGATATAAAAAACAAAAATTGGTCAAAAAATTTTAAAGTTATTAAAAAATCGCCAGGCCATTAACGTGTCTCAGGCCACTAGAACAAGAACTGTAGGAACAAAATTAACATATTTTGAGTAATATTAAAACAAAAGTTTATTCTTACTTAAAATATATCCATATTTACTTGTATATGAGTTTTTATCTTCATAGGATACAGTTAACCTATTCGCAGTTATAACCAAACAAAAATATATTTTTTAACGGCAGTTTCAATTTCAAATTTTTAAAAATTTTGTTTAACAAATTTCAGAATTTTTTGATCATCAGATTGGGATTTATTGACAACATAATAGGTAATAATAATGTGAAAAAGGTATGTCAATACCTCTTATATTTTGCGATATAAATTTTGCGATTTTCGAGAAAAACTATTTTTTTTCCATATTTTGGCGAATGAGCCCAATTTCCAATTTAATTTTAGGTAAAATCTGTTCAGAATATTATAGTCGAGGTAATTTTAAATATAGTCTGAAAGTTTTCCTAAAATCGGAAAACGTTTACCCTTAAATCGTGAAGGTCAAAAGTAAAATTTTTCAATATTTGGAATTTATAATGGAAAGATAGCGAAATGTTATATATTTTTGGGCCGATTTTGATGAAACTTAAGAAAAATATAAAATAAAGAGTAGTATTTACAATAACAGCACAAAAATGGAAATTAACCCTTAATAGCACTTGGGGTCCAAATGACCCTGAACTTTTAAAATCACGAAAACACAGTCATACTTATTACCAAATTTCTTTCGACCGACCTAACTGAGCACTTTAACGAAGTCTACATTCCTAAAATTGAATAATTTTTTCTAGGCGGGAATTCCCGGTATTCCCGGGAAATATCAAAATTAATCCTGATTTCCTGAGAAATGAAAAGTGTGGGAAAAGAAAAACACAAATATGGAAGCTATGATTAATTATGGATGGATCATTATAAAATTTGTATTAAATTTCTTTTGAATGCCAATATTTTTAAGAGATTTATGCTCGTTAATGTGATTTTCGGATGGACTGATATCGCTTTATCGACGCAGAATTTGCACGTTACAAACAGAAGTATTAACCCAATATACTTTTCTCTGCTCTTGTTATGTAGGGTATGCAAATAGAGATGTTGATAGATCCGGAGCGCGAAATTAGCTACTGGGCTCGAGAGGTCGATGATACCATGTGTTACGAAAAACAATACTATGGAGACATTGTTGCGGTGTCAGTCTTTCCATGATGAATTTCAAGCATTACTGAATAAAAATAAGACCTGTAAAAAGACTGTAAATGAAAATTGTATGACCTAAATATCTGCTGGTTTATTTTGCAGTTTATATATTTTAAATGCATAAAAAATATATATTTTTGTTATGTATGAAGTTGCAGGAAATGCATAATTGAAAACGGACATTTATTGCTTTTCATTATATTTGGCGTAAAAATGGAAACCACAAAACAGTAGTAAAAACTGTAGAATTGCTCAATAAGTGAACACTTTTATTCAACGAGCAAATGCATATTTGTGTGTATTTTAAATTCTGACAACTTTGTTAAAAATTAGAATTATTATTTAACTTTTCTAAAGGCTGATGAAATGTCAAAGAAAATTTTAATTAACTTCGATCTAATATGTTTCAGTGAAAATCGTCTGGCTCTTTTAAACAATATGTGAACAATTAACTCACAAAGGATTTGCCAAAGCCAAATCATTGGAGTTCAATTTCAACGAAATGTTATCCCACTTGTACATTTTGGTATGCTGTAGTAAATACGATTAAGGTTAAGCACCAAATGGATAAAAAATGTGTTTCGAAAAATATCACATTTAAATAAACTTATTTAAGATCACAAGACTTGACAATTTTATTTTGTTTAGTTAAAGAAATTACAATAATAGAAACTTCTTTTGAATGTTATATTAAAAATTGTGTTGCTTTATTTAGATATTGCAGTGTGTATAATTTCATTTTGTATTTGGTGAACTTGTAACATTTCACTTGTATACTTGGGTATGCCTAAACAGCATATGTACAATTATGTTGTAGGTATTCAACATGAAGTAAGAAATTGTCCTAAATACACACACTCATCTCTAAGGTATTCTGTTTAAAGTTCGTGACTATACACAAATTTAAACTTTTACAATTTGAAGCTGTAGAAGTTTTTGATGTTTTTTAATTCATATATAAGTTATGAAGTTGAACAAAACGTTTAAATTATAAAATTTAATTGCAATTATTTGTTTATAATGTATGGCTTATTAAAATTTATTTTGATAACTTTTAAGTTATCATATTTAGTTATTTGTAATTTTTGGATAATTTTCTAAAATTTTAAACTTTAAAATTTAGTTTACAGCTGTTATACTAGATGTAATAGTAATATTCATATAAAAACTTTTGTAAGCATTTACAAGAAATTGAAAAATATTTTACAAAAAAGAATTGTTAATAATAAAAGTGCATACAAAGATATTAAAAAAAATTAGAATACAATTTTTGTTCGCTTACTTATATTCTATATTGATATTAATCATACCCATGCTGTAATCATTTATTTGGCAGCCATAAATTATGCAACACATTTCTGTTTATAAGTATTTAATTGTAGCATGCTGCTTATGCTCGTAGGTAGCGTATACTTAATATTTAATTCATTGAGTTATGCCTATACATAATTTCAATAAAAAGATATCTATCTATTAGTGCTTAATTATTAAATTAATTCCGAGCAAAAATTTTGTGAATTTTGGTAATGGCAACTAGTTACCACTAGTTACTAGTTACCCAGTACATTATTTTATTTAGTAGAATAGGTATTTATTTTTATACAGGTTGGTAATAAACTTTCGCATTTAGCACAGCTATCTAGTGTGTTTGACTTAAAAACTGGGCGTTAGTGGTTCGCCAACAGACAAAGCCATTAATTTTTTTGTTCATATCATATTCATTTATATGTTGATGTTAAAACTATTGTTAACTTACAATAAAATAACTCGTACATGGAGCAGTGAGTTAACAGCTTGGAATAAACGAAAAAAGAGACCAATTATTAATATTTGTGCATTAAATCGAGAACATTAGCTTTTATTGTATTTATTTCCACAAACTAATTATTATATTCAAACTTGATATATCATAAATTAGAGATTAATGGAAAAAGACACAATAGTGTTTTTAAGCCTATTTCATATTTAAGGTTGCTTTTATATTTGGATTATGTTGAAAACATCATGTAAAACATATAACAGCACATTATTGCCTAGCAAATTTCATTTCAAGTTTTCAACATCATAACTAAACTGATTTTTTTTCTACATCCTCTTTAATAAAACTGTTAAAGTTACAATAAAATTTCAATTTTTATCTTGTTTATTCACCAGCATAAAATAATAATTTCCATATGCCTTTTTGCAACATAAACACAAATATTTTAAAAAAATGACAAACCGCAGGTGAGACGGTTCATCAATCTTGTTTTCATATTTTATTTATTTAAGCATGTTTTTTTTCTTATTGAGTGAGAGAAGCAGGAACTGAATCAATATTTGTGTAAATGGACACACGTTAGGTTAGTGTGCAAACATGCTAAGTCCAATTTTTATGGAAATTGAGATTTTAATACAAAACGCTAGAACAAATAAAAATACACTGTTTGCGTAAAATAATTTTAAAATTAATTCCTTTTTTCTGTGCTAAGTCGATTTTATATAGTCAAAATTATTATCTAAATATATAATAGCACCAAATATCTTACTAACACCGTAAATCATAAATTGTTTAAGCAAATATTGACAAATTTTGAAATATATTATTATCCCAGCTCCTGACATAAAAAACGTTGCTCCATTGCATTTTGAGAGCAAGTTTAGTGATAATAGAGACTTTAAATCTAATAACAGAGGTGAAACCTTAAAAATAAAATAGTCTTATAAGAAAATAAAAAAAACCAAATAAGTTATCCGAAAAACGTATTTATAAATCACCAACACATTTCTTCAAAACTGTGATTATTTATCCTTAAAAATTATACAAAATATGTAATAAAACTGCATTAAAAGATTTCAAAATTATTTAAAACCAAGAATTTTAGAATTTTACTTAGCATTTGGACTTAGCATGTTTTCACACTAATCTAACGATATGTATATTGCTGTAGTACATATGTTAGTGTTATAGTCATAAGTATATAAGTACATGTAAACCATACTGTTGGATAAACCTTACAAGCTGCCACCCCTCATTCATGTATATCAGTGTTTGCATATACATATATCCAGGGGTCGAATGTGATCGAAACAAAAATTTAACCATTCACTGCTTTATTTTCAACAGACATCGATTATTTCAATATTTTTAAACAATGTTTCAAGCTCATGTTCTCTTTGTGCCAACCACTGATGTCTGTACATACATATAAATAATATATTTGATTGTTTTTTGGTATGACTGGCAGTGTGTACGCATTTTTGTGACTTAATGTTTCAATTTACACAGTTACCATGGTATAAATGAGGATCCATTCAACGGTCTATATATCTATATTTTTCAAGGAATTTTTACAAATATGCTTCTGTGTCTATTCGTAAGCAATACAATGCGTTTGGTTGGTTATGTACTTGTACTCGAACATGAGGTTTTAACAGTAGGTGTTTTAAGTAAGATTAATACTATTTTTTTAATATTTCTCTAGTACAGAGACTTACATGTATGATCACATATGCAGTAATCATTTGAAATCCATTCTTGTTTTCATTGGAAAATTGAAAATGTAAATAATAGCTAATTCTAGTGTTCGTGCAATTTCTGAGTAATGCAATTAAAATATTAGTTTATAATTACACTGTCCAAGAGCATTTTTGGAACAGAATAGCGAACCTATAATTCTAAAAGTGCATGTTGAGTAGATCTTTTTTTTAGAATAAACTTATAGTCCAGCTGGTCTGAATTATTTTTTAAAGTGGGTCAAAGTTTTCATTTTTTGATCGAAGGAAGCATTATACTAACTGAAAAAATTTTTGTAAGTTAATATCTGAGAGAATTCTTATGGTCAGAGTTATATTACGAAATTTTATGGGAATCATTTTTGTGGGCGATCTTAACCCTCTAGCTCCTCTCTTTAAGGGTTATTTTAACCCTTTTTTTGAGAAAATCAAAAAAAGTCCTTTCAAAACGGACATTTAAGGATTCAAATATTTTTGCTGGAAAATTTCAGTGGGGATCACCAAAGTTGTAAATAAAGCTCTTTACGCTTAATTAGCAATATTACACGCCACCTTGGGTCGCACATTTTTAAAAAAATCACAAAACATTTATTTATGATCCGAATGAGCTGATGTTTAAAATATAAATAGTCCTAGAGAAGTTCTACAAAAAATATATATACTTATGAAAATTATCACTTTTTGGTGAAGCGTTATTTAGGTTTATTTTTTTTTTTTTAAATTTGTTCGATCTTTTTTTAGTTTTTTAGATATGTATGTCGGGTGGTTCGAAATTGTTCTTTTAAAATATCACCAATATTTGCGATAAAATTTAGAATACAATAAAAACAACTTACTAACAGTCATGTCGCCCCTATAAAAAATTACACGCGTCCAAAGTTGGTACATGTCCCTTAAGAACACTTTGGGGTCCAAATGACCCTGAACTTTTAAAATCACGAAAAACACAGTCTTGGGGTCAAGATCCCAAGTACTCTTAAGAGTTAATTTTCATTTTGTACTGTTATTGTAAATACTAGACTTCATGTTATATTTTTCTCAAGTTTCATAAAAATCGGCCAAACAATATATAACATTTCGCAATCTATCCATTAGAAATTCCAAATATTGAAAAAATTGTCCTTTGACCTTCACGATTTAAGGGTTAACGTTTTCCGATTTTAATAAAACTTTCAGACTATATTTCAAATTACCTGGACTATAATATTCTGAACAGATTTTACATAAAATTAATAACAGTAAGGAAATTGGGCTCATTCGCCAAAAAAATTGATTTTCTCGAAAATCGCAAAATTTATATCGCAGGTACGGAAAAACTATAGGAGGTATTGAAAATTTTTTTTTCACATTTTTATTCCCTATTATGTTGTAAATAAATCCCCATGTGATGATCAAAAAATTCTGAAATTTGTTTAACAAAATTTTTAAAAATTTGAAATTGAAATTTTTTTTGGTTGTACCTGCGAATAGGTTAACTGTATCCTATGATGATAAAAACTCATATACAAGTAAATATGGATATATTTGAAGTAAGAATAATCTTTTGTTTTAATATTTCTCAAAATATGTTAATTTTGTTCCTATATTTCTTGTTCTAGTGGCCTGAGACACGATAATGGCCTGGCTATTTTTTAATAACTTTAAAATTTTTTAACCAATTTTTGTCTTTTATATCTCATTAGAACGACAATTACGTACATATTTCGATTCTTTTAAATTAAATTGCAAAAGTAATTACTTAATAGCAAAATTTTTAAAAAAAACTAAAAAAAATCCATTTTTTCCCCTTGTAAATGCACCTCAAAACTAAATCGAAAGTCGGCACGAGTTGCCCTTCTTAGAATAAGTTAAAAACTTTGTGGTATTTTAGGTCATTACGAAAGTTTTCAGAGGGTAGCGTGTCAAAATTTCAAAAAATTTAATTCTAAGGGACACTCTATTGTACATGAATATATAAACTTTAACAGTAACTAAAATAATGTTGAGATTAAATTAAGACAACAATTATATGTCTACTACAACAATATATTGTTACAACGAACATAGTATAGTTGTCGTAACCATGTCGAACCATGTTTATTCTCTGTGTGCAGTTTTGTTAAATTTCATTGAAAGAATTTCTTCACACAGAAAACAGATTGGTTGGAAATCGGTTGTCATTATTAAAATTTAATAAAAGGAACTATATAATATTTGTAATTACTAAATGTTTTTTAATTCAATGGATTTTCTACTCGTATAACTGTAAAAGCATAATTGTAATGGAAAATAGGTTCTCACAATAGTAAATATAATCGGTATAATCAATATGGGACTTCACAAAAGTAATTCTGACTTGGTCGGATTACACAACTGAATTAAATTTAGTAAATTAGTTTTCATAACCATTAATATAAGGATTACAATCAATAATTCTGTAATATCAAAATATTTGTATAATATTATACGTTCTTTGTTATAATAACCAATAATTGATTGTGAAAATGTATCTAATTCGGTTATTGTAAAAGATATATAATAATGAATCTGTGTTCTCAACCTATTAGTAATTGTGGCAATAGTTGTTGAATATGTTTTGACATTTAGAAACAAAAAATATAAAAATTAAATTAAAATATTAACAAAAATCCAAAAAATTTTTTTACAATTAATAATATTAAAAACATAAACAAAGATTCTAATAAATTAAGTAATCCCATTGGAGAGAAATTAAGATCATTCACACATACGTATGTATGTAAATCTTCTCAAGATTATTAAAGAAGGTAAGTTTAATGAATATAAAATATTGTATGAGACATGATACGGCCAACATTATTGAATTATTATTTTGCAGAATGGCTAAGTAATAAGAAAGAGGCAGGAAACCAGGCAGTTATTGACTCAATTTCCAAACCATTTTCGTCAAGCATCAACGAACGAGTCAAGGACGAACTATTAAGGACAATATTTCTTAGGAATTTCAACACCATATAAAGAATGGACAAAAATCCAAGCTTCAGAGATGACTGAAAATCAGACAAATTTCCAAAATGCAATTTTCCATGCAAATTGTAATGTTTTTTCTGTTACCGTTCATTTTTATTATATTTTTTTAAATTACTTATAAAATAAAGATTAAAAAAACATAAAAGAATGTTAAAATAAACATAAATGTTAAAATATAACATTTTGGAAAAACCAAAAAAATATATATTAATTACAACCACTGCCATATTCAGTTATGCCTGCCGAATTATTTTCCTCAAAAGTCAGTTGTGTCTACCGAAAATATTCAGTAGTTGCAACTGATTACTGAGATAGTACATACAACTGACTAAATTCGATTGGCGACAAATTCGGTTACCACAACGAATCTGTTTCCTCTGTGTTCGTGTGTGTTGAAATTGTATTTACCAAATTATTTGTATCATACCAATTTATTTTTATCTTTAGCCAGTTGACTCGGATTCCTGAATTTGTTTTATCTTTCTTCTAAATGAATGGAATTTTCTAATGATTTTGTAGATCAAAAGTCTTTATAACTCATTTTAATTACATTAAATGGGGGTTTCTTCTTAGTGCTCATCAAGATACAAAATATTTTGTTGATTGATTTTAGAAAATTTTAAAAAAACATGTGAGTTAAACCAATTGTTCATATTTTTTTAATAGAAAATATTACGGTTTCTATTTTCCCGGAATTTTTCCTTTCCCGGGAGGAAATTAAAAAATCTTTTTATTCCCAGGTATTTCCGTTATATTTTTAATACAAAATTAGACCAAAACCCAGTAATTTTTGTTTTTTTTTATTTGGTCATTGAAGCAAATCTGAATATTGTAACTTTAAGAAGAAAAATTATAAAGAAATTACCGAAAATTCTCGACAAATATTTACCGAAAATTTCTAAAAAAAAATATTCCCAGGAACTCTAGAAAATATTTAAATAATAGAAGAACAACAATTTTCAAAGAGTTCACAACTAATTACATAGTAATATAACAAAATTGAGAAATTTTTTAAAAGTTAGAGTTAGGCCTTTTATCTTCTGAAACATACATATTTAAAACACAAAAAATGTTTCTACCTACACGCAGAGAAAAAATATAATTGGGCATGGTTACTGTAACCATTTAAATAGTATTACAAGATTTTTAACAATATTATAGTTACAGTAACTATTTACATGATTGTGGTAACCATAATATGGTTAATTTATGATTCACATGATTGTATCAACCATATATATGGTTACAGTAAACAAATATATGTTTGTGGCAACCATTTTATGATGAATAATTTTATCATAATATGTTGTTCTCAGATTATGATAAGCCTTAAGCCGAGAGCACCATAATATGATAAGTCCTTCATCATATGAATGGTTGTCACAAACATATATTTGTTTACTGTAACCATATATATGGTTGATACAATAATGTGAATCATAAATTAACCGTATTATGGTTACCACAATCATGTAAATGGTTACAGTGACTATAATATAGTTAAAAAACTTGTAACAATATTGAAATGGTTACAGTAACCATACCCAACTATATTTTTTCTCTGCGTGTACCTATGTATATTATAGACTCTGAAACCATCCAATTGATGAGCTCCAAACCGATTTCATTAGAAATGCAATTTTATGAACCTAACATACCTAACCTACTGCATTGTGACCAGCGTTGCCAGTTTAGCATTTTTGGGTCTAAATTTAGCCTTTTTATTTACTCTTTAGCATCGAAATTTTGGTTTTAGCTTGGTGGATTTTTTCCAGCCTTTTGCAGTATTAAAAGAACAAATAACAATTGCCAATATCAAGTGCTTCAAAATGAAATAGAGTAATTTATATCTGAAAGCTAAAATGTCTAGCGAACTCTCTTTCAAGACAAAATTGTTATTACACATTATATTCATCGTTATACAATGAACAAGAGCCCTACAAACTCTTGAAGGATTGTGATATTCGATGGCTGTCAATAGCCGTTAAACGTATTGTGGATCTATGCTTCGTGTTAAGATTCAATTCGGTTCAATTTCGTCAAACCTGCAATGCTACAAATCCAAACATTTTACTGATTATAATTGCCGTACCATCTTTTTTTCACAAAGTACAAAAAGTAAATATATCATTTGAAAGCAATTCATCGGATCCAAAGCAGTTTTCTGAATTAAAATTTCTTCTATATAGTTTGTGTTTTGAAATTGTAATACAAAGCAAGGA
Source organism: Calliphora vicina (assembly GCF_958450345.1). Classification (NCBI taxonomy): domain Eukaryota; kingdom Metazoa; phylum Arthropoda; class Insecta; order Diptera; family Calliphoridae; genus Calliphora; species Calliphora vicina. Next base: position 140,722,031 of record NC_088780.1, on the reverse strand, counting down.
ATTTGATACATTACCGCCCCCAATAGAAAAGTGTTTAATGTTTTCGCCACATTTTTCATACAAGTTTGAAGAATGAGATATAAAAAAAGAACGGTTTAATTAATGAAGATTATGAAAAAATAATACGGCAAATTAAACTAATCGAGCAATTGCTACAAAGAATACCATATGAAAACCCTTCGCAAAATCGTTGATAATACACTTTAAATAGTAAATCCAAAAATAAATATATTATGTCATATTGATAGTTAAAAATTAAACTGCTAATGAAATTAAGAAGATTAAGGCTCAGGGGCATACAATTTTAAACTACAAATGGACAAAGCATTTTTGGCTTTTTTTAAAGCTGTTTAGCTTTTTCTGGCCTTTTTTTGAAGTCAATATGGCTTCTTTTTTTGCTAGCTCATGGCAACACTGATTTTAAATCATAGAAACCCTTAAAAAGAAACATAAACAATTAGAAAACTTTTCAAACACGGATTTCAACTCTCTTCTATAAAAAGTTATGAAAAAAGTTACGAAAAAACACAAAAAATTTTATAGTTATTTTTTTTGCCAATTTTTTTTTTTAAAGTTAAAGTAGTTATTGACATTTCAAATTAAATAAAATTCTTGAAATATTTAGAAAAATATATAACATCAGCACAAAAGCGTAAATATGATTGAAGGGTCCTTTCATTTAGAACCTTTACAAAGTCTCACACATTCAAATAAATAATTGAATAATATGAACTTTAACACATCCTATTTTAATGCCCTATTGATATACATATCTACAATTGTATTGTATAATGTATATGTTTTTCCGTTTGTGAACACTAACAAAGCTACAAAAACATAAAATATAATGAAAATTGATCATGATTGATGCGATTTTATTTATTTCACATGGTTTTATTACAATCACCAACAAATGTGTAACTAAAAATTGATGGAAACGTCTATGTGTCCTTTTATTCTTATTTTGTATGGTTTTGTTCGTATGTGTCTTTTATTGCTTATCTGGTGTTGGTATTCAAATGTCAATAAGCCTATTTATATAATATACTCCACAAACAATAACAAAGTCAATATAAATTATCGCTGGTTGTTTGTCAGTTAGTTATTTATCATGACAAGTACTTATAGATAGATGTTGGCTTTAAGTATGCTTCTTAAAAAATGACATTCTGGCTATAATAAATATTACTTTAGTTTAAAAAATAAAAAACAAAAAATTTCCAAAGGCTGTGTAAAAAATAATGTAAATTGGTTGCTTGGTAATGACCATTTCCGTTCAACTTTTTGTTTTATATTTTTTTATTTTTGTGGGAAAACTTAAGTGTTTTTAAGAAAAAAATGTTACAGGATATATCATTTATATCAAGTTTTAAATAACATCTAGCAGACAGGTAATTTTTGATAAACCTTAAAGATATCTATGTTAAAGGTAATATTACTCAATGTTTGGATAATTGAAAAACATAAACAAAATTATTATGTTTCTTAAGTCCTGTTACACATAGCTGTGTTTGGTTTAATATGAAACCAAATTGCTGGATTTGTAACTAAGAGGCTGCATAGAAAATTACTGAGAAACATCTCATCTGGTACATGTCATAAACAAACTTATTTTAGACATTCAAACTCTTACCTTAACAATAAGTGTTGGTTTTTTAATCTTTATTAATCTTAGGCAGACTCGAAAATAAAGCTAGTAAAAAACAAGTAAGAAAGTATGGTCGGTCAAGCCCGACCATATAATACCCTACACTAAGTAAAAGAGCAAAAACATTTTTCTTTTAAAATTTCAATAATTTATATTTTTTAGTGATTTTCTGAATTGGGCCTTATATGGGAGCTATGACCAATAATGGACCGATCACCATGAAATTATTTCGTGTGATTTATGTCTATATTAAAGTTAACTATGTTGAATTTTGTGTATATACCAACATTTTTAAGCGATTTATGCACGTTAAAGTGATTTTCGGAAACGGGTCTATATGGGAGCTATGACTAATTATGGACCGATCGTAACAAAATTTGGTGACATGAATTTTGTATATATAAAACTTACTTGGAGCGAAATTTGTGTAGATACATATATAAATTAAACATTTATGACCGATAAAGTCCAATTTCGAGAGGACATTTGTATGGGGGCTAGGTCAAATAATGGACCGATTTCATCCAGTTTCAATAGGCTTCGTCCTTGCTTCCGAAGATATTATATGTACCAAATTTTATCGAAATATCTTCCAAATTGCGACCTGTACTCTGCGCACAAGGTTCACATGGACAGCCAGCCAGACGGACATCGTTTAATCGACTCAGAAAATGATTATAAGTCGATCGGTATACTTTAAGGTGGGTGCTAGACACACACATCTGCACAAATGCATAATACCCTCCCCACTATGGTGGTGTAGGGTATAAACAGCTCAGCTTGAAAAAAATTTGCACAGTTTGAACTTCCGCCATATATACAATTCTATGGGCAGTGTTGAGCAAAATTGTTTATCTAAATATATCACTGCTGCTGATATAAACAAGTAAGAAAGTATGGTCGGTCAAGCCAGACCATATAATACCCTACACTAAGTGAAAGAGCAAAAAAAAATTTTCTTTAAAAATTTCATTAATTTATATTTTTGAGTGATTTTCGGAAGTGGGCCTTATATGGGGGCGAAATTTGTGTAGATACATATATAAATTAAACATTTATGACCGATAAAGTCCAATTTCGGGAGGACATTTGTATGGGGGCTAGGTGAAATAATGGACCGATTTCAGCCAGTTTCAATAGGATTGGTCCTTGAGCCGAAAAAATAATATGTATCAAATTTCATCGAAATATCTTCAAAATTGCGACCTGTACTCTGCGCACAAGGTTTACATGGACAGCCAGCCAGCCGACCAGACGGACGGACGGACAGACATCGCTTAATCGACTCAGAAAGTGATTCTAAGTCGATCGATATACTTTAAGGTGGGTGTTAGACTAATATTTTTGGGCGTTACAAACATCTGCACAAACGCATAATACCCTCCCCACTATGGTGGTGTAGGGTATAAAAAAATGTTGATTATGGAAAACACGCCACAATTTTTTTAATTTATATAGATACATTTTTCGGGTGTAACTAAAATCTTTATATTGTAGACTCCTTAATTTTATGTTAAAAAATTTTACTTGGGAATAAACAAGTTGGAAAGTTAAAATTAATTATGTAAAGAAATAAGTTTGTTTTAGAAATAATATGAAAAATATACATAACACTGTACAACACCAGAAAAAATTACAAGGTCCGATCAATAAATTTTGACACGTGTATCGGCGTTTTGAAAGTTTACATCTGAATTTCTTTGGGGGGGGATTTAAAGTTTCCGAACTCTGGCACATTCTTATTGTTAATCGGCATAAGATACCATGTGATCCTGACGCTTATAGGTGAAATATGCTGGACATTGTATGGTAATGAAGTGTAATTGCCTACAGCTATAAAAATGTAATTAATGAATACCTCCTATACGTTAGATGCCATAATCTGTTGTTTGACATAGTCTGTGGCCAAAAAACTCGAAGAATTCTTCTAAGGCATTTGTTTGTAAAAACTTGCAGGGCATTCATATCACGAGGGGCAGCATTCCACGTTTCGCAGCCATAAAGTAATGTAGATCGAACATTTGAATTAAAAAGATTAATTTTGACACGGCGAGAGAGAATTGGAGAATTCCATATCTTATTGAGTTGGCCATAGGCTTGCGTCGCCTTTTTTATCCGATTGGCAATATCTGCACCTGAATCACCGGATGTTGTGAGAATAGCGCCAAGGTAACAGAATGAGTCAACCTAGTCCAGGGTCTCATTATCAATTGTAATGTTATTTGCGACATCTGTGTTAATTCGCATCACTTTAGTTTTGCCAATGTTTATCCTGAGACCAGCGTTCTTAGAAAACTCTGTGAGACGTTGTAATTTGATGGTAATATCAGGGTACCGATGAGAGAGAAGGCAGATATCATCAGCATATTCCAGATTACATAGTAGAATTTAATGTTTGGTTGTTTTATATAGTTAAAGTGGACACGTAGCTTTGCATATATTTGGTAAGTATTTTAGCACATTTAGATTAGTAGGTAAAAATAATTGTGTACTACTGGTCCAAATTACCCGACAAAATAACTATGTACTTTGTAAGCCAAGTTACCCTAAGGTGACTGACTATTTAAACATCGCCCAGTCCAAATGCCAAGTAGTAGAGACATAAATTTTGGACTATAGGTTTCACTCTCCCTATGTAAATCCATTAAGAGAGGTTGTTGGAAAATCAAAGCTTTAGGGGGTAAATTCTATAACCTTATATCTTCTAAACTATTCGGTGTATGACTTAAAAATGCGGGATTTTGGCCAAAGTATTGGCCTTTTCTCATCTTTATAGCAATATTTCTATTACGGGCCAAAAGAAGTTCTCATCTTTTGAGGTCAAGAACGACTCAAGACACGTTCAGAATGCATTAATATGTTCTCAAGAGTTGTTTAGCTTTACCGTAGCTACAACTTTTCTAAATATTGTTAGTGAAAAATTAGAAGACCCTGGAAGTTATTCTAACAAAAGTGCACGCAAAAGCTATTTTTTGGAAAAAAATGTTAACAAAATTTATTTGGCGGACTCTTAGCTATATTATTGCCATATAAAGTTAAGCCGTATCACAAAGTCTGAATTAGCTGTTAACCAAAAACTGATGACACCTTTTTTAGAGGCTTCACTGATTTTCAGAAACTTTGGGGGCCCATAAAAAAAAAATCGGTCACCAAAATGGACAAACTGAGTATAGGGTATTAATACTGTCATGATCTTGTGGTTTTCCAAAAGTCTTAAGTTGTTGTTCAGTGGGGATTTTGTTCGTAGCGCCCAGAAATATATACTACGAAGTGTCTACAAAAATGTTTTAGTTTTCTTAAAACAGCGCAGAGTTCCTCCATATTTCTGGCATCATGTCACTATGGAAAGAAGGCCCTCTGTGGTATTCAAGCCATAATGTCAATTTTGTACCACTGGTATCAAATTTACCCAAATTCACAAAGAATTTCGGTCAGTAAATCTCTAATGGGAGGATTTTCGGAAAAAGTGGATAAATTTATAAATATTGTGTTATATGCCAATACTTTAACATTTAATGATTTTTTACAATATTTGAATAAATTTATGTATTTTTGAGAATTTTCATATTTTTATGTAACTTATTACAAGTATATATTTTTTCTGACTGACTCTTTACCCCTATTAACTCTGGTTAGGTGCTAACTAATAATTATACTGTATTTTAAAATTATTTTTGTATGAAAACTGTCAGTATAACTATTAGTTAACACATAACCAGACTTCGTGTTACTGGGGGTTAATGTTAAAAATTCATAAATTAGAATAGCTTTGATATTAATAGTTTTATTTTTTAGGAAAACTCCAAATAAAATAAAGATGTTTTAAATTATGAATTTTATATTTCTTTCTGCATTGAGTTCCTTTAATATTGTTTTTTATATTCTTTGTGTTTTTTTTATTGTCTGTATGCGGTAATTGTTAACTTACTTACAGTTTTAAAAACCACTTTGATAAAACCGTTTTACCACACATAAATCAAGACAGTGAAAAGAATTTGGTTGTTTTTTTTTTAGAGAAAAGTGCGCACGAAATAAATTGTTTATAACCAAAAACGTTGAAAGAAATTTTATCACGAAACAATTTGTTTGTCTTGCTTAAGATCTAAATAATTTTAGTTTAGAGGTGGTTGCATTATATCTACCAAATTCATTTTCACTGAGTTGTATTCTACTTTTTCGCTGCTTTGTAAACAATAGAACACAGTTTAATTTGTTTTAAGACTTATTCACTTAATTGTGATTCATTTATTTTGCATGCACTCCTTTTTATTGATTATTATTTCGGCAAGTGTAGTAAATCATGTCTGCGTGTGTATGAGCTAGTCTGTTTTGGCAGTTTGAGTTGAAATGAAATGTTAAACCTTTAAACTTGATTTTAAGTTGGTTTCTTTTTTTTATTATTTTCTAAATTATAAAACATGGAAAATGCGCCTAAGGCTAATATTCCTTACTTTAGTTACCAGAGCGTTGTTTTTTAAGTTCTGTTTTCTTATTGTTATATTTAAGTGTTTTCTTTGTTATGGCAATTTACCTTTAAGACCTTTCACCCCTCATAAAAAAAACGTTATATTGTTGTTGGTTTGTTGTTATTTTTTGGTTTCGTTTTTATTTTATATTTCGCATTTAAGATTTATTTTTCCTAAAAGCTATGAGAAAAAAATTGCTAAGCCCTTCATTTTCTATCCAATTTCAAAAGGAATGTAAAACTAGGCCCATTAACATAATGACCTGTTTAAATACTTTGTACAAAGAGTTTTTTTCAGCAGAAAAAAATGGGAAAAAATGCTTTTATATGGAAAAATAAGACATTATGGGTTTAAGTTCATTTGAGTACGAAATTAATGCGAAAAAAAATCCAGTATGAAAAAAGAATCTTTGTAGTCAGTTTTTGAGCTCAATAAAGCACACTTGTACACTTATAAATAGTATTATATGATTAAAGTGAATAAGAGTGAATATATACATACGAGTAACTAGGTAGGTTTTGTATTTCCAAGTACTTGTACTCATCGTCACCTTAAATGCAAACGGACATAACTACACAAAATATCAAAATCGAGTTTTTGATTGATTATGGTTATTTTTATCAAACTACATGCTCATGCAAATCTTTAGACACATGCGATCAAAAAGTACAGCTTTATTAAAAAGAATACTTTATTATTACTAATTTTATAAAGTTTTTTGTTTCTCCTGTAAAAAAAAAACTAAAAGTGTGGTTAGGTCCGATTGCATTTAAGTTGACGATATGTTTGTATAGATTCATTCAAATGTTTATTTAATCAATTTTGAAACAGACAAGTATTTTCCTCTAATATACAAAACAAACAAAAAAATTCCTTTACAATTACTAGCTTAAAACTAGGTCATGTTCATTTTAATATACATTTTCATAAATTGTTTAGGTCTCTATTAAATTCTGTTGATAAAAATTAACTTTCAGATATATTTACACCTTTGTTTTATGTTTAGCTGAAAGCCGGATGAAGGGAGCAAAAGCCGGATAAATTGGAAGAGATGTTCAAACTCTGAGCCGATTATCTACTCAGAATAATAAATACAAACAATATGAAAAGAAAATTAATGAATAAAACAAAAGGATTAGGAGTTTTCTAATTACACTATACAACAAAATCAAATTTTTTCCAGAATTACAAGGTCCAACCAATAAATTTTGATAGAGGAGACAAAAAAAAAAGACACGTGTATCGGCGTTTTGAAAGTTTACATCTGAATTTCATTTGAGGGAACATTCTTATTGTTAATCTTCATAAGAAACCATATGATCCTTACATTTTAGGTATAAAATGTTTTCAGCAAAGTTATGTAAAATGTTACTGAGAATATTTTTGTAGAATATGTTAACCCTCTAAATCCTCAAGGCATGGGTGTTTTTTGTCCTTCTTTTAAAAAAGTGCAAAAACCACCATTAAAACAGGGATTTAAGGGGTTAAAATGTTCCGCAAAAATATTATCCGTAAAATTTTACTATAAGTCCCTAAATACACCAAAACGGATAATTCAACCAGAAAGTCAGAAATAAGACATAACAAAAGAGAGCCGAGGGTTAATTTTGCATTTATTAAGAATTTTATTTTAAAGAACATTTTAGGTATAAAATGTATTCAGCAAATTTATGTAAAATGTTATGGAAAAAATTTTTGAAGAATATGTTAACCGTCTAAATCCTATGTCTTGCAACAACAGAATACATATAAATCAATGTACATATTTTGAGATTTTATATAAAAAAATCGATTTTTGGTCAGAAATATGAGTGATCACAGATCGAGCTTATTGGCCAAGTTATTAGCGAATTTAGATATTTTGAGTTTTTATATAAAAAATCGATTTTTGGTCGGAAATATGAGTGATCACAGATCGAACTCCTTTTCTTGATTAACCGCTTATTGGCCAAGTTATTAGCGAATTTAGATATTTTGAGTTTTATATAAAAAAATCGATTTTTGGTCAGAAATATGAGTGATCACAGATCGAGCTCTTTTATTGATTAAACGATTATTGGCCAAGTTATTAGCGAATTTAGATATTTTGAGTTTTTAAAAAATCGATTTTTGGTCAGAAATATGACTGATCACAGATTGAGCACTTTTTCTTAATTAAACGTTTATTGGCCAAGTTATTAGCGAATTTAGATATTTTGAGTTTTTATATAAAAAATCAATTTTTGGTCAGAAATATGAGTTATCACAGATCGAGCTCCTTCTCTTGATTAAACGCTTATTGGCCAAGTTATTAGCGAATTTATATATTTTGGTTTTTTATATAAAAAAATAGATTTTTGGTCTTGATAAACGCTTATTGGCCAAGTTATTATCGATTTAAGCTATTGTGAGTTTTTATATAAGTAATCGATTTTTGGTCTGAAATATGATTGATCACAGACCGATGTATTTTGCAGATGTATTTAATATGTGGGCGTATTAGTGGACGTGCACAATTTTTATTTATGTAAAAACTATGTATTGCGAACATTAAAAAAAATTATTTAAATCGGTCCAGGCGTTCTGCGACCTGGTAAAAACTTAAATTGGATTTTTATGATCATTTAAACAAAAAATTAGCCAAATCGATGTAGCCGTTTTCCGATTTTAGATAAATCGAAAAGAGTGGACGTAAAAGTAGGCGTGGTCAATTTTTCATTCTGTAAAAACCTGAGTTGGGCTACGACCAACATTTTAAAAAAAAATTTGTCTAAATCGGTCCGGCCGGTCTCTAAAGATGCAATTACCAACGAACGACATTTGATTTTTATTTATATAGATTTGGAAGATGGATTCTTATCAATAAGAAGCAATAGGTGTAGGAATATTTTCCAAAAAGTTATGTTGAAAAAAAATCCATTTGAAAATAGTTTTTCATTTACCTAAACTTGTTATAACTTCGTACACAGGTTCTTATAGTTATGCAAAATTTGCGGTTGCTCAACAGTTTTAAATTCACATGAATTTGACTTTAGCCAGGGTTCAAAATTCAAATTGTTGTATATGTATATAACTTTTTAATCGCTATGCTTAAGTATTTCGATATAGAATATGAACCCAAAAAATTTTCATTTAACAAAGGTTATCTCAAAAAATTCATATAACATTTTCTGAATATGTTCCTCAATTATTAAGTGTATGACTTGAATATACATACAGATGTGGAGGCATTACTTCATGAAGATTGTTGTAAAACTCAACAAGGAGCTTGCAAAATCATCGGGAGCTACTCAAGCAGCAATTTCAAAATATTTTCGAGTGGTGTATGATTCATCAAAAAACAGGGAAATTTTGAATCATATGAATTAAAGCCTGGGAACCTTAAAAGACGAATTTGTTTTTCTGTATTGCTGCTTGAATGCTATAAAAGAAAATTATTTATGCACTGAATCATTAGCTGCGATGTAAAATCGATCAATTACATATATAAAGCCCGGCCAACCAGCCGAATCGACACAAAAGCCAAATAGCCAAATGGCGTGGTAAAGAAATTCTCTGTATTTTGTGGGATTAAAAGTGTGCTATATATTTTGAGCTGCTGAAATCTAACTAGACCATCACATAGTTTATTTATTAAAAGTCTTTTAACTTTGAATTATCTGTAAAATGTATTTTGTTTAATTTATTCAATTATTAAAAGATTTGTTGTATTCCTTATACTTTTACTTTTCTATATTCCTTATACTTTTACCATATAATTTCCCTCACACATGTTGCCTTTAATTGACAATTAGCAACATTCTATCAGTCTATTTAATACAACTCCCTTAAAGTTTTTTTCCGCAACCATTTGCAGAACATCTTAATTGATTCCTAAGTTGTGTTCATAAATAATGAAATACTAACACTGCGAATAATTAGCCAGATTGATTGAGTTATTAAAAACAGTAATGTGGGGGATAATATCAACGTTTAGTACGCCAACAAACATAAGTGTCTAGCAGTATTTATTTCCAGTTGTAATTTTATACCAAATATATGGCTGTAAGTAATAAATCGTCTTGTAATGAACCGTATAAGCTGATTAGATTAATTGTTTTGTATATTTATTGGAAATCTTCTTTAATATTAAACAATATATGGGGTTATTTGCTAAGTAGTAAACAAATTTTTATATTTGTACACAAATTAAGTTTTCGTTTTGTAAAATTCATTTTCATATTCTAAACATTTTTTATAATTGTGATCAAATAATAATAAAATATTTAACCCCCCGTTAGTCGCAACTGATCTGGTTGATATTATGGTTACTGTAATTATACATATAATAACGGTAACCATCATATTGTTACATTTTAACCTTTTCAAAACGTTTGGTTTATTTCCTTTAAATAAACCGGATACTTTTGATTGCAAATAAAAGCCGTTTAGTAGTTTGAAAATGGTAACAACTCTTTATTTATTCAAATGTACAACAGCAACAGAATTAAATAGTCACTCAATGTTTTTTATACACGTTTGTAAATTCGCAGAAATACAGACACAATTTATAATGTACACGAATTTACTTGAAAAACACAACACACTTTAAGGCACTCAGTTGATGTTTATTAGAAAAACTCACTCATGACTGCAACCTCTGCCACTATTTACAACACTGCCATCTGCACTCTAGATTGTTCTTTAACTGTCAAAATTCGAATATTCTAGATCTTACTAATACATACGCCATCTGTGGTGTACTTTCTACAATGTTCTTTAACTGAATATTCGAATTCGAATACAGCGTTGCCAACTTACGATCAAATCAACTGAAAGCTTTTATTTAATAATGCCCACAGATATGTTACAGTTTGCTATTACAGCACTGTTATTTGAAAGCATAATGCTACTTTTAAATCAGCCCTTAAAATCGTTATATTTGAATTCAAGTACAATTTCGTAACAATATGTTTAATTTGCCATACACACAATTTTAGCAATCATATATAATATTGTAGTAAATAGGTATTCCTATTCCCAAAATCACATATCCCTATCAGGAAGACAAAGAAAAAATTACATTCGACTTTGAATAACTCCGATTATTTTACAAAATCCGATAACTCTTAATGTTTATTTTTTTTTTGCCAAAAAATCAATATAATCAATTTATCTGAAGTGAGGCAGAAGAATGTGTAAAAGTTTATTATGAAACCTGCAAATTCAAATTTTGTTAAAGAATTATGACTTCAAAATGGGGGATTTACAATAGAAGCGTATCTTTTTAACGCTATTTTAATAACATATATTTCATTTTGAAGGATACATAGTAGAGTGTCCCTTAGAATTAAATTTTTTGAAATGTTGAAACGGTATCCGCTGAAAACTTTCGTAATGACCTAAAATACCACCAAAAAAATTTTTAACTTCTTCTAAGAAGGGCAACCCGTGCCGACTTTCGATTTAGTTTTGAGGTGCATTTACAAGGTGAAAAAATGCATTTTTACAGTTTTTTTTTTAATTTTTGCCATTAAATACTTACTTTTGCAATTTAATTTAAAAGAATAGAAATGTGTACGTAATTATCGTTCTAATAAGATATAAAAGACAAAAATTGGTTAAAAAATGATAAGGTTATTAAAAAATCGCCAGGCCATTAACTATAAGAGGTATTGACATACTTTTTTCACATTTTTATTTCCTATTATGTTGTAAATAAATCCTTATGTGATGATCCAAAAATTCTGAAATTTGTTTAACAAAATTTTTAAAAGTTTGAAATTGGAGTTTTGAAACTGCCGTTAAAAAAATTTTTTTTTGGTTATACCTGCGAATAGGTTAACTGTATCCTATGAAGATAAAAAATCATATACAAGTAAATATGGATATATTTTAAGTAAGAATAAATGCATTTTTTCCCCTTGTAAATGCACTTCAAAAGTAAATCGAAAGTCGGCACGGGTTGCCGTTCTTAGAACAAGCTAAAAATGTTTTTGGTGGTATTTTAGGTCATCACGAAAGTTTTCAGCGGGTACCGTTTCAGCATTTCAAAAAATTTAATTCTAAGGGACACTCTAATACATAGCTGTAATTTATTTTGACACGGAAGACAGAGATCGCTCAGGCCAGCCAAAAAAGTTTGGAGGCATTACTCCATGAAAATTGTTGTAAAACTCAACAATAGCTTGCAAAGTCATTGGGAGCTAATCAAGCATCAACTTCAAAATGTTTGCAACCAGTATGATTCACCAAAAATCAGGGAAATTGGGTACTATACGAATTGAAGCCGAGAGACCTTGAAAGAAGATTTTGCATGTAAAGGAAAGTAATTTTTATACCGAATCATTACTTGTGATGAAAACTGGATCCATTGAGATAACCCGAAGCTTAGGAGATTTTATGTGAAGCCGGGTCAAGCAGCCGAATCGACATCAAAGCCAAATATCCCTGGCGCAGCTGATTCGTTTGAAGCGAGTATTGGCCGTGACGCCCAGAATATGCAACTAGACATGAAAACGCAATATTCCATCATGACAACGATCGGCCACATGTTGCAATACCAGTTGAAAAATGGTTGAAGTGATTGGGAAGTTTTTCCTCACCCATTTTATAGTCCAGAACAATAAGGCATATAAACGTTAGATTAATTATAATTGAAAATATTGGCCATTTTCATGGTGAGTTTTGCAAATATCATAGCTCAAAAACTCACTTTTATTCTCATTTTTATCTTAACTTAGCTATAAAACTTCATTGTATTTCCTTTCAAAATTAAATCTATCCTTAAATATTTATGTGACTAGGAAATCATGAATTTTAACATTTCATGGTGAACTTAAATTTTTTCTCCTTTTTGCAAATCTATGTAAATCCATTTGCTGTGTATGTGTGTAGAATTCCATAAAATATTTCAGAATCACTCTCACATATAAACTACATTAGTGTGACCACAAACAACGATTACATACAGGAAAACCATTAAAGTCAGTACTCGTAATACCGCAGCTGGATGGAATGATAAGAGATTTTGTTTGTTTAATTTTTTCATTATTATTTTCGGAAAACAATAGAAAATTCTTAAACTTTCATTTATTTTAAATGAAATGCTAAAGTTTACTTATTTTCTTTTTGGACTTTAAAACCCTATTGTTGTGAATTTAATAGAGAGAAAAAAGGGATTTAAAATATTTGAATAATTTGTTTGTTGTTTTTTATATTTAATGGTAATACTTTTGTTCGTAGGTCATTTATTTAATTCAAAAATGCTGTTGAAATATTTAATCCCCTTAATTGTATTTGTTTGTGGAGGACGAATTGTTAATTTCATTGTTGGGGCAAATGAAAAGTCTAGATTAATTATTTAAAATAAGTGTTAAATGCAAATAATATAGATGTGTTTTTGTATAAGTAGACAAGTGGGGTATTTATGTATATGTATATATAAATATTTATTTCAAGTTAATTTAAATTTTTATTTAAAAAATTTATAAAAAATACTTGTATGTCTAATGGACTTACTCTGTTAGTTTGCCTGCCAGCTTTACACTTTCCCAATATATTTTTTACTTTATGTATTGATAATATCCAAAGCTAGTAACGAGAAATTATCGACAAGGCAGCGGACCTTCAATGCACGCAGAGAAAAAATATAATTGGGCATGGTTACTGTAACCATTTATATAGTGTTACAAGTTTTTTAACAATATTATAGTCAGAGTAACCATTTACATGATTGTGGTAACCATAATATGGTTAACTTACGATTCACATGATTGTCTCAACCATATATATGGTTACAGTAAACATATATATGTTTGTGGCAACCATATTTATGATGAATAATTTTATCATAATATGTTGTTCTCAGATTATGATAAGCCTTAAGCCGAGAGCACCATAATATGATAAGTCCTTCATCATATAAATGGTTGTCACAAACATATATATGTTTACTGTAACCATATATATGGTTGAGACAATCATGTGAATCATAAAGTAACCATATTATGGTTACCACAATCATGTAAATGGTTACCGTGACTATAATATAGTTAAAAAACTTGTAACAATATTGAAATGGTTACAGTAACCATGCCCAACTATATTTTTTCTCTGCTTGTGGAGACGGACATGGCTTTATCCTCATCCTTTTGGTGGTGCATATAAAAATAATAAAATCTGCCTAACAGTTCTAAAGTTATTAGCAGTTTACTTTAAGTATTGGGTACATGACTTAAAAATATCCCAAATAAAGTGTTCTGCTTCGATCGAAATACATAGAAGTCGGACAAGGCATTGAATAAGGCGGATGAGGCAAAACTTCCCAAAAACTAAATTCTAAACAGTTTTTAACAGGTATTGCATAATACGACCGAGCGTGTCCATGATGAAATATTACGGTTTCATGTCTGGCCGCAAATTCTGGGCATTTTTCGATTCAAATGAATTGGATGCGTTCGGTACAGTTTACATGTTTGTCCAAATTTCAGCTGCTCATAATAGACGGAAACGTTTTACTCCCACCAATTACGGAGAATCACCTTAGCGCCATGAATATTTGGCTTTTTTATTGATCCAACTGTATGGCCGGGCGTCATGTACTATCTCTTATGCTTCGGGTTATCGTAATGGGTTAATTTTTCATCGTATATGACTGTTGGCACAAAAATAAAACACGTGTCTCTCACTCATCATTTCTCAGGCTGATATCTTGCAAATAGTTCGGAATTTTGATTTACTCTCTGAGGCAAAGTTGTAACCCTTGTCATAAAGATTTGAGAACGCATAAAATCAAAAAAACTTCATCTTCAACATCAAAATCGAACAAAAAAAATTAAATTTTTTTTACAATTTTTCCCCTGTTCAGGTCCATGGGTTGCAAACCGTTCAAAATTCAAGGAAATAATCTACTACAAAAATGTACCTAAGATCTCAATAAACCACTTTCTAGAACATATGAGCTTCGTAGGAATGATTCTTAACAACATAAACTAAAGGAATTTAGTGTTTTGGGCACTTTTAGGCAGCTTTAAAAATATGTATTTCTAAATTTATTTAGATTTTTTAAAGTTTTTTTATGTTCACAAGGGCTCAACTTTGCCTCAGGGAGTAAATTCTGAATCGTTAGCATGATATAAGCCTGAGAAAATTATAACTTTTTTGCAGAAATGACACCGAGGCCCTAAATCTTTGGGGCCCATAAAAAAAGTGCATGACTTTGGGTAAAAGTTGGAGACTTCTTTGGTGTTTTATCACGTACTGGTGCGTATATGGTTATATGTATTTCCATGACTTAAAGAATAACACACAGTGTAACTAAGTGAGAATAAGTGACAGATATGTAGCCTTCAAAATCACATAAAAGGTATTAAAAACAAAATCGCTTTCAAAAGATACACCATTTATTTTATGTCCCGCATTTTTAACTCATACACCCAAGATTTTGAGCGCATCTATTGAAAAATATATTAGCGGAACGAATGGTCTCATTGCAAATGCAAAATTTTACCATAATCCAATAACAAAATACACACAAAAACCTATGCAATTTTGCATTTGCACTTTCGCAAGACCATAAGCATCAAACACTGAACTTCGCTATTGTAAAAATTAAATTAAAATCAATCTCGATATTCTGGAGAACTTTAGATTTTATATGGCCAGAGAATACAGGAGAGTATCTTCCTTATGTATTCTATTGAGGGCTTTATATATTTATTTGCAGAAAATATAAATTTTTATTTTAAAAATATAAAATTTATAGCAAGTTTCTTTCTGTATTTTATAAAAAAGTGAACAAACTAGTAAGCAGTTCATATTCCTATTCAAATTGTTTGTAAGACCAAAATTGTTTTCTTTATAACTTGAAGTTATCAATATTTATTTAATACATTTTACAGTAGTTATGTATATCTGTTTCCTATGAACTTCCATCCTAAAAATACAATTTATTTTTACGAAATGATTAACGCTTTCAAAGCACACAGTTTATAGTGCAAATAATTTTGCACCTGTTGGTAATGATAAACAATTATTGAGATTGCCACATTAAATTTTCCATTTAAATACACACCTATTTTTATTGAAAATATAATGGAAAAAAACTCTTTCATTTTGTACTTATACAACATTGCTGTCGTGCCACAAAACCATATTTCAACAACCTTCATAACTATTTGCTGGCTTTCACTTTTAAATTTAAAATTTCCTCTCCTATCCGAATACACTCCTGCACAATACCAAGAGAAAATATTAAAGTATCAAGTATTTCATTATTTATAATAAAACAAAAAAGTTCAGATTATTCCATGGAGATTTCTTCAATTCATTTAAATAATGCAAAAGTATATGGCGAAAGTATTATAATGATTATTTTTATTTCGTGTGAGTGTATATTGAGTAGAATTAAAATGGAAAGCAGAGCTGTTTTATGGCATTTAAAAACCATTGTCAAGAATTTCACTTAAGCGGAACAAAAAGAAAATAAATAAATAAATAAATAATGAAAAGAAAAATGAATGAACATTTCTGAAAGTATGAAACAAATGTTCATAATAAACTTGTATTTTATGGTTAATTTATGTACGAATTCGAGAGCAATTTAACATCAAGCGGAGTTCTTGTACATGAATTTGAAATGTTAAGTTTTCTTTTTATTTAATTTTGGTTAGTTTTTCGCTGCAGCTGTATGCAAAAGTATTAAAGTGTATGCTGGTCTCTTTAATGAAATTTTTATAAAACAAACGTTGCTAGGCCGTAGAAATATTTATTTTTATTCTTTCAGTTTGTATTTGACTTATCCTGGTTTCTGTATTAATACCCCAGAGTAAAAATATTCGTACTCAATTACACACAATTGGCTGAATAAGTTTTCATTTTAGTAGCAGCTCTGAGGACAAGAATTTCAATGAGCTTAAATTAATTTTATAAAATAGATATTTCTGTGGTTAACGAAATGGAAGTGTGTAAATGTAGAGTGGTTAACTGATTTACAGACACTACACTATGCAGTACAACAGTTGGAAAGTGAATGTAATGTAATTTGTAAATTAAATTATTTGAAAATATTAAAAACTTCTTTAATTTAATTTAATTTAAAAAAAAGATTCACATAAAATAATTTATGAATAAAAATTTAATATAAATCTGTTTTCAGATATAACTCATAGCTTGGAAGAACTGGTTTCTGTAATAATAAAACCTGGATAATTGAATCAAATGTGGTCCGAACTGTACAGAATTTGATAGAGTAATTAATTTCTTAAAACTTTAAATGGCTTGTATCGAATTTATGTTAATATCATTATATATAAATTAATTATAGACATTTTGTTCGATCCTCATAAAAGTAGCTAGAAAAATTTAGGTTAATATAAAACCTTTTAATGTCAAATTTCGTCACGAAATACATTAAAAACTTACAAGCCACCCGAACCCGCTTGCTTGACTTCTAGCACTGTGCCAAACGAAGTCGAGGCTTCGTAGAGCTTATCAGCCAATTGCAAAATTAATGCTCTCATTGGGGAGTAACTAGATTTAATTTTGTTATTGTTAGGCCTAAGGAAGTAGGCATGTACAATATATAAATGAAAAGTAATAAAAAAATTTCGTCACGATATTAATTATTGTATGACAATTATGAATGTTCAAATCATTTCCTGAGGGGAACCTTGCACGATTTCCGATACTGTACATTATCGTTTGAACTAATTTGTGCAAAATTTTTTTCAGGATTTCCGCATAATACATAGTTGTTCAGTTTTGTTAAACTGTACTTTTTCGTTTGGTCTTTTTAATTTTGATAGAATGGTTGAATGGTCGATCTTTGACATACACACACAAGCAGGTGGTAAAATGTGCATTGACAAACACATTTCCAACATGTTTGGTTTTAAGAATTTAATATTTAGTACTTAAAAAAATATATTTGCAAATAATTTAGTTCCTAAATAGACACGAAGAAGTCGAGTTGTTCCTTTCATTATTCAGCGGCTTTCGCTGTAAGTGGCTGACTCAACAATATTAATGAGTGCTCAAACAGTATTCTGGGGGGGAAATTTGAATGGGGGCTAAGTGCAATCATAGGCGGATATTGTCAAAAAAAACCTCATCAACAGTGTGCATTTCTGGAAATTTTCAGCCTGCTAGCTGCTTTTTCTTGGGACTTATTGTATTTTATATTGTATACGACAATTGGTAGGGTCAGTGATAGGCAGGGGTTCTGCTCACCGTGAAAAGTTATATCGGTAAAAAAGAGTAATATAGTTCCGACTAAACGTCGAGTAAGGTCTAGGAATTGAGATAAATTGATTTGAAGTAATTTTCATGCATTTCGACCATCTAGATGACCGAATATCGCTAAGTTATGTTCAGAAAAGTTCGTTAAGTTCAAGTCATAAAGAATGTGGAATTTGAGAAACTCACACAAAATTTATAAACCTAAGAAGCTCATAAGCAACTATTATTTTAAGCATTTTACATATTTTAAAATACTAGTATATTAAAAGGAATATTTAAACTTGAAAATATTATATTTAAGCATTACAAATTTTGACTTTAATAATTTGCTAGTAATTTATACCAAAACGTATTAAATTTCATATTTAGAAAATATCTATATTTCTGTACATACAAACTATTACATTTTACTCGAATAGATGTACAAATATTGGTTTCACATACGGATATTACATGCTCACATTGTATATACGATTAAATAAATACTCACATAATCAATATCCGCTTCAATTTTTCCATTTTGCATTAGTATCACAAAACCTATGTGTGTGTTAATATGTATGTTTGTGTGCAGGAAAATGTTTTCATAAAATATCCCAAAATTACTTATTTAAAATGATTTTACCATACAAGCATAAAGAATGTTAGATAAACAATTTACAATTGACAAATAGAAATATTTATGTATGCACATAAAATCTATGTGTAAACATTTGCAAACAAATAAAAATGATGGAATGATGGAATATTTAGTTGAGGACAAATAAATGGATACAGTTAAATTACAAAATAAGATTTCGAATTCGAGGTCTAATGAATTAAAAACTGATAAAAAATCCTTAATAAAAATATTATAGAATTTAATCTTTTTATTTTTAAGTACATTTTTTTTTAAATTTAAGTACATTCAAGACTACAATTTATTTGTTGATTTAATATTGTTACAGTGGTACGAAAGAAATTTTCTAAAAAAATTTTAGAAAAAATACTTAAAAATTCATATAATTTTTACGAATTTTTCGTTTGGATATTATTTAGATATTGTACGAATAAGTACTAAAATTTCTATGATGTCTATTATTAATCATACGTTCGATGTACATCAACTTATCCACTAAAACCAAATAAGTATGCCACAATTAATTTTCAATTGTTATGTATTATTTGAAACTGGATTTTTATCACTCATACGCACCATGTTTAGTCTCTCTTTAATAATCCAAAAAAGCATGCTACATTTTTGGAATGAAATCACAACTGAGAGTAATATTTACAACATATTGATTTCAAATGATTCTGATAATTTCTATAAGTTTTTTCTGCTTAGTGATATATTTATTTATGGATTTTTTCTGTATTCCCAAGGTTTACGTTTTGTTGTTTATGAAAGCTAAGAATTTGATTTTTTGAAATTTCTAAGATTTGATTTAATTGAATAACATGTGATATCATTGATAAGTTAAAGTTAACTTTAAAGCAGGGAAAGGCAACCTATACTATTGCATTTTACAATAGTATTAGTTATACATTTTCTCCGCTCTCACCACGAATCGGTGTTCCCAGTAAACTTTCGTTTCTTTTCCCCAATTAAAAATGTAAAATCTCATATTGTTCGTCATACATCATTAAAAGTTGGGACATTTTTTTTTCGCTGGCAACGCTGATGCTTAAATTGTGCAATAAAAAAACGATACACAACCTGCTTGTTTGAGTTCTTAAGCTAGACTGATTAAAAGTTGTTTATTTCTCTACAATGCGTGTACACACGTACGTAAGAGAAGAGTAAATGAAAAACGCGGCGCCCATGTTTTGCCTTTCCCTGCTTTAAAGGTACATTTTTCTATAGCTTAAAGTTACCTTTAACTATAAAGGCAAGTTGTAATAATGGCACTTATTCTATTACTCTAAAATATTGAATTAAATAGATTATGTTTACAGTGACAAAGATACCGCTACAATATAATAAGGAGCAAGGGGTGAGGCAAACCCTGAAAATGCTTTCCATTCTGCTATGTGTATAAATAGATAACATTTTCTAAATTCTATGAAATTATTAAAAATAATTATAATTAATTTGAAACTTATACGAACTCGGGCTGAATAGTTTATTTTATAACATACATACAATATATAAATTAATTATTTCATAGAATTAGTAAGAAATAATATAATTATTAAAAATAATTAAAAAACACTGTTATGAGATTTTAAAATTGTCAAAATACTGTTTTTATAATGCACGTGCAAATTTCAAATTAATTTACATATGAAAATAAATATCGATAAAAATATGCATATTTCAATGCAAGACATAATAACCTTTCAAATACATATATCTTAAATTAATAAAGTCCTACTGCAGATATGGCTGCATATATGAATGTGAAAAAAAATTTAAGACAATGTCTCTGTAATTCATAAAAAATTTTAAACATATTGGGTATAATATTCTTCACAAAACTTTTCCTGCTATTTATGTTTATTGTATTATATATGATGTTGATAATGTGTTTTACATATTTGTAATGTTGGTCAATATAATATTGTGTAGAAAAATATTTACTTTAGTATGAATGAATGCAAAAAGCTTCACTCAAATCAAAAAGTTATTTTAAAATGTATTCTGTTTTAAGAAAAGCCAACATATTTCAATATTATAAATATATGCTGAAACTGAAAAGAAAAACATTTTTCAATTAGTAACAACACAGACTTTGAAAATTTTAAATAAAAATAAAATTAAATTTTACAAAGATAAATTAAATTAAAGTCTTAGATTTTCTCTTAGCAATTTTGTATATTTATTTGTGGTCTTTAGCATATTCGAGCCAATAAAAACTTTATTAGTTTACAAACTTAATTATTTTTAAATTAAGTTTATAGTAGAGCTATGAGTATCGCTATATTGGATTACATACATGGTGAACTTGATTTTCTTGTTATTGAAAAGGGATGAGGAACCTTTTAGTGTTTAAAGATTATTATTCTCTTAATGTTATTGGTTGTATGACTTAATAATGCAGGATTTGTAATTCGGTTTTTGTTTTTTATAACTTATAACACGGTGCTACGATGGAAAAAAATTTGGAAAACGACCTAGCGTGGGTTATAGGTCTTGCTGAGTACATTGCAAATTCTGTCTAAAAATTTCAGAAACACGCTCAAATTCATTATTCTAAAAAAAACCGTTTTCAGTGATGTTCGTCGACTTATCGACATGTAGCTTAGTTAGCTTTTGTCCGACTTTAATTTTTTTAACTGGTTTAGAAAGAAAACTAATTACTCTTTAAAATGGCGTGCAGTTTTTGATACATTTGTAAGTTTAAAGTATTATTTTTGTTAAGAATATCGAAAAGAAAATCAAAATTTATCAACTTTTTTACTTTAGTCGCTTTTCATTGCTTATTCTGATATGAAAGCTTATAAAAATGTATACTAATGTATAAAGAAAAATTAGTTCTTAACAAAATATGGTTCTAATTATTCAAATCGGATGAAAATTGTAAAAGTTATTCAACTTTCTATAATCACCTCTTTTAGTATTTTCTCTCCCAGCGCATATAAATAAAAAAAAATATTTGTACAATCTTAACTTTTGAAAATATATACCGATTTTAACAATTAATGTCTCATTTTTGTCAATATAAAATTGTCTTTAAAACGCTGTGCAAAACAAAAAAGGTTTTCATAGAAAAAAATTAAAATAACTTTTGTTGAATTTGAAAAATTACGAAAAAAATATAAAGTATAGCGAAACTTTTTATAAAAACTTACACAATTTTTTGGAATATAAACTTTATGCATACATTTTATGAAAGCTCAATTCTTTACCTATCCGTAGTTGTTTGCAATTTCGAAATCTGTGTTAAAGTGTGAGAGTTAGAGATACTAAAGTACTACGACCTGCCATAAAATAGTTTTTTCAAAATAACTCAAAATTTTGAGGGTGTTTCAAAATCTTTGAAAACGGTTTTAGTATGTCCTCACATAGGCCTACAACCTCCATTAGGTCGCTTTTCAAGTTCTGACAAAAAGTGTTATTTTGTAGCAGAGTGTAATTAATTTTAAAGGGTACATATAAGTCATTTATTCTGACTTAGTTATTGAGCATTATAGTGTAAACAACAACGTTTTTTTTGCTTCGAGAATGTCGAATTTTGTGTCAACAAAGCTTTAATTTGATAAAGGTGCTGCTGAAGCACACTGATTGCTAACTAAAGCTTGTGGTGAATGCGTTTTATCAGTTTCAACGCGCCAGAGATGTTTGTGCGGTAATGATTTTGACAAGAAAAATAAAGATCGCTAGGCCATGCAAACAAAATTTCAAGACCATAACTCCATGAATATTATTCTAAAACTCAACAATTTCTTGCAAAATTATTTTGAGCTACTCAATCAGCAATTTCAAAATGATTACAAGCACCAGGATTCATTTAAATTCAGAGGAAATTGGGTACCATAAGAATTTTTGTCTTAATTCGTTCTTGGTCTCAAAATATATGAGCAGTTCTTTTGGCTCGGAATCCATATGTTGCCGAAAGATGGGAAAAAATTATAGCTAACAATGTCAAATACTTTGAATAAATTTATATTGTACAAATGATTTTAAATGAAAAAAATTAATGACACATATCGTCAGCTATATTAAAAAAGCTTGCGAGTGCGAAATGTTAGGTTTATTTAAATTATGATCATTTAAAAGTTAGAAATTGTAAAATATCTTATATATTTATAAGTGCTATACAAATAAAACCAATATGAATCGGTTTCTGAAATGTTACAGTTTTTTATTCCGACGTAAATGTAGTAAAACGCATTAAAATCCAAGAAGTTCTCTGATTTGGAAACGTATGACGAATGTAAAATGATGCTCCAGCCCGTAAAACATACAAAGGAAAACCCATGCATGCAAGGACACGCATAAAACGGACGTGCCAAATAGCATTGGAATACACGCAGAGAAAAAATATAATTGGGTATGGTTACTGTAACCATTTAAATAGTGTTACAAGATTTTTAACAATATTATAGTCACAGTAACTATTTACATGATTGTGGTAACCATAATATGGTTAATTTATGATTCACATGATTGTAGCAACCATATATATGGTTACAGTAAACATATATATGTTTGTGGCAACCATATTTATGATGAATAATTTTATCATAATATGTTGTTTTCAGATTATGATAAGCCTTAAGCCGAGAGCAACATAATATGATAAGTCCTTCATCATATGTATGGTTGTCACAAACATATATTTGTTTTCTGTAACCATATATATGGTTACTACAATCATGTGAATCGCAAATTAGCCATATTATGGTTACCACAATCATGTAAATGGTTACTGATAATATAGTTAAAAAACTTGTAACAATATTGAAATGGTTACAATAACCATGTCCAACTATATTTTTTCTCTGCGTGTAAAAAGGTGCACTTGGTGTCACCAACTGGCGCCAGCAGAAATACCTGGAGTTTATTTAACGCTGTAAACGACCCTCGGTTGTAATGGCTTTATAAATTAAAGTAAGTTTTTTAATAGATCATATGTTGTTATATGTCCGAGTCAGATGGGAGTTAAACAATTTAAATATATAAACGTTTAATGCACATTTCAAAAATGCAATTTCAATCAGTTTTTTCTTATCAATTTTTATTATGAAAGACGTATTATAAGAATACATTAAAATATCTGGAAAAATACTGGTTATAAAATTTATATAATAAGAAATAACGTTTTTATTTGTATCCAGTACAGCAGAATTTATCACCAAATATATTTTGCTTTCGCACAACTACCGCTATGTATGATTACCGTCGAAATTATTTATTTTTTTTTTATACTAAAATTTTGTGCGCGTTAAAATATTTAAAGGATTTAACATTTTATAAAATAAAATATATTTTTGTAGCCTCAAAAAAATGT
The DNA here is from genome assembly GCF_958450345.1 of Calliphora vicina. NCBI lineage: Eukaryota > Metazoa > Arthropoda > Insecta > Diptera > Calliphoridae > Calliphora > Calliphora vicina. Next base: position 140,697,783 of record NC_088780.1, on the reverse strand, counting down.
TTAACATTTGTAGTATACTCAATGTAGATCACTTTCTATAGCAAAGTAGCAAAAGAGCAGTTTGGCAGTTTGTCAGAATCAAAAAAAAAAAAATACAATACAATACAATACAATACAACACAATACAACTACTTTTTTACTTATAAACACTTTTGCCTTATAAACACTTTTTGAATTTGGCAACATTTACATGTTGATTTAAAGTCATGGCGTTTTTTGGTTTCTGCTGAAAAAAAATCCTATGAAAATCCCATTGCATTTATATTTTGGTGTCGTTAATCTTCAGCAGAATATCAAAAAAAGTCATGTAAAACAGAAATCGTGTACAAAAACACCCATGGCTTTAAGTCATGTCAATGCCCCCTTTGAAATTCCACAACATTTTATTTTTGTTTTGAAAATAAATTCAGTTTTACCTTAAAATATATTTTATTGATAAAAGTAATAGAAAATATAACAGAAAATCAAAAGAAAGAAGCTTAAAAGTGCAAATAACGTATTAAGTGCAAATAACGTAAAACGAATTACAAAGGTATGTTCACAATTTATAAAATTTTGTCAAATTTATGTACTGAATACATAAAAATATTATTTAAGCCAAATAAAAATTTTAAAATCTGCAAAACATTATTTTTTGAAAAATTAAATCGACTTTTTTTATTGTAAGCTTTTTACTAAGACTGATATATACTTCAAAGCTTTGGAAGTTACGTTTAATATTACCTGCGATTTTTAAACGTTTCTTAATAATAAAAAATTCGTGCAAAAAATAAAATTAATTTTTATTTTTAGTGTAAATGTTTTCCCGAAATTGGATTTTATCGGTCATAAATATTTAATTTGTATATGTTGGTCCTTGGGCTGAAAAAATTGTAGTACCAAATTTTATCAAAATATCTTCAAAATTGCGAACTGTAATTTTCGCACAAGGTTTACATGGACTGTCAGCCAGCCAGACAGGTGGATGGAGGGACATCGTTTAATCGACTCAGAAAGTTATTCTGAGACGATCGGTATACTTTATGGTGTTAGACTAATATGTCTCCACTATGGTAGTGTAGGGTATAAAAAGCAACAATAAAAATTCGTTAACTAATTAAAAAGTATTTTGTAAAAATTGTATTAAGTTAATAAAGAATACGTATTTATAATAATTGATTTCGAAAAATAAATAAAACAGTATTTATCTCTTAATATATTTGGTATAAAATAACAGTGTTAATTAAATAAAACCAAAGTAATTTGCGAAATAAATTATTAATGAATTTATTGTTAATTATGGCAAGTATTTTGAGTAAATTAAGAGTTGGACATTTGTTTAATACTTTTTACCGAATAATGTATTTCGTGCTAAATATAAAAATATTTACAAATAAATTGATATAAAATATTATGCGAGGGTGCTTCAAAAAAGTCGTGATTTTTTTAATGAAACACAGGTTTTTGGATAAAAAATAATTTTATTTCCCTTCCAAAAAATAAGATTTGTCGATGTCATCAAAGTAGGTATATTTTGTGAGACGATTTCATCGTTGGAGGCAAATCTATTTTGTAAACACTAAGCCATGTGAGCCGTCTATGGTAATCTCTCGCACTTTCAATCTCTTATCGGCCAACACCATATCGCGTATTTTTTTTCAATTTTTTCGGGTGTAGAGACCACAACTTGGCGTCCAGAACGTTTGGCATCTGCAGTGATTTAACGAATATAATGCCGATAATGTGCGTGTATAAAAATGTTCTGCAATGATTCGATTTCGATTAATATTTCAGCTACTTCGTAAACTTTATCTTTTAGTTTACATTAGCGATATTCACAATCTTGAGTAGTTATCCACAACTAATTTTTTAACCTCTTTACACTGTGGATTTTTAAACAATTTGATGTAATTTTGTATTTGATATTTCATGGCATTTTGTTTTGGAAATAAATTCAATATTATGTTTAACTAAATTTTATAGAAAACAAATATAAAGCAAAATAAAATGGACAAATCCAAAGAATGAAGTCGGAAAGTGCATTGGAAATTGCAATTCGAGAATCGAGAATAAATAAAGTTACGTTCACAATGTGTAAAATTTTGTGTCACTAAATTTTTTTATTACGACTTTACCAGACCAAGAGCTTTACATAATGAATACTGCTATTAAGTTTTTATTTTTTTACAATATTCGTTTATTTTTAGTACCTTTTTGCTGATGTTTAAAATACCCAAAAATATTAGGTTAACACCCACTTTAAAGAATACCCATCGACTCAGAATCACTTTCAGATTAAACGATGTCCATCCGATTGGATGGCTGGCTATGTAAACCTTGCAAAGTACAGGTCGCAATTTTAGAAGTATTGAAACTGGTTAAAATCGGTCCGTTATTTCACTTAGCCCCCATACAAATGTCCTCTCGAAATAGGACTTTATCGGTCATAATTGATTAATTTATATAGGTATATACACACATATCGCTCCTAATAAGTTTTTTGATGATTGGTCATAGCTCCCATTAAGGCCCACTTTCGAAAATAACGTCATATATCTCTTAAACATTTTGGTATCCACATTGAATTCAACACAAATAGTTTTATATAGACATATGTAAATCATATAATTAGGGGGCATTTCATGTCAAGTGAACCTATTGTTGTTAGCAAAATGTGTACCAAATAGTTTGTTGGCTTCTTTTGTAAAATGAGCCATTTTTTTCCTCTCAAAAGAAAGTATTAAGAACTTTTTATGTCGTTCATTTATTCGGGTTTTAAATTGAGTTACTAATTCTTTAGTAAATTAATTATTCACTAAGGGTCCTCATGTAAACGCTTAAAAGCCTCGCAAACTGTGCAATCTGTGCATTTTTACACTCTCGCAAATGAAATGTCAAAAAATGTATGGAAATTCGTTTGCACAACTCCGATAAGTTTGCGCGACAATTTAGACTCGCAAACTTGAATTTATTGTGCATTTGATGAATCAGCTGCTTTTGTTTACTTTTATTTATAAGAAATAAAAATCAAATAAAATATAAAAATTTTGTGCATGTTAAAATTGTGTAACTTTGGAACAGAATGATTGTATTAAATGACATTGTGTATGAAAACATTAACCAACAGATAGAACATAAACAAAATCCTCCAAACTATGTATACCACCGTTTGTTCCAAAGATTTAACTTTTGTTGAATTTATGTATTTTTATTTGACAAATATAAATTTTCTGTATAAACTTGCACAAAATTGAAAAGGTGGGTTCATGAAACATGTCGCGCAAATTTGCCCATTTGCACAAATAGGAAAATTAAGCGTTTAAATGAGTACCCTTACTATTTCTAAATTATTTATAACAAATTGTATTATACATCAAGCTCTATCAACGTTGACGAATCTTTGCTTAATAAAGTGGTCTTGAGGAATTACACAATAAAGGGAATCTGTCCAAAGTTTGATATCATTGATATCATTGGCTAATTTGAAGTCAGGCAGTGCATGATTGACGCATTTACAAATACGCAAAAAGTTTGTTACCATGTTAGACAAAGATGTTCTACGATGTTCAAAATCATGTATAAGACGAACTCCATGCTTTTATTGCAGCAAAACTTTAGTTTGTAATATTTGTATTTATCATACGATTTATTAAATATTTTGCAACACTACTTACGCGATTAATAACATCACTTATATACATACATTTTAAGACCATAGCCTTCATCTATTTCAATGTAATCATTATAAATGTCATTCTCAATATCAACCGTTTCAAAGTCACATTCTCCTCACATTCAACTCCACTTTAATCCAAGTTAAAATTTTGATTATTAATTGCGATTCTTCTAATATTTAGCCAGCTAAATAACAAATATTTTATTCCGTACCTTTTATTTTCATTGGTGCAAGTCCTAAGTTAAAAATTTTGAAAGATTTGTTTTTAGAATTGTAACTTCTTGCAGTAATATTTATATATTTATAGAAGGAGCTATCCGAACATTCATTTACAGTGATCGAAAGTCCCTTTGTCATTAGTTATTTGTCGAATTTCAGATTCATTCATTCATTCATTCCTTATTACTTATTTAAATTTGATGTTATGAAAAATTTTAAGCAATTTAATAAATTTAAATATATATGAACATTTATTAGTTTTATTCGATTATTCTACATAAAATTTTTCGAATTATTCGTTATTTGAAAATGGCCATTTTTAAAATGATCGAATAATTATTCGTAAGAAATTATTCGATTAATCGAACGATCGTTAGTCGAATGAATACCCTAGTATTTACCTTGAAAACCTATATGGTCGCTTAGTAGCATGCGAGTTGGATATCTATCAAATTAAATGTTTTGTAACTCAAAACATTAATTTTTTTGAAATTTTTTGCCAAAAATAAAGCTTAGGTATATTCCTGTAAGAGATATTTGGTCGGTTAGTGGGATGCGAGTGGGATATCTATCAGAATAAATATTTTGTAACTTAAGACATACAATTTTTGTGTTAAAAAATTTATTTTGATATAACCATTATATCCTAATCGCATCTCACTAACAGACCAAAAAGCTCTTAACCCTTATGTGTGTGACACCTTTAACCTTTAACAGGGTGACAGGGTACCCGGTTACCCACACACAGAACAAATGACGTTTCATATTATGCGCAATATATGTGAATGCTCCATATTATTAAATGCAATAACAATGTTTTAGTTTGGCCTAAAGTCAATTCAATAAATGGGTATTCCCATTTATGTACACAGTACTCAAATAAATTCAGCAAGTTGAAAGACTACTCAATATTGTGTTGTGAGCGTATGAGCAATATTTTCCATATAATTTGTATGTGGTACCCGGGTGCCCTGTCACAATGTTAAGGGTGCAAAATGTAAAACGATTTACCACTCCCTCCCAAGTCGACACACATTAGTGTTCATTATAAAAACTAAATACAACAAAAAGTTATGAGTTCTCAGAAAGTTTCAAGCGGCAAGGAATTCTACATACAGAGAAACTTGCAATGAAATTTAAAAAAGTTACCCGGGTACCCTGGCACACACATATGGATTAAAGGAATACAACTAAGTTTTTTTTGAGCAAAAAAAAATATATAATCACATAAATACATAATTGTTCATAGCTCCCATATAAGACTCACTTCTGAAAATCGCTGACGAAAATAAATTATTGCAATTGAAAAGAAAAATGTTTTTGTTCATCTACTCAGTGTAGGATATTATGTACATGAGCTTGACCGACCATAAATTGACAAACGAAGTATAAATTAATGTATTCTTACTTGGTATCGAAAATTATTCTCCATTTCCATAAAATATTAAAATACGATATACTAAAACTGGTGATTAGATAGTGCATCATCAGAAATCCATGTTTTCGATTTGAATTCTAAATAAGTTCGATATTAAAAATATGTATAAATTTATCAAATTTCCCTGAAATAAAACACATTTTAGACACGTTTGCACCCACTTGTGGCGTTGGTGACCTTTATATTTATTGTTTGCAAAGGTCATCGATGGCAATCTTGACAGCGACATAAATGACATAAGAAACCCTAGTAAATAGCTCATTGTTAATTTGTATGCACAAAAATATAAATGTTTTTCTTGTTAAAAATTCATTCACATTTACGTTTATTGGTAAATGTTATCACTTTTTTCTATTGTGTAATTTGGTTTAAATTCATTTTGATAATGTAAATTAATTTGTTTTGTGGCCACAATCCATACATGCGGGAGTTGGCATTAGCACTTCACACATATTTTTCGTGTATAAAAGCTAATTAATTAAAAAAAAAAGTATTGACAGGTTTACATGTACAGAAAAAAATAACAAAAAAAAAGTTAAAAGTTAATTAAAATTCTATTTTCAAATATAGACATCCCTTTTACATGGCGACTGCATTTCGAATTTTCTACAGAATTCAATAATAGAAAAACAAAATCTCTCTTCATTAATAAATACTATAACAAATGCGACTGCACAGCTGCCTAAGATTTCAAGTTAGTTTTGAAAAATTTACTGTAGACTGTCATTGAGTTTGAAAAAGAATATTTTATAATATTATTGGATCAAATTAAATCAGTTTAAGTATTTGTAAAATAACACAGGTCAACAAATAATGAAAAAAATTGATGCCTAGATACAGTTAGTGGTTTTATATTAGGTGTGCATTGGTAACACCCATAATGTTTTTAAATTTGTATCCTACATGTAGCTTTGGATCGACTTTCATATTTCGATATAGGCTGTCATAATTAAACTAGTGTACCCATTTCGTTAGCCTATATGCAGATTTCTATAAATAAATTGATTTTAGCATTATGACATTGTTGCAATATGTTTTGTTACATTTATGGTGAACCAGAGAGAAAATATATTTATACATTACTTTAACATATTATGGTTACCGCAATCATATAAATAATTACAGTGACCATAATATTGTTAAAAGCTATAAGAGCTATAATTAATTATGAACCGATCACCATGAAATTAGGTCGTGATTTATGTTTATATGAAATTTATTTTGTTGAAATTTATGTGTAAACCAATATTTTCATGAGATTTATGCACGTTAAAGTGATTTTCGGAAGCGGGTCTTATATGGGAGATATGACAAATTATTTGAAGCAAAATTGGGATAGATACTAGGGTATTCATTCGAGTAATTATAGTTCGATTAATCGAATAATTTCTTACGAATAATTATTCGAACAATATAAAATTTACCATTTTCGAATAACGAATAATTCGAACAATTTTATGTAGAATAATCGAATAAAACGCATGACAAAACAATGGAAACTTTTCCAAATATTTTATTAGTTGCCTAAAATCTGAAATAATTTTTCAAAAAAATTTTAACAATTTTGTAGTATTTTATTTGTATACTTTTATTAACTTAATTTAACAAAAAACAAAGGACATAATTAATTAAATTCTAAAAATGAGAAAACACAATTAAAAGAGATCTTTATTACGGCATTGACAAAACAATGGAAACTTAGGCATTATTTTAACAAATATGGTCTAAACTTAGCAATAACTCAATATTTTGTTGGGTATCCCTTATTTTTTATAACTGCTACACATCGACGATGCATTGAACCAATTAAAGAGTCAATGGTCTCCTTTGAAATATTTTGCCATTCCCTTATAACCGCCTCCGATAAATCTTCCTTCGTGGTGTTAGTTTGGGTCCTTATTTTACGATCTACAATTTCCCATAGATTTTCTATGGGATTGAGATCTGGCGATTGGGCAGGTCACTTCAAAACACGTACCTCGTTGTATTGTAACAACTCGGTTACAACCCTAGAGGTGTGTTTCGGGTCGTTGTCGTGTTGGAATCTCCAAACTAGGGACATATTTTCCTCAGCGTATGGATACATAACATCGTTTAATATGGTTCTGTATCCTATACCTATCCTATACCTTTTATAATATGAATTGGGCCCATACTTTGCTCTGAAAAACATCCCCATACCATAATATTGCCACCGAAAAACTTTACAGTCTTATTTGTGTACTTTGGATCTAATCTTTTTCCCTTTGATCGTCTTACAAATGTTCGCCCATCACTGCCTCTTAAATTGATCCCTGGCAAATTGTAGACGAGCAGAACGGTTCTTTTTAGAAATGAGTGGTTTTTTCACAGGACGAATCGTCCTGGATGATAGCAACTAAGACCAGCCTCATTTGCCCTGCGACTAACTGGTCGTTTACTTATTTCTAATTTTAGGCTATTAACAACCTCTCGAGGAGTTATTTTTGGGAATTTCTTGAACTCTCTCGCTATTAAATTATCTTGTATAGGAGTAGTCTTACGAGGTCTTCCACCTAAATGTTGAGTTTTTACAGAACCGGTCTCACGAAATTTCTCTATAATTTTTGAAACTGCTGATTTATTTATTGAATATTTGTCACAGATACTATTTTGTTTTAAACTAGCTTTAAAATCGTTAATTATTTAATTTTTTAAGTCTTCACAAATCTTAACTTAGCCATTTTCGTTAACTTTGAAAAAAAGCAATAATGCTTTTTTTCTTGGAAAAAGAAATTGTGAAAATTACCAGAATTTAAAAATAAAATAACTGTAAACAGGATGCTTTTGACATCGTTCTTTTAAATATTATTTTCGTTTTACACTTCTTTCTTGCAGATGTTTAAAAGTTTCCATTGCTTTGTCAGAATTTTTAATTCTGTTCCATTTTTTCAGAATATAATTAATTATGTTGTTTGTTTTTCAGTTAATTTATATAAATAAAACTAAACAAGTAAAATACTAAAAAAAAAAATTATTTTAAAAAAATATTTTAAATTTTGGGCTACATATAAAATTTTTGGAAAAGTTTCCATTGTTTTGTCAACCACTGTATATATGTAAATTTATTAAAATTTTTCATAATTCCAAATTGAAATAAGTAATAATGACTTACAAAAATTGTATTGTTTTCGAAATTCGTCAAATAACTAAATCACTTTAGTTGAGTAGTCCGATAGCCCCTTTTATAAATACATATATAAATATTACTGCAATAAACAGGACTTTCTAAATGTTTAATTTAGGACTTAAACCAATGAAAATAAAAGGTACGGAATAAAATATTTGTTATTTAGTAAAAAAAGGCTGAATAATTTTAGAATTGATTTTGAAACAAACATTTTAGAGTCTAACCATGACGGGGGCGGCTATGGTGCGAATATATGCTGGCGAAATATTAGCACAATCGCAATTAATAATCAAAATATTAAAAGTGGTGTTGGAAGTGATTTTGAAACGGTCGCGATTATGTTGAAGTACACGAAGGCCATGATCTTAAAATATATATAAGTGATGTTATTAACTGCATACGTAAGTATTGCAAAATATTTAATTAATCTTATGATAAACACAAAATATTGCAAACTTACGTTTTGTTGTAAGAAAAACATGGAGTTCGCCTTAAACATGATGTTAAATATCTTTGAACATCTTTGTCTAATATGGTAATACACTTTTTGCGTATTTATAAATTCGTCAATCATGCACTTCATGTCTGACTTCAATTTCTTCAAATGATATCAAATTTGGGTAGATTTGTGTAATTCCCTAAGACCACTGGATTAAGCAAAGATTCTGCAACGTTGATAGAGCTTGAGTGTATAATACAATTTGTTATAAATAATTTGGAATAATTTACTAAAGAATTAGTTACTCATTTTAAAAACTGAATTAGTGAACGACATACAAATGTTCTTATAACGTTTATATTGTACTTTAATTCAGGATCATGTCCAACTAGCTCAAATTTTGTAAAGCATAGCTCCGAAACGGAAACTAAAATGTTTGCTAGTCAATTGTTTTGTAGATTGTTCGGGAGGGAATCTGATCAGAATATTTCTGATAAAAATTTAATGAAATTATTTATTTTCGAATGTTTTTTACATCATCAATACTTGAATTGTTAACTGTAACGTCTTTAACAATAAAATATTAAAATACTTACTTACGATTAATTTTAAACGTGCGATCGAATTATTCGAACAAGGTAAAATCTTTTATTCGAATTATTCGTTTTATTCGAACAAGAGAAAAATCGAATAATTTGAATACCCTAGTAGATACCAATATAAATTAAACATTTATGACCGATAAAGTCAAATTTCGGCAGGACATTAGTATGGGGGCTGAAGCTTAAATACAATCTCAAATATTTATTGTTTAAAGAAAAGTAAACGTTTAAGGAAAACTTAAAGTATACTGTTTTATTTGGATTCATAAATAACAAATTGCAATAACAAAAAATATAGACTTTACAAACATAACGTTAATTCTTAAAAATACGATAAAATTCACTTTAGTCTCTGACTGTATGTGAAATAATGGACCGATTTCAGCCAGTTTCAACAGGCTTTGTCCCTGGTCTGAAAAAGTATATATTCCAAATTTGATCGAAATATCTTCAAAATTGCGACGTGTACTTTGCGTTTAATAGACTCAGAAAGTGATTCTGAGATTTCTGAATTTTCAACCTTCTGATTTCCTAACAAATTTTTTACAAGGGCAACAAAAGAATTGCAAGCCAATGCTTCTAAGTCCTTCATTGAATGTGTGTTTAAAAAATTTTGTTTTCCAACCGTCAAGTGTCCTCTCAGAGGCCTTTCTTGATCCAATGGTAATGTTTTGCTCTGCAAGAAATTAACTAAACTTGAAATAACTCTATTTACCGCTTTCCCACTGGCTTAAATTTTTACTACACGGTATATTTTGGGCCTTAATCCCCAACTTTAATTAATTGAAATGAATAGACTTAATTCCTATGTATTTTAAATGAATCATTTAATGAATTGAATTTATTCCTTGGAGAAGTAATTTCTGTGAGAATTCATTATTTATAAAATGAAATACTTATTGATTCAATATAAATTTCTTGAATTCAAATCCATTACAAATTAGCTTAAATATGTATTGAACAATTAAATTTAATGAAGAAACACATTTTAATTTTTGTATTAGATTTGAAATATAACAATTATGCATTAATTATGCACTGGTTGAACGAATTCTGTTATTAATTAATTTCATGATGAATTAATTCGATGCACTGGTTGAACGAATTCTGTTATTAATTAATTTCATGATGAATTAATTCGACGATGAATGAATTCAATTAAATAAAAGCTTTTGTATGAAGCTAAAGAAGCAGATCTTGAGATTAGTGAATAAAGCTCAAATTGATTTAATTAATTTGAAACTCTGATATTTAATGATTATAACACTAAGTTTTTATATGAAATTTTGCTATAGTATTCCTAATTTATATTATATATTTCGGAAAATATTTCCCGATTCCCGAGAATAAATCCAGTTTCGCGTATTGGATGCGCAACCTGTATTTTAATCATCTGCAATAATAAATTTTTATTATATAAATAAGTTTTTTAATTACACATCGCTTAAATGCGTATAGTGAGATATAATAATTAAAAATTGTATGCACATGTAGCCTATCATCAAAAACCTATCAAAGTGTAATAAAAAAATGCATACCCAGAATAACTGTCAATTTGTATTAATTAATATTTTTATTTAGTTTTAAAAAATACATATATGTATATAAAACGAATCTAGTGAAACCAAAATAATAAATAAATAATGTAATTACTAATATTTACTTATAATATTGTGATTTGATAAAAAATGGTGGATTTTAAAATAGTTTTCTTGCTTCAATTTACGAATAATAATTAAAATTAAAAAAAAAAAAATAGCTCCTTGCCATTTGAAATCAAACACAAACTAAATAAACTAAGGACGTCTTTCCAACTATTTAACCATTTTCCATGAATTAGGCACATGGCACAATATTACATACAAATTGTTAACGTATGTATTCGTATCTCTAATTTTTATTCGCAACACAGCGAAAAACTTTTATAATGCATATTTTGCGTATATTTTCTTGTCCTGGTAATTAATCAAATTAAATTTATTTTTTTGTTAATTATTAATTAGAAATATTTGTGCTTTGGTTAAAAATGTGAGACATATTTCATGTTCTATACGTGCCATAATTAATTGTTATCATACTAACTTATGATTTTGACATGTTAAAAAATTAATAATGAATACACTTGTGACAAAAACTCAGACACATTCAATTATATTTTAGTAAACACATAAATATTTATTAACAAAATTAAAAACGAACAATATTATCCATAAATAACACTGTGCCACACCAAAAATATGCAGGAGTTCTCATTTGACTATAGTCTATAGAGTTGGGAAATACGTATATTATAATAGTTTTTCTCGATCACTTCGTTTAGTGAAATAACGATATTCTTAAAGTTACAACTTAAAAAATGATAAGTATGTTGTTTTTAAACTGATTTTAAAATTGTTCTTTTATTTATTGGACATACGGGTAATACCATATCATCGTACGTGACATTTGTACGCCTATATAGTGGAATAATATAAAATAATAAAAAGTTCTTTCGAAATATTGTTGTGCAAAATATTGAGCAAAATAAGGGTATATCGTACGTGACATAAAACGGAACTCATTTTGAGGTGCATGTAGAAATATGCGAAAATATTCGAATCGTGAGAGGCGTTAAGTTTTCTTTTAATTTCTTACACTAAACCAAATATTTTTCCTTTACAATCCATCATATTTAAATAAAAACAATCTTTGGATGATTTTATAATAAATAAAATTTAATATCGTACGTGACAGATTTTTCTCTTATAATAAAACAATATACATATATTCTGTAAATATATGTACATATACAAAAACCAAAATAAATTAATAAAAAATATACATTCGGTTTCAATAAACCATTTGACAATAGCAAAAAAACAATCAGAGTCATATTCATTTCATACTACAAGCTAATTGGAAGCCTAGTTTTCGCCGCAATTTTAGCCTAAAACATACTTAAAACATTAAAAAATTAAATATAATCTGTTTAAACTATTATTTTTGTCTTTAAAATGTTGTAATATGATGTAAATACTTTCACATAGTAACATTTTATTATTTTCTTCTATTAAAATCATCTTGAAGAAAGTTTCAAGGGTTTTTGTGTTTTCAGTCGTGGTAGCGATTCTCGCGGAATTGCGCATATGTCTTAAAAATGCGGGATTTTTTTAAATATTCAGCTATAAATTTATTCAGAGTTTTGGCAACATATGGATTCCCAGCCAAAAGAACTGCTCATCTTTTGAGGCCAAGAATGAATCAATCCAATATCGTATACACTGTTTCAAAGTGAAGCTTATCCCAGGAAAGAGCGTTCTGCTTCGATCGAAACAAATAATAGTCGGGCAGGCCAAGGTCTGGACTATAAAGCGGGTGACCACTTCATGCAAAATTGTTTTTAACAGATATTGTAACATGTGGCCGAGTGTTGTCATGATGATTTCATCACGGTTTTATGTCTTGGCGTTTTTTGGCCAATGCTCGCTTTAAACGAATCAATTGCATTCGGTACAGGTTCTCTGTGATGATCTGATCTGACTTCCAGCTGTTGGATGAATTGAAATTGCTGCTTGAGTAGCTCCCTATGATTACGAAAGCAACTGTTGAGTTTTACAATAATCTTCATGGAGTAATGCTTACAATTCTTGGTCTACAAACTGTTGTGACTGGCCTGGACAAATCACCACTTCTAAACCTCACAAACCATTTCTCTGGTACACATTCACCATAAGCTTTAGTGAGCAATCGGTGTACTTCAGCGGCACTTTTTTTCAAATTAGAGGAGTAGAGCAAAACTTTCCGAATATAAATTTGTTGTTTAATCTATAATGTTCAATAACTAAGTGAGAATACATGAGAGGAATGTAGCCTTCAAAATTAAATAAAAGTTATTAAAAACAAAAAAACCTCATTTAAATGAAACGCCATCTAGTGTTAATCCCGCATTTTTGAATCATACACCCAATAAAATATTTATGTGTTACCTTTCAAACAGAAGATACTTTTTGAAATTCATTGTTCAACTAAGTTTTATTTTCTTCACACGTTATATTCATCGTAAGGCAGTTAAATATTCTGTTTTAGTGAAAAAGCATAGTAAAAACAATAGATTTAATTAAATAAAAATGAATGAGTTATTTTAATTTTTGTGATAAAATGATTTTCGACTTTACTGGTTTTTTCTTACAATTGCTTACGTGTTCTTTTTTTACAAAAAAAAATTAGCTGACAGTATTTTATTTTTCTGTTTAAAAGGTACTGATATAACTCATTTCTTTCTAACAAAAGAAACAAATTAAAAAGTTGTTTCCAAAGAATATATTGTTACGTTTTTACCTTTTAAAAACGATAGTTTATTTCCTTTAAATAAATCTGATACTTTTTATTGCAAATAAAAACAGTTTAGTAGTTTAAAATTGTAACAACTCTTTATTTATTCAAATGTACAACAGCAACAGTCTAAATTTCACTCAATGTTCTTATATAAATACATGTTTATAAATACACACACTTATAATGACAAGAATATACTGCACAATTAAAGGAAGTTAATATGTCTTTACTTAACGATGCTTCAAATTAGTCTGACTGGTATACACTGCATTGCCATCTTGATGCTTCTTGAAAGCTCTATAAATAAAAAAAAAAAAACATTTTTTTTAAATTTTTTGTGTATCATTATTTATTGTTAATTTTTTCACCTTATGTTGTATTATTAGCCGTTATCTTAATCCATGACATCGTACGTGACATTTGTTCGCCTATAGAGTGAAAAAGATTTTGCAAAAATAAGAGTATCTGAAAAATAATTTATGAATTTAAGTTCCATTCAGAGACTACTATATAATACAAAAATAATCCTTTCGAAACATTGTTGTCCAAAATATCGAGCAAAATAAGAGTACATTGTACGTGACATAAAACGGATGTAATTTTGAGGTACATGTAGAAATATGTGAAAATTGTCGAATCGTGAGAGGCGTTATGTTTTCCTTTAATTTCTTACTCTAAACCAAATAGTTTTAAATAAAAACCATCATTGGACGATTTTATAAGATATAAAATTTAATATCCTACGTGACATAACGTAAGTGACAGATTTTTCTCTTATAGTACAACAAAAAAATTAAATATAGTCAGTTTAAATTATTATTTTTGTCATTAAAATATCGTAATAAGCTCTAAATACTTCCACATAGTAACATTTTAGTGTTTTATCCTATTCAAGTCATCTTTGAAAAAAGTTTCAAAGGTTTTTGTTTATTCAGTCGTAGTTGCCATTCTCGTGGAATTACCCAGATGGCATTAATGATTATTAAAATGCAAAATCCTCTATCTGATCATTTTCATACATACAAATTGAATATTTTTGATAAGCAAAACCCACAATCTATCATAAATTCCACAATAATGCAAAATTTTGTGAGATTCAGCAGCTGCTTCTAAACAATATCGTAAAAAAGCTGTTTTTTTTTCTCTCCTGAAAAATTTTGCTTTTTAACCTTTATGCCAACGCCAACATACCTGGGTATGTTTTGCATTTTCAAAATGCTGTATC
Organism: Calliphora vicina; assembly: GCF_958450345.1. Taxonomy (NCBI): domain Eukaryota; kingdom Metazoa; phylum Arthropoda; class Insecta; order Diptera; family Calliphoridae; genus Calliphora; species Calliphora vicina. The sequence goes on along the minus strand of NC_088780.1, from coordinate 140,682,743 downwards.
TCTGAATTGGACATTCGGATCGACTTGAAATTTCTTGATATCCTAGCCAAAACTGTTTTCCTCAATTGGTTAGGATAGGATCACCCCTTTGGAATATAAAGCCCATTTACAAAGTTGCACCCTTACGTCAACAGCATACATACCTGGATATCCATAGTAAAGCGCATGCAAATATAATGATAAAATTTAAAATTATAGTATTTTTTCAACGTTTTTACCACCCTTTTCTCCATTTTTCTTTTATTGGACTAACACCAAATGTATATGTCAAACAAAGATAGAGTTATTTTAAAATCGTGACTGACTCCAAAGTTATATGTATTTGAATTTTAAAAAATTTAAAAAGACGATTTTTCGCTAGTTTTTGGGAAAAAAGTACTTTTTTTATTTTTAAATTATCTAAAAAATTTCAAAGAAGATGTATTAGGAATTTATACTTTTTTAAAAGCTATCTTTACACTAAATATTTTAAATGAAAATAAATTTGAAAATTGTTGATACCGAGGGGACCAGGTTCATCCAAAGAACGCCTATTTTTATGTAAAATTAAATTTTGGGTCAAACATTTTCAAATCGCGTAATCGATATCAAAATAAAGTAACCCATTTTAGATGGAAAAATATGTTCTTAATTATTTTGTAAAGGGTTCCGATAATCCTTCTCCTGGTGTGGATAGTATAGCAAAACCTAAAAATTTTTAATTTTTGGGATTTTTCAAAAGTTTTTTGGGAATTACGGGATTCCTGATTATAAATTTCAAAATTTGTTTTTATTTTTCTATATCTAATAAAAAAGTCTATATAACTGTAAAATTTTATTAAAAACTATTAAAATTTGTTTCTTTGCAAAAACTCAATAAAAAACATTTTTTGACATACCACATAACCACTTTTTTCAAAATACAATGACTAAATGTAAGGGTAAAACTTGGTTATTATAAAATTTTTGAACCTTTTGTCTATTTCTAAGAAAATAAAAAAATACAGAAATTCCAACAAACGAGTTAGATATTAGCATTTTTATGCTAACGGCATGCCATTCACCATACAAAACGTATGGACATACCCAGGTATCTTGCTGTTGACGTGCGTAAAGCAGTTATGCTGTTGACATAAAGGTTAAGATATAATGTTTTGAATATATGCCCTTGATATATCCAATGAGGAGTAATAATATTTTTCCTAAGTAGTATTTACATAAATATATTACAATACTAAATTGTTATTTTTGGTTTTGACTTGTTATTTAAAATTTTATTACCCTTCAGTAATAAAAGAGTTTTGTTATTGTAAAAATTAAAGTGTTTCTTTTTGTTGCATATACATAGTAGAATTAATATTTATTTAAAAATATGAATAAATAAACATATGTTGTTTTTATTTTCATGACATCAAATCAAACTAAGATAATTTTATTAAATCAGCAAGAGTAACAGCATTAAATGGATGTCTAGTAAGTATAACAGCAACGTCAATGATAAGTACATTGGGAAAAAATCGACTATGGTTTAGAAATATTTAGTTTGTAGGCGAATTTTTTTCCAAAATGTTTTTCTTTTTTAAACAAACACAATGCGAAGCGTTTTACTTGTCTGCAGATACACCCAGAGTCTCTTGCGAGAATCGAACCCATAACTCTCTGATTAATAGTTCAGCATACTATCAACTGGTCTATCGGGGCACCCGGGCTTGACGATGCTATTGCATTGAAGGAAAAATCATACTGTAAGGCAACGTTTTTAAAAAGGTGCGTTTGTTTGTATTGATTTGATAAAACTTAAACAGTAAAGGTTTGAGATGTTTTGGAACTCAACCGGTGTAAAATAACTATATATTTATTCTTGTTTTAATATTTTACTTATGTATTATATTGAAATTTCTGAGAATTATTTTTATTATTTAAACTTTTTTTCAGTGTACATATTTAGTACCATAGCATATAATATTATCATGTTGATTTTTATTTATTATTATTTATTTAAATTTTATAATGTCTTGTTGTAGAAGTATGTAGTGTAGACATATTTTGTGTTCTTTGTATATAAGTACATACATAGATATATCTATATACATATATAAAAGTGAATGTGTGTTTATATGTATATATGTATATTTGTCTAACCAGATTTGCTTGAAATTTTGAGTGTATGATTTCCTATATCTGGAAGGAACAATAGGATACATTTTGTTATGAATTTTCAAGTGGGCGTGGTACCTCCCATAAAAAGTTAATATTAAATATCAAATATTTTGGAAACTATAATAGCTATAATCATCAAAGTTTGCATGAGCAATTCCACGTTTGTATAATATTTGAAGCAAAAATGGGAGTAGTAGTCACAGAGGGCGTGGTACCCAAATACTAAAATTCATATCTATTTGTATAATTGTGATATGTAAAACATTGAATCTTTGTATCAAATAATTATTTAGGCCAAAAATGGGCAAATTAACAATAGTGGGCGTGGTACCTTCCATAGATATGATGACAAATTATATATAGGGAAAGCTATAGCACCTATCAATATTAATATTTAGTACAGAAATGCGCGCACTACCAACAATATAAATGTAAATGTTAAAATTTGTATGTATACATCAGCGAAATGCAATGAGCTCTCTTGTTTTTATTTTCACATGTACGCAAGCACACACATTGTATAAAAACAGTCAGTCTCGCATGAGCATTGATATAAGCAGGTTGTGTTACGCTTTTATGCTTGTTTATTTCATTATTTCAGCTATTTGTTTTTGCCAGAGAATAATTCTCAACTCATACAACTACAATATCTAAAAACTGTAGTGGTGTGAGTTTGCATTTCGCTGGTATACATTTGAAACCCTTATATATGTATAAAAGTCAATGTGTGTTTGTTGTTTGCGTATTTGTAATGACACTCAACATACATTATAAGGATATCAATGAACAATCTAATCGGGGCGACTTTTATAACTGGGAAGTATAAAGGGACAGATGTATTGCTTCACGTATTCCGATTATAACTTCGGAAATGCCATTGATTTTAATCGATTGCAGTTTCCTATTTGCTTAGCATTTGCAATGTCAATTGATAAAGCTCAAGGTCAGTCTTTGCAAGTTTGCGGAGTAAGTCTAGACAATCCATGCTTTTCACATGAAAAGTTTTCAGTTGCATGTTCGCGAGTAGGAACACCCCACATTAAATTCAAATATTTTTGGTTCTAAACTTTTGTATTTTATTACATTAGAAACGAATTTTATATAGAAATCATTACTTTACGGGTAGCGAAGCACACCGGGTTTTAGCTAGTATAATATAAAAGTGGTTAACATGAAAGTGGATACAAATACCAACTAAATTTCATAACACTGTCTCACAAAATTCTACTTTTTTTCTACACCATAGGAACCCACGCAAAAGCAGTTTTGAAAAAGTAAAGCAAAATTATGAGAAAGTTTCTGAAAATGTTTCAGTAACTAAATCTGAAAGTTGCCCTTCAAATTTATTTTCACTGAAATCCACTGTAATAATTTATGTATAACTAGATGATCTGGTGCGCTTCGCCACCCCAATTAGAAGAAGGAAAAAGTACTATTAAGTCTCCCTTTGTGAATGTAGTAATTGTAAATGTCTTATTTCATATTTCTGGGTCTATTATTATAGAAAATGCTAAAGAAAGTTACCATTCAGAATCATGTGTGCCTAATTTTAAATTTTTATATATTTTTTGATCAGTAAAGAATACAATTTAAATTTTGTTTCTATGTTCTAGGTGCCAAAACCCACAGTTAAAATTTCATTATTCTAGCTTCAGCCGTTTGGGCTGTGCGATGATGAATCAGTCAGTCATTAACGTTACTATTTTATATATATAGATTAATGTATCCATAAAGTGTTAGCAAAACAATTAATATGAATTGTTTAATAGACTGTGAATTTCCTCTGTATAAAAATTACAGTGAATTATTTAATATTTATTCTTGAATTCAATATACATACATTCATAATTAATTCAATGAATGTGAAGCGTTCGAAGTGAAATTTTGTTTAAAAAATTGACAACATTTAATTTAATTAAATTTTCTAGGAATTATGACTTGCAAACTTTTAACATTTTAATATAGTAACATTCAAAAATATTGAAGATTTTGTGAACAAAATATTAGCTGTATCATATTCTGTGTTCTAAAAATTTAAAACAAAATATATATATAAAATAAAATTAAATTTGAATTCAACTTTTTTTGAAAAATAATAAAATTATAATTATATTTTTAATACTAATGTACAAAAATTTAAGAATTTGTGTGACAATTTATATACAATGTGACCATGTGATCTTTATAAACAAATAGAACCAAGACTTGAGGAGCCGCAGAACAAAAGGTACTTTTTCGCTCATTTCAAACTTTTGGGAAATTGAGTTTTATTTATTTAGCCGCCTTAAAAATCAGCATGAACCTGGAAATGGTAACAAGTTTCTTACTTATTAATAGATACATCTAACTGTCATAAGTCGCCACATTAAATGTTAAGGATGTTTGATATAAAACCATTTTAATATCGGAAAAAGAACCCTTTGTTAAAAAATAAAGAAAAAAAGTACGTTTTGTTAAAAACAAAATTAAAAAATATGTTTTTTATGCGTTTGTTTTAAAAGATAATATTTTAAATGAATTATTTTAATCCTGATCTAATATATAAACAAATTACACATTGAAATTAAATAACTTTTTTTTTCGTTTTGTACTAGTGTTGTACGTTTTGTTAAGCACAAATTTTTTTAGAACCCATTTAGTTAGTAAAAAAATTAAAAAATGTTTGCTAACTTGATTGTTTCTAGAAGATTTCAACCAAATATTATAAAAGTACCAAGAGACCAATTTTTTAAAAAATGCGAAAAAGTACCTTTCGTTCTGCGCCTCCTCATTTTATATCTGTAACCATAGATCTTGCTCTTTTGGTATTTTTTGCTTTTGTAATATTTCCCGAGATGTTGTCTTTCAGAAAAATATAAATACATTATTTATCTTTTTCTTATCTTCTGTATAATTTAAAATTAATGTAAGTACTTTTTTCGAAAAAAAATGGCAAAACAACGATTAATACAATTGATGATTTTTGAATCCTTAAAAATAGTTTCAAAAACCCACAAGAGTGGGCGCAAATCTCATAAAACAATAAAAAAAAGAAGAATTTTAGTTTTTTTAAACATGTACGATGAAAAGCCGGTTTAAGCTTACCAAATATTTCCTTTCTATCAATTACCCTTAAAAAGTTATGTGGCTTCAAAGTTATTTATTTAACAAGAAAATAATATTTGGAAAAAAAAGCTTAGACATTTTTTTATTAGCTTGTCTTAACAAAACATTTTTAAAGCCGCATAACTTTTTAACGGGTTGTGATAGAAAGAAAATATTGGTACCATTTTGACATTTTTTTATTAGCTAGTCTTAACAAAACATTTTTAAAGCCGCATAACTTTTTAACGGGTAGTGATAGAAAGGAAATTTTGTACCATTTTGATAAGCTTAAAATGCACTTCAAAAAATCTAAAATACTTTTTTTATTTTGCTTATGAAGTTTTTGGAACTATTTTTAAGGATTCAAAAATCATCAATTGTATTAATTTTTGATGCACAATCGACTACTGAAATCAGGTTTGCAATATATTCAACAGTTTTTGCTCTACAGAAAAATGTGCTCAAAATGCGCGGCGTTGAACCACCACGCCATTATTTTTATTTGCACAAAAACCTTCAGAAAAATGATGATACCCGAAAAACAAATGATGTGACCTTGTCACAAACGAACTCTAATATATATATCTACTACGGAACGACAAACTCCGGGTACGTTGATTTCTTTGTTGATGGCGGATATAAAAACTAATCAGAGGATTCAACTATTCAACTAAATAAATTAACGTTTTGTAGTCAAACGCTTTAATTACTATGCAAAAGAGCTCTTATTTGTAATTCTCTATAATTGTTATTAAGAATTGCATGCGAGTCTATGTCTCATTTTTTGTACATTCTGAAGTAATAGGCAGGTAAGGTTCATAACTTTGTTAAGATCCACGATTTTCATTCATTTTGAGGACACAGTTTAAAGAAAAATGTCCGAGCTTTATTTTTGTGTGCAAACATTTTTAGTTTTTGGCTCATTAAGGTGCCCTACATTACAATTTTCGGTCCATAATTAGTCATAGCTCCCATACAAAGCACACTTCCGAAAATCATTTTAACGAGAACAAATCTCTAAAAAATAATGGTACATTTTAAAAGAAAACTGTTTAAAGAAAATTGTTGTTCCTAAATTATTAAGAATTAATTGATCTTTCAAACTGCATTGTTTTTTTCATTTTCATAAAAATTTTAAAAGTTATAAAGCCTTATTTACAAAATTTATGTAAAAATTACGAACAATTGTAATGTAGGGCACCTTAGTAAGCCAATTCATTGCAAAAACTAAAAATGTTTGCACAGAGAAATAAAGCATGAACATTTTTCTTTTAAACCATATCCTCAAAAGTAATGAAAATCGTGGATCTTGATAAAGTTATGAAGAAAACTCAAAAAAAGGCCGACAAACCCGATTTTTTCACAAACTCGACTTGAGTGACCTCTAAACCTGTTCCGAAAAATCTAAAAAAAAATCCCAAAAATACTTTATCCTATATGATTTCAAATTATGCCTGAGCCCCAACAAATTTTTTTTGGGACACGCTAATGTAGATATGTATAGTTTCCTTGTGTACAAAACCAATTCGTTGTCAAAAATAAAATTTCCTGAAAAAGTGTGCTACGTATTAAATTAAAACTGAAATGTACCATCACTATAGACATTTTAATTGTGCCCACAACCATAATGTTGAGAAGATAATGTACAAGATGATTATTATCTAATCATCTTGTACGATTACCTATAAAATGGTTTGTAATTTCTCTGAAAGTAAATCTAATTACTTTATCTGCCATTCTTTAAATTGCCATTTATATTTTACAATAAACAACTTATTTTGATAAAGATTGAAAGTGTTAAATAAATTATTAAACTTAAAAGGTTTCTCAGAAATCCCCAAAGCTAAATGTATTTGAGCATTATAAACTAAAAGACATTTTATAAGCAAATGGATTTTCAATCAAATTTTTCTCAGAAAAAGTTTGATATATGAATCCTTTTTTTTATTGTCATTTTTTTCCTACATCTCGTCTTTGTTAAAAGCAACATCTTACTCAAATATTATTTTAACAGTAAAAACGATTGTATTTTATTTGCTCATTATAAAAAAAAATACACAAATAAATCCTTCAAGTTGTTCAATAAACTTGTATTTTTTCTACATTAATATTTTCCTTTCTCTTGCTACATGGAAATTCGTTTTATTCACTGTCGTTTTGCTAGTAGAAGATGTATATTTTTAAACCCACAAAATATTGGTCGTATATCCACAAAAGAATATATATATGTTCTGGTTCCTTATAAAATTCTACGACGAAAGTAGCGATAGGACCTGGAGGGACGGACTTATTGTTGGAATTTTTCCGAAAATATACTTTGATGATCTGAAATATTTGATGTTAAAAATAGGCTAAATCGGTCTAAGCCAAATAATGAGGAGACCTAGAAATCCGAAATTTGCCAAATTCTTATGTATTAAATAATTTGTTGAATCCTAAATGCATGAAAATCTTTGATTGGACTTACCACTATACATATTTTGATCCCGCTAACATTTAAATGCATGAATGTAAGGTGAAATTTACCACTGATATTTTCTAGTAATTGAAAATATGAAACTAAGCAAATCGAGTGCCAGATTAATATTTTTATATAAAATGCACAACACTAGGCGCCTGTATAATATTGGTGGTGGTTATATAATGTTCGGTACAACTCGTTTTGGCTTGTGATAGTCTAGTGAAAACTTTAAATTAATTAATTCTTTTTTTGATATACAGATAATTAAAAAGTAATTATTACATTTTTTTAAAATAAAAATTCGGTCTGTCAAAATAATATACTTAAAAAGTTTGTTGTTTTTCAGATGCTTTTATACCCAACATTAAAAAGATGGGCGTATATTGATTTTGTCCTTCCGTTTGCAACCCCACATCACAAAAAATTTGTTGCAGACATTAGTACATACATATATTCTGGTGATTCTGGGTCATGTGATTCTAAGACGATTTAGCTATGATTGTCCGTCCGTCCATCTGTTGACTATGCGGCAATCCTAATAAAATTTTGCACAAGTACTCTGAATTTATACTGCCAGGTATGGCGAAAATCCGGCAACATATATTCCTAGTTCCCATACATTGTCCCCCTCAGAAATTGACTTGAATTCATTCATAACTGCCTTATAATAGGGTAGAAGGGAAATACGCCTCTTTTTTTTTTGATACGCTCTCTTTTAAAAACTATAAAAGATATTCTTAAATTTGTTCTTGTTTCAAATAGTCAGATATGTAGGCTCTAGTTTTATTTATTTTTTTTTAATATTTATACAGTGACCAAAAACGTCGATACCACCCTACCCACCGGGTAAATACGCCAAAGGAATAGGGCACAGTTTTGAAAAGTAAAAAAATAACAAACATTTCGACCGGTAATTTTTATACCCTACACCACCATAGTAGGGAGAGTATATTAGGTTTGTGCTGATGTTTGTAACGTGAAAAAATATAGGATCACCTTTCTGAGTCGATTGATCAATGTCCGTCCGTCCATGTAAACCTTGTAATCAAATTTTAAAGATAATTCGACAAAATTTGGCACAAACTTTAATATTGCCCCAAGGACTAAGCCTATTGAATTTGGTTAGAATCGGTTTATTATTTCCTATCTGAAAATAGTTAAGCTCTCAGAAATATCATAATTATAAACATATCCAAACCAAATTCTTCACAAAAAAGTTTTATATAAACTGAACTCGTACTACCAAATTTAGTACCCAACGGTCCACAATGTTCCAAAATTTTTCCACCAAATTTTGTGACAATCGGTCCATAACTAATTATATAAGGCACATAAAAGGCCCACTTCTGAAAATCACTTCATCGAGCATAAATATCATAAAAATGTTGTTGGTATTCAAATATGATTCAATACAAATAAGTTTCATATCAAAAGAAAAATGTTTATAATCATATACTCAGTGTAGGTTATTATATGGTCGGAATTGCCCGAATATACTTTCTTACTGGTTATATATATTTATACCCTACACCACCATAGTGGGGAGGATATAATGCGTTTGTGCAGATGTTTGTAACGCCCAAAAATATTAGTCTAACACCCACCTTAAAGTATACCGATCGACTTAGAGTCACTCTCTGAGTCGATTAAACGATGACCGTCCGTCCGTCTGGTCAGCTGGCTGGCTTGCCAATGTAAACTTTGTGCGCAGAGTACAGGTCGCAATTTTGAAGATATTTCCATGAAATTTGGTACATATTATTTTTTCGGCTCAAGGACGAAGCTTATTGAAACTGGCTGAAATCGGTCCATTATTTCACCTAGCCCCCATACAAATGTCCTTCCGAAATTGGACTTTATCGGTCATAAATGTTTAATTTATATATGTATCTCCACAAATTATGCTCCAAATAAGTTTTATATACACAAAATTCATGCAACCAAATTTTGTTACGATCGGTCCATAATTAGTCATAGCTCCCATATAGACCCGCTTCCGATAATCACTTTAACGTTCATAAATCGCTTAAAAATGTTGGTATACACACAAAATTCAACATAGATAACTTTAATATAGACATAAATCACACCACCTAATTTCATGGTGATCGGTCCATAATTAGTCATAGCTCCCATATAAGGCCCACTTCCAAAAATCACTCAAAAATATAAATTATTGAAATTTTAAAAGAAAAATGTTTTTGCTCTTTTACTTAGTGTAGGGTATTATATGGTCGGGCTTAACCGATCATACTTTCTTACTTGTTTTATTTCAATATTGTGTAAACCAGCTTTATAGTATTTGTAACAGTTTCTACTAAAATTAATTAATCATAATGCCACAGTGTAAATCTGTCATTTCTTTTACGAAAAGGGCAAATGTTTTTAGTGCGAATTATTTGATTTAATGCTACCTACTCTTATTCATCTAATTCAGTGATTGACATAAATGTTTAAATTTTGTCTTAACTTTTGATGGCAAATTATATGGCTTAGAATATTTAGCACACTATACTATTTTAATAATTAATTAACTAGTATTTAATAAGTTCCCGGCAGTATTAAAAATGTAAAAGTGTATGTATGTATTAGGGTGATCGATTCTTCGACATTTTTTAGAAACCGGTTTTCGGTTTCTTCGAGAAATTGCAATTTAATATAAACCGGTTTCGGTTTTTTAATAATAACTGGTTAACCGTTTTTTTTTTTTGGCAAAATATTAAAACGACGAGAAATAAGAAGAAAAAAGTTTTATTTATTAAAATAATAGTTATTAAAACAAAAACGGTTCATGGAAGAACATAAAACAAAAAAGATATCATATAATTATGATAAATAATATACATACACGTATTCTAATAACAAAAATAAGCCTTTTAAATACTTTTTAGTTCTAATTTGGATTACTTCTTTTAACATTCACAAGGTCTTCAGGTCAAATTTGGGTGAGTTGTTGATATTATTGAAATTTTATTTAATTTCAAATGTCAACAACAACGTTAGGTTTTTAGAAAAAACAAATTGTCCAAAAAATAATCTATAAAATTGTTTGTACACGCAGAGAAAAAATATAATTGGGCATGGTTACTGTAACCATTTATATAGTGTTACAAGTTTTTTAACTATATTATAGTCACAGTAACCATTTACATGATTGTGGTAACCATAATATTATTAACTTACGATTCACATGATTGTCTCAACCATATATATGGTTACAGTAATCATATATATGTTTGTGGCAACCATATTTCTGATGAATAATTTTATCATAATATGTTGTTCTCAGATTATGATAAGCCTTAAGCCGAGAGCACCATAATATGATAAGTCCTTCATCATATAAATGGTTGTCACAAACATATATATGTTTACTGTAACCATATATATGGTTGAGACAATCATGTGAATCTAAGTTAACCATATTATGGTTACCACAATCATGTAAATGGTTACTGTGACTATAATATAGTTAAAAAACTTGTAACACTATATAAATGGTTACAGTAACCATGCCCAACTATATTTTTTCTCTGTGTGTACTTAAGGTCTTTGGTTAATATTTGACCTGGAGCAAAAATCTTCAATTTACAACAATGTATTTATTTTTGACATTTTATGACTTTTATTTAATTTCAAAAGTCAACAACTACGTTAAGTTTTCTTAAAAAAAAAATTGTCAAAAAAAATCAGTTTTCTATTTGGGTCAAATTTGATCCGAAGATGGAAGATTTGAAGACCTTATGAAGGTTAAAATAATCTCTTTGGAATAAAACACAATTTTTAGTTAACAAAGCATTGAGTAAGTTTTCAAGCTTTCCAGATCGCTTGTGACATTTGTCTAAATATAATACACTAAAACTCATAAAAACACAATTTTAGAAAAAACCGGCTATTCGAGGCGAAAAACCCGAAAAAACCGAAAGCGACTTAACCAAAAAAACCGGTTATAACCGGTTATTAAAAACCGGGTCGATCACCCTAGTATGTATATTGACAACCTTTCTCTAGCTATATTACTACTTTTATAAAAACCCAGTTCGTTATGGCAACGGAATGCGCCGGAGAATTTGTGAGCCAATTCTCCGGAGTATTTGGGACATATTGTTTGAAATTAAAATTTTAAAAAATTAAATGTTGAACAAATGTTTTAACAAAAAATTTTTATTTGAAAATTTTTAATTTTTTTTTTTCAATTCGTTAAAGTGTCATAAACTTTAATCAACTAAAAAAAATGTTTTACCCCCAGTAACACGAAGCCTGGTTATGTTTTAACTAATAGTTATACTGACAGTTTTCATACAAAAATAATTTTAACCGACAGTATAACTATTAGATAACACCTAACCAGGCTTCGTTTTAATGTCGGATATACATGTACAATTGTGTGATTTTTGAACATCCAAGAAATCCAAAGATTTCGATTTCATTAGACATTTTGAAATTATTTATATTTGAGATTTTTTTAAAGAAATAATTTAAACAAATTTGTGAACTAAAACAAAGTTTCCGCGAAATCCAACATATAAACGAAAACCGTTAAAACCATAATTGAGGAGCCGCAAAACAAAATGTACTTATTTTTGTAATATTTGGGTTGAAATCTTCTAGAAACAATCAAGTTAGCAAATTTTTTTAATTTTTTTACTAAGTAAATGGGTTCTAAAAAAATTGTTGCTTAACAAAATGTACAACTCTAGTATAAAACGGAATAAAAATTATTTAATTTCAATGTGTAATTTGTTTATATATGAGATCAGGATTAAAAACATTCATTTAAAGTATTATCGTATAAAAAAACGCAAAAAAAATTTTTTAATTTTTTTTTTAACAAAACGTACTTTTTTCTTTATTTTTTAACAAAAGGTTCTTTTTCCTATATTAAAATGGTTTTATATCAAACATCCTTAACATTTAATGTGGTGACTTATGGCAGTTAGATGTATCTATTGATAAGTAAGGAACTTGTTACCATTTCCAGGTTCATGCTGTTTAAGGGGGCGAAATAAATAAAACTCAATTTCCCAAAAATTTTAAATGAGCGAAAAAGTATCTTTTGTTCTGCGGCTCCTGAATTGTAATTATATGGTTGGATTTTGAACAACCTAATCGATTAACCGTTAATCGATTAACCGATTAATTTTGGTCGGTTAACTGTTCGAATAATTCAAAATTGCCGATTTTCAAATAACAAATAAACCGATTAATTTGTGTCGATTAACCGAAACTCCTTTTTTTTTGCACTTTAACTTATTTTTTTGTATTCATTTTTACAAATGTCAAAGAAAAGTTACATATTTTTTCGAATATCCAATAACAACTGACATATTTAATTTACATGTACATTATTGTTGGATGAAAACTTAAATAAATACACAAAATTCGTGGTTTTATTTTCAGTTTGTAATCTAAATATAAATTATTCGGTTAATCGAATAATTTAAAATTAACCGATTATTAACCGATTAAATCTAAACCCCGATTAATTATTTGCTCGATTATCCGATTAAACCAGTAACTTGATTAAATGAATACCCTAATCCCAATACAATATTATTACTTAATTGTTTTTTGATATTTATACACATTTTAAACAGTTAACACCTTTAAAAACTGTATGAACACACCACATGCGGTTATTTAAAAACATTTATTTACATATTTTTTTATAAACAATTTTGAAAATAGAAGAACAAAATAAAACCACACTTCATAGTGATGTTTCAGCGTGTATATGAAGAATATTATGACCTTTGACAGCTGTCACTGTAAATAAAATGTGTATTTCTGATAAATGCACAAATATGTTTTTTTGCTTGTGGATTTTACTAACAATATGTTTTATGTTCATTTTCTTTCTTGTTTTATTTATTTATTCATGTTTTTTTTCTTTATTTTGGTTTTGGGTTTTTTACTATGTCCCTTTTTTGATTGTCCAAAATTATGATTACAATAAAATATTATTTTTGAAAATCAATTTAATTGAAACGTTTAGATTGCAGAAAAGGATCAAATATATTTGTATGTCAATTTTGCTATCGCCAATTGCTGAAGGTCATTTGAGAAGTATTTGAACTTAAAAATGTTGATTAGTTGTTGGCACAGAAATTTCAATTGTTGTAAAATGTTGTAATAACTTTAACTCTAATTGCAGTTACACTATTTATGAAGAAAATAAGTTCGGCTGTGCCGAATTTTAAATACCATCCACCTAAATATAATGAGAACTATTGAAACTGCAAATATTCAGTGTTTGTGGGGAGAGTAAAAGGCGTTTGTTCTGATGTTTGTAACGCCATATACCGATCGACTTAGAAACATTTTTAAGACAATTAAACAATGTCGGTCCCTCCGTCCATGTCCATGTAAGCCTTGTGCGCAAAGTACAGGTCGCAATTTTGAATTTTTTTTATCAAATTAGGTACATACATTTGTTTCAACCCCAGGACGAAGCCTATTGAAACTAACTGAAATCGGTCCATTTCATACAAATGTCAACCCGAAATTTGACTTTATCGGTCATATTATGTAATTGCAGTTTTAGATGTAGGATATACAAAATTCGACATAGCCGAATATTACAGTCTAATTGTTTTCCAACACACTGTATATTTTTACAATCACTAACATTAATAATTTTGTAGTTATAAGGAGAAGTAGGAGAGAATATAAGTATGTTCAACTAATTTAAATATTCGCATTCAATGCAACACTTAAAGTTCAGTAAAGCTTTGAATTTCAGGATTATTGTAATTATTTTATTTTCTTGTGTCTTAAGTATTGTATTATTTTAATTAATTGAAAATCTGTATATGAGTTTATATAAGCATATTACGAGTATTTGCATTAAGTGTGTAACTTTTGAAAATATCAAACATGCCATAACCAATTCGCATAAAGCATGATAAATTACATGGAAATATAGTTTTTCGAGGAGGTTTGCAAAGTTTGAGTTTTTATATACCACAAAATATTCCTTGTAGATCACATAACTTACGTATATATGTATATTGTGAAACATAAGGATCTATTGTTATGTATTGTTTTTTTTAATATTTTCCTAAATATTACTTTTTTTTGTCGTTTTATGTAATCAATAACGATAGTTGATTATAACAGTCATACACAGAAAAAAGTTTCAACATAAATATTATGATTCGAATTCATTGATTTCAATTCATAACATTTATAAATAATTTCTTAAATATTATGATTTTTTTAATATTTTATGTTTTGAAATAAAATCTAGAAGGCTTGCAAAATATAATTTCAATTTCATTTTTATTTTTATGTTGTTCAAAAATGTTTGAAATTTTTCATGGAAAATTTTTAGTATTTTTATGATTTTCAGCTACAAAATGATATAAAAAGCGCGAAAATGATTATATTGATTTAAGAGGATGAAATGCTTTTATATTTATGAATGTTTTATTATGTTTAATGATAATTTTTAAGTTTCAGATATTCTCCTTTTTATCTTAAAATATTGGCCAATATATGGCTATTATGCAAATATTTTTGCACTAATTCATTATATAATACAATTATAATGCAATTTATTAAAAAAATTAAATAAAAAAAGCAAAAATTTCCGTCATATAAAATTTTATAATATTTATGAACATGTTCTTATTTTGAATGAAATAAGTTTGGGAAAAAAAAGTCAAGTTCGATTAATAATATTTATTACAAAATTCATTCCAATTATGAATTTCTTTTTTCTGTGTATGACACAAGGAGTTTTATGTTTTATTTAATTAAGCTTATTTATTTTGTTACCCCTTAGTATGCAGCAACATTTTAATTTTAAAGTTTCATATGTACATTTAATTGAATGTGCTTTCTTAAGAGGATTGCAACTGTTTTAGACTTTATTCTATTTTGTAGAAGTAATTAGTAAAATCATAATCAAATTCAATTGAATTCTAGTCACTTTGTGATGATATAGCATCATCTTAAATATTAAGTTTGTGTATATACATTAGGTTGGCCCCAAAAAGAGCTGTGATCGTTCCCAACTAAATTTTAATTCATTCTAAGATACCGTGTCTCAAAAATATTGTTCTGGATTCAGTATTTGATGAGCTGTATCAAAGAATAGGAATTTAATTTTTAACCCTTTGACGACCAAGGGGACACCTGTGTCCGAACACAAAAATATTGAATAACTAAATAACGAAAAAATTTCAATTAGTTCGTAAAAGAGGCGCTTATTAATGGTTACAGCATTTATTGGTTGTGTTTGAAAATTGACAGTTTAATTTTGGTACTGTGTTCAAGAATTACGCAAAAATGTTTTTAAGTGTAAAACTGAATTTAAAATTTTATATTGCGATATATATTAGGCCTGGTATGTGCATTTTTGTTGCATAAAGTTATAAAATTATTATTCATGTTGCATGTATTGATATGTAGTCAATAAACATGAGTATGTGGATCAAAAATTTGCACTTTCCGGCCAAAATTCCAGTAACTCCGTTAAAATGTTTTTGTTTTAATTTCAAAATATGATTTTTTGGCGCTAACTGATTTACATTAAATAGACAAAATTATTACTTTTATTCAAATAGTCTTATGGTCGTGAAAGGGTTAAGGTATTTATTATTCCTCGCAAAGGAAACATATGAAATATTTATATCATGTGAAAGATCTCTGAACACCGATTTCAGTGGTGTATCTAAAATTATAATTTTGCAATTTTCGTGGTGTGGATTTCAGTGGTGTATCTAAAATTATAATTTTGCAATTTTCGATGGTCTCGTCATCGGATAACATTTAGAGTTTACGCATTTTATTTGAAATTTCGTGTTTTATGTCATAAATGTTTGAGGATTAAACATATGTATTCAGTATTCTGGGGGGACTTTTGTATGGGGGCTAAGTGAAACCATGTACCGATATTGCCCATTTTCAATACCAATAGAGAATATTTCTGAAAAATTTATGCCAGCTCCTTTCGTTTGTGCCCTATCGTGTTTTCAGCAGACATGGACGGACATAGCTAGATCGTCTTAGAATCTTATGAGTAGTCACAATATATATACCTTTTGGTTCAACGACCAATATTTAGATATGTTACAAATGGAATAACAAAATCAATATACCTTAACTTTTTTGATGATGAATAAAAAAACAGTTTTACATTTTTCAATTTCACATTTTCCAATTTATTTTAAAGAATTTAAAAAAAAACAAGTAAGAAAGTATGATCGGTCAAGCCCGACCATATAATACCTTACACCAAGTAAATTAGCAAAAACATTTTTCTTTTAAAATATCAATAATTTATATTCCTGAGTGATTTTCGGAAGTGGGCCTTATATGGAAGCTATGACGAATTATGGACCGATCACCATAAAATTAGGTCGTGTGATTTATGTCTATATGAAAGTTATTTATGGTCAATTTTGTGTGTATACCAACATGTTTAAGAGATTTATGTACGTTAAAGTGATTTTTGGAATCGGGTCTATATGAGAGATATGACTAATTATGGACCGATCGTAACAAAATTTGGTGACATAAATTTCGTATACATATATAAAACTTATTTGGAGCGAAATTTCTGGAGATACATATATAAATTAAACATTTATGACCGATAAAGTCCAATTTCGGGAGGACATTTGTATGGGGGCTAGGTGAAATAATGGACTGATTTCAGCCAGTTTTAATAGGCTTTGTCCATGGTATATGTACCAAATTTGATCGAAATCTCTTCAAAATTGCGATCTGTACTTTGCGCACGGACGTCGTTTAATCGACTCAGAAAGTGATTCTAAGTCGACCGGTATATTTTAAGGTGGGTTTAGACCAATATTTTTGGGTGTTACAAACATCTGCACAACCGCATTATACCCTCCCCACTATGGTGGTGTAGTTTATAAAAATAAAAAAAATGTTTTCCCTTTCAATAAACACTAGATTAAATCATTTCTTGTCCCATTTTTTAATATTTAATTTCAAATCACTTCTTTGGTTTGATTGATTCAAGATTTTGTAATTTTAAATTCCAAGGCCAGCAAGTTAGCCCTCTACACTAAAAATTATTAGAAATATAAAATACATGACATTTTTTTGTTAAGAAGAATTTATGCTTAAATCTTTGCTCTTCTAAATTTAGTAATTCTGTGGTGGCTTGGAAAAACTCCATTTTTTGAAAACACGAGAAAAACACATTTAAAGTTTCAAACATATTTCAAAAATTATTTAATACGAATTTATGTTATTATGCATGCGCATTAAATGAAACATAATTTTAAATAATGTTGAAGATTTCTAGTTCCATTGAACGCATTTTTGGACATTAGAACCGAAAATCGATGTCAGTTACCTTGATTTTTTCGAAAAATATAGTTACCTAGTTTTTCCAAAAAAAAATATTTTTTTTTAATTTATTTTTATGTTTTACGGAATTAAGGAAAACTTTAGTAAAAATTTGTGGTAAAACATTGACTATTTGACTCAGTACGTTAATTTATCTTTTTTTGCGAAAAATGGAGTTACACAGTTTTTTAAAAAAAAAAAAAAATTTCCTTTTATTCGTACATACATATCAAAGTTTTTTTCTTGTTTTGGTTCAAAAGTTGAACCCAAAGACCCGAATTTGTTCTGTTTCGCTCTATCTCCCTTAGTTTTCGAAACAACGTCGTTTTAAACTTCTAATTTTTCAGTTTTTTAAGAAAATATGGAGTTACCTTGTTTTTTAAAAAAATTCAAGTTTTTAAATGAAAATAACTTTTAAATGAGAAACTATATCAAAATTTCGATCTGACAGAGTGGAGTTACCTATTTTTTCCAAACCACCACAAAATTATAGTATACATGTTATCCAATGCAAATTTAGAACTGTTGGTCAGATTTTTTCATTTTTGATCTCTCACTAATAAATTTTAGATTTTAGAGTTTTTTTTTCTATAAATCCGTTTCTCATCAAAACAGGATATAACCTAGCAAATCGTCCTTGAACAAAGAATATCTCAAAAAAGCCATATTTCATCTTCCAAAGATTTTCCATATACATAAGCATTTATGTGATTAAGAACATGTAAAAAATTCAGAATGGCATTATTAGGGGTTCTCGATAAAGTTTAAATTAAGGTATATATTTGAAAAAATGCATTTACGTTTTTGTGTATATTTTTATAAATAATTGTACAATTTCTAAAAACTTATAGAGTTTTTTTTTGTATTTCCAATAGAGGCAAAAAAATGTTTTATTTTTAATACATTGCAATGAAAGTTGGATACAACTGTATTTTTTTGGCGAAAGAGTAGAGAAAATGATGTAAGATTTTTACAGTGGGTAGATATGATTACTGTAAATCGATTTCTTGCAAAAAGTGAAAATTGAAAAATTTTGAGTTGACTCTCTTTAGAGGAACCAGTGTGATATGTAAAAATCTATGTAGACATTGAAAATAATACGATATTTTTATGGAATATTTTATGGTATCAATTGATATTTGTGGTATTATTATTATTAAGACATGTTCATAATTACAAGTCATTAACAATTTTAATTTGAACTTAGTCTATTTACAAATGTTTTCAATGAATTTCTTCCTCTCTTCCCTATCTCTCTCTTGCTATGTATCGTAACTGGTTGTGGGATTTTCTAGTCTCTTTAGCTACAGTATTTCTCCATGATGTTTTTGGTCGTCCAACATTTCGAAATCGCTCAGGTTTCCACTCAACTGCCGCATGTGGGACCTCAGACTGTTCCTTTCTTAGAGTGTGACCCAGCCATTTATATTTACACTTCTTTATCTCATTTTCAACCTTTCTTTGGTTAGTCCTTGATAACAAATTGTCGTTCGTTATTCTTTGAGGCCACCATATTCTTAAAATATTGCGGAGACATCTATTGATGAATGTCTGCAATTTTTGAACTATTTCCCTTGTAAGGAACCATGTTTCGCACCCATATAACAGGATGGACGCGGGCGTCAAATATCCTTAGTTTCGTTGCAACGCTAATTGTGTTTGACCTCCACACTTTACACAACATTGCATATCTGCCCTTAGCTTTTTCCAGTCGGCTTTCTACATCAAGTATTGTACCACCATTTGTACTTATAATGCTGCCTAGATATTCAAAAGTGTTTACTACACTGATCTTCTGCTCAATAACTGCAAACTGAGATGTTGTCACGGCATTAATTCCCATCGTCTTCGTCTTGTTGATATTAGCTCTTAGTACTACTTTCATTGATTCTTCGGTAAGTGAAGTTATGAGGGATTGCATATCCGAATTCCTATTGGATAGAAGAACTACGTCGTCTGCATACTCTAGATGTGCTAATTTATTGTACAATCCCCAAAATATATGTGGTATATTATTAAAATAATAATGAGCAATATTTAGGGTTGTATATTTTTGTTAAAGGATTTTGTAAAAATTTATTTATTTTTTTCTTAGACAAATAGTTTTTGATGATATAGTACTTAGAAAATTAAAGTCTCTAGGATTTATTTAAGGCTAAACTATATATGTGTTGTTAACGATACAATGGCTTGCAATTGAGAAAAATATTTACATATATAAAATTTAAATGAAACTTAAAAGTACAACCTCTAAACGTTATATGATTTTGCTAAAATTTTCAGCATTTGGTTTCTTGATAACAGAGGACTATTCTAGGTCTTTGGAGCATAGAAAATCCAAAACATACATAATAATGGCCACCCTAATGTGTTGTTGTATTTGTATATGGAGTACATATAGTATAATTCATTATTTAACAATTACAATTTCAACAACAAATTATTGATGACTCTATTATCTCATGGTCTTTCGATGTCTTTGATCACTTTGCAACCAATTCAATGGTTTGTATGCATTTGTATCCTTGTCTACCATAAGTATGTGTATTTAGCTTTGCATATGTGCTTTGCATATGTGTATCTGTGAATCCTTGTAGTTTTATTATGCACATTATTAGTATGTATTTAGTAATGTTGAGCATACATTTTATTGCAAAGCTAGCACTTGCATCGCCAACAAAACTGTTGCAAACAAACTATAAAATGTATATTTTCAAATGTATGGGTCATTCCATAGATATTAATCTTAGTGCTTACTTATTTAGTAAATGTTTGTATATACAAGTATATGTAGGAAGCCAGCATATACGGCTTCCAACCAAAAAAAGTTGGTTGGAAGGTTCATATAAAACATATTTATGTCCAATTTAATAACAATATTAATTATTATAAGCAAAGATGTATATTGTGAATATTATTATTCCAAATATTTGCATAAACTTAATTATTTTTGAATTTTAGTTATATGTATTTGTTAAAATATATTTATATTGAAATCATTTTATGTTATTCAAAATATGATACTAATTATCATATATCTATCTACAATACAAAACATTAAATATTATTTGATTTCAATAGAATACGATATTAAATAAATTATACTTAAAAGTTTTGAATAAACATTTATAAAATTAAACTAATATTTTTTGTACTTTAGTAAGAATTTATTATGTGGTGAATAGATTTCAAAATACTCTAATCAATATAAAAACATGTAATTATTTTCAAATTGTATTTTTATATTTAGTAAAAATTAAATTTTAGTTTAGTTTATTCATTAAATTATGAATAAAATATTATTTTACTTATTCGAAAATTTGTTGATAGATTTTATTCAAAGCAGCTTTCTTTGAATAATTTTATTTCTGGAAAAAAAAACAAAAACAGAAATACACTAATACCCCGGTTTGCATCGCTAATTGGGCCTGGAGAAACGCGACGCAAACCCAAGCGACGCAAAACGAAGCACGATTTTCCATACATTTGTATTGATTTTCATTTAATTGGTTCCTAGATTCATAATTTTTGCTGAAAAAATAGAAACAAAAATAATGCAAATCGAAGCACTAACGACGCAACTTCGAAGCCATGCAACGCAAACTGGAACAAAATCGACACAACTTCTAAATCACAGACATTTTAAAAGACGCAGCTTCGAAACCGACGCAGAACGAAGCGACGCAAACCGAGGTATTAGTGTATTTTAATATTCAACAAAAAATTTTCAATTTTCTTTGAATAATTTTATTTGTGAAAATAAAGTCAAATAATTAATCAAATATATGTATCATAATCAATTTTTAAATTTATCAAAGATTTATGATGCGAATTTTGTATGGAAATTTTGTTTTACAAAGCTTAACTAATTCTGGAGCTTGGGATTGCTGAAATGACATGGCTTGACTCAGGCGAAATGAAGACAAATGAGAGTCTGAAAGTGAAAGTTAAATAGATAAAAACGGCTGACACAAATCGAACTAGAGAAATGTATAAATTAGTGAACCAGATAATAAACAGAACTTTAAATGTAACATATCTATTACAACATTACGCCAATTCCCTCATCACCAGTGTAAAATATTATCTCAATATGTGATACCTTATCTTAAATATTTTATATCGAAAATAGCTACAAAAATACTGCGAAAATAAGTTCAATCTGTTATCACTCATATTTCATACCAAAAATCTATTTTAAGTTTAAAAAACTCAAACATCTTAAATCGTTTATAACTCGTTAGATACTGTGATTTTAAGGATAATAAACTCAATCTGTTATCACTGTAATTCGAATTTTATATAAAAAAAAACTCAAATATCTTAAATCGTTAATAACTTTGTAAATACTGCGATTTTAGGGAAACTAAGATCAGTCTGTGATCACTCACATTTCATACCAAAAATCGATTTTTATTTTAAAAACCTCAAATATCTTAAATCGTTAATAACTTTGTAAATACAGCGATTTTAAGGAAAAGAAGACCAATTTATGATCACTCATATTTCATACGAAAAATCGATTTTTAACATTAAAAAATTGATTATGAATAATGTTGGCAACAAATAATAAAGAATCAGTTTTATATGTGCGGAAATAATACTGGAATTACCTATACAGTAATTCGCCGCAAAATTTTCCAGATTTGGAACCCTAGAGCGCACTATGGTCCCAAATCGATTTTTTTTTGGCAAAAATTCAAAAATTTTTTTTTAAAAATTGTTAAAAATTAATTTATTTTCCTAAAGACAATTCTCCAAGCAATCAAGAAAATATATTTAAAAAAAACAGTTGACAACACTGCTGGTCTGCTAGGCATTCAAAGTTGAAACTATAAACACGTATTCTGAAATAAGTGTTAAAACAGTATTACAATTGTATAACGAGCAAACCTTAAAAAATAAAGTTATAAAGTATTTCAAAAATGACAAGTGTAGCCTAAGTTAAGTAGTTTTATGGCATATTTTTGAATTTTATTTTTGTTGAGTCCTTGTCGTAATTCTTGATATTGTGATTGTGTAGTTTTATAGTCTCGCCATAACCTATAAGTTCCGTGGACCAAAAGTTGTGTTTGGACACAAACTTGCATTTAAGTTTAAATGTGGAAGTGTTCGCCAAAGTGTGTATTTTGAGTGTATATTCATATCTCGCCAGCATTTTTCAGCAAACACCCACAATTGTCATTTTATTTCAGCACAATTTTTGATTACCCGTACCGAAATGCTTTCGGATTGGACAACTAACGGGCGCAAATATGATGTACTAATAGAGTGGGTTCTTTAAAAAAATCAATAAAAATCTGAATATTAACAAAAATAATCAAATAAAACAAATATATATAATTTTCTTTTACATATAAAAAAAGAGTTCAATTTGGATACCTTCCCATTTAGTGGGCGTACAGTGTGGGAGTGGTTCAATTGACTATTTATACCCTACACCACCATAGTGGGGAGGGTATTATGCGTTTGTGCAGATGTTTGTAACGCCCAAAAATATTAGTCTGGCACCCACCTTAAAGTATACCGATCGACTTAGAATCACTTTCTTAGTCGATTAAACGATGTCCGTCCGTCCGTCCGTCCGTCCGTCCGTCCGTCCGTCTGGTTGGCTGGCTGGCTGGCTGGCTGGCTGGCTGGCTGGCTGTCCATGTAAACCTTGTGCGCAGAGTACAGGTCGCAATTTTGAAGATATTTCGATCAAATTTGGTACATATTACTTTTTCGGCCCAAGGACCAAGCCTATTGAAACTGGCTGAAATCGGTCCATTATTTCACCTAGCCCCCATACAAAGTCCCCTCGAAATTGGACTTTATCGGTCATAAATGTTTAATTTATCTATGTATCTACACAAATTTCGCTCCAAATAAGTTTTATATATACAAAACTCATGTCACCAAATTGTGTTACGATCGGTCCATAATTAGTCATAGCTCCCATATAGACCCGCTTCCGAAAATCACTTTAACGTGCATAAATCGCTTAAAAATGTTGGTATACACACAAAATTCAACATAGTTAAATTTAATATAGACATAAATCACACGACCTAATTTCAAGGTGATCGGTCCATAATTGGTCATAGCTCCCATATAAGGCCCACTTCCGAAAATCACTCATGAATATAAATTATTGATATTTTAAAAGAAAAATATTTTTACTCATTTACTTGGTGTAGGGTATTATATGGTCGGGCTTGACCGACCATACTTTCTTACTTGTTTTTTTTTAAATTTATTTATATGCCATGGACATTAAATGTGCTGAAATTAAAAGCTCTGACATGATTATTTTAATTTATGCCATAAAAACTGGATTTGAAACCATAGTGCAGCGTATTTATTTCTTTATACATATCAATTAGTTTTGAAGAGAAAGAAAAAGAACGCCACACAGTGGTTTAGTTGATCTTGTTTGTATCTAAATGAAATAAATTTTAATTTTATTCAACTTTATTTTATTTGAATATACATATAAAATTTGTTATAAAACAATTGTGAATGTTCAAGTGTTATACTTTGACTTTGGGCAAGGGTCTCATTCGCTCTTATAATTTGTGAGTGATGGACCGATTATGGACCGATCATCATGAAATTAAGATGCAAATAAAATATGTTTACTTTTAATAATGTTATATTCTCACCATTTCTAAAAAGCTTTTGTTATTTTTTGATATGATATGATATTTTTACAAGTAAAATTTGAGAGTCTGTATATAATTCTCATTCTATTATTGCTAAAGTGAACAATAATAAATTGCAGTGAATTTTTCCATAATATTTAAATTGCAATTTAAATATATTGTCGTCTGTAAATACTCTGAAAATCTTTCAAAATGGAACTAATCTGTGCAATATTTTATCAAGATTACCGCATAACCAACATAATCTTTCAAAATGGAACTAATCTGTGCAATATTTTATCAAGATTACCGCATAACCAACATAATTATGACTGCTCAAAAAGTATTCCGGGGGACATTTGTATGAGGGCTAAATGAAATCTTAAATCCATATTGCCCATTTTCAACACCAAACAAACCTTATCAATACAGCGTGTTTTTGAAAAATTCCATCCATCGAGTTCCTTTCGTTTGGGTCTCATCGTTTTTTGAACAGAAGGACATAGCTAGATCGTCATAGAATTTCATAAGGATCCAGAATATATATGATTTGAATCTCAACTGAAAAACAATATTCATTGATCATTTCTAGATTGAAAACATTGTTTTAAATTAAATTTAAATGTGAAAGGAAATAATAATCTTAAGATATAGAAAACACAACACTACATAACGCACTGGTTCATCCATAGAGCGACAACTCAAAATTTTAAAATGTTCAGTAGAAGCAAAAAACTATTTTTTTCTATACATTTCAATGAAACAACTGTACGGATACAACTGATTTTTTTGGCGAAAAAGTAGAGAAAATGATAGCAGATTTTTACAGTGGGTAGATATGATCACTGCATGTCGATTTCTTGCAAAAAGTGAAAAATTTGGAGTTGATGCTGCTTAGAGATATATAATAAATACTAGGATCTGTGATGAATATTTTGATGTGTTACAAACGGAATAACAAAATCAATAGTGGAGGGTGTTGTTCTGTAGTTATGCTGTTTTTGTTGGAGTCCATAGAGTACGGAAATACTTTTACTTTTTCTCGAACGCTTTGTGTTGAACATTTTTTTATTGAGAGTTGGTGGTGGTCATATATGTACATATAACTACAGTTTTAAGAGTTTTCTAATAGAAACAGAATTATTCAGTGCAGCTGTGTTCGTTCTGTGCAGTGTTTGGTTCGTAACCATTGAAATTATTGAAAAACATCTTTGAAAATGCCAAAGTATTTATGTGTATAAAATATATATTTTTTTGGTTCATATCTTCAAAATCAATGTACCATCTTAAACATTCCTCACATAACAATGCACTACAATCAAAAGTAATGATGATGTCTTTTAACTCTTCCTGGTAATGTTTGTTCATTTATATTTATTACATTTAAAAGATTACTAGAAGGGATATAGAATATAATGTCACTATACCAACAAGTATTATATATGAGTATTCGTATTAATAATAAAGACTATTAAGATAAATCATTAAATAGAATTATTTATAAGATAGTTTTCTTAAGAATTTATAATTTTAATTTTAAACTAGGTCATTTTAAATAATGAAATAAATAGCAAATATTTATAATCTAGCAAAAATAACAGCAAAGCAAATGATCAAAAGTAGAAATCAGATTTAGGAGTAGTGAAAAATATTATTTTGCTAATGATTTTAATAAAAAAAAAAATATTTTCATTCTAAAATGTCTTTAAATTAAGTTTTATAATGTTCCTATTTATCTTGATAAAATTTCTTGCTTTCAATATTTTCATTCCCTTCAAAATTTGTATGCAAAGTTGTTATAAATTTTTCATTAATTTCATTCGCTTTCAAGTTTTCAAGTTTATTCTTGTTCTCAATTTCGCTATTATGTATTTCATATTCTGGGATGTGTAATTCAATAATTTTCCATAGCGATTCTTTTTAAATATGTTATTATATGGTACTATATACATATATATGCTAATAGTTTGATTATTTTATTGCAAACTTTCTCGATAATGAGTATCACATTTAGGGCTGATTGTTCATGTGAAATTTTTGTATATGTTTTCATACCCACCATTAAATGGAGGGCAGTATATTGATTTTTGTCATTCCGTTTGTAACACATCAAAATATATTATTATACTAGCCTGGGTCCTAAGATTCTAAGACGTTCTAACTATGTCTGTCGGTCTGTCTGTTGAAAACACATTAGCCCCCAAATGAAAGGAGGTAACTAGCTGGTTAAAATTGGAAACTAAAGAATATTGGTTAGTGGTTTCCCCGAATACTGTTTTAGTAGTCATAAACATGTTGTACAAGTTAGTTCTAAGTACTCCGAAGTACTCTGTAAAGTATGGTGATATTGGTCGTAGACCCAAAAGGTATATATGTATATTCTGGATCCCAGCAAAATTCTAAGACGATCTTGCTATGTCAGTCTGTTGAAGGTACTATAGGGCCTCGACGGAAGAACTAAGGGGACTACAATTTTTCCCAAAGAGAATACTCTGTTGATAAAAAACCTTTGGTATTGATAACGGTCAATATTGATCAAGCAAAACCAGAGTTATGGACACAAATGTAAGACAAACTGCAAAAATTTTGATATTTTTTAAAAATAATTTGCTGTTTTCTTTAAATATATTGCAGATAATAAATTAAATAAAACATATAACGATATTTGGTTGGGATCGGTTCATATTTGTCCACAGTTCCATATAAAATCCAATTGGGAAAAATCTTAAATGCGCGTAAATCAGTTTGAAATTCGACTCAAATAATTCGAATATATAAAATATCGTACAGTATTTTATGAAGATCGGCCCATAATTAATTACACTGTGCACGAAATTGACACTTTTTTTCTGTCAAGAAGGGCACCCGGTATAATGCGTTTGTGCAGATGTGTGCAACGCCCAAAAATATTTGTCTAACACCCAACTTAAAGTATACCGATCGACTTATAATCACTTTCTGAGTCGATTAACCCTTAAATGCATGATTTTTACTTTTATTTTTCTATAAAGTATCAAATATTTAGTTGATTTTTGTTTATTATATTACAGTTAGCTTTAGTTTGATTCAGAATTTCTTTAGCTAAAACTTTTCGTACTCCATTTGATTTTTCTGAAGAAGAATCTGAATTAGTATCAAGCTAATTTTGGTCTAAAATTAAGTGGAACTGGAATGTAGACAATTGGCAACAATATGCATTAAAGGGTTAAACGATGTCCGTCTGGCTGGCTAGCTGGTTGGTTGGTTGGCTGTCCATGTAAACCTTGTGCGCAGAGTACAGGTCGCAATTTTAGAGATATGTCGATAAAATTAGGTACATATAATTTTTTCGGCCCAAGGACGAAGCCTATTGAAACTGGCTGAAATCGGTCCATTATTTCACCTATCCCCCATACAAATGTCCTCTCGAAATTGGACTTTATCGGTCATAAATGTTTAATTTATATTTGTATCTACACAAGTTTCGCTCCAAATAAGTTTTATATATACAAAATTCATGTCACCAAATGTTGTTACGATCGGTCCATAATTAGTCATAGCTTCCATATAGACCCGCTTCCGAAAATCACTTTAACGTGCATAAATCGCTTAAACTTTCATATAGACATAAATCACACGACCTAATTTCATGGTGATCGGTCCATAATTGGTCATAGCCCACTTCCGAAAATCACTCAGAAATATAAATTATTGAAATTTTAAAAGAAAAATGTTTTTGCTCTTTTACTTAGTGTAGGGTATTATATGGTCGGGCTTGACCGACCATACTTTCTTTCTTGTTTTTTTTAGTGTATTCCTTACTAAGTAAAAAATGTAGAACAAATTTTAAATAAAAAAATTTATAAAAAAAGTTTTTACAAAAGAAATAATTTTCATATCCAGTGAACAAATTTTTAAAATCGATGTGTTCCGATCGGGAAGAAATTTGCACACAGATTAGTCCTATTGGATAGTAATTTACGCACCATTTTTGAACAAGATCGGTCAAGAAGTCTCTGAGTTAGAGGTGTTCAAAATTTGACATTTCAGCCAAACAGGTGTTTTTCTCATCCATGTAACTTATTTACCTATTGTTCTTAGCTAAATTTGTACCAAATAGTTAAAAGCATTAAAAATGTTTAACGTTTTCTCTGTCTTCTTTTCTATGTTTCTTTTCAAAAATCTATACAATTTTTAAGAATTACAAAATTCAAAAAATGTTAGCTGATTTTTTTTGGAAAATTTTAATTTTTAAAAAGCCATAAAAGTTTTGTTTATGAATCGTTTTTATGAAATTTTACAGAATCTCATAATTCCCAAAAGACTTTTAAAAATCCCAAAATTGATATATTTTTTAGATTTTCCTTTTCCAAAATATTTAAGATCATATTGGATGGGGCATACAAAAAACGTTTTAATTTTTAGAAAGCAGTTATGCGAATTGAGAAAATTTAGCATTAAATTGAAATCTACATATAAAATTGGTTGTCACAAACATATATATGTTTACTGTAACCATATATATGGTTGAGACAATCATGTGAATCGTAAGTTAACCATATTATGGTTACCACAATCATGTAAATGGTTACTGTGACTATAATATAGTTAAAAAACTTGTAACAATATTGAAATGGTTACAGTAACCATGCCCAACTATATTTTTTCTCTGCGTGTAGACAGTTAAAGAGAAAGCTAGAGTGCAGCTGGCAGTGTTATAAATAGTGGCACAGGTTGCATTCGTTAGTGAGTTTATCAGAGACGCTTTTCGAATAAACATCAACTGAATGCTGTATTTTTTCAAGTGAATTCGTGTACATTATAAAGTGTGTCTGTATTTCTGCGAATTGATAAACGTGTATAAAAAACATTGAGTGACTATTTAATTCTGTTGTTGTACATTTTAAATAAATAAAGAGTTGTTACAATTTTCAAACTACTAAACGGCTTTTATTAGCAATCAAAAGTATCCGGTTTATTTAAAGGAAATAAACCAACGTTTTGAAAAGGTTAAAAAGTAACAATACTATAAATTTGGAAAATTTAGAAAAAAGTAATTAAAAAATACTTTTACAAAAACAAATTTAATAAAAATGTCTTATTCATATACTGAAATATCTAAAGTTGACGGTTTCATCATAAAAAGTTAGCTTTTAAATGTTTTGAACAAAAATAATTATTTCAATTTGGTTTAATTTAAATTTTTATCACTTTATCCAAAAATACGAAAAATATATCCACTTTGACAGTATACTGCAGAAAAAGTATCCAACCTAGAATAACGATTTTAGCTACTGGTGATGTAGAATTTTGTCTACTTCTGCCCGGTGCAAAAGTTAATAAATAAATATGAATTCTAAAACATCAATTAAGTGCCACTTTGAACAGGATTCAACCCAACGTGCGGTGGGTTCAACTAATTCGATTACGCTGAATCCAGTGGTGTTAACCGTTTTTATTGTTTGTTGATCAGAAATGTTTGGTACTGAAAATGAGTAAAATTGGCAAAAACAAAAAAAAAAAATTGATAAAAAAATTCCGTATCCAAAAATAGGTTGAATCTGAAAAAAGTTTTTGATTAAAATATATGAAAATCTTTGTTCGAATTAAACACTATGCATATTTTTAACAAGATAAAGTGCATGAATCTAGCTATGTGATGTGTAGTACCACTGATATTTTCTAGTAATAGAAAATATAAAACTAAGCAAATCGGGTGAACCAGATAAATGTTTTATACCAAATGAACAATAATCTCTGACCATATTATATTAAATAGTGGGTATATAAGATTCGGCACAGCCGAATATAATTCTTTTACTTGTTTATTTTTATTTTTTGTAATTATCTCTGATAGTTATTTTATTTTGTTAATAGCTTTGACCTTCACCTTTTAAAATTTTGCATGTATAAAAAGGATACATTTTTTTCATGATAAAAATCAATTATTCTGAGTGTTTGGCAAAACACAGCATAATTATTGATTTTTAGAAATTAAAAAATATAAACACAAAACCACATAACTATAGTTTTCAAAGTTTTGCAGAAGAAACTATAAGAAAATATTTAGTGGTGCGGTAGAAGCAAAATTTGTTTTACTTTTGGTATTTTTGGTTTCTACTAAGTATGTGTTAAATGTGTATCTATAAGCATTCTTTCAACTTGAAGTTCATAGTTAACGGATTTTATTGATTTATTAAAGATTTTAAAGTTTGTAGACTACCGTCGACTACTGAGTAAAATTTGCTTACCATCAGTGCATTAGTGATGTTAATACCTGGTAAAATAATGACTAAAATTAAACTACATTTGTGTTTTACCTGTAACTGTGGTTGATTACCATTTAAATTTTGTTTCTCTTTAAATTTGAATCTAACGAATGTCATTACCTCACAGTACAGAATACACGTGCATGCTGGAAATTTAACTGAAACTAAATTACATTTAACTGAAACTAAATATTGGGATTGCAATTACAATATGTCATTATTAGAAGCGAGTTGAATTTTTGGTAGTTAATTAAAGTTCTCTCCTAATAACTTTAACTCTATTATTTGTATGCTGGTTGGTTGAATAGAGGGCTTGCCTTTTGTTTAGCAAACAAAAAAAAAACTAAAGGTCAAAGTTGTTGATGATGATGTAGACATAAAGTACGAATAATAATAAAAATAAAGTCCACACATATTTAGTTACTTATAAATGATATTATATTATGTGAACAACGGAGCAACGAATCCAAAACGAAAATACTATACGTCGATAATATTAAGAAAATATGAAGAACTCGGTATCTACCAAAGACCTAGGAGGACCCATGCTAGTAATTAAATTTAAAACAGCTTGGATATGTATGATAAATATTACTTAATACATCTATCTTTATATATAAACAAGTAAGAAAGTATGGTCGGTCAAGCCCGACCATATAATATCCTACACTAAGTAAAAGAGCAAAAACATTTTTCTTTTAAAATTTCAATAATATATATTTTTGAGTGATTTTCGGAAGTGGGCCTTATATGGGAGTTATGACCAATTATGGACCGATCACCATGAAATTATGTCGTGTGATTTATGTCTATAGTAATATTAACTATGTTGAATTTTATGTGCATATCAACATTTTTATGAGATTTATGCACGTTAAAGTGATTTTCAGAAGCGGGTTTTATATGGGAGCTATGACAAATTATGGACCGATCGTAACAAAATTTGGTGACATGAATTTTGTATATATAAAACTTATTTGGAGCGGAATTTGTGGAGATGCATATATAAATTAAACATTTATGACCGATAAAGTCCAATTTCGGAAGGACATTTGTATGGAGGCTAGGTGAAATAATGGACCGACTTCAGCCAGTTTCAATAGGCTTTGTCCTTGGGCCGAAAAAATAATATGTATCAAATTTGATCGAAAAATCTTCAAAATTGCGACATGTACTCTGCGCACAAGGTTCACATGGACAGCCAGCCGACCAGCCAGCCGACCAGCCAGACGGACGGACATCGTTTAGTCGACTCAGGAAGTGATTCTAAGTCGACACCACTATGGTGGTGTAGGGTATAAATAGTAACGTTACCGACTGATTGACAGATTCAATATGGTCCAGCCCAAACACTCATACGGTCTCTACCGCAATTTACTATATAGGTTCTCCTCTCTCTCACTAAGAAATGATTTTTGGATAAAAGACGTTTGGTACTTTTATGAAATTCGAAACTTTTAGAGACAAAAATAGGTAAAAACTGTATTTTGGTACTTTTTTACTACTCCGTGTATCTTTTAAAACCATAAACATAGAAATATATATCAAAGCGTTTGGCACTTTTTGGAAATTCGAACAATTAATGGATAATTATTTTATTTATCTTTGGTACTTTTTTCATAATATATGATATTCTATAAATTTATATAGCAATTTGAATATTTTATTATGACCTCATATTACGATAATGAAATTCATTTAAATAAAATTTGTATTATTTCAATGGGGTAAAAATGGGAAAACACATTTTATTCGAAATTGTTAAGCCAATTGTGATAAAATGTTTAACATTGGTTCCATCAGTCATTAAAAATTAGTTTGGGACAAATTCGTTTAAACAGTTTTTTTTTTTAATATGAATACAGATTTGAATTGTTTGAGTCATGTCATATCACAAAAAAAATTCCACGAAATGGAGAATTTTGACGATTCTTACACTTAAGTTTGAATCTTCAAAATTCTCCATTTTTCGCTTAATGGTATTTTTTTAATACTTGAAATTATTAAACTTATCGACATTGAAAGACATTTGTTATTAATAAGTTAATGTGCTGTTTTTCTATAGCGAGTGAGCGTTTTGAGTGGACGTTTTACATGTGTTTTGTTATTGTAACAAAAACAAAATATATGTAAAACGTCCACTCAAAGCGCTCGTTCGCTATTGAAAAACAGCACATAAGTTAATTTCAATTACAATTATTTTATTTAAATAAACATTAAATAATTTTTTTAAAACTATATGAAAAAAATACAATATTTCATATATTTTCTTGTAACTTATGGATTCCGAGCCAAAAGCACAGGTTATCTCTTGAGGCTAAGAACGAATGAAGGCAGAGAAAGCGTTCTGCATCCATCGAAACAAATAAATAGCATAGATGGGCACTTTGCAGTACCAGTACTTTTTCAGTATATATTTTATTTTACTGGTACTGCACTTCAATTTTCATTACCAGTAAATTTTTACTGATTACTGAAAAAAAAAATCAGTATTCAGTAAATTTTACTGATTACTGAAAAAAATTTCAGTAATCAGTAAATTTTACTGAATGCTGGAAATAAATCAGTAAAATTTACTGATTACTGAAATTATTTTCAGTAATCAGTAAAATTGCAGAGTCTAGAGATTTTCACAGTCACTTACTTTCATTCGACAACGTAGAATGGCCCTTTGAAGTACCATTACTTACTAAGTACTTGCCTTCAATGACATTTCCGTGTTAATATTGACATCAATTGAAGTTTTTATTTTTTAATTTTTTGTGAAAATCTCTAGATACTGCAATTTTACTGATTACTGAAAATAATTTCAGTAAATTTTACTGATTACTGATTTTTTTTTCAGTATTCAGTAAACTTTACTGATTACTGAAATTTTTTTCAGTAATCAGTAAAATTTACTGAATACTGATTTTGTTTTTCAGTAATCAGTAAAATTTACTGAATACTGATTTGTTTTTTCAGTAATCAGTAAAATTTACTGAATGCTGATTTTTTTTTCAGTAATCAGTAAAAATTTACTGGTAATGAAACTTATATTTCATTACCAGTAAGTATTTACTGATTACTGAAACGCTTACTGCAGTAAAAAAGTAATGCAGTATGCCCATGTATGATAAATAGTAGGAGCTTAAGAAATAAAGCACAGTAAAGGTCGGTTTCATAGATTTTAAAAGAAATGTGTTTTTCTTCATATATGTTTATAATATAGTTTAGATGACTTTAACACCCAAGTCATTGTGGTTGATTAAATTTGACATTCTCTATGCATACACAAACAAAAGCTGAGACTGGTATTAGTGTGGTATAATAAAAATACATACATATTTTACATACACACTTTCACAAACACTACCCAGCAGTTCTAAACTAGTAACTGTCCCAAATCTAGTAATTTTACGTGACTAGTTATTTTAACACGGACATATCCTATTGAGGAGGTCAATTGGATTCACAACCCAGTTGCGTACAGTCTGTTATCTTACTACCTACCTAACTGGTTAGTTTATCAACTAAATAACTAGTTATTTGAACATGTACTGGTGCTAATAGTCAGTTACCAAGCAAGTTATAAGCAAACCTTACTCCGAGAACTCTCCAGTATATTACTTCTGGTGGGTAAAATAACTACTTTCCAATGTGGAGTACAAAATAAATATTTAAAGTGACTACTTGGTTACTTAGAGGCTCTAAAGTAACAATTGACTTCACGTTAGGTTATATTGGATGTCAGTATATCAGAATTATATCAACGTAATTTGCATAAAACTAGTTTGTACGAAGTACTTGCATAAAATTGCAATACAAAATGAACGTTTAAAGTGGCTACACTCTAGATTACTTAGAGACACTTAAATGACCATTTTCATCACGCTAGATTACATGGGATATACAAAGTAGCAAAATGACTTTTCTCTGCACTACAAAGAGCACAAAGTTTTAAATGACTCCAATTAATATATTGTTACGTTTTTACCTTATAAAAACTGAGGTTTATTTCCTTTAAATTAACTGGATACTTTTGATTACAAATAAAAGCAGTTTTGTAATTTAAAGTTTGTAACAACTCTTTATTTATTTAAATTTATACAACAAAAGTTTAAATAGTCACTCAGTGTTATACACGTTTATAAATTCGCAGAAATACACACACACTTTATAATGTACAGCTATACACTGGTAATGCAGTTGATGTCTTTACCTACACTGCATTACCTTCTAGAAAGATTTATTTCTAGAATGATCTTAAAACTTGAATATTCGAATTCAGGAGCTTTCGATCTTAATCATTAATCATTTAGTGTTGCCATACTTATAAACAATGGTCAACTCAAAGCTTTTATTCAAGGTTGTATGTTCCACAGCTATAATACCTACAGATATGTTAAAGGTTGAGAAGCACTGAGAAGCTATTTTAGAGGCATTATGAAACATTAAACCAGCCGTTAAAATCGTTATATTTGCATGCAAGTACAATTTCGTAACAATATGAATTTGAGTCAGCCATGTGAACAGACATTAGTGACAATTACTGTAAGGAGTACATTGACTACTGGGTAACGTCAAATACAACGCCAACACAGACATACAACATTAAAGTGTTGATAATGAACGCCTGTGGATTTGCAAGGAGTTGACAAGTCATGACATTAACAAAAACTAGTGATTAGCTTTTTTCCTTTGTGAGAGAAACCCATCAAATGGGGATTCGTAAGTATTTAAAATAAAAGTCCACATCTTTAAGTACGTTGGAAAAAAACGTATTTAGAATTCATGATTTTGTATAAAAAAATTATTATTCCGCAAAAAAAAAAAGACTAACTGTGAATAATTAAAAAATATTGTGAGATGTCGTCTTATGGAACTTTAAAATGTCTCATTTACATACCGGAACTTACATGAAAGCAGTCCCAGTTGTATAGGTAGTAGTATTATTGATAAGTTACTAAATATCAATATAATAAGCTCCAAAGCCCCAAAAATTCAAGCACTTGAAAATTTTATTGGAGTTTGACTTGAATGCAAATGTAATTATGTTTTAAACTTGAAAAAATTTGAACAAATTAAATATTTTCAAACACAAACAAGTAAGAAATACCCTACACGAAATAGGCCTTATATGGGAGCTATGACCAATTATGGACCAATTACCATGATATTAGGTCGTGTGATTTATGTCTATATGAAAGTTATTTATGTTGAATTTTGTCTATATACCAAAATTTTTAAGTGATTTAAGCACGTTAAAGTGATTTTCGGAAGCGCGTCTATATGGGAGCTATGACTAAATATGGACCGATACATATATAAATTAAATATTTATGACCGATAAAGTCCAATTTCAAGAGGACATTTGTATGGGGGCTAGGTGAAATAATGTACCGATTTCAGCCAGTTTAGGAATGGTCCTTGGGCCGAAAATATAATTTTTTCGGCCCAAGGACCAAATTTTATCGAAATATCTTCAAAATTGCAACCTGTACTCTGCGCACAAAGTTTACATGGACAGCCAACCAACCAACCAGCCAACCAGCCAAACGGACATCGTTTAATCGACTCAGAAAGTGATTCTAAAGGTAGGTTCACACATGGCAAATATTTGACGTAAAAGACGTAACCGCTAAATAAAATATATTTTAATTCATTTATTTATTTCAAAAACTCCTTTTACTTTGGATAATTCAAAACAAATATTTAGTATTTATACCCTACACCACCATAGTGGGGAGGGTATAATGCGTTTGTGCAGATGTGTGTAACGCCCAAAAGTATACCGATCGACTTAGAATCACTTTCTGAGTCGATTAAACGATGTCCGTCTGGCTGGCTGGCTATCCATGTAAACATTGTGCGCAGAGTACAGGTCGCAATTTTGAAAATATTTCGATAAAATTTGGTAGATATCATTTTTTCGGCCCAAGGACGAAGCTTATTGAAACTGGCTAAAATCGGTCCATTATTTCACCTAGCCCCCATACAAATGTCCTCTCGAAATTGGACTTTATCGGTCATAAATGTTTAATTTACAAATGTATCTACACAAAATTCGCTCCAAATAAGTTTTATGTATACAAAATTCATGTCACCAAATTTTGTTATGATCGGTCCATATTTAGTCATAGCTCCCATATAGACCCTCTTCCGAAAATCGCTTTAACGTGCTTAAATCACTTAAAAATGTTGGTATATACACAAAATTCAACATATATAACTTTCATATAGACATAAATCACACGTCCTAATTTTATGGTGATCCGAAAATCACTCACGAATATAAATTATTGATATTTTAAAAGAAAAATATTTTTACTCATTTACTTGGTGTAGGGTATTATATGGTCGGGCTTGACCGACCATACTTCCTTACTTGTTTTTATTTGATGCGTTTGATCTTACAAATCATTTGTAAGAGTAAACAACGTCAAACAAATTTGTGCTAAAAAAAAGCTTTTACGCTTTTTTGAGTAAATATTTGCCATGTGTGACCGTACCTTAAGTCGATCGGTATACTTTAATGTGGGTGTTAGACCAATATTTTTGGGCGATTTTCAATACTAAATTTTGTATGGATACCACTATAGACATTTATGTATTATATGTGAAATCATGGACTGATTCTTAATATTTGCAACACAATTGTTTATTTGCAACACAAATTGTTTAACTTTTTGATGCTACCTTACATCTCTGATCAATAAAGAATATTTTAGAAATAAGAAAAGGGTAATAACGGGTAAATTCGGTAACCATATATATTTAAAACTAAGAAAGATACAAAAACACTTAAAATTGCAAGTTACTCCATTTGAGCTACCACCATTAGAGTGTCCCTTAGAATTAAATTTTTTGAAATGTTGACACGGTACCCGCTGAAAACTTTCGTAAAGACCTAAAATACCACCAAAAAATTGTTTAGCTTGTTCTAAGAAGGGCAACCCATGCCGACTTTCGATTTAGTTTTGAGGTGCATTTACAAGGAGAATAATGCATTTTTTTCAGTTTTTTTTTAAATTTTGCTATTAAGTAATTACTTTTGCAATTTAATTTAAATCGGAATCGGAATGTGTACGTAATTGTCGTTCTAATGAGATATAAAATACAAAAATTGGTTATAAAATGTTAAAGTTATTAAAAAATCGCCAGGCCATTAATGTGTCTCAGGCCACTAGAACTAGAAATGTAGGAACAAAATTAACATATTTTGAGAAATATTAAAACAAAAGTTTATTCTTACTTAAAATATAAAACTCATTTTTCAAATTTTTAAAAATTTTGTTAAACAAATTTCAGAAGTTTTTGATCATCACAGGGGGATTTATTGACAACATAATAGGGAATACAAATGTGAAAAAAGTATGTCAATACCTCCTATAGTTTTTCCGTACCTGCGATTTAAATTTTCCGATTTTCGAGAAAAACTAATTTTTTGGCCATATTTTGGCGAATGAGCCGAATTTTCTTACTGTTATGATTTTTAAGTAAAACCAATTCAGAATATTATAGATCAGGTAATTTTAAATATAGTCCGAATGTTTTACTAAAATCGGAAAACGCTAAGCCTTAAATATTGAGGGTCAAAGGTCAAATATTTCAATATTTGGAATTTTTCATGGAGCGATATCGAAATATTATATATTATTGGGCCGATTTTGATGAAAATTAACAAAAATATAACATGAAGTCCAGTATGAAGTCGAAAATGGAGGAGGTTGTATAACATATAT
The DNA here is from genome assembly GCF_958450345.1 of Calliphora vicina. Lineage (NCBI taxonomy): Eukaryota > Metazoa > Arthropoda > Insecta > Diptera > Calliphoridae > Calliphora > Calliphora vicina. Next base: position 140,644,138 of record NC_088780.1, on the reverse strand, counting down.
TCGCGTAACTCAAAAACGGTTTATTTTATGGAATAAACTGAAAAAACCGAAATTCCGCAACAAATTACCTTTAATCTTCGCAATCGATTTAGATATACAAATTTGTAATTGTAAATTGATATACGTTTATTTATTAGCGTATATTTTACGCTAACGAAGTAGCGGGTAATATGCTAGTCACTTATAAAATATTTTAAAAAGACAATAATTTTAGCAAAACTTCGCTTTTCTATATGGAAATGTTAAGGTTAATTATAACATCACCCATGAAAATATGTATTCTTAACAAACACTTTGCAAAGTGTCCATCTCCGTCATCATAAGTGGCATTTAGTTTTTAGGAAATAGTGAGGATTTTTACTTGCCATGACAAAAGTAAACAATTATTATGCCAAATTATTTTGCGTTTTCATATGTTTGTTTGGCTTTGTACTTAAAAAGATAAATGTGAAATGTCTCGAAAAAAAATTAACCTTATTCTTTAGCGTTTATTATCTGAAGGTCAGATTTTTATCTGTAAATCTTTGATTTGTTTTATATTTCGCTTATGGTTTCTACAATACATTGTGTCCGTAGAGAATAGTAAGACGCTTTGTGGAAAAAATAAGCTCAATAAATTACACACATAAATTGACACAAGTGTTAAAGTTAAAGATTTATACATGACCCAAATGGAATTGGACACATTAGATGTACATGGAGATTAATTATGTACATACGTTTACAATAATTGGTATATAAGTTGTTGCTTTTTCGTCTAGCCATTCATTAAGAGTCTCATAATTTCATAACCCTTGACAAGAAGCATGTTTTTCGCAATATAAATACAAATTTATCTGCTTAAATCTGTAATTTATAAAGCATATTCCCTACCATCACATTTAAAAGAAAATTTAACAGAATCGTTGAATGAAACCTATGCGAAATACAAACATACAACAAAAGTATGGCTATTTCTGACAGTATGAAAAAATCCAAAAATTTAAAAGATTAATTATAGTAGCCACAAATATTAGTTTTTTATGTATCGCTTTATTGTATACGATAATAAAACAAACAAGTTAGGATGCTATTTTTGGATGTGCCGTATCTTAAATATACTCCACCTTAAACACACAAATTTAGCTCGTTTATCATCGACGCATTGATGAACAACACTTGTCCACAAGCACACATATTCTGTGCATATTATTGTAGCTTTTTCATAAACTTCCTAAGGGAAACGAAATTGACAGAGCTAGTTACGTGACTGGTTCTTCAGGGATAGGGGCCAGTTCTATTTGTGACATATTTTATATCATTCTTATAGGAAGGGGTAAATTGTCATCTGTAACACATTTTGTGACTGGTCATGGCATTTTTTCAAGTGAAATTGATTTGGTTTTTTTATTATTTCGATATTATAGTGATGGTTACAAAATTTTGTATATCTGTGTAAATGTATATTTTTCGGCAAATTTGTTTTAAATTAATTAATAAATTGACAACTTTTTGCCACAATGGGACACGTTGAGTTAAATGTGCTCTTGTGCGTTAGATATGTTCGAAAACATAACTTATTAATCTCAAATTGTTTCAATTAAATCGGAATCATAGAAATCCCTTATAATATCAGTTTGAATGTCTTCGTATTGTTTGTTTTATAGCAACTTTTCAGAAGAAAAGAAAAGCCTCAGAAATTTGTGGATAATTTTTGATTACTTCGGAAATAGTTGAGATATTTGTAAATTTAAGTTTATTTTACTAAAATTTATCCACAATTGTACTTACAAATTTAAGTACGATTCATACTCATTTGTACTTAGAACAAGTATAAACGGGATTGATTAAAAAACTCAAAACAAGATAAGAAAATATTGTTTTAAGTACAAGTGAGATCAAGTAGTTAATTCTTAAACTTCAAATTAAGAGTAAGATAACTTGAAATATGAAAAAAAGAGCGGTATAAAATTTACTCTCTGAGCTGTTCTCAAAGTAATTTTCTACTCGCGCTGTCGGTTAGTTACAATGCAAAGTATGGTGGCGCAAAAGTAAACTTCCGATGTTTTTTGGCTGTAATTAAAAAAAAAAATTAAAAACTTTGATTCTTCTTGTGGATTATTTTTATTTGGTCTTTTGATTTTTCTTACATCAAGTCGAGAATATGATGTCATGTAAATGGCCGCCGCCACAGTTGATTGTCATTTGAGCCCTTTTTATGGCATTTTCCATCACTTTGGCCAAAACTTCCGGCGATAGGTCCTCATATTCTTGACGGATATTGTCTTTAAGAGCTGCAAGAGTCTGAGGCTTGTTGACATAAACCCGCGACTTCAAAAATCTCCACAAAAAGAAGTCTGGAGCGGTCAAATCAGGCGATCTTGCTGGCCAGTGCAAATCGCCAAAACGGGAGATTAGGCGCCCGGGAAATGCATCCTTCAGCATATCGGTTGTGGCACGTGCTGTGTGCCGTGTCACCGTCCTGTTGGAACCACATGTTTTCCAATCCCAATTCATCAAGTTGCGGCAAAAAGAACTCGTTGATCATTGCTCTGTAGCGCTCACCATTCACAGTAACCGTTTGGTCCGCGACGTCTTTTAAGAAAAAGGTCCGATGACTCCTCCAGCGAAAACAGCACACCATACAGTGACTTTGAGCTGATGTAATGGCTCTTCGTGGGTTACACGCAGATTTTCAGTGCCCTAGAAGCGTAAATTTTGCTTATTTACGTGCCCGCTAAGATGGAAATGGTCAAATAAATTATAAAAATAAATTATCAGCAATATTCCGCGTTCTGGAGCAGTGTAGCGTAACATTGTTTATTAACGTGTATTTCGCTTGTGTTTACTACACAATTGTCAAAACAGAACTGACATTAGGGGCCAATCGCAAAATTTATAGCATTTTCTGATAGGAGGATTACTTTTGCGCCACCATGCAAGTGATCAGCTGTTCATTTTTTTCTCCTTTGTAAATACTTGTGAGATTGTAAAAATTGTTTACGTTTTTGTTTTTCTTTCTGTTTGTTTACATTTTTTGTATATGAATTTATTAATAAAAAAAAATTCATTTTGAAAATTTTTAATAATAAAAGTAAAAAATAACAATTGGAATTATGTATTTTTGATCATTGTGCAAAAAAGATGTACAAGTGGCAGTGGTGACTTATTCTATGTGCGAAAAGACCCGATTAAAAGGCAACGTGAGTGAAATTTGTGGCAGTTGAAAAACAGTTTTTGACAACCTCACAATGCTTTACACAAACAAAATTAATGTTGTTTTTTTATTGTTGATTTGTTGTTGAGTTGCATGGACTTGTATAAATATACTTTGGTTACATGAATAAATAAGCAATTTGTATCAGTCTGTTTTGTGCGTTACGCTTCTGTGTTTTTTTGTGTTGTGTGAAAAAATATGAGTGAGGCAGAAGTGGTTCCGGACAAAGAAGACACCCTGCTTCTCAGTTAACATACAACAGTCTGCAATATATGAAAGGTGAAAACATTAAGGAAGCAATACCTCCTCTTGGTCTTCGAATCGAACTTAGGAAGAAGCTTTTCAGTGGAAAAAATTCAGGTAATCATTTAATAATACTGATTTTTGCAAATATAATTTAACAAGTCTTAATCTTATTGATGACGACACAATTTCTGTCCAATTCAAAGTTGACAACTGGCTAATTGAAGAAGATGACTTCCGTGGCAAACGGGTTTTAAGTAATGTAATACTATAGTTAAATTGTTATATTTTTTTTATCTCATATTGCAATTATTATTAAATATTAAATTTTTAAAACAAAATAAAATTTATTAAAAATAAAATATAATGTGTTTTTCTTAAATCAATCTTGGCTTACATCAAGTACGAATTTGAGCTTAAATCAATCATATTTTTGGATTATATCAAGTACGAATTCGTGCTTAAATAAAGTTTAGAATTCTTGAAACAAGCTCATTTTAAGATTAATACAATTTCGGCCGAACTTAGGGAGAGCTAAAATTAAGATTTTAGGGCTAGATGAATCCGTAGTTGAATCAAGTATTTTGTACTCGGTTTAAGAAAATTCGTACTTACCCTACTATTGACCCCGCTCCGGATTGATTTAAGTACGGATTACTAAATTTTTTATGAGTGTAATATTTTGGCAACTGAATAGACAAAAAATTTGAATCTTAAAGTGACATATGAAAAACTATCTATGGTAATGAAGTGGAATTGCCTAGAGCTAAAAAAATTTAATTAATGAATACTTCCTATCCAGATTTGCTATCGAGGGTAAAATAAAAGAGATATTAGTTTTTTTTTGATAAATTTGAACTATTTTTTTCATGCTAAATATTTGGGGTACTTCAAAATAAATGCGAAATTTACCCTGAGCTCTCTTTTGTTGTGTCTTATTTCTGACTTTCTGATTGAATTTTCCGTTTTGGTGTATTCAGGGACTTATAGTAAAATTTCACGGATAATATTTTTGCGGAACATTTTAACCCCTTAAATCCATGTTTTAATGGTGTTTTTTTCTCTTTTTTAAAAGAAGGACAAAAAAGACCCAGAATTTAGAGGGTTAACATATTCTACAAAAATATTCTCCGTAACATTTTAGATAAATTTTCTGAACAAATTTTATACCTAAAATGTAAGGATCTCATGGTTTCTTATGTCGATTAACTATAAGAATGTGCCAAAGTTGGGAAACTTTTACCACCCGCAAATGAAATTCAGCTGTAAACTTTCAAAACGCCGATGCACTTGCCTTTTATTTGTCTCCTCTCAAAATTTATTGGTCGAAGTTTGTATTTTTTTTTTGTGTTGTATAGTGCTATTTAATAAAATTTTCGAAAACAGTTCTGATATGGGATGCATGGGATGCATGAAAAACTAAACCAAATAGGTTTCCTTTACAATTCATCATATTTAAATAAAAGCAATATTTGGATGATTTTATAATAAATAAAATTTAATATCGTACGTGACATACCGTACGTGACAGACTTTTCTCATATAGTAAAACAATATACAATTCTGTAAATATACATATTTATACAAAAACTAAAAAAAGAAATAGAAAATATATAGTCGGTTTCAATAAACAGGTTTATAATAGCAAAAAAACAATCAGAGCTAAATTAACTATATGCTTAGTTTTCGCCGCCATCTTAGCCAGTTAAATTATAAAATTAAATATAGTCAATTTAAACTATTACTTTTGCCCTTAAAATGTTGTAATAAGCTCTAAATGCTTTCATATAGTAACATTTAAGTGTTTTCTCCTATTCAAATCATCTTGAAAAGTTTCAAGTGTTTTTGTTTTTTCAGTTGTGGTTGTTATTCTCGTGGAATTGCTCATATGAAAAACCTCTGTCTTGAGTTCAAGTGTTTTTGTTTTTTCAGTTGTGGTTGTTATTCTCGTGGAATTGCTCATATGAAAAACCTCTGTCTTGAGTTACAAAACATTTATTTTGATAGATATCCTTCGATCTTTGGGCAATGGAAAAGTTTTTACCATATTTTGTCGAATTATTCTTGAAATTGTGTTGTGTAGTTTGATTACAAGGTTTACATGGACGAGCGGACGGATGAATGGACATCCCTTAATCGACTCAGAAAGTGATCCTGAGCTGATACTTTAAGGTGAGTGTTGGCACAATATTTTAGCACTAACCGGATATACCCTCACCACTATTGTATAAATATATTTTTTTTTTTATTTTTACTGCGCCCAAATGTATGCTGACCGAATGCAAACATACACTAGAAAATACTCGTGACACGAAAATACTCGTCTCACGATTCGCAAATTTTCTCATATTTCTACATGTACCTCAAAATTACTTCCGTTTTATGTCACTACGATATACCCTCATTTGACAATTTTGACCAGAGATATGAAAGTTTTGGGCATTTTATTTACTAATATTAATAGATTATATAGTATGTACTTCCCTTTCCACGTTCTTGAACGATGATTAAAATTCATGCGATATGTTCATAGCAATATGTAAACAAAATTAAGAAGAAGATGTAGCTTTTTTTATTTAATTATAAACTTACAGCTGCGGTCAAAATAATAGCACCACGACATTCATATTGTTATACTAAAATATTACGTAAAAACTGTTAAATAAATTTTTGTTGTTTTTGTATTAATTTATGCTTAATTCAATAAACTTTCAAACATTAAAAATAATTTTGACCGACCCATAAAGATTCTAAAATATATTTTTTCATTCCCCAAAATAATTTCTTAAATATTTTTGGTTTCCTTTTACCCTTTTTGTGACTCTTGGCCATCTAGTTTTAATAAAATTATGTTTGGGGATATCGCATCCTGTGCCACGACATTGACCTTTTAGCTTGAAACCCAAATTTATATCAATTTATCATTCCATAGATTTATGATTTTATCAAGCATTTGATCATATAATATTGAATTATTTATTCCACATATTCAATATATTCTTCGAATGTTATAGTAGAAAAACCACGAACAAATTATAATTTTAAAATCTGTGTGTTTTTAAGAAAAGAAAAATTGGATTCGGAGGACATTCTATAGAAGTCTGATATCAAACAATATAATTTGTTTAATTATTTGACCAAGAAGTTTTTTGGTACTTGAATGTTGAAAAATGGTAATTTGACTTTGCAAATTTTACCTTTAATAGAGGATGTTATATGGTTATTGATAAAACTTTTCCAGGATTTTAAAAATTTAAATTTTGTTCTTGTAATGGTCAGCGAATAACTGCAACACTAGTCGCCACTTTTGACCACCTTGCAGAACATAAATGCCTGATTTTCGAAACGGTGGGCCAAGAGTGTTATGATTAAAAGCGATAAGCGGTTTCGCAACCTGAAATTTATATTTTTATTTCAACGCAATGTTTTTAAAACCATTTCTAAATATCTATTAATAGTTTTTTTCTGAATTAAGCAAATTGTATGTTCAGAAATCATAATTCTTGAAACTGGAGCTCACATACACCACTTTTTTTGTTACTAAAAAAATTTGATAAGTAAAATTAATTTTTTTGTTTAAAATTTTATTCATTTCGATATAAATTAATTCAAATTATAATATTATGGCGATTTTTTAAATCGAAAACATAAATATTCTATATTTTTTCGACAATTTCTAACGATGGTGCTATTATTTTTCAAAAATACCATATAATTGATTGAAAGGTTAATTTTTCTTAAAGAAAACTTTACTCATAGAAGAAATAGAGATTAATTAACGATATAACTATGAAAATAAAAATATTTTCCATGTTGATTGCTTTAAGGTTCTGTGGTGCTATTATTTTGACCGGCACTGTCAAATAAGACAGTGTATGTTATAAACTATAAGACATAAGTTAGTGAAATAAACAGGAATTTTATTACTTTCCCACTTGTTTTACAATGTTTCAATCATTGAAATTTGGCCATATTTGAAAGCTGTAGAAAGTTTTTCTAACCAGAGCTGGTCGAATGTCCTATTCTACGATTCGTTTATAAACCATTTTGCAATTGGTCCAGTAGTTCATAAGATTGATATTTATTATCAATTTTGTTTTCAATCGACCCCACTGTGAGCCATCGCAAAAATCTCGAAATTATCCTTTATTTTAATTAAACCCATCACTTGTATCAATAAAATACTTGTATTCGTTGAAAAACACAAATTGGTTACCACAAACTAATTGCGACATTAAACAATGCAAAGCCGCAAAATTTATTTCACCTTAGAAACGGCTCACACCAGTTTACTTTTAAATTAATTCTGAATGCATTTCCTTTAAAGAAAATAAAGACACAATATTTTTAACAAGTAAATGTGTTAAAAATTCTCTTAAACTCACAGACTCTCTTATGCAAAGAGATTATTTGTTATCCTTTGTTACGTTATAACGTAATCCTGAACTGAGTACAACTAAAAACCCACCGAACAGGACACACAAATACTCAGTAAGCGCAATATTGTTGAAGTGGCAAGTCTAACGAGCGGTTCCTAAAAGTTTTACGGAATATTTTTATTAATGTAAACTAAATAAAAAATAACTTGGTTTTTTGTTTTTGTTGAGTATTGTGTAAAAAAAAGAACAACAAAATTGTTACTTTTGAAATAACGGGCGGTAATAAAATGGCACATTGTTGTTGTTTACAAAGATTATTTATTTGTTTGTATTGTAATCAAAATATTTCGACAGTTTCTATAAAACAATAAAAACGAAAATAACAAAAAAAAAAAAAAAAAACACATACAAAAGTTATATAGTAGTTAATATTAAATATAAAGGAAAATATTTTTATAAAAAAAATTTACTATTTATGGACTTATGTCCACAAGTGTATGTTTCAACCTCTGGTTTCACAGATACAAAATAATAATAAATGTCTGATTTTATTAATTACATCAAAGAAAATTCTATTTGTGATTTCTTTTTATTAGTCAGCTGAATGAATCCTTGTGTTGTGGAATATAAAAAAAGCAAGTGTAATTAAATAAAAATAATTTATAACTATAACAACGTGCTTCAAGTACAATGTACTTGCTGCTATAAAATTCTAAGCGAAATGTGGTTAAAGTGAATATTAGAAAACATATTTAGAAAACAATAATAATACATATAGATATTAAATTGTACTGTATTGATGAAATTTATGTGCTACATTTTGTATTCAACGTATGCTAAGGGATAGTAAAAAAAAATATTGGAACTTTACCAAGACAATGTGAGAAGTATTTATATATATATTTTGCTTTTGTACATTATTATTTATAATACAAGGACTATTTCGATTGCGTGCTAAATTGTGATAACAAAATAATTGTAGTACATTTTAAGCATTAATATCTAATGTATTGTTGAAAATTTTAATTTGTATTTCCAACTGAATATATTGAGTATTATAAGACAATTATGATGGTTAAAGTCATTTCATTAGAGGGACTTTGTTAGTGTTATATAAGCCGATGGTTCGATTAAAGTCAAACAAACGATTAAGTTATCTCAAAAGCCGAATAGTCCATAAATAAAAGTCGAAAAAAGTCGAAAAGTCGATAAAAGTCGGCTTTAATTACAAATATGCACACAATATCAGAAATAAAATAAAAGCCTGCAATTTGGTATACTTAAATTGTTTCTAGTGTATGCAATAACAGTGTTTAAAAAACTAGACTACAAGTAGCAGTAGCAACGAAAAAACACAAGTAGTCTAGTTAAAAAATTAATAAAAACTCGGAGTCAATAATTACTACTACTACTGCTACCTTCACATTTTGGTAGCAGTAGTTGTAGTAGTACTAATAAAAGAAAAATTTAAAAGTAGCAGAGTAATTTATTTTCTATTGCTACCTTAAAAAAGAAAAAGTTTTGATATAGCAGTCATTAGTTTTTTATTAATTCTACTACTTTTAAAATTTAGTAGTAATAGAAGTAGCAGTTGAGGTAGTAGAAGAAGTAGCAGTTGAAGTAGCATCTAAGTAGCAGTTGAGGTAGCAATAAAATAAGTCAAAAATAAAAATCTTCAGCCAAAAAAGTATATTATGTGTTGTTGTTGTGAATGTATATTTGTGTATGTTGGTCGTGTTGTAAACAAAAGTTCGGCTTTTTTGTTATACACACAGAAAACACGATCTTTCTGTTAGCAACACGAACATCTGAGATGAATAAAATCGAATAATTCTTTCAAACTCTCTTAAAACAAAAACAACACACAGTGTTTAATTCTGTCAATTTTGGTGTTATGACTGAAGATTTTCTTTTTTGACTACTTTTATTGCTACCTTAACTGCTGCATCAACTGCTACTTTACTGCTACCTTAAAAATTAAAACTCGATATAGAGCAGTAGCAATGATTTGTATTTTTATGCTACTACTCCATTTACAATTCATGTTTTATTACTACTGCTCTGTTAAGAGTTTTATATTTTGAAGCAGTAGTTTTAAAAAAACAAGAAAACGAAAAAAGACAAATGCTACTGCTACCGCTACATACACTTTTTTGAAGCAGTAGTTGTAGCAACAGTTAAAAATTTGTTAGTTATCGTAGCTTTTTAAACACTGTGCAATAATAAATAAATTTTTATAAAATAATGCCTTTTCTAGACGAAATTTTTCTATAAAAACTAAATGTTTTTAGCAATATATGTAGTAATATATCGAATTGCAGAAACTTTTAGAAAATTGTTTGATAATAAACATGCCAAATTACTAACGTAAATATGTTTACTATTTTATTCTACCATTTAAACCTAACTATTAGAAATAAAACTGATAATATTATTTAATGCATTACACAGGTCAACAGCAAAAAAGTCTCGACTAAGAACATGACTACTCAAGATCAAAAATGGTAAAATTTTTCAATTCTATGGATAGATTTTTTTTAAATTTTAACTAAAATTATAAATTTTGTTATACGTTTCTCCACATAATTAATGATAATTCAAGTTGAGATTTAGATAACCTTTAATCCGTTTATATATTGTGTTTCAATAGGCTCAATATTTTCGGAGTTATAATAATAAATTGAAGCAAAATCATATATTTTTTACGTGAAAATATCTATTTTTTGTTTAAAAAAAAATCATGAAAAATCGAAAACGGCAGAAATTTTTCAGATTTATTGCTTTCTCTTAAACCCACATGTAATAGGAATAAAATAAGATATCAATCATAAAAATCGATGGATTATTATTGAATTTATTCACAATGAAGAGGATTCACACATTTTCACAAAATTGTGCTTACAAGCGCGTACTTTTGAGTGGAAATTTTCCATATGTTTTGTAAACATATACAATTTTTGCTTTTTCGATTTTTCATTAATTTTTTAAAACAAAAAAAATTTAATTTTTTTTAAATTTTCTTTAATAATAACCGGACTAACCGGTTCTCAGTAATCATTAATTATGTGGAGAAAAAAATCACAACTCACAAATTTTATAAAAAAACCTTTCCATAGAATTTAAAATTTGAAAAAAAATGTGAAAAAAGTAGATTAAATAAAAAAAAATCGAAAGTTCGAAAAGTAAACATTTTAAAAATGTGAAAAAAGTAGATTAAATAAAAAAAAACAATTTAAATAAAAAATTCGAAAGTTCGAAACGTAAACATTTTAAAATAATACAATTTGAAGAAAAAAATCAAAAAGTCGACTTTTCATAAATTAACAAAATTTGAAACTTCGAAAATAATAAAATTTAAATAAAAAAGTCGAAAGTTTCTAAAGTCGATTTTTCATAAAAAACCAAAAATAGAAATTTCGAAAAGTAGACTTTTTAAAATAGAAAAAAGTGTAAATGTCGTCTTTTTCAACTATAGAACCCTAGACCTTGTATAACAAATGTTGCCCGAATTTACTTTAAAATGTGCAAAATTTTATCAGGATTTTCGCATAATCAACATATTTATGAATGCTCAAGCATATAATTACAGAATATATGTATATTGTTTAACTATAATATTAAATATGACGGATTGTAAAGGAAAAATATTTGGTTAAATTAAAAGAAAAAGAAAACATAACGCCTCTCCCGATTCGCAAATTTTCGCATATTTCTACATATACCTCAAAATTATTTCCGTTTCATGTCACGTACGAAATACCTTTATTTCACTCGATATTTTGGACAACAATGTTTCGAAAGAACTTATTATATTTTTAAAATATAGCAGCCTTTGCCATTATTAACAACAGAGTTTAATCGCTTTAAAAGTGAAGAGAAAAAATAGAATATACTGGTTTATTGCCGGGATTGAGTTTTTCTTGTCTATAAAAAATATCGAAATATTGGCATGCGAACATTTTAAGGACCATTTGAAAATTTCACAAAATATTCAAGTTTTGTTTCACAAATTTTTATTAGCAAAAAAGATCTAACATAACAGTAGTGGCAACTCACTGATGTGATGGCATCATATTTTTGTGCGGCACATTCAAGATCCTTCATGAAATTTTCAAAATGCAAATGAAGATTGCAGATTTATTGGATGAACAAAAATTGTAATATAAAAACAATCTCAGTATAATTTCTTTGGAAACTTAAATCCCTTAGTGGACCATAACATATTTGTAGAGAATTTAGCTTCCTATAATCAGTTTGGTAAAAAATCCGTGTTTAACTGATTTGGTTAAATATTGTTTGTCAACTTAAACGTCTTGGCGTTTAGGTCTCATATACATGTAAATACATATATCGTCATACATTATTTTAAAAGTGGTTATTATTCATGTTGATCCATTTTGCTTCTTAGGAAAGCTATACTTGAACATGCTATTAAACGAATGATCTACACTATGGACACTATATTAATTTTATTAAACATTCTCTGAGTATTAAAAGAAATATTATTTTTTTCCCTGCAATTTTAAAATACATTTTAAGCAGATTATATGTTTTGTACGTAAAAAATTAATAATTATCTGTGAATTTTAATTGAATTTATAGAGTTTTAAATAATAAAATTACAAACAAAAATAAGTAAATAAGTATAAAAGAAACAAAACGATATGAAATTCAAATATTAAATCATATGAATTAAAAAAATAATACTAAAAAACCAAATTAAATTTTGCTTTCTGTTAGCAATCATATCAAAACCTCATAGTGACACAATTTAATTCAATTTAGTTTGAAGTAAAGTAAAATTTAAAGGACAAAGAATACATACAAACTCAACAGGCAAACGCATAAACATGTCTTATCAACAGAAATTTACTAAGTATTTGTTTAAGACGAAAGTAGAGAAGACAAAAACACAAAAAAATATCTAAAGAAATAATTTTATTCTTACGAAACGAGAAACCTCCAACAACAAATCATATCAACTATAATAAAAAAACACACAGAAACAACAACAACAACTGTAGGAAGGAAAAAATACTGGAAAAATGTTTTGGATTTTACGACGTACTGGAGCAGCAAATTTTTTCAATTCATTGAACAACAATTGCAGTACATCCAAAGGCCATGGCTCCAACACACAAACAACACAGGGTAAGTATTTATAAATACTTTTGTCTATCTATGTGTAAAACTGTGTACTAAATGCTGCCCGCCAAAATTATAAGGTTACATGCTTTTCGTTCTATTTATCCGTAAACGAAAATAGTATTGATTGATACTATTGGATAAGATACTTGATGCTCAAACCTTGTTTAGGTAAGAATCATTTCAACTCATTTGATAAATATTAGCTTTATTTATAAAACAAAATATCACAAATGTGCGTTTAGAAGAGCATCAAAAATAGTTATAACGTCAATATATATTACTTCAAAAAACCAACGCATATTCGTGTTTTACATTGAATATTTTTCTTCAACAGAATTATACTAATGGTTTCCAGAATAAACATGCAGTACTACAGTCGCACAGTGCGGCCTAATGTACCTTTGTCCGGCCAAAAGTCGAAAATGGTACAAAATGATCCACAAATTTGCATATGGGGGTTTTTGGGGTCGCTGATTACGAATCCGTTATCAGAATTCGCAAATTCAAAATGGTAGACCTAATATGACGCCATTTCATACGAAAAAAAATTAAAATAATTTTCTAATTGATTAAAAGTTTTCGTTTTGATATTATTAGGGTATATAATTAAAAATTTATTAAAAATTAACAAATTTACAATGGTGAAATGCAATATGGCGATGTTAGAGTGCATTCAACAAAAATATGCATACGTATTTGTGTAGCTCTAACTTAGTTCACGTCTTCGAGAGTTTACTGTATATTCTATATATAAATGTGGTGTTTATTTTATGTTATTTCATTTAAATTAAAGCGTACCACCTTACAAGCAAAAAAAATTGTGCCGTAAACCTTCTAGTAAGTATTTTTGCAAGGTAGTTATCATCAAAAATTAAATTTTTTTTTGCCGAACGTAGGGCAACTTGCAAATACTTGCAGCTAAATTTTTTTTTATTTGTTAAATAATACTTTGACTTATTACCTACAATAGCTTAGAGAGCAGGAAAAGGCAGAAAAAAAATTTCACTCATTCATATCAATTTTGTTTAACAAATTAAAAATAAAAAAAAATCCTTACATATCACTTTCATAAAATTTACTATTTAGAAATTTACATTCAGATTTTAATTTTACGTATTATACTTACCTTCAGCTGTAGAGTCCATTTTGTTTCGTTTGATTTGCTTGATTACAAAAACTTTGACACCTGTTTAACGGAAACTACTTCTAGTCGATCTTTCCTACGGTAGTGTGCCATTCGTGTGAAGGCCTCATTCAAACTCAAATTATGACTAGCATATCAGGCAACTGACCTTACTATGATTTTTTATCTCCTAGAGCATTTCTTTAACCAACCCAATGACAAAAAACCCTCAACTAAAAACATGTTTTTTCGACTTTTGGCCGGACAAAGGTGCCTTTGGCCGCACTGTGAGTCGCCACATGTCATCCTTAGCATTAAGAATTGGTAAATGTGCCGGCGATTCTATAGCAGACAATCCGTGTTGCACAAATCAGGTATTAGTTAATATGGAAACATGGAGTATACGGATGTATTGCTGATAAATAATTTTATTCGCGATGTTATTCCTAAATGTAATGGTTCTTACAACTGTAATTTTGAAACATTCAAACCCAGTTTCTTCTTGATCAAAGTGGATCCGTCAATATTATAATTTTTTGCGTCATAAAACGAACGACCTTATTTTCGTGTCTCAAATTAGTGTTCTAAAAATCCTCCAATCTAATAATTACACAGGTCAACAGCAAAAAAAAAGGCCCCCTAACCACTATATATGTAGATTTGATGCATCATGGTTACCTAAGTACAAAAATGGTAAAATTTTTTAATTCTATGGATAGATTTTTTTTAAAATTTTTTTTTTCTAAAACTTCGAATTTTTGTAGATGTTTCTACACATAATTTATGATATATATATCATGCAAATTGCGTACTCCGGCACTCTACATACAGCCCCAAACTACAACAAACCCCACTACAATGGCTTTTGTGTTTATACCCTACACTACCATAGTGGGGTGGGTATTATGCGTTTGTGCAGATGTTTGTAACGTCCAAAAATCTAAGTCTAACACCCACCTTAAAGTATACCGATCGACTTAGAATCACTTTCTGAGTCGACGACGTCCTGCCGTCCGCCTGGTTGGCTGGTTGGCTGTCCATGTAAACCTTGTGCGCAGAGTACAGGTCGCAATTTTGAAGATATTTCGATCACGTTTGGTACGTATTATTTTTTCGGCCAAAGGACCAAGCTTATTGAAACTGGCTGAAATCGGTCCATTATTTCACCTAGCCACCATACAACTGTCCTTCCGAAATTGGACTTTATCGGTCATAAATGTTTAATTTATAAATGTATCTCCACAAATTGTAGCCCCCATATAAGGCCCACTTCTGAAAATCACTCAAAAATATAAATTATTGAAAATTTAAAAGGAAAATGTTTTTGATCTTTTACTTAGTGTAGGGTATTACAAGGTCGGGCTTGAACGACCATACTGTCTTACTTGTTTTATAATGGAATTCGGCTTCTGATTTCCGCACAACAGCTTGCCATCTGACCCATATAAATTAAATTATTTCCGTCAGCGAACAAAACCTTGAAATAATGCAATAAAAATGTATTTATGGTGGTTTACCAACAATTTTACAAATTGTTCATTAAAATCATCTGGTTTTGGTCGGATGTAGAATGCCGGAGTACGCAATTTGCATTTTGTTGAAGGAAAAATTAACATATATGTTTTTCTAACAATTTTGAACCATTTTGAAACAAAATGTAAAGCAATGTGCGAAAAATTTGGTATCGCAAACAACTTTGCCTTTTATCAAGACAATGATCCCAAGCACACATCAAGTGTTGCTTAGCTAAGGTTGATCCATAATAGTTCCAAACATATATAAACACCTGCACAGATTCTAGACTTTAATGTAACTCAGCATCTTTGGGAGGAATTAGCTAGGAGAATGCATCAAATAAAAAGTAACACGTTAGTTCAGCTAGAAGAGTCCTTACTAGAAGCATGGAACTCAAAAGAGACGGTAGTTTGCCAAAACTTGGTAAAATCGATTATAAATCTATTACAGGCCATTCTACACAACAAATGATATGCAAATAAATATTGATCGGCCTCTTTGGAATACCCATTTTACTTTGTCCGATTATGTGTTGAACTCAATAAATTGAGTTATTTTAGTTTTTCTGCAAAAATTTACAGTTTTAGTTATGCAAATTTTAATTCTTCTCATGTTTTAGATATATTGGAATTGTGCAGTAAATTATAGCCGAAAAAAATATTTTTTGATGCATTATTTTAATGTTTAGAGGACATTTACATTAGACAAAATCTTTTCCGATTATGCGTTGGAGCCACTGTACATAAAATTGAGTAGTGAATGTTCTTCTTTCGATTGATTGAATTTTGAAAAATTTTCCCCATGCTATGTACAAAATTTCACATATATGTATATTGCGTTTCAATCTGCTCAGTAGTTTCGGAGTTATAATAAAAAATTGAAGCAAAAAATATATTTTTTACGTGAAAAATGCATTTTTTTTTTGTTTAAAAAAAATCATGAAAATCGAAATCGGCAGAAAGTGTTCACTTTTATTGCATTATCGAAAAGCCACATGTAATAGAAACAAAATGACTATCGATCATATAAATGGATTGATTTTTTTTCGAATTTATTCACAATTAAGTGAATTCGCTTATTTTCAGAAAATTGCATGTGCGTACAAGCGCGTACTTTTAATGTACATGTTTTGGTTTTGTTAAAATTTTTGTTACAATAACAAAACACATGTAAAATTTACACTCAAAGAACTCGCACTCAATTTTCTGAAAATGAATGAATTCACATAATTTTGAATAAATTCGAAAACAATCAATCGATTTTTATGATCGATATCTCATTTTATTGCTATTGTATGTGGGTTTGTGGTAAAGTGAGAAATCTAAAAAATTTCTGCCGTTTTCGATTTTCATGATTTTTTAAAACAAAAAACTATGCTATTTTTAAGTAAAAAATATATTTTTTGCTTCAATTTATTATTATAACTCCGAAACTAATCAGCCGATTAAAACGCAATATATAAACAGATTAAAGGTTGTGTAAATTTGAACTTTTCCAAGCTTCTTTCAGTAATATCGGAATAACCCTTTTTGAGTTATCATTTTTAGAAAAAAAAAATTTAAAATAAAACTTCACCATAGAATTTAAAATTTGGACCATATTTGTACTACTGAAACCAAAATACATCAAAATTGTGTAGTGATTTAAAACGCCTCTAAAATTTTTTTGATTTTGTTGCCCTGTGTTATCTAGCATTATGTGCAGATTCACACTGACCCACTTTAAAAAGTACATTTTTGATATTTAGAATTATAAATAGAACTAACCATAATAAAATGAGAGCAAAGGATTCAAATTTGAATAACGTTTGACCAACAAGTATTTTATCCAATCGAACGACAATTAATTGACCTTATAGTTTTGATGGGTGGCTTATATGTATCAAACCAAACTAGGAAATATATAGTTAAGATAAAGATATTTTAAATATGGTAATTTCTTCAGCCATAAAACTGAAATCACTTAAAATGCTTTCTACTGTTGTTCTTTCTAACCTACCATTTATGGTTGCGATGCCACCAATAAAAAAAAAAAGAATGTGATTTTTTCTTCTTTCTCTTTAGTTTTATTGCTGAAACTAGGAAACATTTTGTGGTTAGTTATGGCAACAGCATCAACCGGAAAAAAAATAGTTTTATAGCTAAACGTTTTCCATAGTTTGATCAGTGTCAAAGAAATGATTTAACATTTCTTAGAAAGTTTGCTGTAAATACTTATACTTACTTTAGAATAAATGTTTAATATATTGTATTTTAGTTAAACTCCCACATGTGGAAATGTTATTACTGAAATTGTTATCGGTAGAATAAAATAAAATGCTGAAAATGTGTACAAAATCGGTATTATTATTTTATAAATTGTTAGAAAGACAAGTTTACGCAGAACTGATACTGCCTGTTCCACGATGTCGAAAGAAGAATTAGTCGAAAAAAATTTGTAAGAAAAACACTGAGGTTTTAAAATTCTTTCCAATAGCTTTCATACAAATTTGTAAGAATCATTTTTCATTCGACATCGTGAAACAGGCCTATAATTTCTTTTTCAGTTGTTTTCACGTCTTCACATTTGAGATTGCACTGTCCTAGTTTTTGGAATATCGTACGTCTCCACGGCTTCATGAGCATTGAGGATTGCACTCTAGCGCCACCCTTGTTATACTGTCAGGATTTATTTTGATAGTATAGCCGATTCACCTCCATTTCCTACGTTTCATTTGTGTTAGTACACCCAGAGAAAAAACAATTTAAAATCAATAAAAACCATATTGAATCAATAAGACACATTAACGAAAGTCTAGTAATGTTGAAATTTTTTTTTCGATATGGAAAAATATTAATTTAAAGTTGAAAATTATTGATTTATCGTATTTTTGTATGGGTTTTCTATTATAATAAACATTATTGAATTAATATGACGCGCTCTTATTTTTAAGTTGCAGCTTTTCCCTTAGTGTATGGGTTCATCGTTGATAAGGTTCCATAGATCTGCGTTGCTGATGTTGTTAGGCCAGAATATTCTGCATATGATTCTGAGGTAGTTGTTGATGAATACCTGCAGCTTTTGCTACAGGTATACCTGTTTTACTTCCGTAAAACAGAGTAGACATCACACATCCGTTGAATATTTTAAGCTTGATTCATCTGGATATTTGTGAGCTTATCCATACTGGTTGTAGTCTTCCGAATGTTGCTCTCGCTTTATTGAGTTATTTACGTATATTTCAGCGCCGCCATTCTTGCCACTGTACTGCCAGACAGCAGAAGCTTTCTACGTATTCATCTGTATTATGATGTTATCGATGCTAACGTTGTTAATTTTAATAGCTTTTGGTTTTTTTGAATTTTATCTCAAGTCTAACATTGCATGCAAATCTTTCCGAATCTTTCGCTTTTGCTTGTATGTTGAAGATCTTGTGCGAGTGTAGACAAATATCATCCGCATAATCCAAATACTCGAGTTGGCGTGAGAGACTGTAATGTGATTCCTCTTCTCTCCGAACAGACTTCGCTCATGATGTCGTCCATCATTGTTTTACTCTAACTTTTGTGTGAAATGGTTAACTTATATTCCCGATATTGTTCTCCATTTTACCTTGAACCCTTCCCTGTATTATGACTGCTTGTATCTTGTATATGCAATCTTTCAAGTCGCCACTTTTCGGTGACTTAACGATGATGCAATTCTTACAAGTTGGAGGTTGACTTTCCTCCTCTCAGACTGATATAATGTGCGATCGTATATGTTAAGCTTTGGTTTCTATGTCAACCCGAAGAATTTCAGCTGGTAATCCATTATTGCCTGCTGGCCTGTTATTTCACAAATTTCCGTTGGCCTCCTTTATCTCACTGATACTGGGCGTCTGTTTGCTATTCTTAGGATATTTTCGTCAGATATGTTGTTTTCAATTTCATTGTCCTCAGTAGTGCAATATTCTTTCTATCTTTGTGTTATTGTTTTTTAATAGTGTATCACCGTGATTAGCGATTGGTTTACTCCTGTTACACTTTCAATTGGTGTGGGAGTTTATCGTCTGGAGTAGTTTTCTCACAGTTTGTCGTCTGTTGAAGTTTTCTCATATGTTTCTGATTAGCCGCTTCTTCTGCCGACACTTCAAGCAGTTCTGGGAACTTTTGTCTCTTCTTGCAGATCTCTTTACTTGTTTTTCCAGTGGTTGGTACTGCTGTCTCAAAGTGTTGTTGTTTAACTGCAGCTTGAGTTCCTTTATTTGAGAAACCAGGTTCCAATTGTCGTCTGATATCCAAGCATTTCTTCTGCGACTCGGATATATGTTGCTGTGATAACTTCCCATGAGTGCTTAGGACAATGAAAAATATAATTCTTTTTTTGAAATCCTGCTAAAATGAAAAATGTGTGTTATTTTTCTAATAGTCACGGTTCAATAGAGTACAATAATTCATTTTAATAAATAAGTTTTATCTATTTTATTTTTGAATTAATAATTTTTTGTTGCATTGCTGTCTTGGACAATTTTGAAACCAGATATAAAATGATCAACAATATCATAGAAATTTATTATTACAATATTGTAAATTAGAGAAATTACTTGAACAATATTGTGCCCTAAACTAAATTTCCGTGAAATGCGCAAATTTCAAGTCGCTCTTTCTTATATGATTAAATCGAATCTATGGACAATGTGCACTATACAGAAACCCATTTCCTGCAATTTCCTCTTTATTTGTTCATCTCGCTTAAATCCAATAACACATGTCATAAATACATTCCATATACATACATGGATGTTATTACTTGCCACCAAATTTTATTTTTAAAACTTATACAAACTAATTAAAAACAGAATAAAACGTAGCTGTCAGTCTAAAAATATATACATTAATCTACAAGTAGTTTATGATTACAATCAACTTTATTTATATCTTTCCCACTAAGGCTCTAAATGATTGGCATATGAATATGACCGCAAACTGTATCTCTTGCACGATTTTTTCATATTGTAGCTTCTACACATACCAAGTAATAACTTTTTTAAGACTTTGACTTAACAAAAGAAAATTATAATTTCCTTTTTGTCTTTCATTAAACAACAATATCAAAATGGTTTCTGGAACGTATTCTTCTTTATATTTAGTTTGTTTGTTCATATGAACTATGTATGTCCTTGCCATATATATAACCATCGCATAATGCTTGCAATTACAAACTAATCCCTCAAAACATTTTACTGACATTTCAGCATATTTATTATATTCTTTCATTTATCTTTAATATTTTGGTATTATGTCGTCTATATTCGTATAAGTAGAATATTTATTTTTGCTACGCCTGCATATTTAGAAATATTTAGGTATAAATTGTGTACCGCCACTCCTCTACTCACAACATTGAGACAGGCGTGTAAGTACATTAAACCAATATGAAAATAACAAGTGTTAAGCAAAATTGTGTTTCTATCATTCTTCTTTTGTATTTTTTGAATTAAATACCAAAATATTTAAGCACGTATTTTGGTATAGAAATTTATTTTTATTTGTCATCATTTACTTACTTCCACTTCATGTGATATTGTTACAGCTTCACGTAATCTACATGTTTTGCGTTAAATTTATGGAATTATTTTTTTGTTTAACCAAATCGAATGAGATTAGGATGGTTTAAAAAAAAGTCCAATAAAATGAAAATAATATTTTTATAACTACTATCAAAAAAGATGGGTATTTAGTCACTCCGTTTGTAAATCGTCGAACGTATTTTTTCGCAACTTTCATTAAAATCGGCACAAAAATATATAACATTTCTCTATCATTCATTTAGAAATTCCAAATATTGTAAAATTTTATCTTTGACCTTCACGTAAAACGTTCAGAGTACATATATTTAAAATGATCTGGCCTTGTATGTATTTGTACATAGGAATGTATGGATGATTAAAATCGAATATAGTGGATGCGGAATGTAAATCCGAAGAAACGTGAAAGAACTAGTTCTCAAAGTATTCCTATTTGTTCTGTAAAGCTTTTATAGAGTTAGACCTGGTTCATCAAAATCAATCTCAACTCTAAAGTAGAACAAATACTGGCTGAATGAATGCGTTAGGGAATTAGCTGTGTAACCAATATTTTTTTCTGATTTTGTAGTTTTAATTTTGAATATTAGTTTAAAAAATTATCTTGAAAATTAATAACATATCTCTTATTTTCCATTTATTTAGCACTTTATAAAAATAACGTCTAAGGATGTTATGACACATATTGATTAGACACACAAATTTTTTCAAATGCCAAATTTGTCCATTAAAAATTATGAAAAATAATTTAATTTGTCTCTGGCGTCAAAAATGTTCACGCACCAACACACAGTGGTTTAGAAACTTTTATTTTTATATAATTCGGTATCACGGAAACTATTTGAGATATTGTTGCGAAGTTTCACTTGGTTGGAGCTGAGGTAATTTTTATTCGATTTGCAGTTGTTCTGCTCTCTAGTACTAATGGGGTCCAGTGCGTTGTCCCTCAAAGTTGGTCACCTCGGGTCTAAAATTTTTTTGGAAAAAATCGCCAAATTTGTTCATTTATGATCCGAATGATCTGATATTTAAAATATAAATAGTGCTTAAGAAGATCTACGCTTACATGAGTAGGTTGTCTCTATTATTCGAAGAGATATATAGGTGATATTTTAGAAAAAACTTCGACCATAAAAAGATCGAGCAAAATTAAAAGTATTAAATAAATAAACATAAATATCTCTTTAAATAATACAGACAACCTACATATGTAAGCGTATTTTAAATTTCAGCTCATTCAGGTTTTTGGGGATTTTTAAAAAAAAATTTAGGTCCGACCAAATTTGAGGGCAACGCACTGGCCCCCATTAACGCTAGGAAGCTGAGCAACTGCAAATAAACTCGAAAGCACCATAGATCTAACTACGCACAGTGGTTTAGAAACTTTTTTTTTGGAAATAATTCGGTATCTCGGGAACTATTGGATATATTGTTACGAAATTTAACATGGCTAAGGTGTTTTCGAGTTGATCTACATTTGTTCAGCTATCTAGCTCTAATGGGGGTCAGTGCATGGCCCCTCAAAGTTTGTCACCTGGGGTCCCCATTTTTTTTAAAAAATCGCCAAAAATCCATTTATTAACTGAATGAGCTGAAACTTAAAATATAAATAGTCCTTGAGAAGATCTACAAAAAATATGCTTACATGTGTATTTAGGTTTGATTTTTTTTTTTTAATTTTGCTCGATCTTTTTTTTGTTTTTTAGATATGGCCGGCCTACGGAGGGTCAAAATGTATTTTTAAAATATCAGCTATATTGGTGATAAAATTCTAAATATAATAAATAAAACTTGCTAACAATTATCTCATCCCTATAAAAAGTTACACGCATCCAAAGTTGGAACTAGTAAAAAGGGCCGTATTTTTTACGTTTTTTCCCAAAAAATACCATATATTTTTTCTTTTGTAAAAAAAAAATTTCTTCGGGACTATATACAATTTTTATATGATCCGGAATGAGAACTTAATGCAAAAGCGTGTAAAGTAAAATTTGACCCCCTTAAAGGAACCTAGTCCCCACCAGGCCTAGCCTAACTTGGGCAATTTTTAAAAAAAAAATTAGGTTTGAGTAAAAAATTCTAAAAAGGTGAAGCACTGATCCTCCAAAAAGATCCATATTTGTATAATCCCATATGTTTCTCAAATACTTGCAAAGTTTGTTTACTATCAGACTGTAAATAACGTCACAGTCGGCACTTTTCTAAAAAAACTCAGTTTTTGGATCTTAATAAATGCATCGATAAAAAATGTCAAATATTAATATGCCATTGATTTAAGGATACTTGGAGCTACATTAATTTTAAATTTTGTTATGATATCTATAACCATTAACACATTGACTGCCAAGGCACTTTCAGCAAATATGCTGCTGGGGGCCACAGCATTTTATTTGCGTAATCTCTTCGAAAACGTCAATATTGCAATTTAGGCTACTGTCAGTAATATTTACAGCTTAGAAACAGATTTGTTTTTTATAAATAAGAGGGTGTTACGAAATGGCGAAAAGGATTTTTTTATGGGATACTGAGTTAGAAAAAATACTCAGTACAAGTTCAGAAAGTGATGACGAATGTGAAGATAATAGTT
This sequence comes from Calliphora vicina, assembly GCF_958450345.1. Taxonomy (NCBI): domain Eukaryota; kingdom Metazoa; phylum Arthropoda; class Insecta; order Diptera; family Calliphoridae; genus Calliphora; species Calliphora vicina. The sequence goes on along the minus strand of NC_088780.1, from coordinate 140,620,402 downwards.
TTGATGAGAAACTTTCAGACAACATCGAAAAAATTCTTAAAATCCAGCACTATTGTCTGACATGTATATATATATATTCTCTAGAGAGAATAAAAGTTGTGTCGGACATATGTGTCCGACGTGGCGTAAACCGCATAGTGCAGTGTCACACATATGTGTCCGACGTGGCAGTCAATGTGTTAAAGTTTTACATTAATTCAAATTTTATATTTTTCTTCGTGGAAAATAACCATATTATAATTTTTTTAGTTTTTAAGGTAAATGATAATTTTACTAAAATATCAATCTTCAAGTCGTAAGGTTTGTACCAATATCAGATACTTATATAAGTCTTTATTTACTCCTCTGAAGTTCCACAAACCTTGCCCCCTTTGAAAAATTTGTACGTTTTTCCATATATTGTATGCAATCTTCTCAAGAAAACGTAAAAAATACGGCCCTTTTTACTAGTTCCAACTTTGGATGCGTGTAACTTTTTATAGGGATGAGATAATTGTTAGCAAGTTTTATTTATTATATTTAGAATTTTATCACCAATATAGCTGATATTTTAAAAATACATTTTGACCCTCCGTAGGCCGGCCATATCTAAAAAACAAAAAAAAGATCGAGCAAAATTAAAAAAAAAATCAGTAAACCTAAATACACATGTAAGCATATTTTTTGTAGATCTTCTCTAGGAATATTTATATTTTAAGTTTCAGCTCATTCAGTTAATAAATGGATTTTTGGCGATTTTTTAAAAAAAAATTGAGACCCGAGGTGACCAATTTTAAGTTTCAGCTCAATCAGTTCATAAATGGATTTTTGGCGATTTTTTAATAAAAATTGGGACCCCAGGTGACAAACTTTGAGGGGCCCTGCACTGGCCCCCATTAGAGCTAGATTTCTGAACAATTGCAGATCAACTCGAAAAGAGCCTCAGCTCCAATCATGTGATATTTCGTAACAATATATCCAATAGTTCCTGAGATACCGAATTATTTCCAAAAAAAAGTTTCTAAACCACTGTACTACGTTTAATTGTGCAATAATATCTCCAATAATTCCCGATATACTTTGGCTTCGTGGTTCATAGTGAGTTTCAAAATGTCTTTTATGAAAAGTGTATTAGTGGTTCAAAAAAAATTCTCAAAATATGGTAGCAGCAATTTTTTTTAATTAATTCAGTTAGGAAATTTTGTGCGTGAAGTTTTTTTTGCAAAATATTTAATCCAGGATAATATTTTTCATGTTACTATGCAAACAATTTGGTTATAGCCTTAATGTACATATTAAATATTTAAGTATTAAGCATAATTAAATTTTAAATATATCAAAGATTAATAAAATTTCCATACAAAAGTAGTTTCATAAACTTTCAGTAAATTAACTATTTTAATACGAATAAATGAAATAGAGTAATATGCATGTTTAGTTAGTATAAAATAAAAATTAGATTGTACAGGATGTTGGTATAAAAAGAATTGCATAAACAGTTTTCTGTAAAAATTTTTCATAATAGCGTACTGAAATGTAGCAACAAAATTTAAATTTTGATTAACAATTCGATGAAATATTTTTGTTTTTATGACTTTTTGCCAACTGCTAACACTGAGTAGAACATACCATTCCAGTACTTACTTCAATTTCAAATTTTGCAAAATTCCACTAATTCGTTTTCCAATAATCGGAATAAAATATGTGCATTATTGCACATGTTTCATTAATCAGATTTAGTAAAAAAAAAAATGGAATGGAATTACACTACACATCAGCATTATATTCAGATAAATATTTTCTATTGGTTTTGGGATATCGAGAATTTTATATTACGTTGTTACATTTCTTCATGACATATTGCTGAAGCTATGATGACGAACGAGCTGACTATTTGGATTTGACTGGTATTACGATGAGTTCTCATAACACCGTAAACACAGAGCGGAAATTAGAAAAAAAAACTATAACCAAAAAATTACTCAAAAAAATCACACATGCGAGTGTTGTTTTGTGTTTTAACTAATTCTTAGCACATAGGTTTTTGAAAACTGAGTTAGGATTTTGACAGGAGAATTTTTTACGCTGGAGAGAGAAACGGACAACTCTATACCATACCTTGATATGAGAATACATAGGAATAACCAGAGGATAATAACAGATTGGTATATGAAACCAATTGCATCTGGACGATTATTGAATTTCCACTCAACACAACCCATGAAACAAAAGATGAATACAGCGATGAATCTAATTAACAAAGTTATGAAGATGAGTGACCGACAATTTGAAATAGGAAATATGGCGAAAATTAAGATTATACTGAAGAAAAATGACTTTCCAAATGATCTAGTGGATAAACTGATAATTAAGGTTAAAAATGGGAGTAATGAAAATTCTTCACGGGAAAATGACAAAGAGGACACATCTGGCAACGCCAAATATTACTGTATACCTTTTATCCCAAGACTAACTGAGAACAACAAATTGAGAGAGATGATAAAAGACCAACAAATAATATTTACACATAAACCAAACAGAACAATACACAGCTTATTTACACACACAAAGACGAAGATTGAGTGCAGAGAACAAGGTGATGTTATGTATCAAATTGAATGATAGATGAACATAAGGCGGACATAAAGAGAGAAAAACAATCAACTGCACTAGCACAACACTGCATTGAAAACGGACACAAACCAAACTTTGAAAGAGTGAAGATTTTAGATAAGGAAAAAAGGGAAAATAAGAGATATACGTTGGAGAGCTTGAGAATACAGCAAAAATCAGAAAGTGCAATAAATACAAAAGAGGATAAAGATAATACAAATGCAATCTACACCAGTGATGTTCAAAAATATAAATGAAGATGTATTGGTGAGAGAGCTACCCAGCAAACATAATGTCAAACACTTAAAATAAGAACAAAATAAAGAATGTTTAGATTTAGAATTTTTGCCAGATATAACCGATTTACTAAATGAATGTAATTTAAATTTTAAGGAAATAAAAGAATACTCATTATACGACCGAAATTCTCTAAAATTTTTTATTTATTTCTGACTTTGTTGTTTTGTGTTCATTTGTAATTGAAACGCGTGTGTTTGCTTTGCTTCGTCCAAAAACCAACCAACAACAATGCTTAATGAATTTCTGAAAAAATGAGACATTTGTTACGCTCTTTTAAAGAGAACAAGAATATGTGTGTTGTTACCAGTGTTGCCATAATTTTTTTGAAGAAAACTTTTTAATTCTAAAAAAAAAACTTTTTTTTCAACAAAAAAACTTTTTTTAAATACATATGTACTAAATTACAAAACCCAATTCGTACATATAATCAGACTAAGATAATTTATGTGAATTTATTGGTGGAGACACTTAAGCTCCTAAATAAATAAATTAAACCATTTAGTAAATGAATTTGGGAACATCATTTTGAAATAAATGGTTCAACTTATTGATATCATAAATTTACAATTTTCCAAAAAACTTTTTTTTTAAAAAATAAAACTTTTTGCACCTCAAAAACCTTGCAAAAAAAGGGAAAACTTGACATATGGTAACGCTGGTTGTTACTCAGCGCGAAAGCACAATGAAATGAACATCATTGATCTACACCAGCGAAATGCAATGAGCTCTCAAATGAGCTCTCTTGTTTTTATTTTCACATGTACGCAAGCACACACATTGTATAAAAACAGTCAGTCTCGCATGAGCATTGATAGAAGCAGGTTGTGTTACGCTTTTATGCTTGTTTATTTCATTATTTCAGCTAGTTGTTTTTGTTTTTGCCAGAGAATAATTCTCAACTCATACAACTACAATATCTAAAAACTGTAGTGGTGTGAGTTTGCATTTCGCTGATCTACACCATTGCAATATTTTAGTAATAACAACAACTGTGATCGAATAAGACAAATTTACTGTGATATTTTATTTATTTTTGCATACATTTATTTTAATATTTTTAAGTTTTGTGTTGTGTTGTCCACTTATACAAAAAACTGTGATATATTTTATAAATGATGTAAACTTGACAAAAAAGATTATATGTAAGTAAATTTGTTGAATATGTATATTATAATTATTGTTGTTATTGACCAGAATTTTCCTTTTGTATATTTATAATGTTAACAGATTAAAATAAAATTCAATCCCTGAAGAAGTTGGAAATAATACCAACGAAACGTCGGATTATATTGAAAATGATATAAATAATCTTTTATTTACATCAAATCACTGACCTTGAAAGCCTGTATATAGGAAACTATATAACTATCTATGAATATTTTCATTTTCGTTTGAACAGGATTTAAATTGAGTTTTGTTACAAAAAAATGTGAAGAATTGATTTTCCAGAGCCCCACTCTAGGAAAACCAAAAATACCGCTTTCCTTTATTAACTATGTTGTAGAACATCACTTTGCGATATTCGGGCATGTAGAATGTCAAAATGCGTAAAAAAGGCACACAAAAATGACAATTTCCCCTATTTATTTATGAAAAACGGGATTTGGAAAATCCCGAAAATCCCGGGATTTAAAATTAAAAAATCTCGGGCTTCGGGGTTTAAGAAATCCCGAAAACCACGGGATTTTCGGGAACGGGATTCCCCGTTTGGCATCTCTAATTAGGGCATTCAAAAAATGCGTATTAGTTAACATTCATAAAAATATTAATGACTAAATTCTTTCAACATCGAGAAACACTATTTGCTTAAAAAAAATTTGGATTTTTTAAATATATTTGATTATTGCGATTCGGACTTTACTGCATGATCAATATGTTAATGATTTGAAAATGTAAGCCGCATGGTGGAGGCTCTAATGATTATACTGTGCATCAAATTTCGGGTCATTAAATCTTTCCCGAATGTGACCAACGGGAAGTGATAGTAGAACATCAGTAGACCAAAACCCCCAAAGGGTTTTAAAAAGTTAGCTCGTGTTTTAAAGTTATGCGCCTTTAAAGTTCAGCTTTTTTTAGTAAAAATTGTTCATATATATTTAATTTGTATTTTTTTTACATAGTTTATATAAAAATGAACTACATTATATAGTTCGAGGTCTTTTCTGCTCTGGTGGATGCTCTGTAGAACCAGAATTTGAAGTAGACAAATTTTGTAGTTCACTATTCTTCTCCTTCATCATCGTAATGCAAGTTCTTGCTCCACCAACAAATTTCCGCTAATACAGCATCGGGAGACTTTTTTCCTCGATATCTGCAAAATTTGTGTTAAAATGTATTGGGAAAAAAAATATACATATGGGGCATTTCATGTCAAGTGAACCAACTTTTGAAATCGATGTCTTCCGATCGGGATGAAATTTGCACCAAGGTTAGCTCTATTGGATAGTAACTCAGAAACAATTTTTCAACAACATCGGTCGAGAACTCTCTGAGTTATAGGGGGTAAAATTTTGACAATTTGACAAAATGTGTCCCAAATAGTATAGATAGCTATTTCTTCGATCTTTCGAAAAAAAATATTTAAAAAAAAAAATAAAAAATTTTTAATATTTTTTTTCCGAAATCAAAAACTTTTTTGACTTTTTTTTAAAATGCGTCATTTTTTTTTTTTTTTTTCTTAAAATAAAGTTTAGATATTTTCCTTGAACACCTACTTGGTCGCTTAGTGGGATGCGAGTGGGATATCTATCAAAATAAATATTTTGTAACTCAAAACATAAAATTTTTGACTTTTTTTGCAAAATCAAAAACTTTGTTGACTTTTTTTTTCAAAATGGACCCTTTTTTAATCTTTTTTTTTTAGGTCAAACAAAAGCTTAGATATTATCCTTGAAGACCCTTTTGGTCGCTTAGTGGGATGCGAGTGGGATATCTATCAAAATAAATATTTTTTAACTCAAGACTTACAATTTTTGACTTTTTTTTTTGCAAATACGATTTTTTTTCCAAATGGGCCCTTTTTTTAAAATTTTTTTTGTAGTCAAAAGAAAGCTTAGGTCCATTCCTTTAAGATATTTTTAGTCCCTTAGTGGGATGCGAGTGGGATATCTATCAAAATAAATATTTTTTAACTCAAGACTTACAATTTTTGACTTTTTTTTTGCAAAATCAAAATTTTTTTCCAATATGGGCCCTTTTTTAATTTTTTTTTTGCTCAAAAGAAAGCCTAGGTCCATTCCTTTAAGATATTTTTAGTCCCTTAGTGGGATGCGAGTGGGATATCTATCAAAATAAATGTTTTAACACAAAAATTGTATGTCTTGAGTTACAAAACATTTATTTTGATATATATCCCACTCGCATCCCACTAAGCGATCAAAACCATCTTAAAGGAATAGGCCTAAGCTTTCTTTATAGAAAAAAAAAAAAATTACAAAAAGGGCCCATTTTAAAAAAAAGTCAAAAAAGTTTTTGATTTTGCCAAAAAATCAAAAATTGTATATCTTGAGTTACAAAATATTTATTTTGATAGATATCCCACTCGTATCCCACTAAGGGACCTAAAATATCTTAAAGGAATGGACCTAAGCTTTCTTTTGACTAAAAAAAAATTTTTAAAAAAGGGCCCATTTTGAAAAAAAATTCGAATTTGCAAAAAAAAAGTCAATAATTGAATGTCTTGAGTTACAACATTTTTATTTTAATAGATATCCTACTCACATCTTCCTAAGTGACAAAATAGGTCTTAAAGGAAAAGACCTAAGCTTTCTTTTAAGCAAAAAAAAATTTTTAAAAAAAGTCCCATATTGGAAAAAAATTTCGATTTTGCTAAAAAAAAATTAAAAAATTGTTACAAAATATTTATTTTGATAGATATCCCACTCGCATCCCACTAAGGGACTAAAAATATCTTAAAGGAATGGACCTAGGCTTTCTTTTGAGCAAAAAAAAAATTAAAAAAGGGCCCATATTGGAAAAAAATTTTGATTTTGCAAAAAAAAAGTCAAAAATTGTAAGTCTTGAGTTAAAAAATATTTATTTTGATAGATATCCCACTCGCATCCCACTAAGGGACTAAAAATATCTTAAAGGAATGGACCTAAGCTTTCTTTTGACTACAAAAAAAATTTTAAAAAAAGGGCCCATTTGGAAAAAAAATCGTATTTGCAAAAAAAAAAGTCAAAAATTGTAAGTCTTGAGTTAAAAAATATTTATTTTGATAGATATCCCACTCGCATCCCACTAAGCGACCAAAAGGGTCTTCAAGGATAATATCTAAGCTTTTGTTTGACCTAAAAAAAAAGATTAAAAAAGGGTCCATTTTGAAAAAAAAAAGTCAACAAAGTTTTTGATTTTGCAAAAAAAGTCAAAAATTTTATGTTTTGAGTTACAAAATATTTATTTTGATAGATATCCCACTCGCATCCCACTAAGCGACCAAGTAGGTGTTCAAGGAAAATATCTAAACTTTATTTTAAGAAAAAAAAAAAAAAAAATGACGCATTTTAAAAAAAAGTCAAAAAAGTTTTTGATTTCGGAAAAAAAATATTAAAATTTTTTTATTTTTTTTTTTAAATATTTTTTTTCGAAAGATCGAAGAAATAGCTATCTATACTATTTGGGACACATTTTGCTAAGAACAATAGGTAATAAGTTACATTGATAAGAAAAAACCCCTGTTTGACCAAATTGTCAAAATTTTACCCCCTATAACTCAGAGAGTTCTCGACCGATGTTGTTGAAAAATTGTGTCTGAGTTACTATCCAATAGAGCTAACCTTGGTGCAAATTTCATCCCGATCGGAAGACATCGATTTCAAAAGTTGGTTCACTTGACATGAAATGCCCCATATGTATATTAAAAATTACCTCATTTCAAATGGCATTGCAATTTGGTGGTACTGTTCAACTAGTTCATCTGATTCGGTCGCTAGTTGCTGACCGAAGTAGTCTAGATGATGATGTAGGTAATGAATTTTGAGCGACATATTAACGCCTATTTTTGAAAAAGCATTCATCATTGCGTTAACAGATCTCTGATAGCTGTCAGACCTATTTTTACCCAACAACCCGCCAATAACCTCTTTGATTGATTGCCAAGCAATCAATTCGTTTTTATTTAAAATATTATCAAATTCCTGATTTTTGACCAGCTTCCGAATGTCTGGACCATTCACAACACCTAAAGGAAGAAAAGTTATAAAAAAATATATATTTTAATCAAGAAAAATATACTTATTTTAAATGTTTTACCTTCTTTTAATTTACTTTCAGTGAGTCCCTCTTAAACACAGTTTTCAGAAAACTTTTTACTATAACGAGTTTTATATGTAATGGTGGTAATAAAACTTTGTCTTGAGGTACCAGGGGATCTTCAATGACGTTGGCATTCGCATGTTTGCTTAATTCCCTACACTTCCATTCATGATATCTGGAGTCCCAGTCACATAGAAAACACATGTATTTAACGTATCCAGATTGCAATCCCCGAAGAATTGCTACCACCTTCAAGTCACAGCATATTTTCCATTGATGTTTATTGTAGTCTACTTCTTGAAGAATAGTTTTTAATGAGTCATACGTCTCTTTCGTTTCTACACTATAGGCAATTGGTACCGATGGTTTTGAGTTTGTTTGATGGAGCAACACTGCTTTCAAACTGGTTTTGGAGCTATCAATAAAAAGTCTCCACTCAGCCGCATTGTAACCAATGTCCATTTGGCTCATTAGTTTGTCCACATCCTTGCACATCCTCCTCCATTTTCGCAATAACGTTATATCTCGAATATACGAGCTAACCTAAAAAACGGTTAGCACCACTGAATTCAGCGTACCCAAATACATAAAAGTCCGCCCCCTACTTAAGCATACGTGTAATGAGGTACTTAAATACTGCATTAACAAAATTCAGCAAAATTCGTGAAATATGGTCACGGGATGAGCCTTTCCAAAGAAAACAACAGTCATTTGTCAGTAATAAATTTACCAAAGTTGTTATGTATTGCAAGTATTTTCCGGAACGAAAGTTTACATACAATAGATAACTACACATTGCTTTTAAACCACACAATTTGTGTAAAGATATGCACCTAAAACTTTTATGAATAAATCGCATTTCCTTTAAATTCAAAATCTAAAATCCTATTACATATTTAACACTCGGAGGTATTGATGGTATTTGGAGCTAAACGGTCTGTGAAATTTGTTTGGAAATTGGTTTGTTTGGCATTCAAGGCACAATTACCTGACAGGTGAATGTTGTAAGCAAACCGGCTATTCAAAAACTTTTTTGACTTTTTTTTACAAAATGGGCCCTTTTTTCTCAAAACAAAGCTTAAATACTTTCCATGAAATGAAAGGACCTAAGTTTTCTTTTGAGCAAAAATAAAGAAAGGGTCCATTTTTAAAAAAGGTCAACAAAGTTTTGGATTTTGCACAAAAGTCAAAAATTGTATGTTTTGATTTACAAAACATTTATTTTGATATATATCCAACTCGCATCCCACTAAGTGATCAAATAGGTTTTCAAGGAAAATATCTAAGCTCTCTTTTGAGAAAAAAATGCCCATTTTGAAAAAAAGTCGAAAAAGTTTTTGATTTCGGAAAAAATTTAACTTTTTTTTTAATTTTTATTTTTCTAAAGATTGAAAAAATAGCTATCAAACAATTTGGGACACATTTTGCTAAGAACAATTGGTAATAAGTTAAATGGATGTGAAGAAATACCAGTTAGTCCAAAATGTCACAATTTTACCCCCTTTAACGATCTTGTTGAAAAATTGTGTCTGAATTACTATCTAATAGGACTAACCTTGAAAATTTCAACCCCATCGAAATACATCGATTTCAAAAGTTGGTTCACTTGACATGAAATTACCCATATGTCTTAAGAGAATAATTGCAAATGTATTAGCCGTGATATTTTGAAAACTGTTTAAAATATTTTTGTTGTTTAATCACATTATTAACTTGAATCATGAAATTGTTTAAAAATATGTAAAGCAAACTGTGTTGAGTTGTATAATTTTTTCATAATTGTACTATTTAGTATTCATTTGAGTTGAGTTTCACTAGGCGTCATCAAGTAGTAATCAAATCAGATTGTATTCAAATAAATGTTATTATAATTGTTGAACATTAAGTAACTCAAACGCATAAAAACAAACAATACAAAATGAAAAAAATAAAAATAAATTGAAACGGCTGATGGCAGTTAAGTAGTTATGTCATATTACAAATGCTGACCACGTAATATACGTTAATACACCATTGATGAAAACAAGCTGGCAATGTGCTCATTAAAATTAAAATCGTTTTTCTAAGGACTCTCTTTTGTCATTTTTTTACTTGTTTTTTTGACAAGATATTATACAACATATGGACTAATAATATTTAGCATATTTTTTGTTGTTGTTGTTTATATGAGTGAGAGCACTTCGTAGATAAGTATTTAGGAGTTTAGAATAGGAAAGAGAAGCAGAAGAAAAAACGGTAAAATTTATAATTAATGGCAGACAAAGTTTGAAAAGTTTGTTATTGCCATATGTTGCGTATACTTAATGTCAATAACACTCATACGCTAATTTAAATGAGGTACTAACATAGAGAAGTAAAAATAGAGCGAAAACTCTCCTGCCAAATAACTAACTCTGTTGTAAAAATCTAAGTGGTGAGAATGTATTAGTAAAAAAAAACTATGTGAAAACAAGTAAATCAAAAACAACACTCGTATGTGTGATTATTTTGAGTAATTTTTTGGTTTGAGTCTTTTTCTGTTTTCCGCTCTATGTGTATTTCTCCTAAATAAAATTTCTCGAGGTTTTGAAATTTTTAAGCATTATATTATTTAGAAGTTTAGTAATGTTTTATGTATATGAGAAATGGAATTAATTACTGCTATTTATGAAAAAGTATTTTCATAACTGTTAAAATGTTTGGTTCAAACTATGAATTTCGTAAAGAAGATAAATGATTACAAAACAAATATGGTTCCATTGGAATGCAAATTTTATAATATTGTTACGTTTTAACCTTTTCAAAGCGCTGGTTTATTTCCTTTAAATAAACCGGATACTTTTGATTGCAAATAAAAGCCGTTTAGTAGTTTGAAAATGGTAACAACTCTTTATTTATTCAAATGTACAACAACAACAGAATTAAATAGCCACTCAATGTTTTTTATACACGTTTATAAATTCTCAGAAATATAGACACAATTTATAATGTACACGAATTTACTTGAAAAACACAACACACTTTAAGGCACTATGTTGATGTTTATTCGAAAAGCGTCTCTGATAAAACTCACTAACGACTGCAACCTCTGCTACTATTTATAACACTGCCATCTGCACTCTAGATTTCTCTTTAACTGTCTAGAGGTTTCTAATACATACGCCATCTGTGGTGCAATGTTCGTTAACTGAATATTCGAAATCGAATACAGCGTTGCCAACTTACGATCAACTCAACTGAAAGCTTTTATTTAATAATGCCCACAGATATGTTACAGTTTTACAGCACTGTTATTTGAAAGCATTATGCTACTTTTAAATCGGCCGTTAAAATCGTTATATTTGAATTCAAGTACAATTTCGTAACAATATTAATATGTATAAGCTTTAGATTAGCAAAGACTACCCAGCTATTGCCGTGGAATCAGCTATAACAATTAATTTCTTGTTGGAAAATCCAACTCCGGTTTAAGACCCAACATATCAACTGATGGCTGCAAATTGCATTTTAAAAGGTGTTTGTAGTAGTATCGATCCATAATACCATCAATAAACACTAATCGGCCAACCCCAGATGGTGCTATGCCATTACGTTGCCACCAACATGTTTCACTGTAGAAATAACATTCTTAGGATCAAGTGCTGTATACTTTTAAGCCAAACTTTTGCACCCCCGTCATTTCCGAACAAGTTAAACTTACTTACGTCCGTAAATAATACCTTTTTTCCAGAAATCAATGCCTTTGATAATGTGCATTTTTGCAAATTCAAGTTGAAGTCTTCTATTATTTCCAGATATCAAAGGTTTTCTACGGGAACTCTGCTTGCATACCCATGAGATCGTAACGTCATTTGAATGGTTTTTGGATGAACTTTCTTATTCGTTGTATTTTCGATCCTTTCTGCTAATTTGGACCCTGATATTCTCGGATCTTTTTGCCACTTTTCTTAAAAAAAGAGTTACATCTCGTCTGGAAAGTTTCTCTGGTCATCCTGGTCTTGACTTATTTTCTACGGAACCGGTATTTTTATACTTTTTTACTTATGCACTGAAACGTAGCAAATGGTATGTTTAAAAGTTTTCTAATTACGCGACAGGATTTTCCGTTTTTGCACTCCTGCACAATAAGATTATTACTTCGTGCTAATTTCTTTACGCGAACTCAACTTGACACTTGATAAACATCTATTTGAACAATAAAATGCTAAAAAATAATCGAATTGAAAAAAATGGTAAGTGGGTAGCAACAGTTTCCAAATTATGATCAAAACTGAAAAGATTTCATTGTATGAACACTTTTGTCTTTCTTTCGTATTTTGCGTTATTTTCTTAAGATATTAAAATTTATTGTTTTGGTACATTAATTAAAATGTAATTAAATATTTTTAGTATAATACATTTTTTCTAGTAGTTTTTGATTTGTGGTTATCTCAAATTTCGGGTATGTCTGAAGACTTAAGTCCTTAAGTGTATATCATTATAAATGTATAGAATTTAATAGCACATCTTAAAAAAATATTCATTAACATTGCTGCATTCAAGACTTTAAAATGTGCTGTTCAAAATATTCCCAAAAAAGTAATTCTTATTTCCTATGCTTTTCAAGCATTTCCAAGAATTTATTTTGCCAGAAACAATTCTAAAAATCTTTTTTAACTTACATTTACAGCAGGTGTTCCAAAAATAAAAAACGAAAAACTTTCTAACAAATGATATTTATGTAAATTTATATTTTGCAAGGTTTTATTTTTTTTTTTTAATGTTCCTAGAAAGATATTTGAAATGTTTTTGTTTCTTCTTTAGCATTTTGTTATATTTATACGCTTTACCATATGGTATATATAAGTTTGTCATTCCGTTTGTAATTTCTAAATTTTTCATTTGCGATCCCACAAAGTATATTCTGGATCGTTGTAGAAACAAGGAAAAATATATTTTAAACACAATTTTTTATCTCCAAAAACAATTTTTTTTTGTCGTAAATTGTATTTCACTAATAAATTTAAAAAAAAAATTAAATTATAAAAACAATTTTGAAAAATAATTTAAAAAAATATTTATTACATTTATAACGACGTATATACGTCATAATAATTCGGACATACAATGGGCCAAAATAGTGAAAAATATTTTGTTTTACATTTCATGTTTTACATTTTCAATGCTATGATCAAAAATTATTCGAATCATTCGAATTATTTTTGTTTTCATTAATGAATTTTTTTATGAATGCATTTCAATGTGTGTGAATGTGTGCGGCCTAACGGGTTGTTCGCTGTTTTTTGGAAGTGGTACAGTTTTTATGTTATTTTTTATTTTGTAAACCAATGTAATCTTATTCCTAGAAGTTAGAAATTCATGTACACACATACCATTAACTCGTTGTATATTTACTCTCATTGTCATATACTGTCTCTCATTCTATAATTTGTTGTTTTGTTCAGTCGTTCCCTGCCAACAATTACTATCCAAAAAGTGTCCCAAACGTATCATCTTGAAGTTGAAACTCATCGAATATGATATCGCTTTCTTATCGTAATAGTGTCACAGTGCGGGAGAAAACGTGCAACGCATATGATACCTACCAATTCTATCCATTTAGTGTATTATTATATCTAAATTTATGTCTAAAAAGTGTCCAGAGAGAAGATAATGTTTCCAATTCTGCTTCTTGCATTAAAATGGAAATATTTTATTGCATTCCAGTTATGAAAACACTATGCATATACGTATTTACATTAAAAATAAATAAAATAATGATATAACTTAACTTAATACGACTTTAATTAAAAATTAGAGTATAAAAAATTATATAAAATATGTTTCACTAATTAATTGGAATACGTATTTACATTTTTAAAAAAACATCACTAGTTATATTTTCGATATGTATACTAAAATGTGTCTCTTTTGTGTCGCAAAATTGTTACTCAGCTCATCTTAATGTACATTCTAGTTATAAACAAAGATCCCAAAAAATTAACTTAATAGACGTTATTAAAAAGTACATTACGATACAAAAACGATTCATTTTAGTATACCAAAGAATATTATTTTTGGTCAGTGACAAACTTTACTATAACAAATTACATTAATACCGACTTTTTACTGTTTACATTTTAAAAGAAAGAAGAAGAACATGACAATACTCAGTATATTTATAAATTCTAAAATCATCGGTTGTGTTAAATAAAAAGTGTGTGTTTTAACTTAAGTTCAAATTAAATAGCGACAAATAAAGTTTTATTAACTAATTAGTGATTAATTTAAATTATATTTGTAATTGAAGTGTTTGTTAAAAGTGTATCAATAAATAAAGTTTTTTTTAAAGGTAAAAATGTAAATACATATTCCAATTAATTAGTGAAACATATTTTATATAATTTTTTATACTCTAATTTTTAATTAAAGTCGTATTAAGTTAAGTTATATCATTATTTTATTTATTTTTAATGTAAATACGTATATGCATAGTGTTTTCATAACTGGAATGCAATAAAATATTTCCATTTTAATGCAAGAAGCAGAATTGGAAACATTATCTTCTTCATACACTTTTTAGACATAAATTTAGATATAATAATACACTAAATGGATAGAATTGGTAGGTTTCATATGCGTTGCACGTTTTCTCCCGCACTGTGACACTATTACGATAAGAAAGCGATATCATATTCGATGAGTTTCAACTTCAAGATGATACGTTTGGGACACTTTTTGGATAGTAATTGTTGGCAGGGGAGTAGCATATGAATGTGCCTATGCAGCCCTTTAGTACATATATGCATATGAAATTATAGTATGAAATTATAGAGCATAGCTCCCTTACTTGCTTACTATACCCTACACCACCATAATGCGTTTGTGCAGATGTTTGTAACGCCCAAAAATATTAGTCTAACATCCACCTTAAAGTATACCGATCGACTTAGAATCATTTTCTGAGTCGATTAAATGACGTCCGTCCGTCTGGCTGGCTGGTTGGCTGTCCATGTAAACTTTGTGCGCAGAGTACAGGTCGCAATTCTGAAGACATTTCGATCAAATTTGGTACATATTATTTTTTCGGCCCAAGGACCAAGCCTATTAAAACTGGCTGAACTGGTCCATTTTACCTAGCCCTCATACAAATGTCCTTCCGAAATTGGACTTTATCGGTCATACATGTTTAATTTATATATGTATCCCCACAAATTCCGCTCGAAAAAAGTTTTATATATACAAAATTCATGTCACCAAATTTTGTTAATTAGTCATAGCTCCCATATAGACTCGCTTCCGAAAATCACTTCAGCGTGCATAAATCGCTTAAAAATGTTGGTATACACAACATAAAATTCAACATAGTTAACTTTCATATAGACATAAATCACACGACCTAATTTCATTGTGATCGGTCCATAATTGGTCATAGCTCCCATGTAAGGCCCACTTCCGAAAATCACTCAAAAATATAAATTATTGAAAATTTAACCTTTAACTTATGACGTGAAATTTTTTAACGTATATGAAGATGTGGTGTAAATTTTACACCAGATTTATTTTACATATAATTTTGAATGAGTATGTATTATAATAATATTATTTTTATTATTATTCAAGTTTGATTGCTTCTAAAATAATTATTAACGAAAACAAGGAAACAATTTAAAATTTACTAAAAATAAATTACTTTATTTCACAAGACTCTTTTATACAAACAAAAAAAATAGGTATATCATTTACTTGTTCATTAAGAAAATTAAGGTAAAACAAAAAAATTAAATGGGATTTTTCAACAGCCTAAGTTATATACTTATTAAAATAAAAAGGAACATTTCAATATATTGTATATATAAAAAAATAACAATCAGTCTTTTGAGATAAAATTATCATTCGTCAAATTCAGACTTAGTACAATTAATACATAGACGATTGCTACGCATATACACATTGGTTTATTACACTCTTAGCATGTATGTTTAGTTTCAACAGAGTTAAAAACTTTTCTGAAACTCAAAACAAAAATACAAGAATACGCTTACGGAGACGTGTAGTAATTTTTTGTATATGGGTTTCTAACGCTAACTTAGACGTGTAGTAAAATATTTACTATAAGAAAATCCCACAAACCACTACGTGGTAGTAAAATATTATCTATTATAAACTTCCGCATACGACGACGTGTAGTAAATTTAACACCTACACATATAAATCTCAGCGTTACTGTAAGATTCTAAAAACAAAACGATTCTGTCAATAAAAGTATGGTAAAATATGAGGGTACTTGCAATATCAGCTTAAGAGAATGAAACAAAGATAAGTTATTAGAAAAATAAAAAATAGAGTGTAAAATTTACTACCACATCATAAGTTAAAGGTTAAAAGAAAAATGTTTTTGCTCAAATACTTAGTGTAGGGTATTATATGGTCGGGCTTGACCGACCATACTTTCTTACTTGTTTTTGTTTTGTATTTTTGAACACGATTTGTAATGTAAAGTCAAAGAAATACATTGAGTGTGAAAATGGTTTTTTAAGAAATGCATACTTTTGGGGTGGTTAATAACTATCATTTCTACACTTAAATGTTGTAAAAATGTATATGTAGGTACATTAGACCGTACCTCAAAAAAAATTCCCCCTAAATAAAGTATTTCTGCAAAGCAGTTACAAAAAACGAAAAAAGCTACCCCTACATTCGACAAATTTTTTTCCTAACTGCTTTGCAGAAATACTTTATATTAAGGAGTGTACGGCACACTTTTTTTTTTGCTTGAACGGTGGTACTAGGGATGCCAATCTCGAAATTCCGATCCCGAAAAATTATTTTGGATTTTAGATAAATTAATTGATTATGCTTTTTACCACAATTGTTTAAAATGTATTGTAAAATGTTTGCCAAAATGTTACAAGTTACTTCAATTGACAAAAATTTCCTGCAAGGAATTTATTGAATTAAATGACTGCTATTTTTAGTTAATTTTTTCTCAACAAGTGATAACGTTGGATATACCTGTAATACTACCGATAAAAAAACATTACGTAATACCCTGGATATAAAAAGAAATTAAATACTAAAGTCTCTGTTTTCCAACCACACTTTATTTCATTCACTGCCTGACAATGTTACATATCTATACAGCTGTGTTCTTAAGGAATTCTTTAATTTTCTTGTTGTTATGGCAATTTTTTCATTTACAATGTAGTTTTTATTTCAGAGATTATTTGATTTTAAATTTGGCAGTTCTATGGTATCAAGGCCATTAGAAATGTTACACTTAAGTTTTCCTTCTAAGAATTTATCTAGGTACTTACATGACGTGCAAAAAAGTAGTTTGTGCCTGCAGTTAGTGAGGCGTTAGAATGTGTAATAACATTCCGGGCACATGTCAATAATGTGTTGTCTCATATATAACATGTTCTTAAAAGTGGATATTTTCTAAATAGTAAATATCTTGTACAAAGTCGAATGTTGAAAATCTAAAAATATTTTGTTCTATCGAAATTTATATGGAAATAAGTTAAAAGAACTACACATTGGAAATATGAGTTCAACATACATAAGTATTAAGTTTTCAATTGTAGAGTCTTTTATTTACACATTATCAACCATATTCATAATAAATGTTTAAATTTAACAAATGGTTAAATAAAATAGATTTTTTTGTGTAAATTTTGTCGAAATGAAAAATCTCATTCTTCTGAATTCGATAAATTTTTGCGCACATGATATTTACTTTAGTTTGGTTTTTGTATATGTTCAGTATATATAAACGTGTCTCAGGCCACTAGAACAAGAAATGTAGGAACAAAATAAACATATTTTGAGAAATATTAAAACAAAAGTTTATTCTTTCTTAAAATATATCCATATTTACTTGTATATGAGTTTTTATCTTCATAGGCTACAGTTAACCTATTCGCAGGTATAACCAAAAAAAAAAAAATATTTTTTTAACGGCATATTATTTTTGTTAAACTAATTTCAAAATTTTTTGATTATCACTTGGTGATTTATTGACAACATAATAGGGAATAAAAATGTGAAAAAAGTATGTCAATACCTCCTATAGTTTTTCCGTACCTGCTAAACTAAATCGAAAGTCGGCACAGGTTGCCCTTCTTAGAAAACGCTAAAAAAATGTTGGTGGTATTTTATGTCATTACGAAAGTTTTCAACGGGTACTATATCAAGATTTCAAAAAATTGAATTCTAAGGGACACTCTAATGTTCAGAGTTCATATTTTTTAATACCTAAAGTAAAACTAAAGTTAATAACTTTAGAACTGTTAGTCTGATTTTATAATTTTTGATGAAAGCGAATCTTCGATTTTAAAGTTTTTTTTCTAGCAATCCGTTTCTTATCAAAACAAGATATAGCGTAAAAAATCGTTCTTGAACTTAAATTATAATAATATATAATATTTAAATATTGTTTGTAACATTCATTGTCATTTTATATAGCTTTTTCTTAATTATATATAAAATAACACCCAACAACAAAATAAACCTCAAACTTAAAAGTTTCAAATGAAGAATACTGTCTCTAAACAAATGATATTTCCATTTTAATCGTTTCGAAAAATACATTTCTTGTTTACACGATATTAAGTATTACAAATATTTTATTTCTTTGTTCATTGATATTTTTCTGCTAACTTAATTTTTATTTTATATTTTTTTTACATTTTAGTTTGGCTTATTTGTTTTAATAAATACATACCCGATACATATGAAAATAAAAAGTTTTTGATTTGTTTTAAACAAATTTTCAATACGGACCGTAAATCAAAAAAATCATTTTTATTTTTTGAAAATCTAATACAAATTTTGTTTAGACGATGAAATTGTATTATGATACTTGAGTTTTTGACAAATATTAATACTCAGTATTGCCGTCTATAAATACCTTAAAATATATTTGAAGTTTTTAGTTTATTCTTCGGAATATAAAATAATTTTTACTCTTGCAATCCGCTCATGGTCCACTCTGAAGTTTTTGTGTATTGTTAGCCATAAAATGGCTGAGACATTTGCTGCAAAAATGCGTTATTTCGGGTGGACAATTGCATCGAGGCTAGGTGTAGTAAATGACTGATTTCAACCTGGGCCGAAAAAAACGAATATATAAAATGTATCAAATATCTTTAGGAAGTTTGTCAAAACTCACAATGCAAATTTGATAGAAAATGTTTTGCAATCAAATTTATGATATTTTATGATAATGACAGATATACAAAGTAACTTTTAGCTGTAATATTGTTTCGAAGAAAACCCTCAATTTGAGTGGATGGTCTTTGTCACAAATAAAAATTTCAAAGAATAAAAATATCATAGAGAAAACAAGTAATAAAGTATGGCTGGTCAAGCCTGACCCTATAATATCCTACACTAAGTAATTGAGCAAAAACATTTTTCTTCTAAAATTTTAATAATTTATATTCGTGAGTGATTTTCGAAAGTGAGCCTTATATGGGAGCTATGGCCAATTATGGACCGATCACCATGAAATTTGGTCATGTGATTTATGTCTATATGAAAATTATTTATATTGAATTTTATGTGTATACCAAAATATTTAGGCGATTTATGAACGTTAAACTAAATTTAGGAAGCGGTTCTTATATGATAGCTATGACTAAATATGTACCGATCATAATAAAATTTGGTGACATGAGTTTCGTATATATACAACATATTTTTAGCAAAACTTGTGTAGATACCTATATAAATTAAACGTTTATGACCGATAAAGTCCAATGTCGGGAGGGCATATGTATGAGGGCTAGGTGAAATAATCTCCCATATAAATAAATTGTTGAAATTTTCAAAGAAAAATGGTTTTGCTCATTTAATTGTTTTTGTATTAACCTTCCGTTACTTGCAACTGATCTGGTTGATACAGGCAAACATTTTTTTATTGTAAAATTTTTTAATCACCCTAAATTTTAAGCTATTTTTTGATAAAATAATATTTTGACTGCAATTTTTTTTATTACTCTTTTAAATGCATTTAATTGTTTTTATGTTTTCGAAATAAAAAGTGAAGAGATTATTTTCAAACGCGCTTTTTTTATTGATATCAATTTGATACATTGCGAGTAGTCTCGATAATTGCGACTAACGGAGGGTTAAATACAGTGACGGACAATACGATAGAATCACTACATATGAATTCGATTAAAGCGGTTAAACTACAAAATTTGATTTCAAAATTTAAAATTTGTTCATTATATATTAATGCTCATAACGTAAACAATAAATAGAAAAAAACAAAATAAAAAAATAACACATTCTTATGCTAAAAATGATGTCAAATCTAAAAGACTAAATAAAATATTGACATTCAAATAGAATCAATCAGTCTTAAAATGATTCAAAATAAAAAATCATCATAAGAATTCGTTGTTTTCTTAATATTTTGTTGCATATCAATTATTTCTTATAACAGCATCAAATCTTTTGGGGATTGAATTTAACAAAGTTTCGCATGTAGATCGGGAAATTGCATACCATATTTCCTGAATTTTCTGCCAAAGTTCTTCCTTGTTTTTCAATTTTTCAGGTCCGAGTTTGTCTTTTACTATTTTCCATAGGATTTAAGTCTGGTTATTGAGACGGCTATTCCATAACATGAATTTTGTTATATAAAAACCATTTTTTGGCAAGACCTGATGTGTGCTTTGGGTCATTATCTTGCTGGAAGAGCCATATTAAGGGCATATTCAATTCTGCATGTGGCTTTATAACATTCTCCAAAATATTTACATACAAGTGCTTATCCATATTTTCTTTAATCCAATAAATTGGACCAACGCAATACTAAGAAAAGCATCCCAATATAATAATATTTCCCCAACCATGTTTAAACGTTTTTGGTTTTTGCCATTTTTTGGACGTCTAACCCATGTCTTATCATCACTACCAATTAAATTAATGGTCGTTTCGTCCGTCCACTACACATTTTGCCACTTCTTTATATTTTCTGGCCCACACCAATCCTTATGATTGCTCCTAGTTTTAAATGAAATATTGATAGTGATTCTATTGTAATGTCCGTCACTGTATATCAATTATAGCCTGCATCAATACTCCACAAGTTCAAAAAAAACCTTGAAAACTAAATTCAAATGAAAATTTGAAAATTAAATTTCATTGAACTTCGAAAATAATAATAAAACCAATAAAAAAAACTAAAGCTTTTAGTTATGTAATAATCACAAAATGTGTACAACGAACACTTAAATTCAATCATATAATCCCTAAGTATACATACACTTGGCCGCATAAGTTTGCGTACAAACTACTTTATATATTTTAACAGGCTATTTTAGTCCTATGTAACAACGGTAATCATTTGAAATTGGTTTTTATGTATAGATAAACATTTGAAAATTACGATAGGTATTTTCTTTTCTTTGGTAATAATTGACAGCTTAAAAACAATGGTATGCTAACTTTTCGTGTATGCAAAAGTATGCGTACATAAAAATTAAAGGTAATTTATAACTGTTTTTGTTATTGTGTGATACTAAAATACTGCAGTTTTTGTTTCAAACTCATCATAAAAGTGATTTTTGAAAATTTGTTGTTTCAAATTGGAATAATTTCAAGAAATGGCAAACAGAAAATTAATTAATGTAGCTGAACGTTAAATTGTTATGCAAAGGAAAACTTTGCGCGAAATCGATCAAGTAATTGAACGTACTCACTCCTCCATCCAGAGAGTGATAAACAATTTTAAAAAGACTGGAATTTTTGTCTCAAAGCCTCGTTCTGGTCGTCCACCAAAATTAACTGAACGCGAAAAAAGGGCTATAATGCAATCTGTGAAGGAAAACCCCGGATTTACTGTATCGAAAATGGCTGAAAACTTAAATTCACAATTTAATAAACATGTGTCCAAAGACACTGTGCTCAGAATTTTGAAAAAGGCCAACTATAGAAGCAATTAAGCACGGAAAAATCCTCCTGTTTTGATAGTTAATAGACAGAAACGAATTGCTTTCACTAAAGAACACATAAAAATGCCTCCAGAGTTCTTGAAAAAGGTTTTGTTCACGGATGGCATAAAAGACCGTCAGTTTGTTTGGAGAAAGCCTTGTACAGTGCTTAGTCCCAACAATTTAAAACCAACAGTTAAGCATGGTGGTGGTGCAGTGATGTTACGGTGGTACAGGACAAGTGAAGGTGTGGGAAATTTAGAATTTATTCCATCGACAATGGATCATAAGGTCTATTTAGACATTCTATGATAATAACGTAGTTATAATGTTTTTAAATTGTAGTTGTTTAAGAAGATCTTCACTGCACTACAACAAAGTGATCGAGATAAACTCTAAGTATATTTGCACCCTATGGACTCCAGCAAAAGAGAGCCTCTGCATAATTTGCTTGTTCACTTTTGTATCACTGTGTAATTAAAAGAAGCTGTGTAATACTAATGAAAAATCTTACCGAAAGTGTTAGCAAATTGGGCATTGAAGATGATTATATATTCCTGCAAGACAATGACCCAAAGCATACTACACACAACACAAGGCTTTGGTAGTTGTTTAATAAAACAAAAACAATTGAAAACTCCTCCACAGTCACCAGAACATTTATGGTATTTGCTAGAGTGAAAAATACGAAACCATGTAATAACATTAAAGGAAATGCTTCAAACAGTATTAACTGCGGAATGGAGTTCCAAATATACCGAAAAACTGGTTTCATCAATGACAAAACGCCTTCATGATGTTATTGGTCGTCGTTGTTATCCAACTAATTATTAAAATACAGTTTAATTTATAAAAATCAGTAATATTTGCCTACAAAACCTTTGCCTATTGAATTCTTATAAGTTTTGTTGATTCTTAAATATGCATTTTGCAATGCAGTCGTGTTCTTAAATATTTAAGAGTTTTATATAAAAAATTTCAAATGAGTAGCGTTTATATTTATATCCAAAACTAGAGTATACCTTTAATTTTCGTTCTTGTACGCAAACTTATGCGGCCAAGTGTATGTAAATTTCAAAATATTGATATTTAATTAGTTTGTGTGCAAAAACTATTTTGTTAGGTGTAATAAATAAAATTAGTTACAATTAAGGTTTCATATTGTTCAAAGAGCTCTTGGTTTTCCATTTTTATGTTTTATTTAATTATAACATATAATTGAAATACATTTTTTATATCGTCGCTGTGCATAGAAAATGAGCTATATGTAATTCTGGAAAAAAAAACTATTCCACAATCTGAAAGCATTTGCTCACAAAACCATGTTTCGAATATCTCTGTTGGTTTAGGAGCAAAAAGAGCTATGTGTAAATCATATAGAAAAACAAGTAAGAGTTCGGCCGTGCCGAATCTTAAATACCCTCCACCTAAATATGATCGTATAACAACTGAAATAATATACCAATTGCTAGAAAGACTACTTTACGCAGAAGATATTTTATTTCAAATGTACAAAAAATTTTATCTAATTCAGTAGTTTATAATTGAAATTCCTATTAGAACGTATGAAATTTAAGAATTCATATACTTATTAATTAGTTAATACGTTTGGATCAAAATTTGTCCTTTTTAACCTCAAGTGAAGAAACAGAGTATAAAAAAGGGTATACAAATATATTTGGTCAAATTTCAAAATATTTGGTTGTGTGACTTATATGGGAGCTATGACCTATTATGATTTGATTGTCATAAAATATTTTAACGTGATTTTTATGTATTTATATGGGAGCTGTGGCCAATTATGGACCTATATTCAGTAGTATGATCTTGAATACAAATTACTCTTCTGTGTACTATTTTGTTTCAATATATGGAAGGTATTTGGTCATTATGGGCCTAAGTATTTGAGGGCTATTTTTGTAGAATTTCATATAAACAACGCTATTAACAAGAGTGGACCTTATATGGGAGCTATCCGAATAATGGACCAATGGATTATCGGCCAATCTACGTAAAATTTGGTACAGTGATTTCTGTGTATATGAGTATTATTTGTGTCGAATTTTAGCATAATAAGGGGATTTATAAGAGATTTATGAGTACTTAACTGGTTTTCGGAAATGGACCTTATATGGGAGCTATGGTCAAATATGGACCGATATTTATAAAAACCTGTAGTATGATTTATAAATATAAATTACGGATCTGTGTAAAATTTTGTTTTGATATTAATGTAGGTTAATGTGTTTTTCGGAAGTGGTCCTTATATGGGAGCTATTACCAATTATCGGCCGATCTTCATAGAATTAGGTACAGCAATTTTGGTATATATGGGGACTATTTATGACGAATTTCAAGTTAATATCGATATTTATAAGACATTTATGCTTATTTAAGTGATTTTCGGAAGTGAACTTTATATGGGGGCTATGATCAAATATGGGCCGATCCACACAAAATTTGGTGTTGTGATCTTTTTAAGCTCGAAACATGTTTTTCCTGAATTTTGTGTGGATACTGCAATTTTGTAGGCATTTACAGACCATAGAACCATATTTCGTGTAGAAATTTGTATGGGGGCTAGGTGAAATCATGGACCGTTTCTTATAATTTTTACCAAAGTTAGTCCTTTTAACATAAAAAATATGGTATTATCTGCAATATATTTGCACAAACAACAAAAACTATTTTAAAATTATCAAGTTTTTTTTTTAGGTTGTCTCACATTTTTGTTCATAACTCTGGTGCCACTGAACCGATTTTACTGATTTTCAATACCAAAGTGTTTAGGAGAATAATAAACATTTTTGTTTCAAGTCTACCAATTTTGTTTGTCTATTTTGGACGTGAGCGTGTTTTACATAGACAGACGGACGGACAGACTGACGGACATGGCTCAATCGACTTAGAATTTCATAAGGATCAATACTATATATACTTTGTTGGGTCTCAGATGAATATTTCTCAATGTTACACACGGAATGACAAACTTATATATACCCTCATTCACCATTTATGGTGGTGAAGGGTATAACAAGTAAGAAAGTATATAATACCCAACACTAAGGCCCTAATTTTGTAAATCACGTCACCAAAGTGATGTTTATGTGCAAAGCAAAAACAACATTTCACACATTTTAAAAATTTGTTTTTGTTTTGTGTACACAATTTTCAAATTATGAAAGGCAAATCAACGCTTGAATTTTTGTGCGTTTGTTTGGTTCACAATTTGTACATAAAACAAAAACAAATTTTTGAAATGTGTGAATTGTTGTTTTTGCTTTGCACATAAATATCACTTTGGTGACGTGATTTACAAAATTAGGGCCTAAGTAAATGAGCAAAATCATTTTTCTTTTAAATTTCAATAATTTATTTTGATTTTCGGAAGAGTGCTATGATGGGAGCTATGACTAATTATGGACCGATCGCCATGAAATTTAGCTGTGTTATTTACGTTCATATGAAAGTTATTTATGTTGAATTTTATGTGTATACCGTTATTTAGGAGATTTATGCACGTTAAAGTGATTTTCGGAAGCGGGTCTTATATGGGAGCTATGACTAATTATGAACCGATCATAATAAAATTTGGTGACATGAATTTTGTATATATAAAACTTATTTGGAGCATAATATGTGTAGATACCTACATAAATTAAAAATTTATGACTGATAATGTCCATTTTCGGGAGGACATTTGTATGGGGGCTAGGTGAAATAATGGACCGCTTTCTGTCAGTTTCAATAGGCTCTGTTCTTGGGCTGAAAAAATTATATGTACGAAATTTTATAGAAATATCCTGTAATCTGCGCACAAGGTTTACATGGACAGCCAGCCAGATGGACGGACATCGTATACTCGACGCAGAAAGTGATTGTGAGTCGATCGGTATACTTTAAGGTGGGTGTTAGACTAATATTTTTGGGCGTTACAAACATCTGCACAAACGCATAATACCCTCCCACTATGGTGGTGTAGGGTATAATTAGAACAGAAATGACAAAAAAAAAAAAAATAATTAATACATTTAGCATCATTACTACAACTTGCCTTTAGGTCCGTAATAGTAAAAGTTATCGTTGAGGGTACCTTTTTCTATTACTTAAAGTTACATTTTACTATTACTAACATAAAGGCAAGTTGTATTAATTATCTGTCATAAATAAAAATCACATAAAATTTAGGGAAATCTGTCATTGTAATTTTTTAAATAAGCTTAGAAACCGTGATTTTTCTTATTATTTGATTCTAGTTTAAAGACCTAAGTACTTAGTATATAGACAAATTCTACCTAATTTCGATAAAATCGCATCTTATGCCAGTTATTTCAACAATTATCGCTTTAATTACAGAGAGTAGAAATTGATTGAAATGAGAGATTATCGGAATAAATCACGAAAATGGTTATGGATTGCAAAAGTGGAATTAAGGTTAATGTAATAAATAACACAGGGCAACAAAATCGAAAAAATTTTAGAGGATTTTTATTGTTGCTCCAGTATTATAAATGGAGAGGTTTTTTTAAAACAAAATTTTTAAGTAAAATGTGAATTTTTTAGACGTTTCTTTTGAATTATTACTGTTGAATTATATAGCAAATTCCTGAAAATAAACACTATTTGTGCTCTCTTGAAAAGTTCATAAAAAACATATAGCTGCTTTTGCTTTTATATGCGCAGCGACGATATATTCGTAAGTATTTATGTATATTTCTAGACTACTTACGAGTACCAGTTTTTATGTTCTATTGAATGAAAGGTTTTTTGTTACCAAGGATATTTACATAAATTTTCAATCTAGCAAACTCATGGAAGCCTCAGTTGTACTAAAAGATAAACTCAAAAGTGTAGATGGATGTTTTTTTCTCCATATTTTTCTTGCTTTTGTTCGTATTCCTTTTTTTATTGATGTACGTGTAGCAGAGAAAATGAATATAAATATAAAATTCAATAAAAAAAAGTAACTACAACAAAATTTATACATTTTAACCCAACAAAATAAAGTGCTCAACAAATGTTGCCAAGCATACAAAACTCTTCAATTTGATTTTAATCGGTAACGCGTTTTGAATGTGAGAAATATTTTAATGGCTTTGTCTGTTTTGTTCAATGTCATATCTATTCAATTGTTGATAGTCTACATTAAATCGTGTTATTTAACAAGATTTATTATTACAGTGACTGATTAACATGTTAATTGTGCAGCTATTCGAAGTTTTTAGAATAAAGCAAGGTTTAAATATTCATAGGTAGCAGTTGTAGTGTTCCTACGGGATTTCCCGGGAATAATTTTTTTGGAAAACTTTCAGGAATTTTTTTTTTATTAAATTTAAATAAATTTTCTTAAATTTACAGTAGGTACTTAATTTGAGCTACTTATTTATTCTTACTTGGTTATTGAATTATAGTGTAAAACACAATTTTTTTTTTGCTTCGGAATATGCGGAAAGTTTTGTTTTACTTCTTTAATTTGAATAACAGTGGAGTTTAAGCACACCGACTGCTCTTCAAAGCTTATAGTGAATATGTTCCATCGTTTTCAACGTGCGAGTGATTATATGTGCAGTTCAGAAGTGGCCAAAAATGTTTGGAGACCAATAATTGGAGGTATTACTCCATGAAGATTGTTGTAAAACGCAGGATTCAACCAAACGTAGGCAACTTGGGTACCATACGAATTGAAGCCGATAGACCTTGAAAGAAGATTTTGCATGTCCTAAATGATGTTTGAACGCTATAAAAGAAAATAATTTTTGCTCCGAATCATTATTAGCGATGAAAAAATTATCTATTTTAATAACCCAAAGCGTAGGAGATCGTATGTGAAGACCGGCCAACAAGCCGAATCGACACCAAAGCCAAATATCCATGGAGCTAAGTTAATTCTCTGTGTTTGGTGGAACCCAAAGGGTCATATCTATTATGATCTGCTGAAATATGTTACAATACCTATTAAAAAGTATTTAGAATGAAGTGGTTGAGAAGTTTTGCTTCACCCGCTTTATAGTCCAGACCGTATCACCGCTCTCTCTGTGATACGCTTCACTTCAGAACAGAGTATCCGATATTGGCTTGATTCGTTCTTGGCCTCAAAAGACGAGCAGTTATTTTGGCCAGGAATCCATAAAAATATGTGAAAAGGACATATCTAACAATTGTCAATACTTTGAATAAATGAATACTGTACAAATGTTACAAAATAAAAGATAAATATCCCGCATTTTTAATGAAGCGCAGTGATGCATTTCCGAACAGGCCCATTTTTGTATACCCTTCACCTTTGTGAGAAGGGTATATATAAGTTTGTCATTTAATTTGTAATTCCCACAATATAATATTCCGACCCTATAAGGTATACATATTCTGGATCCTTAGACATAGCAGAGTCGATTATGCCATGGCCGTCTGTCTGTCTGTTGAAATCAATTTTCTGAAGACCCCAGATATCTTCGGGATCCAAATCTTCTACAATTCTGTCAAACATGCTTTCGAGAAGTCTCCAATTTAAAATCGGTCAACAAAAGGCTGAGATATGAGGAGAAAACCGGGACAACCTCAATTGTTGACCTATATCTGGATTACTAATTCATTAAACAATATGGATATCTAATGATAGATATTTCAAAGACCTTTGCAACGACGTATATAAGACCATAGTAAGTTGGACATACAATAAAAAACAAATTTTTTTTTAAATTTAAAAAATTTAAAAAAAATAATTTTAAAACAAAAATTCGAAAAAATATTTTTCCAAAAAATGGAAAAAAAAATTTGTTTACCTAAAAATATTTAAAATTTTTATTTTGAAGTATAATTTGGTGAAGGGTATATATGATTCGGCACAACCGAATATAGCTGATTTTTGAAAAGCCCGGGGTTCGGGATTTGGTAAAGAATCCCGAAATCCCGAAACCCAGGGTCGGTCTAAAATCCCGAAAATTATATGAAAGAAACGTACATAATTATGTCTTTACAATTGAAAGAAAATTTTTTATTTAGCTATTAATTTTTATTAGACACTAAAAAGCATAAAATACTTGCATGAGTACATTATATACGTTAGGGTGGGTCGATTTTTTCACGAAAAATCGTATAGCAGAAACGCATTCTACATAAAATTCTAAGAAATTTTCCCCAAGAAACCCTATCCTGCGCATTTAGTCTTTATCCAATGATATTTCAGTATTTATTTTTTTTATAGTTTTTTATTGGATAAAAGACGAAATGCGCGAGATAGGATTTGCTTTTAGACCTTTGGTTTCTTGGGGAAAATTTCTTTGAATTTTCTGTAGAATGCGTTTCTGCTATACGATTTTTTACTTTTTGACCGTCCATACAAATCGACCCAGTACCTTATATTTTATCTTTTAGCCTTTTAGCAATCGAAATATTTTCATCTTGTTCGAGCTCCTCATCTGAGATAAAAATCTATTTCATTTGAAGAGGATTGAAATTGAGTTTTGTTAGACAACTTACAGAAAAAGGTGAAGAATTGATTTTCTAGAGCCCCACTCAAGGAAAACCAAAAATCCCGTTTTTCGAGCCCGGGGGCTCGTACTTCAATTAAGAGCTATGGTTTCTTCGGAAAATTTTCTTTAAGTGACAAGTATGTAATAAGTATCGCGATGCGTCTTTGTAAATTTTTTAAGTTTGTAGTTCAATATATAGTTTAGAGTCTAAATTTTTCAGTTCGCTATTTTACAAATTTTACAGGAGAGATTTAAAAAATATAATATCGTCTTTTTCGATTTGATAAGAAGTGATTTGCATACGCTAATACAAATATATGCTATAATATACACGGTATAAACAAATTACAACCGTATTTTTGTTTGTATATTGAAATTAGTTGAGCAATAAACGTCCTCTATCTCAAATAATAAAAACGAAACAAAATTTTAACAACTTCGAATAACGGCACCAATAAATGGAAAACAGCATTTATTTAATCAGGTGTAAATTGTTTACGATAATTAAATTCTGTACTCATGACAAAGCCATACTCCATTATAAAAAAAACAATTGGAACAAATGGAAAAAATAAACATTATTTGCAAATAAAAGAGAACAAATTAAAAAAAGCACTCAGACGGCAAACACAAGCACCAGCGGCAACAAGGAATGAGTGGCACAGAAATTGAACATAGACTAAATTAATTTGTTGAAGAGTCATTGGTAGCGGCATATTGACACAGTCGTATAAAATCTAACAATTGAATAAATGAAAATTTAATTTATTTAGCTACTCACGCGTTTTATAAACGAATAAAATTGATTTACTAGACTCAACACAAAAACTTACCTTTTGTTAATCACATACCGTAGAACACAAGATGAAATATACAATGAATTTTTATCTAAATTCCTAATACTGTGCATGCTTCAAAGTCGTCTATTGTGTTTAATGATGTCAATACAACCCTACAAAAAATCATCGAAAGTCATTGATTTATTTTTAATTTTATAGATATTTGAAGGATTGCCAGCATTATTACAGTGGTATAAGTAGTATGTTGTAATACAATATGCTTGCGAGGCGGCTGTTTTATTTCTCAGAATTCTGGTAAATTCAATAAACTTGTTAAAGAAAAATCTTTGCAGCTATAACAACATTTATCTGGTTCACCCAATTTGATTAGTTTTTAGATATTTGAAGGATTGCCAGCATTATTACAGTGGTATAAGTAGTATGTTGTAATACAATATGCTTGCGAGGCGGCTGTTTTATTTCTCAGAATTCTGGTAAATTCAATAAACTTGTTAAAGAAAAATCTTTGCAGCTATAACAACATTTATCTGGTTCACCCAATTTGATTAGTTTTATATTTTATATTACTAAAAAATATCAGTGATAAATTTAAAATTTCATGCATTAAATACTTTTTTTTCTCGACAAAGCGGTTATCAAAATCGTAATCTACGATGAATTCTAAGAAGTTTTGCCTAAGAAACCATGGGTCTAAAATCAAAATGGAGCTTCCCATTTTTAACGCGAAAATTGTCCTTTCGTATTTTATATTTTTGTTTAAATATGCTAAAATTTTATTGAGCCTTTTAAGAAACTTGACTATGTTTGGGCTTTTTTAAAAGGAAAGAAAGGCAAAAAAGATGAATCTTTTCAAATGGAGGAGATTATCAATAAACTACACCCGAGGATGGTTACAAAATCTCATATTGTGGTTGTGCGAGAACATAAAACCGATATTTTGGGTCACAGTGGGGGAAACGAAAAATAAAAAAAGGTGCAAATAAACTTGTAAGTTCTAAACCAATAATCCGATTTTAATAAAATTTCCCACGACTATAGAGAAGGTGTTGTTAGGCTTATGTTTTGAATTTAGAATTTCAACACTAAGGTGCGGGGTAGTCTCAAGAACCCAAATTGGGGTGTCTCGGGTATATTACAAATTAAAAATGATGCAAAATTGTTGTTCTCTTTCCGATTTGAAAGATTTGTACATACGTAAAAGCTACAAGACGACAGTTACAAAAAATATTACTATAACTAAATTTTATCTTTTATAGTTTACGAGATATTCACCATTGAAATTTAAAATTTTATACTTTTTACCTACCTTGGTCTATATTTTTGCAAATAGCGGATCCAAATCTCTACCGATTTTTTTCAAATATATATTTTTTAATTAACAACTAACTTATTATTATTATAAGGAAATTATTTCAAAGTCGATACCAAGTCAAAAGTTATGTGCACTTAAGTTAAAAAAAATAAAAATAATTTTTTTTCGCGATTTTTTAAAAAATACCAAAAATGGTATTTTTTTGATTTTTGACTCTGTTGACGGGACCGAGATGCGGGCTATAAATTGCAAAATATTTAAGAACATATTGGGACTTACAAAAGAGGATTTAATTTTTTGAAAGCAGCTATGCGATAGGAGAAATTATTGAAATTATTTTTCTTCTATAGTACTTCCCAAAATCTTGCCGTTGAGAAAAATATAAACGCATTATTTATTTTGTTTTTATTTTCTGTATAACTAAAAATTAATGTAAGTACTTTTTTCGAAAAAAAATCGCACATAAAATTTACAATATTTTTATTTTTTTAATTTAAGTGCACATAACTTTTGACTTGGTATAGATTTTGGAGTAATTCTTTCCTTATAATACTAATAAATTTATTGTTAATTAAAGGATATATATTTCAAAATATCGGGAGAGATTTGAATCCGTAATTTACAAAAATACAGACCAAGGTAAGTAAAAAAATAAAATTTTAATTTTCAATGGTGAATATCTCGTAAACTATTAAAGATAACATAATGTTATGGTAATATTTTTTGTAGCTCTCTTCTAGTAGATTCAACATATATACAAATATTTCAAATCGGATAGAGAACAGAAATTTTGCATTATTTTTAATTTGTAATATACCCGAGACACCCCAATTTGGGTTCTTGAGACTCCCCCACCTTAGTGTTGAAAGTTCAAATTCAAAACCTAAGCCTAGCAACACCTCCTTTATAGTCGTTGGAAATTTTATTAAAATCGGATTATCGGTTTAGAACTTACAAGTTTATTTGCACCTTTTTTTATTTTTCATTTCCCCCACTGTGACCTAAAATATCGGTTTTAGGTTCTCGCACAACCACAATATGAAATTTTTTAACCATCCTCGGGTGTAGTTTATTGATAATCTCCTCCATTTGCAAAGATTCATCTTTTTTTCCATTCTTTCCTTTCGAACAATCCCAAACATAGTCAAGTTTCTTAAAAGGCTTAATAAAATGTTAGCATATTTAAACAAAAATATAAAATACGAAAGGAAAATTTTCGCGTTAAAAATGGGAAGCTCCATTTTGATTTTAGACCCATGGTTTCTTCGGCAAACATTCTTAGAATTCATCGTAGATTACGCTTGTTGCATTTTTTAGGCTCCATACAAATTGACCCACTCTAATGTATAGTGGTCCAAATAAATTTCGATCCCCAAATATTTCAATAAGTCAACTTATTTTTGAATAGAATTATTATTTGTGAAAAAGTTTTCTAGACATCCTCGTATTTTATTTGTTTTTAAACGTTTTTTTTTCTATAGGTCCTGTCCAATAGACAGACGGGCATAGCTAGCTCGTTTTAGAATTTTATAAGGACCCAGAATATACATATCTATATAAGGCCGATTCACAGATAAAAGTTATTTTGTCATCTTTCAAAAAAAGCTTTTTTTAGTTTTTTGAAAATATTTATATTTTCTCCCAAAAAACAACATATGTATGTATGTATATATCGGGTATTATATGGAAAGACTTTTCCGGCCTCATACAACTCTAATTTTCCTTGTCCAAGTTTGCACTTTTAATATATACATATGTAGATTAGAGTTAATTTCAAAAATTTGATTTGCGGGTATCATAATTTCTCTGAAGAAAGGAAATATTGGTACCGTTGCATGTGTAAAAAAACTAAAATCCTTTTTTTATTTTTTTTAATGAGTTTTGAGTGGGTTTTTGGAAAAATTTTTAAGGATTCCAAAAACATCAATTGTATTAATTTTTGATGTGGAATCGACTGGTGAAATCAGATTTGCAATATATTCAACCGTTTTTGCTCTAGAGAAAAATGTGGTCAAAATCCGCGTCTTTAATGCATTGAACACATTGAAGACAGCAGGCTACCAACTACAATCTGTCAAAATTAGAATACACACGTTTATATGAAGACGATTATTTTAACGACAGCACAGCTACACGGCCACACGACTACTCATGCCGATGTAGCCGAATTAGGCTAATTTCTATTTTTCTCAACTACAAAACAGAAATAGTGTTGCTAATATAATAAAAAAATGTAGATCAAATTAGTGCTTAAAAAAATATATTTTTTTACTTAATTAAGAGAAGTTTCTGATAACCATATTGAAATAAATTAATAACAGGTACATAATTAATTATAACCATATATTTATTTTTACTCAAAATAATTGTTTCAATCTTAATTACTTTGGAATTTTGTACGGTTATTTTTTATTAAAGTGGAACCACTGAATTATAAATCAGCTGTTTACTTTGTAGCTGTCGTCTTTAAAATAATTCAGTAGCTGCCACACGACTACAACTGTAACCAGCAGAATTTGTGTTCGTATAGTCGTGTAGCCTGTTGTCTTGAATGTGTTTAATTCATAAGTGCGTTGAACCATCACAAGGAGTGACAATTTTCCAAAA
The DNA here is from genome assembly GCF_958450345.1 of Calliphora vicina. Classification (NCBI taxonomy): domain Eukaryota; kingdom Metazoa; phylum Arthropoda; class Insecta; order Diptera; family Calliphoridae; genus Calliphora; species Calliphora vicina. The sequence continues at coordinate 140,586,159 of NC_088780.1, read as the reverse complement.
AAAGGACGCCATTATTTTTATTTATACAAAAACCTTCAGAAAAATTATGATACCCGAAAAACAAATGAAGTGACCTGTTCACAAACGAACTATAATGTAGATATTCCATAATTCATGCGGCCGTTGTAACCTACGAGATCTTCTCATCTTTCTAGCAACATATGGATTCCGAGCCAAAAGAACTGCTCATCATTTGAGGCCACGAACGAATCAAGCCAATTTCGGTTACTCTGTTCGGAAGTGAAGCGTATCCCAGAGAGAGCGTTCTGCATCGATAGAAGCAAATAGTAGTCGGACGACGAAAGGTCTGGACTATAACCATAACTAACTAAAACTTTCCAACCACTTCTTTCTAAATAGTTTTTAACAGATAATCCTACATTTGGGCTAGCGTTGTCATGATGGAATATTTCAGTTTCATGTCTGGTCGCATATTCGGGCGTTTTTCGCCCAATGCTCGTTCCTAATGGAACAGTTGCGCTCGGTATAGGTTTCATGTGGTGGTCTGATCAGATTTCAACAGCTCATAATAGATAGGCGACATGGATATTAGGCTTTGGTGTCGATTCGGCTGGTTGGCCGGGCTTCACATTCCATATGTTAAAGATTTGGTGCACAAACCATTTTTCTGTATAGTAGTATTTCATACAGGCCTCTCAGCTTCAATACGTAGGGGACCTAATGTCCCTGCTTTTGGATGAATTCTACTGTTTGCAAAAGTTTTTAAATTACTGATTGAGTAGATAACAATGATTTTGCAAGCTCTTCTTGAGTTTGACATCAATTTTCATGGAATAGGGCCTCAAATTCTTGGTCATTTTTTGGTGGCCTGGGAGATATTTGTCTTTCCTGTAAAAATCACAACTAGAAACTGATGGAACACATTCACCATAAATTTCGGTGAGAAATCGGTGTGCTTTAGGTACACTTTTTTTCAAATAAAAGAAGTAAAGCATATGACGTTTTGTTGGCACCAAATTCGACATTTCCGAAGAAAAAAAACTTCTTTGTTTACACCATAGGATAACATAGAGACGAGACGTAATTGTCAAAAACCTAAGTCTGTTGTCAAAAACCTATCTCTCACAACAACAAAATACATGCTAGTCAATGTATTTTGTTATTGTATCAAACATATTTTTTGTTGTATTTTTGTTTGACAAATCATAATGTCTCGTCTCTATGTATAATTCTCTATGTTCAATGACTAAGTGAGAAGAAATACAGAAATGTACGCTTCAAAATGACATATAAGTTATTACAAACTGCATTCAAAAGATACGCCATATGCTGTAAATCCAGAATGTTTAAGTCATACACCCAATATTTATCAGATAGAATGTCCGATAACATTCATATTACATCATAAAACAAACATTTGAGGGGGTGAGAAAAGTTAACAAAAAAAATTATGCAGGAGTTTTCGTGTATCAATTCTGTTTTCTTGGAGTCCATAGATTAAGAAAAAGCTTATAGCATAAATAATATATCGGTATTCTTAAAATTGCAACTTCAAAATGTTCTTTAGAAACTAATTTTATTTTTTTTTCTTTTGTCAGAAATGAGTTTTACCCTTGAAACACACAAGTATTTGTAAAAATCGGTTGCATAATGCAGAGGTTCAGAATGCTCCCCAACTAAACCAAACTATTGTCAGCTTGTTAAAGAAAAAAAGAAAAGGAAAACATTTGTATAAAAAAAAGTTAACAAAAATAGCATAAGTCATTAATTTTTTTTTTGTGTAACACATCGACTTTTAATTTGACTTATTTGTATATCGCAATTATGGCGATATTTATGTACCATAGAGCCATATTTAGTGAAGAAATTTGTTGGGTGTCTTGGAGAAATCTTTGACCTATTCTGACAATTTTCAACAAATTTTGTCATTTTATCATAGGACAATATTGTGATACAGTTTTTGTTTCCAGCCGGGGTATGCTTAGTCTGTCCAGGTTCTTCAAAGGTCTGCTTCCTTTGAAATGTTTACCACAGAGCTGTCTTGGATCTTTGGAATATGTTTGTTAATGGGTGAAACTTCTAATAGAGAATCCGACGAGATAAATAATTCGGCTCTCGGTCGGATAATGACTAATTATTTGTGAATACTGTCTATGGATGCAATCCGAGGAGACAAATTCTTCAGCTCTCATCGGCTAACTACTACTTATTGGCTATGACTAGCTAATGAATACGATCCGACGAGATAAATGCTTCGGCTCTCGGTCGGCTAACGACTAATTATTCGTAAATACAGCTTATGGATGCAATCCGATGAGATAAATTCTTCAGCTCTCATCGGCTAATTACAACTTAACTACGGTATTAATACGAAGTAAGAATTTAGATCTCGTCTAATTATGCTTTGTTACCGGGCGCAAAGTATAAGTAGATCGGAACTTCAATTCTCGCTCCCTTTGTTCCTGTTTTCTTAGATGTCTTATATTAGAATTCACATATACTGTTTGGGAATTATTGACAACAAATTAGAATTCATATAAACTGTTTAGGAATTATTGACAATAATATACTAATACATATTGTATTAGTATTAATTATGTTATGTTGATGTACTGACTTTTGTAACTGCACGTTACAATATTTACAAAATTTCATTATTTTATCTGCAAAACATGTTTGAAAAATATCAACTTTTTTTGAAAGCTGTCTCACATTTTGCTACATGTCAAAATTGTATTATTTTTTCATCAACAATTTTGTCCAGCACTGTCTATAATGTCCTTGTGCAAAAAAATAACGCCCTATTTCTAAGAATATCTTTATTGGAAGCAAATACATAGAAATACATATCTGCCTATTAGGCAACCCTTTTGTGTAAATTTGTGTACAAACCTATACAAATACCATAGTAGTCATAAATTAATTCAACAAAACATTCCGAAAAATAAGATGAACAGATAAGAAATGTCAATAAATTTTGTATATGATTTGAACACAATTGAATGTTGCTACTGAGAGACACTGAAGTGTGCAAATAAAGATATTTAAAAATATATTTTGATGAAAGGAATTACAGAATTATTTTCAATGCAGACAATGGTTTAGTTATATGATTGGAAAAAAAATATAGCGATTTCTGCATTCGATATATATTTTTTTCTAACGTTAAACTTATTAATATTTACATAAAACCTTTTTTATATAGTACCGATGTTCGCATTCATTTTAATTAAAAACCATTAGGACATTTTTTCGCTTTAGAAATTCATGGAATTTGAGGGGTTTTTAAATAATCTCTGATGTTTATTTTCATGAAATTATTGATTATTCCCAAAATGTAAAAATTTGCAATTTACAGTAAAGTGATTGAGAACCTAATATTTGTTTTAAAGCCCTTTTTGACACCTTTCGCTAACACCTGAGGTAAAATAACCAAATTGTACACGGCGCAAACCAGGTGACCTCGACAGCCTAACTGATATTATTTTTCATTACATGTTTGTTATACCAATTGTCAACGTTTGTTTACATTTGTATTTTTCTTTATTTGCAAATTTGTGTGATGTTTGTGAAAAATGTACATTTAAAAAAAACAAATAGACATTTCTGAAATACAATTAGAAAATTCTGAAAAACAATTGGAAACTTTTTAACCAGGGCACACTTAGAAAGGTGACTGCGATGAAACAGCTGATTATTTTTGTTATTCAGTTTGAATTGTTAATTCACTTGTGGTTGTTGTGGCGAAAAATACAACAAACCCAAAAGTAAAAACAATAACAGGCAACTTTGACAGTTCACCTACCTTTTAACAAAAACAAAGTACCTGTTGTTTTTGTATTGTTGTAGTGATGCAGTCACCTTTCTAAGTGTGCCCTGTTTTTAACTAAATATTAAAAAGTCTGAAATTGAAATATAATTGGAATATTCTGATTTTCAATTATAAAATTCTAAAATATAATTGGAAATTTCTGAAATTCAATTATGAAATTCTGAAATATAATTAGAAATTTCTGAAATTAAATGGGAATTTTCTGAAATAAATTTCCAATTGTATTTCAGAAGTTTAAAATTCTGAAATACAATTAGAAATGGTGTAAATGGGTAACTGATAGTAAAAATAATTACTCTCTACCCAAATTTTATGGCTGACACAACAACAAAATACTTTGAATTAGGTTTTTCGTCTCCCAGTAATGCTTCTATGCATGATAGAAAAAACAAGATAGTTCCACTTCTCTCTCAAAAATATTATTGAAGTTTGTTGGAATTATTTAAAATTCGATTTTTTTAAACAATGACAAAATGGTTGCCACATATGAAAAAAGGGAAAAAAAACGTTTAAGAAATTTTTATTTTTAGTGTGTAATTTATATTAGTACTTAAAAGATGCGTATGTATGTGAGCGGAAACAAAACGAAATTATTTGTTTCTTTTGTTAAGTTTGTCAAATCAAAAACATTGTGAGATGTTATGTGAACTCAATATAAGTTTCATCATGCTGTTTGACCGAAATTTATTTTTTTATATTTATGCAGTACTGCGCCGGGCACTGATATTTCTCTTGAAAAATAAGCTTTTTTGGTTCGGTTTCTTGACATCCCAGACTTTTCTGTTTTTTTGGCTTTCTTGAAGGCTGTTTATGGGATGTTTTCCTTTAAAATAGCATAAATAGTTTCTTGGTTTTTATTATTTAAAAAACTAATTTCTTTAATTTAAATTGTTTTATTTATGTAATTTTATTTTTGCTGTTTAATTCTTAACTTTTAAATAAACAAAAAATGGGATTTTAAGAATGAATATGAATGAATAATATGGCGACAAAAAGAGTAAGTGAGACTACCATGTATATTTGTATCATGCTTCTATGTATATTTTAGTCTATGAACTTAGGTTTTTCGTCTCTCAGTAACGCTTCTATGTACATTTTATTTCATGATCAAAAACCTATGTCTGTTGTCAAAAACCTAGTTCATGAGAATGCACGATGGGGCCAATGACAGGTTTTGAGGCAAAAAGTCCTTTTTTCAAGTCAACCATTTAAACGGAATATTATATTTAATACTTTTAATCACTCATATATTTAAAATGAAAGTCAGGTGACAACTCATGACGACATGCCGAGTTGCCAAAGTTACCAAGTTTTGCTTTGCTACAATTTCTGACATTCAATCATAATGAAATAACAAAGGAATTTTAATCGTCAAACAAAAACTTTTGAGATTATAAAAATTTTGTAAAATGGAAAACACTTACAAATGTATGTAAATTAAAACGTTATTAAAAATTTTTAAAAAAAAGTTAGATGTTGTAAATAATTTTTTGTGTCAACTTGTGTTGTGTTTTTTGTGAATTTTTTGCTGTAGTCCATAAATTCTTTGGAATAGAACTTTGTTTATCCGAGCGTATCCGTGAAACAATTTATATGTGGAGAAGGGTAATAATGTCTACTATAATTTTTTGGAAAAACCATCTGCCGCCATCTGACGTTGTTTATAAAAATGTATTTCCAGCTAGCGTATAACTTAAAAATTTGGATATTTATACCCTAAATGGTATATTACCAATATACCAATCTGCTCATGATCACTTTCTGAGTCGATTAAGCGATGTCCGTCCTACCGTCTGTCCATATGTCAATGTAAACTTTGTAATCAAACTACAGGTTGCAATTTTAAAGATAATTCGACAAAATTTGGTACAAGCTGTTCTCTTGTCCCAGGGACAAAGCCAATCGAATTTGGTTAGAATCGGTCGATTATTTCTCCTAGCCCCCATACGATTGCCCTATCTGAAAATACTTAAGCTCTCATAAAAATCTTAGTTATATAGATATCCAAACCTAATTCAGCACAAATAAGTTTTATATAAGCCGAAATCGCACCACCAAATTTTGTGACGATCGGTCCTTAATTAGTCATAGATCCCATATAAGGCCCACTTCCGAAAATCAATTTAACCAGCATATATCTCTTAAAAATATGGGTATTCCATTAAAATTCAATAAAAATAAGTTATATAGATACAAAATTCATGCCACCAAATTTTATAATGATCGGTTCATAATTAGTCATAGCTCCCATATAAGGCCCACTTCCGAAAATCATTTTAACGAGCATAGATTTCTTACAGATGTTCGTATTAAAATAAAATTCAACACAAATACGTTTCATATACACAGAAAACATGCCACCTAGTTTTAGGGCGATTTGTCCATAACTAGTGATAGCTCCTCGCTTAATTTCAAGATCCGCCTATCGCCATGCATATATTTCCTGTCACTAGAGGTGGGTGTGGCAGTAGGCGGATTGACTTGAAATGATTACTAAAGTCTTTGGCGAACATTTATGTGACCTAATTGAAAGTCAGAGACTTATTATTTTCCAGTGATCTTCATCCGCAGTTGCACTTTAATCCACCTACCTGAAATGGGCGTGGCACTGTCCGATAGACTTTTTTACTGAAGATTTAAAAACTTATTACATATGTACGAAATTTTAAAGGTCTTGCTGTTTCCTGGGATTTTATTGCCTCAAAGACTGGTCGTTGGCCCCATCGTGGAATGTATTGAAATGTATCTTGTTATTGTGTCACTTACTTGTGCGAAAAGAGAGTAATTTTATTTAAGTTTTTTCATTGACATTTGCCTCAACATCCGTTCTAAGTATTTCTAATATTTTTTTGTTCAATTGCATTTATTTTACTGAGTGTATATTCCTTCAAAACTATAATGTTGAAGGTAATAAACAGCTACATAAATGATAAATTCTTCATTTATACAACTTCTCCAAAAAAAAAGTATATATAAAACGCAACATGGAATCTTGTAAATAAACCCAAAGTGATTTAAGCGTAAAAATCATTCTCTTCGGAAGACATTAAGTAAGGCAATCATTCAGTGAATCAGTCATTCCATTGCTCCTGTAATCTAAATAAATAATGTTGACGAATTTCATATACATACATGAATACATACAATCTATTTTATTCAATTTTATTACACTCGTTTATTTTGCGTACATTTACGATATTCGTATGCGAGAATTCGTTAAACGTCATGTACTAATAAAAATATATTGTGAAATAAATGAAATAAAGACAAGAAATGAAATGTACATGTAACAATAAAAACGCAAAGACGTGATCAGAGGTGGATTTGTTAAAAAAAAACATAAAATAAATAAAGAAGACTGAAAAAAAAACGATAAAAACCAGCAGAATTTTATTTGATTTTAAATATTTCATTAGCTTTTCTATGTGTTTAACCTTAAAGATTTTATCAGAATTAATACAAATTAAAATGAAATTTGTTATGTTGTGACCTGCGGCTTAAGAAAATCCATTTACTAGACAAAGATTAAGATATTTAAATGCCAAGAGAGAAAGAATCATGACTGAGGGCAGTGAGTAGAAACGTGATGAAAGAATGTACAATAATAAATAACTCTTTTCTTCTAATTTCTTGTTCTTTTTGCGGAAAAGTGTTAAAAATTCATAGCATTTGACAAAACTGCTTATTTTTCTTCTAACATTACTTGGAAGGAAATTTATGCACGCGGAGAAAAAATATGATTCAAAAAATATACATACATTCATAAATATTTAATGTAATCCACCATATGATTAAATAAATTGTATTTCTATAGCAATGTTTCGGTTCTTATATTTTAATTACATGATTGCCGCTATATGGTTGGCAATATGATGGATTTTACACGATTTTATATTTTCGAAAATTATAATTACAATTAAATAATGATAACTGTGAAAAAAATTTATATATTTAAAATTATTTCTTGATCACAAATAAACCACAATTATATTTTAGATATGGTCATGTCATGAAATGGGTTTAAAAATAATCATATCATAATTGAGCTGGAATCGTAATATGTTTGGACTCAACAATAATATGATTGTGGTACAACCATTATGTTTTACATTTCCATATGATGGTTGAGGTGGAATCAAACTATGATTGGTCACAATCATATTATGGTTGTACTACTCTTATTTTGATATGTACTATCATATAATTATAATTTGTAAATGATGATGTTGAATTTTAGGTTAGTGGTTTTAGTGGTCGGTTCATCGGAAGCTGTGCTGATGTTTATGACGCCCAATATCTATCGACTATGAATCAATTTCTGACTCGATTAACCAATGTCAGTTTGTCCATCCGTCTGACTGTCCTTCTGGCTTGCTGTCCATGTAAACCTATGCGCAAAGTACTGGTCGCATGGTCTATAATGGAATGATTAGGAATAGCAAATGTTGCTGTCATCTGGAATTTTGACGTATAAGGTCCTTTAGAAAGATAAGGAATATACTAGGAGAAAGGACGTAGCCTTTCGGTTCCCTTAAATTGATCTTAAATTCATTTGATGAGATTCCACTTACAAAAACTCGTATAGTGCGATCTCTGAGAAAGCTCGATATAAATCGAGAACAGTTATTACCGACACTAAAAGCACCCTATCAAACGCCTTAGCAATATTTAAAGTCACCACTTTACTTTCGCCAAAACTGTGAATGGAACGACACCATTTTTCCAATAGGAAAAAAGAAAGTCTCTAAATATTTAACAAGATGGTAGTATCAGGCTCAGGAGACTTGTTTATGTTGAGATCCGCTAAAACATTTTCGACTGCACTAGACACTCGACTGAATATATTCGGCATAGTAACTGATACTCTTTCGAGCTTGAGAAGTAGTTGATTGCTTTTCGGTATATTCGAATTATTTGCAAATGCTTCAGCTAAAAATGATCGTGTCAATCATATATATGGTTACAGTAAACAAGTATATGTTTGTGACAACAACTTTTATGATGTGTCATTATATCATAATATGTTGTTTTCAGATTATGATATCCATAAGCCGAGAACAACTTAATATGGTAAATCCTTCATCATAAAAATTGTTGTCACAAACATATACTTGTTTACTGCAACCATCTAAATGATTCACAAAATCATGTGAATCGTAAGATAGCCATTTTATGGTTACCACAATCGTATAAATAATTGCTGTGACATAATATTGTTAAACAACTTATAAATATGTTGAAATGGTTATATGTTGAAAAATGTACAACTACATTTTTTCTTTCATATAACTTGTATTATTGTCGATTGCCATACACAACATGATAGCGTCAATAAATAATAGCGCAATTGTGTCACAAATCCAATTAATTCTTACAATAATTGTGTTTTTTTCTGCATTCATTGTGAATACGAAACGTATGCGTAATAAATTTATAGTTATTAATTAAATATCACTCATACGTATAGAAGGCACTTAACACCTAGCATTTACTAATTTTGTTTGGCAATATTTTAGTTTTTTGTAGTTTTTAGAATTTTTTGTCAAAAAAAATTGCTGTTTTCTAATAATCTTATATTGTTGGACTTTTTTAAATATCTATTGGATAATACAAGGGTGCTCATTAGCGTGGGTCAATTTGTATGGAGCCAAAAAAATGCAACAAGCGGTTATCAAAATCGTAATCTACGATGAATGCTAAGAATGTTTGCCGAAGAAACCATGGGTCTAAAATCAAAACCGAGCATCCCATTTTTAACACGAAAATTTTCCTTTCGTATTTTATATTTTTGTTTAAATATACAAACATTTTATTAAGCTTTTTAAGAAACTTGACTATTTTTGGGATTGTTCGAAAGGAAAGAATGGCAAAAAAGATGAATCTTTGCAAATGGAGGAGATTATTAATAAACTACATCCGAGGATGGTTACAAAATCTCATATTGTGGTTGTGCGAGAACCTAAAACCGATCTTTTGGGTCACAGTGGGGGAAATGAAAAATAAAAAAAGGTGCAAATAAACTTGTGAGTTCTAAACCGATAATCCGATTTTAATAAAATTTCCCACGACTATAGAGGAGGTGTTGCTAGCCTTTTGTTTTGAATTTTGACTTTCAACACTAAGGTGGGGCGGAGTCTCAAGAATCCAAATTGGGGTGTCTCGGGTATATTAAAAATAAAAAATGATGCAAAATTTGTTTCTCTATCCAATTTGAAATATTTGTATATATTTGGAATCTACTAGAAGAGAGATTTCCTTTTTAAAAAGCCCAAACATAGTCAAGTTTCTTAAAAGGCTCAATAAAATGTTAGCATATTTAAACAAAAATATAAAATACGAAAGGAAAATTTTCCAGTTAAAAATGGGAAGCTCCATTTTGATTTTAGACCCATGGTTTCTTCGTCAAAACTTTTCTAGATTACGATTTTGATAACCGCTTTGTCGAGAAAAAAATTTACCCACTCTAGTGCACATATGTATATATAGTTTCAGTGGATTTGGAAACGAATTGCTTTCTTATTTTGTTTCCAAAACCTGAAGAAATGACTCCAACGATGGAATCATCTCATAATCAAATAAGCAAATTGGAGAAACTTTGGACACAGTGTATAGAGCTCAAATGAGACTATGTTAAAAAATTTAATGATTTTTTATCCAAAAGCCTTGGTTGTCATTAAAAACAAATTACGGAATTTATGACCCGTACTCATATCATGTTTGCACACCAAGCTAACGATCAATGTAGATAAATTTGATCAGTAGTAAATTATCATTACCCCCAAACTGTTATCGATAACACTATGCAACAAATGAAGACTTTTGGAAAAACACAAGATCATGACAATATAGGTTCGACTCTACTACCAAGGGGTAGTAAAACCCTATACTCAGTTTGTCGATTTTGGTGACCAATTTTTTTTATGGGCCCCCAAAATTTCTGAAAATCAGTGGGGCTTCTAAAAAAGTTGTCATCAGTTTTTGGCTAACAGCTAATTCAGACCTTGTGATACGGCTTAACTTTATATGGCAATAATATAGCTAAGAGTCCGCCAAATAAATTTAAAGGCCTGCTTCCGAAAATAACTTTAACGAGCATAAATCTCTTAAAAACGTGGGTATAAACATAAAATTCAACAGAAATAACTTCTATATAGACCTAATTTTATAGCGATAGGTCCATAATTAGTCATAACTGCCATACAATGCTCTCTTCTGAAAACCAAAAAAAAATCGCATATTCATACTAAAAGCTTTAAAAAATTAAACAAAAATGACAAAAATTCAAGAAATCATATGTCCATTCAAAAAAAAATATAAAATATCTCTATTGGTTCAAAAGTGACAAAGTTTTGGCCGATGAAAAAGGATCCTAAGCTATTGTGAGCCGTAAAAATGATAACATGTTCGGGCTAGTCCGAGTATTTAAATGAGCAAAAACAGGTTTGTTTTAAATTTTGATAATTTAGTTTCGTGAGTTATTTTTAGAAGTGGACCTTATATGGGAGCTAGGAATTATGGACCGATCATCATAAAATTAGGTTACATGGCTTCCGGATATAAATGAGGTATTATTTCAGGTGGACAAATTTATGGGGTCTATATGAAAATTTCGACCGATTTCAGCCAGTTTCAATAAGCTTCGTTCTTTGATAGAAAATAGAGAATGTGTCGAATTTGAAAGAAATATCTTCAAAATTGCGACCGCCATTTTGCGCACAAGGTTTACAGATGGGCGGACAGCGTTTGATCGACTCAGATATTGATTCTGAGTCCATCTATATACCTCAAGCTGGTTGCTAGACCAATATTTGTTGGCGTTATAAACATCAGCACAAACGTATCCCCACTATGGTGGTGTAGGGTATAACAAATACTGGTTATAAGAATGTATTATGAACTTAATTGTGAAACAATTATATTTTTCCTAGTAAATATTAACAATTACTAGGATTTCAGCTGTTTTAAGAATCAGTATTTGAATATTAGTAAAAAAAATTAACTTGCTGTATAATAACAGATCTCATATTCTGCAGAAAAAAAGTTAAACAAACATTATTAAAATGTCTAGCACTTTTTCTTAATTAAGTTTTGGCAACTCTGACTACATATGGTAGAAATACTGTGGTAGAAAACAAATAAAACTGCAATACATATGGAAATTATAAATTAAATAACTTAATGTAATTACTAAACTAGATATTTATAATTTAATAATATAAATACACTATTCATATAAATACAATTCTACCAGTTTCAAGAGCAACACATATCATGTATTTGTGTAAATATTTACTCATTTATATAAATATATTAATTCGCTTTTTATTTATTATGGATAAATAGTAACCAAAAAGGATATGGTAATTAATAACTAGAAATAAAGTATCAGTAATACATATGTAAATATAAGTAAAATATAAATACACATATTGTATATTTCCTGGTTATTTCAGTTATCACTATAAATATTAAGGATAAATTGCAGGATCCTTTACAAACCAATTTAATTAAATTAGAATTTATATAGCCTGCAACAACTGTTATGGTGAATGAGTATGGATATGTTTATCGTTATGTATGTAAAAATATTTATTTGCGACACAAAAACTGTAGCCACCAGTCATCATTAAATTGCAAAACAACAAACATTCGACCAACACACACCTTAAAATAATCACTTTCTGAGTCAATTAAATTATATCCATCAGTCCGTCTGTCTTCAGTTGGTCTTCAAGGAAATTATCTAAGCTTTCTTTTAAGAAAATAAAAATAGAAGGCCCATTTTGAAAAAAAGTCAAAAATGTTTTAATTTCGGAGAAACAATATTAAAAATTTTTTCTTTTTTTTCGAAAGATTGAAGAAATAGCTATCTAAATTATTTGGGACACATTTAGATAAGAACAATAGTTAATAAGTTACATGGATGAGAAAAAACCATGTTTGGCCACAATATCACCCTCTAACTCAGACAGTTCTTGACCGATCTCGTTGAAAAATTGTGTCTGAATCCAGAAAATCCAAGCTTTTCACATGAACAGTTTTCAGTTGGATTTTCGAGAGTGGGAAAACCCACAGACGTATAGGTCTATGAACCAGATGGACAAACCAAAAATATTTTATATCCTAACGTCCTCAGTCCCAAGAAAAAACCAAATAAAAAAATATTTTTTTTATTCTTCTGAAAGAAACAATAGAATACAAAAATTTTCGAAGACATAAAGGACGAAAGGATTCTGAGATATTGTAGGTGCAGCCAGCTGGACATTTGTAACCGAATGAAACAAAAAACTCATTTATTTACACATTTTTCTTTTTAAATTCATGAAAATAATTATGTTCCTGGGTGAAAATTGATTGATTAGTAATGGAACTCCATGAAGCACTACCGATCATTCATGCATGGAATCATGCTAAAATGAAAGTCATTTTAGCCGCTTCACTTGTACTTTGGGTGATGGTGACTCTTCTCTTTCCATTAATTCTTTCGCTATTTCCTCTTCAAAAGTCAAACAGTTTTTTTCCACTTAATTTTCTTCATCATCAGCAATATCTTCAATATCGCTTTCCATGAGCAGGTCAACAATTTGTTGATCTGTAAATTTACCTTTGCATATTTTTTATTCTAAACTTTTTTATTTTATTACAATACACATAAAGGTTAGAAAATATTAATTAAATAACGTACTTTTCATTACATTACAAACTAATTTTAGATAGACTAAATATTTTGTAAATCATTACGGTACGGGTAGCGAAGCACACCGGGTTTTAGCTAGTAATAAATAAATTTCTATTCAATTATACGTGCCATTTTAGTTGTTTTTAAACTATCGTAATTACCTAACTTAACGAACACACTTAAAAAACTATTTGGGCAAAAATAGCGTATGTCCAAAGAAACTATATTACAAGCTTTTCTATTGAAAAATTTGAAAAACGTTTTCAATTTATTTTACTAAATCGGTTAGTATATCACATTTAAAATTTGGTTTACAATCCTTTTTTTGTTGAAAAAATTTTGTACATATTTATAGGTATCGCATAAACCTCAATAATTTATAGAAAGATTTCGCTGAGTTTACAGTATGATGAGTATTCTACAACAAATTCATTTAATAATCTATATTTAATAAGTATAATATTTAATCTATCCTGCAACATTTTCTTTCAGCTGCTTTGCCATCCTATCAGACGCATTATCAAAATAGTATTTATACTTTAGTGGATCTCTTTTAATTATACATTGTTGTTTCCTTCCACATATGCATGTTAAAAAAAATGATTAAAGCATTTGTTTTTTAAAACAAAAAAAAAATACTTACGGTTTTTCTAAATCCTTTAACAGTAAATTTTATAAAATTTCGATAGAATTTGATAAAAATAAAACAAACAATTCTTTTCACTAGAATTTTATATTTTAATTTAGCTGTTAGCAAGCTCATAAGAGACTTTCGTAATATCTGCATGTGTAGTTTTATCTGTTTATTGAAAATGGATTGAAATCGTAAAAATCCCCAAATTAATATGCTATTAGTGTGCATGTACGTGTGCTTTCACATTTTACAAAATCTCAACAATTGAATTTCAATTTAGATAAAGTGGGTTTTAAAACAAAACACAAAGCAAAACAAGTAAGAAAGTATGGTCGATCAAGCCCGACAATATAATACCCTACACTAAGTAAAAAAGCAAAAACATTTTTCTTTTAAAATTTTAATAATTTATATTTATGAGTGATTTTCGGAAGTGGGCCTTATATGGGAGCTATGACCAATTATTGACCGATCACCATGAAATTAGGTCGTGTGATTTATGTCTATATGAAAGTTTACTATGTTGAATTTTGTTTTGGTATACACCGACATCTTTAAGCGATTTATGCACGTTAAAGTGATTTTCGGAAACGGGTCTATATGGGAGCTATGACTAATTATGGACCGATCGTAACAAAATTTGGTGACATGAATTTTGTATATATAAAACTTATTTGGAGCGCAATTCGTGGAGATGCATACATAAATTAAACATTTATGACCGATAAAGTCCAATTTCGGAAGGATATTTATATGGGGGTGAAATAATGGACCGATTTCAGCTAGTTTCAATAGGAAAAATAATATGTACCAAATTTTAACCAAATATCTTCAAAATTGTGACCAGCACTCTGCGCACAAGGTTTACATGGACAGCCAGCCAGACGGACGCACATCGTTGAATCGATTCAGAAAATGATTCCGAGTCCATGGGTATACTTGGTTGGTACGTTGGTGGCGTTACATACATATGCATATGACTCGGGGTAGTATCACCTGAATCTAAAATGTAACAAAAAAAAAAAACTACAATTGTATCATGTTTGACAACTATGTCTACCGAAATGTGTTCATTTCGAAACCCAAAAGAAATACAAGAAATGCATTAGTTTCAATGATTCTTAAAATTTTTTTAATTTTCTGTATGTAAGACTATTTCTACATATTTTCATTGATTTCATGAGTAAGTAAAACTAGTTAACTCCACTTTTTGGGAAAATTGAGATAACAGCAAAAATAGAAAGTACGTTTATTTTATATCATTCTGTCAGATCGAAATTTTGATATAGTGTCTCATTTATTTTCATGTAAAAACTTGCTTAACTCAATAGTTTCTTTAAAAAAACAGAAAAATTAGATATTTAAAATGACCTTGTTTCGAAAACTAAGAGAGAATGAGCGTAATAGAACAAATTCGGGTCACAAATTTTGAACAAAAAAAAAAAGAAAAAAAAATCGTTTTTTTTTTATATGTATCTATATATATAAAAGTGAATGTGTGTTTATTAGGGTGGCCCTTAATAAACGAAAGTTGGATTTTGGCCATTCTCATCCCCCAGTTTGGTGAACATTAGTAAAAAAATCATCCTGAAAAAATTTTAGGTAAATCGGTTGGGGTTAAGACGTGCCGCAAGCCCTCTGAAGTTTTGAGATGCATTTACAAGGGGAAAAAATTCATTTTTTTCAGTTTTTGTAAAAATTTTGCCATTAAAAAATTACTTTTGTAATTCAATTTAAAAGAATCGAAATGTGTACGTAATTGTCGTTCTAATGAGACATAAAAAACAGAAATCGGTTAAAAAATTTTAAAGTTATTAAAAATTCGCCAGGCCATTAACGTGTCTCAGGCCACTAGAACAAGAAATGTTGGAACAAAATTAACATATTTTGAGAAATATTAAAATAAAAGCTCATTTTTACTTAAAATATGTCCATATTTACTTGTATATGAGTTTTTGTCTTCGTAGGATACCGTTAACCTATTCTTAGGTATGAACAAAAAAATTTAATTTTTTTAACGGCAGTTTCAAAACTCCATTTTCAAATTTTTAAAAATTTTGTTAAACAAATTTCAGAATTTTTTGATCATCTCATTGGGATTTATTAAGAGTATAATATGGAATTAAATCGTGAAAAAATTATGAAAATATCTCTTATAGTTTTTCCGTACCTGCGATTTAAATTTTGAAATTTTCGAGAAAAACCAATTATTTGGCAATTTTTAGGCCAATGAGCTCTATTTTCTTACTCTTATGAATTTTAAGCAAAACTTAATCAGAATATTATAGTCCAGATAATTCTAAATATACTCTGAAACTTTTACTAAAATCAAAAAACGTTAACCCTTAAATCGTGAAGGTCAAAGGTCAAATTTTTCAATATTTGGAATTTCTCTTGGAAAGATTTTGAAATGTTCGAAATGTTGTATATTTTTGGGCCGATTTTGATGAAATTTAACAAAAATATAACATTGGCCTAAAAATTGCCAAATAATTGGTTTTTCTCGAAAATTTCAAAATTTAAATCGCAGGTACGGAAAAACTATAAGAGATATTTTCATAATTTTTTCACATTTTTATTCCCTATTATACTCTTAATAAATCCCAATTTGATGATCAAAAAATTCTGAAATTTGTTTAACAAAATTTTTAAAAATTTGAAAATGGAGTTTTGAAACTGCCGTTAAAAAAATTAAATTTTTTTGTTCATACCTAAGAATAGGTTAACGGTATCCTACGAAGACAAAAACTCATATACAAGTAAATATGGACATATTTTAAGTAAAAATGAGCTTTTATTTTAATATTTCTCAAAATATGTTAATTTTGTTCCTACATTTCATGTTCTAGTGGCCTGAGACACGTTAATGGCCTGGCGAATTTTTAATAACTTTAACATTTTTTGACCGATTTCTGTTTTTTATGTCTCATTAGAACGACAATTACGTACACATTTCGATTCTTTTAAATTAAATAACAAAAGTAATTTTTTAATGCAAAATTTTTACAAAAACTGAAAAAAATGCATTTTTTCCCCTTGTAAATGCATCTCAAAACTTCAGAGGGCTTGCGGCAAGTCTTAACCCCAACCGATTTACCTAAAATTTTTTCAGGATGATTTTTTTTCTAATGTTCACCAAACTGGAGGGTGAGAATGGCCAAAATCCAACTTTCGTTTATTAAGGGCCACCCTAGTGTTTATATGTATATTTGTTGGTTTGACTTCTATAGACGACTAAACGGCTAACCAGATTTGCTTGAAATTTTGACTGTATATTTTTCTATATCTGGAAGGAACAATAGGATACTTTTTGTTTTGAATTTTCAGGTGGGCGTGGTACCTTCCATACAAAGTTAATTTTAAATATCAAATATTTTGGAAACTATAATAGCTATAGTCCTCAAATTTTGCACGAACAATACCACCGTTTGTATAAATATTTAAGGCCAAAATTAAAATCTATTATATGGGATACGGTTATTCTATCATCAATATTAATAGTTAGGACAAGAATGGGCGGACTATCAATAGTGGACGTGGCACATTCCATACAAACTAAATACAAAAAATCATATCTATGTGTATAATTTTGATATGTAAAGCAATGAAACTTTGTATGAATATTTAGGCCAAAAATGGGCAAACTAGCAAAAGTGGGCGTGGCACCTTCCCTAGATATAATGACAAATTATATATAGGGGAAGCTATAGCAGCTAGCAATATTAATTTTTAGTACAGAAGTGCGCGGACTACCAACAATATTAAGTAAATGTTAAAATTTGTATACATTTGAAACCCTTATATATATATAAAAGTCAATGTGTGTTTGTATGTATGATTGTTTGCGTATTTGTAGTGGCACTCGACTTACAGTAAGGCAATTAATGAACAATTTAATCGGAGCGACCTCTAATCGGAGCGACAGTTTCCTATTTGCTTAGTATTTGCAATGACAATTGATAAAAATCAAGGTCAGTCTTTGCAAATTTGCGGACTAAATCTAGCAAATCCATGTTTTTCACATGAACAGAAACTAATTTCAGATAGACTAACCCCCATTTTATATCTGGTTATCGTTTTTCGTAATGATAAACCTCCAATTAACATTTTTTTTGTAGAGAACCAGTTTATCGTCACGATAAAAAATCGGGGTTAGTCTACCTGAAATATATTGTAAATCTTTACTGTACGGGTAGCGAAGCACACCGGGTTTTAGTTAGTATAAGAATAAAATTAAACAGTATTATTTGAAAAAAACTAGGTAACTCAATTTTTTCGTAAAAAAAATGGGTAAATTAACGTGCTGAGTCAAATAGTTAATGTTTTTTTTACAACTGAATTCTAAAGTTGCCTTAATTCCGTAAAATATCAAAATAAATTGAAAATATTTTTTTTTGGAAAAACTAGGTAACTCCATTTTTCAAAAAAACAAAGTAACTGATTTTCGGTTTTAATGTCCAAAAATGGAACCACAAATCTTTAACATCATTTAATATTATGTTTTGTTTAATGCGCATGAATAAGAACATAAATTCATATTAAATAATTAGTGAAATATGTTTAAAACCATAAATGCGCCTTTCTCTTGTTTTCAAAAAATGGAGTTATGTAGTTTTTTTATATATAAAAAAGGCCAAAGATTTAAATTAGTCAGAAATAATCTGTAAAAAAAATAACTTTGTGATAATATTTATGAATCTGTAAGAATTTAAAATAACTTTTTTAATTGCCCTCGTATATGAAATTTCCTAGGAAACTGTATAACAAACTCGTTATATGGACACACCACAACAATGGCAATTTGTTTGCTTTACTGCACATATTATTTGTTAACACTTTTTTGCACATACACACACAAACTGAAATATATAGGCCGTCCCAAATAAATATTTCATTCTGAAGCTTTAAAAATTGTATCGTTAATGTAAGTATCCCTATGTACTGACTTGCAGTCATGGTATTCATTTTAAGTTTTTTTTTTTTTGAAAATTGTTTGTAAGGGTCAGCCTAATCTACATTAAATATGTATTGGTTTTTTATGTTCTTGTTTACTCAGCATAAAGTATAGAATTCTAAAATTGAATTCGTTTTCAATACAAACAAAAAAGTAATACAAATTTATTTAAACGAATTTAGATTTTTCACGCATGTGAATTTTGTACATTATTATACAATCGGCAAAAACCCAATTATACATCCAATTGTAATTAGTGGGAATGAATTGATTTACATGCTAAAATATAACTATAAAATTCAAAAGAATTATTATTTTGAAACATTGCAAAGTTATTGTTAGCATTTTCTAACGCCATAAGTTCAACAAAAACCAAATTTTTTGTATTGTTTACCTTCTAAAGTTGTGTAACTACACAGAAATGTTACCACAATTTATGTTTTCCAAAAAAAAATTAAATTTATCTTACCACTGGCGCAAAATATGCAAAAATGTGAAAAGTTGTAGTTTTCCTTTCTAAATATGTTGCATAAATCGTTGGTAATTATGTTACTTATCTTACCCTCAACTATATTTCATTGCGAGATAACAAGTTTTTTGCAGTTGTATTAAGTACTTTTTTATGCAATTTGATTTGATATTGGCAACCATACTAATAACGTGAACAGTTACAATTATTCGTAGAAGTTTCTGTGTGTTCTTGTAACTACACTTTTTTAAATATTATAGGAGAGAGAATAAAACTAAATAAAATACTTCAAGTGACAAAGTAAAATCTCATTATTTTCTGATTTTTATGAGAAAGTTTTGCTGAAAGTAAAATCAGCTAGTACTGTCTATTTTGGAGAAAAAAATTCCTGATACTATTTTTATACCCTACACCTCCATAGTGGGGAAGTTATATTGGGTTAGTGCTGATGTTAGTAACGTGCAAAAATATTGTCCCAGCACCCACCTATAAGCGATGTCAGTCCGTCCATATAAACTTTGTAATCAATCTACAGATTACAATTTCAAAGATAATTGGCCCGTTATTTCTCTTAGCTCCCATACAACTGCACTATCGAAAATAGTTAAGCTCTCATAAATATCTTAATTATAAGTAGTTTATATATCAAAACCAAATGCAACACATATAAGTTTTATATAAGCCGCACACGTACTACCAAATATAGTACCGATCGGTCCATAATTTATCATAGTTCCCATATAAGGACCACTCTCGAAATAATCATTAATCAAATCTCTGAAATAAATATGTCTCCAAATAATATTCAACACAACTAAGTTTCATA
Organism: Calliphora vicina; assembly: GCF_958450345.1. Taxonomy (NCBI): domain Eukaryota; kingdom Metazoa; phylum Arthropoda; class Insecta; order Diptera; family Calliphoridae; genus Calliphora; species Calliphora vicina. The sequence continues at coordinate 140,565,804 of NC_088780.1, read as the reverse complement.
TATGTATACGCAAATCACACATAACTAGTCATATTTTCCAAATAAGGGTCACTTCCGAAAATCACTTTCACCAGCATAAAACTCTTAAAAATGTTGGCATTCAAATGAAATTCAATATAAATAATTTATATATATACAAAAGTCATGTCACCAAATTTTATAATGATCTGTCCATAATTAGTCATAGCTCCCATACAAATTATAAAAGTGTTTATAATGATGTACTCGGTATAGGGTATCATATGGTCGGGCTTGACCGACTATACTTTCTTAGTTGTTATACATCACCATAGTGGGGAGGGTATATTGGGTCCAAAAAAAACCTTAAAAACGACTCAGAAACTTTCTGAGTCGATTAAACCATGTCCGACCGTTCGTCTGGCTGGGTGGCTGGCTGTCCATGTAAACCTTGTGCGCAAAATATAGAACGGAATTTTGAAGATCAAATTTTGCACATACAATTTTTTGGCCTAAGGACGAAGCCCATTGAAACTGGCTGAAGTCGGTCCAATATTTCCAATGGACTCCCGAAATTGTACTTTATCGGTGGTGAATGTTTAATTTATATAAGAAAATTTAAATATTTCCTCGGGTTTCGCTTAAATCGGCGTTTGTATTGGTGGCCCCGAAAATCACTTCTGTTTTTGTCGCGTGTATTTCCGCAAGGTTAAAATCTATTTTGGAGTTATGGTTTCTAGGGCAAAGTTCATATGTAGAATTATTCCCACGATTTTTATTTTAAAAATCGATTCACCTTAATGTGGCCACCACCATGTAAAAAATACACCTCCAAAATACCTCTGATAGTTAAATTTAAGAGAATTCAATTTCAAACAAACGCTTTATAAAATCATTCAGTTGAAGTGTTTATCAAACACTTCAAAACCTTACCGTTTATCAAACAAAATCATTCATTTTTGACAAGTCAAGGGTTTTACTAGGAAATTGAAAGTTTATTTTTGGTTTTTGGTATGACTTTTCTTTATACATACCTGTGTTACGTAAACAGGACACAAAGGGATACAAAGCAATAAGAGAATTAAAGTTGTAAATAATTTTTCAAACAAATAATTGAATTATGTAAATTAAAATTGATTTTCAATAAACACAAACAAATATTGCACTGTTGTTATGGTTTATGTGGTTATAACTATTTTATTCCATAAAATAATAAACAGCAATCCTGTGAGCATTGAACTCTTGAACACAAACACGGACACACTTGTATTTTATTTTATCTATGGGTTTTGAGTGGATATAACTATAAACTGAAAAAAATGTAAGTTTTTTATGATGAATTTTCACAACATCGTATATTTGTGGCAAGCTTTTTAAACAACTTAAGTCAAAAATTTTAGGTTTTGAGATAGTGGGTTTATGACATAAAAATGTGGGAAGATACGCCATTCTTTTGAAAGCGTTTTTTTGCTTCGAAAATATTGAATTTTGTACCAACAAAGAGTCATATGCGGGAAGTTTTGCTTTACTGCAATAATTTGAAAAAAAGTGCGGCTGAAACATTTATATTTCTCACCAAAGATTATGGCGAATGTGTTCCATCGGTTTCAACGTGAGAGAGATGGTTTGTGTTGTTCAGAAGTGTTGATTTTGACATGGAAGACAAAGATCGCCCAGGCCAGCAAAACGAGTTAGAAGTCCAACAATTGGTGGCATTACTCAATGAAGATTGTTGTAAAACTCAACAAGAGCTTGAAAAATCATTTGGAGCTACTCAAGCATAAATTTCAAAACAGCAGGATTCATCTAAAATCAGGGAAATTGGTTACCATACGAATTGAAACGGAGAGACCTTGAAAGACGATTTTTCATGTCCGAATTAATGCTTGAACTCCATAAAAGAAAAACATTTTTGCACCGACTGATACTTGCGATGAAAACTGGATCCATTACGATAACCGGAAGCGTAAGAGAAGCTCCAAACAGCCGAATCGACACCAAAGCCAAATATCCATGGCGCTAAACTAATACTTTGCATTTGATGGGCGCATCTATTAAGGGCTGCTAAAATCAGACCTGAACATCACTGGGTACCTGTACCGAATGCAACTGATTCGTTTGAAGCGAGAATTGGCCGAAAAATGTCCATAATATGCGGCCAGATATGAAACCGGGCACATGTTGCAATACCTGTTACAAAGTATTTAGAATGAAGTGGTTGGGAAGTTTTGCCTTTATAGGCTAGAATGTTCTTTCTTATGTACTCTTAACTTTGGAACAGAGTACTCGATATTGACTTGACTCAATCTTTCCCTCAAAAGATGAGCAGTTATTTTGGTGCGGAATCTATATGTTGCCAGAAAGATGGGAAGAGGTCATATCTAGAAATGGCCAGTACTTTGAATAAATTTGTATTGTACAAATGTTTCCAAATAAAAGCTAAACATTTTAAAAATTCCCGAATTTTAAAGTCATAAACGAATTTCGAATAATATACAAAACAGTTTCATGTCACTACGTAATTTTCTTTTAGTCGTTTAATAATGTTTAGCCATATTATCAGAAGTATTATTTCCATAGTAAATAGATTCATAAAATGAAATTTTATTGCTTTGTGTTGTATTGATTTCTATTTATCCATTTAAAATCAACAAAAAACATAAAAAGAGAATATTTTAGCAGGAAATATAAAATAGTCAGCAAAAGAATATCATGTAAAATGCACATCATACATCTATCATTTCCCTTTTTCCTTTAGAAGATTTGTTTTCGTTTACCTTGAAGACCTTAAAAGATACATATTTTGCTGAATTATTTTGACAGTTAGGAATATAAAGGGAATTCATTGTAAATTCCTAAATTTGGGTAATTTTTCAAATTCTCCTAACAATTTCCAATAAAAAATATTAGATATTTTATTAAGTAATAAAGTAAAATAGTAAATTTAAAAATATTTGGGGGATTCAAACGATCTACTATTAGGTCGTATTGTCATAATGTTCTAAAATATTTTTTTAATTTAAACAAATTGTTGTTGTGTAGCAAACAAAAAATGTTATTTTATGACAAAGCAATAAACATAGTTCAAAAAGTCTTATTAGATTACAATTTTTTTGTTTGAAACACAACACATATTTGTTTAAACTAAAAAAATATTTTAGGACATTATGACAATACGATCTTAATTTAACTGTACAAATTTTTATTCTTTCAAATTAAATTGCAAGTAATTTTTTAATTTTTTTATTTTTGTCCCTTGTAAATTCATCCCAACCAATTTACCTAAAATTTTTTCAGTATGATTTTTTTTTACCAAAATTCACGAATTCTTTATTAAGGGCCTCCCTAATATTAAAAGACATAAACTTCAAACTAACTCTTTTACACAGGTTTTTATATTGAAAAAAATAATAGTATTTTTTGGATAAATAAATGGGTTATTTTTATTAAAAAACCTATTATTGGCAAAAATAAGTAAATTTTAACATTAATTTTAAAATATAGAAATTCAACATTGTTCAATATTGATACCTATCACTCACCATCTTTTCTATACACAGAGAAAATACATGGTTACAACATTGTTACGGCATGGTAGTCATAAATGTTTGCCACAGATAACTTTATAGTTAAATATAAAAATTCTAACGACTTACTAACTTCTGAATAAAATTATGATAACTTTGAAAAATTAAGCTGGAATCATAATATGGTTAAGCTCAACCAGAATATGATTGTTCTACAGCCATCATGTTTTTATACAACTATATTAGCTATGGTTGAGATGAAATCAGAACATGATTGCTCTCAACCATAATATGGTCACATCAGGTATCATATTTCTATATGACCATTGTTGTGGTGGAATCATAATTTGGTTGAACATACCATTATAATATGATCGTTGCACCATAATATAATTAATAAAAAAGTAAGAAACTACACTAAGTAAAAGAGCAAAACATTTTTCTTTTAAAATTTCCATAATTTATATTTTTGAGTGATTTTCGGAAGTGGGCCTTATATGGGAGCTATGACCAATTATGGACCGATCACCATGAAAGTATGTCTATATGAAAGTTATTTATGTTGAATTTTGTGTGTATACCAACATTTTTAAGAGACTTATGCACGTTAAAGTGATTTTCGGAAGCGTTAAAGTGATTTGTGGAGATACATGTATAAATTGAACATTTATGACCGATAAAGTCCAATTTCGGAATGACATTTGTATGGGGGCTAGGTGAAATAATGGACCGATTGCAGCCAGTTTTAATAGGCTTGGTCCTTGGGCCGAAAAAATAATATATACTAAATTTGATCGAAATATCTTCAAAATTGCGGCCTGTACTCTGCGCACAAGTTTTACATGGACAGCCAGCCAGCCAGCCGACCAGCCATCCAGACGGACGGACATCGTTTAATCGACTCAGAAAGTGATTCTAAGTCGATCGGTATACTTTAAGTTAGACTAATATTTTTGGGCGTTACAAACATCTGCACAAACGCATTATAACCTCCCCACTATTGTGGTGTAGGGTATAAATAATTTGACAGCAATCATAAATATTCGTATAACGCGGCTCGCGGCTTACCAAAACCATGTTTTTCTTTGCATGTAAAAAAATTCAAAGTTAAATTTCATGAACGAATAGGTCCTCCAGCAATAAATATCAGTGAATTTATTTATAATTTAACTGGGAAATTAGGACATTAAAACTAAGTCTTGGTTTACTTCATGCATACTCTATACAAGAGTGTTTTTGATAACGCATCTGAGATATTCCAAGGGAATCTGATCTGAACAGTTTGTTCGTATAATGCCAGGCTTAAATCTGAACAGAAGTTCCTTATACTGGCTGACTACAGTGGATGTGATTTATTACTGTCGAACAATATGTTTATACTTTCACGAATATTTCTAACATATTGTGTTTTACATGTCACCTTGATCGGTAATATCTCAGCTTGTCCGGAAGATTGAATGGTGAGCGCCTCAGAACTAACTTTATGATGTTATGAAATATTTATATTTACAATATTTAAATTTTTTCTTACTTGTATTTATTAAAGTAAATTATTAAATTAATTATAATTCAAAAGAAATTTAGTCTGGTTTTTACAACGAATTCTAAAAATGCAGTTTTCTTTAGAAATTAAGAAAAATTTCATAAAAATATAAAACTTTGAGTAATATACATGTGTTATTGTTCCTATTCTTCCTAATTATATTTATTAAGTAAACCATTTAAATATAAACAAAAAATAAAAAAATACGTTCTAACAAATACTTGTAGCTGAAACAGTTTTGTTTATTTATTACGAAGAAATTCTATGACTAAAATTATTGTATTGTAGAAAGGAGCAATAGCCATAAATAACCATATATTGATCGGAAACTGTTTTGCCAAAGACCTAACTCAGTTGTGGTGAGAATCTAGTAGCAATAAAAAAAAGGTGATAACATAAAAAACACTCGTATGTGTGATTTTTTTGAGTAGTTTTTTGTTTGGATTTTTTCTAGTTTCCGCTCTATATGTTTAATAATATTTGAGTTTTGCATAGTTTTATAGCATTGTAAATAATAAAGATATATGGCAGGAAAAAGTATCCTTATTCGAATTAAAACAAAATTGGAAGTCGAAATTTGATAAAAACGAAATGAAGATATAGCTGTGCCCGTCTGTCCGACTGTATGTTGAAATCAAATTTACGAAGCCCCCAAACTTAGCTTGATATTTAAATTTAGGGAAATCTACCCACAAATGGTTGAGATATGAGCTTAAAACTACGACTACCTCAATTTGTACCTATTTATACCCTACACCATCATAGTGGGGAGGGTATAATGCTTTCGTGCAGATGTTTGTAACGCCCAAAAATATTAGTCAAACACCCACCTTAAAGTATACCGATCGACTTAGAATCACTTACGATTAAACGATGTTCGTCCGTCTGGCTGGCTGGCTGGCTGTCCATGTAAACCTTGTGCGCAGAGTACAGGTCGCAATTTTGAAGATATTTCGATGAAATTTGATACATATTATTTTTTCGGATCAAGGACCAAGTCTGTTGAAACTTGCTCAAATCGGTCCATTATTTCACCTAGCCCCCATACAAATGTCCTCCCGAAATTGGACATTATCGGTCATAAATGTTTAATTTATATATGTATCTCCACAAATTCCGCTCGAAATAAGTTTTATACAAAATTCATGTCACCAAATTTTGTTACGATCGGTCCATAATTAGTCATAGCTCCCATATAGACCCGCTTCCGAAAATCACTTTAACGTTCATAAATCGCTTAAAAATGTTGGTATACACACAAAATTCAACATAGTTAACTTTAATATACACATAAATCACACGACCTAATTTCATGGTGATCGGTCCATAATTGGTCATAGCCCCCATATAAGGCCCACTTCCGAAAATCACTCAAAAATATAAATTATTTAAATTTTAAAAGAAAAATTTTTTTTGTTTTTTTACTTAGTGTAGGGTATTATATGGTCGGGCTTGACCGACCATACTTTCTTACTTGTTTTTACATTGAAATATATACTCTGAAATTTGACCTTTAACCTTTTGGAAGTAAGCTATTTTATTCACACCATTTTAAGGACAATATATTTTCATTTAAAATGGAATCAAAAATTATGTTGGACTTTGAGTAATTTCAATGTTATGGGCAATTATGTGTATATACTTTTAGACAATTTTAAAAAAATTTTCAATTTTCAAATCACGATATTTGTACATTGGAATGAGTTTCCATCGAAAAAGTTACTGATATGAGAAACGTATAGGATATATTATGTATATGGTAAATCCGACTGCTGTCCGCTTTGACATGGATCTCCCCATTTTGTCACCCAAATTTTTTACACAAATAAAATTTTTTCACCAATTTTCCATCAATTATTATTATTTCTTCATAAAAATGTTTGAAATTTGGTATTTGTATTAAGAATAACATAACCAACCGATCGATAAATATTTCGATGTTCAAGTACAGGGTTTGGTCAAAAATGCATGGACGTTCTAAAAGTATCAAAAAATTGCATGTAAGCGGCTGAAATTTATTCCAAAAATAAATAATAAAATATGTGATCGAAAAAAAATTGGTCATTCAAATTTCGGATTACATATACAGGGTTTGTCCAAATAATCACGGACGTTTTAAAAGCATCGAAAAAATTAGGTTATTCATGTAAATGCCTGAAATTTAGTCCGAAACTGAAGAATAGCATGAGTGATTGAAAAAAATGGTCGTACAAATTTCGGAATACATATACAGGGTTTGGCCAAACAAATGTGGACGTTTTGAAATTATCGAAAAATTTAGGTTATTCATGTAAAATTTGAAATTTGGTGTACATTTAAGAAAAACACACTTGATCCATCGCAAAAAATAATATAAATTGCATATAGGAGCTGGGCAAATAAACATTGACGTTATAAAAGTATGTAATTTTTGTAAATGGCTTCAATTAGGTTTATAATTAAAAATAACATAAATGATCCATTGAAAAAATTTCGACATACAAATACAAGATTTGGCCAATTCAGCATAGACGTAAATAACTGTCAAACTTACATAATTTTTGAAATTGACCAAAAAAATACAAAAAAAATGTGTAAAATATGTAGGCACTGAAATCGTTCTGGTTATTACAATGGCAGATAATTGCAGCTGAAATTTATAGTACTTACTCTTGATACTTTACAGTATTAGATGTAATTTACACTTAACCTCTAATAGCTCCATTTAATTTGTTCTGGCATTTCAAACTTTTTTTTAATTTAGTTTCTATAGATTTTAAACTAGTTCCAAATCATTTCACTTTTATATAAAAATAACAAGCAAAAACTCCTTAATAACTACATGGAATGGTTAACTGCTAACTGTTTTATAAAAGCATGCGCTAATTTGCAAAAAAAGTTAAAGAAAAAAGCACAGGCTACTACAATTCAAAAGTAAAAAATCACTTTTTTCTAATATTAAAATGACAAGTAAAAACCTTTGACTTTACAGCACTATAAATAACCATATAGTTACTTTATAGCCAAAATAATTATGATACTGTATATTCTGAAGTGTTAAGCAAAATTTGCCATCATAAGTTTATAAAAATTAAAAAAAACATGTTAATCCTATTGGTAGGATTAACAATGTTAATCCAATTGGATAGTAACTTAGACACAATTTTTAAACAAGATCGGTTAAGAACTCTCTGCATTAGAGGGGGTCTAAATTTGACATTTTGGCCAAACAGGTCTTTATTCCATTCATGTAAATTATTACCTATTGTTCTTAGCAAAATGTGTCCCAAATAGTTAAGATAGCTATTTCTACAATATTTTGGAAAAAAAAATCATCCAAATTCAAAAACATTTTAGACTTTGACTTTGGTTCATTTTGAAAAAAAAGCCAAACAAGTTTTTGATTTTGCAAAAAAAGTCAAACACTTTATGTCTTAAGTTAAAAAAATATTTATTTTAATAGATATCCCACTAAGTAACCAAAAAGCTTTTCAAGAAAAAGACCTAAGTTTTCTTTTCAGAAAACAAAGTGCCCATTTGAAAAAAAAAATCAAAAATTATTATTTTTTTTCGAAATATTTAAGAAATAGCTACATATGCATCTAAACACATTTGGCTAAGAACAATCGGTAGGTAATAAGTTACATGGATGAAAAAAGACACAAACTTTTGAAACCGGAGGACATCGGTTTCAAAAGTTTGTTCAATTGTCTCACTTCTTCCTTTTAAAAAAGCGTATGTATAGTTTTGTAACCTTTAAAGAAATGTTAAGTATATTTATTTTACTTTTGTTAAGCCTTTTACACAATTAAAGTATTGTTGTGTGGTATGATTTTGACTATAATACCAATCTCAATACTTTACTTAGGGGAATATACACACTTACACGTTCGCTCATTTATTTGTGTAAAGAATATGGTAATCCAAAAAACAAACAAAAAAAAAGCTTTTCAATAAAATCAATATTACCAGTATGTTATTTACTCTGACGTGCTAAAAAGTACAAAAAGAACATCTTTCGTATACATGAATTTGACGAATTGTGTTATACCCTTCTTCTATACTATCTTTAAAATCTTGTTAATGGAAATAATGGTTATTCTAATATTCCAAGAACAAACTAACATTTAAATTTAAAATTTTACAAATTAAAATAATTAACAATAAATTTTAAAAATAACTACAGATAGATAAATATATTTAAACCCATTTGTAGTTGAACTAAAGGAATATAAGAAAATCATAACAATTTCCATCTTACGTTCCCTATATACATAAGTATTTTAATAAAGCACGTACGTCATTAACTTTAAGCAAATAAATACTCTCATGAGTACGTTAAAATTAAAACTAAATTCTAGGTAGGTAAATTTTGTTGTATTCTTAAAAAAAAACCCCAAAAAAACAATAACTATCTCAAGAAGTTACACATGAACTAACAAACTTTGTATACAACTCAGCCCCCACAAAAGTATATTGAAAACGTGAGCAAGCAAAAAGTATAAAATTATCTAAAAAAAGAAATATATCAGCATTTTTGTTGCCATTTAATAAGAAGGTATTCATTATTTTTCATTAGGGAATACACACACTTTGCTTGTCTACATAGTATAAGATACAATAGGATGATCCCATTTGTATGGAGCAAACTAATGTTTTTCATGTTTGGAAGTAAAATTATAATTTAGTTTCTTTAAAAATACTATTTCTTGAGTTTGATCGAAGGATAAAAAAATTCCTTTATCTGGTTTTCTAATTTCTAATTTCTAATTTGTTCTTTTATCTTTCAGCTTTGATTTGAGTTAAGTTTTTTTTTCATTTAAAAGCCGTTAGACATCTGCAGAATAAATCCTATTATATCTGATTTGTCGGGTGGTTTGGGTAGCATGTTGAGTAGCCATTTGGAGATTTTTATCGAAATTGATAAGAGAATGATCGATGTGTTCTTAGCGGTATGTTTTCCGAGCAATGTGTACTGAGGTATTTTTTATTTGAAGGGCTTTATAAAGTAACAATCTCTAGGGGTATTTCAATAAAATCCGTGCGTCAGTAGGCCAGTAAGTAGGTTGGCCGTTCGAAATCACATTCAAACCCATTTTAGAAATTGTATCAAACAAAACCCGACCTTAAGGGGTAATCAGCCATGATGACAAGAATATGTGCTTGGCATTATAATCGCCAGCAGTCATATTTCATAATAAATTTTGTTTTGGTACCATACTAATATATAGTAGCCGCATTATATGGGTTTGTATAGAATTTCGCAAACTTATGAGTGTAAATAAAATAGTTTTAATAAAAAGTTTAGTTGAAAAATCAAAAACATTTTAGCCAGATGTTTTTTAAAGTTATTGCCAGAACACTGGAAAGCGACCTAGCGTGGGTTATAGGACTTGCTGAGTACATTACAAATTGTGTCAAAAAATTTCAGAAACACCCTCAAATTCAGAAGTTATTCTGAAAAACCGTTTTCAGTGATGTTCGTCAACTTATCTATCTGTAACGCAGTTAGTTTTTGTCTGACATTAAATTTTTTAACGGGCTTGGAAAGAAAACTCATCATCTGTACAACCAAAAATATGTAATATCATATTTTTTTCTGTGCGTCGTATAAAAATATGAGATAGTTATTTATCCATTTCAGACAATTTTGAGAAGTTTGGCATTGATTTGTTAGTGCATATTTTTGCATATTTGGCTATTTACAGCTTATTTTAACATATTTCGATTTTTATAGCATATTTAACTCATAACTGCATATTTTTGTTGCATATTTTCTTTTTTTTCATTACATTTTCTTAATATAATTTTATTGTTTGCAATGTAATTTTTATTTCTATATTATATTATTTTGTTAAAGTCCAATGTTAATTGGCCTAACTAGTTAATGAAATGTGAGAGTACCCATAATCGAACTTATCTTCATTGAACTTAAGGCAGCTTAGTTTCCATATATTTGAATTAAATTAAAAATATACACACACAAATATCGAAAGTAAGTTATTTAGAAATCATTAAAAAACAATAGAAATGGATATCGATAAACAAAACATTAGATGAGAACTGCAACAAATCATTCCTTTAGAGCTTAGAGTTTTTGAAACATAATTCAAATGATAAAAAATTATTTTTTAAAGCTTTATGTAGAATTGAAACACCTCAAGAAGTTTATACGGAGAATCCTCTCGCTACTGATCCGATAAACATTGGGATTGAGAAAGTAAAATATTATGCTACTAATTACTAAACAATCTTCAAGTATGAGGCAGTTTAAAGGATGAGTCATTTTAATCGACTAAGATTGTCTAGGAAACTCTACGGAAATCTGAAACAATGATTTAGTTTGAAAATTTGAAAACTTAAGTAAACACATAACCCCGTATTCATAAATAATTTTTAAATTTAAACAACATTTTAAATTCAAATTTTGTATGGAAATTTTGCTTTAAAACATGGTTTAAATTTTATTTTTTTTATGAATACGGGGATAGTAATTTATTGCTAAATATGTATAATAAAATGAATTGAATAAAACTATTTTCATATGATGTCAAAATCCATAAAACCGAAATTTAATCCTATAATAACCAATTATAATTTGTGAGCTCAATATTTTATTTACTTCTTCTATATTTTTGTAATAAAATATTGAAATCAAACAATAACCAACTATTTTTAAGTGCACATTTTTTCATATTTTAAGAGCATATTTTTCGTTTTTAAGAGCATATTTTATGCGCAAAAAACACTTTTTTTAGAGCATATTTTTGTTTCCCCTGCTCATCATGCTTTAAAATGACGTACATTTTACATTTGTAAGTTGTAAGTAATTTTTTTGTTAAGAATATCTAAAAAAAACTAAATTTATCAACTTTTTTGAATTTTAGTCGCTTTTCATTACTTATAAAAATGTATACCAATATATAAAGGCAATATAGTTTCTAACAAAACATTGTTTTAATTATTCAAATCGGATGAAAATTTTAAAAGTTATTCCACTTTTTTAGTATTTTCTCCCCCAGCCCATATGAATAAAAAAAAAAACATAAAACTACTAACTGTGCCGGCAAACAATGTTCTGCCATAGCTCACACAAAGTTTGAAGACTCCCACTATAATAGTTCTCAAGATATGCAATAATAAATTTTTATTTCGTATGGGAGGTGCCACGCCCATTGTATCTATATAGGTCAATTGTGGATCTAAACCATCCAGGGACCCATTCAAACCCACACACAAAAATTCATCGAAATTGGCCCAGCCGTTAAGGAGGAGTTCAATTACTACCACACGTACGGAAGAATTATATACAAGGTGGCGCAAAAGTAAACTTCCGATGTTTTTTTGGCTGTAATTAAAAAAAAATAATGAAAAACTTTGATTCTTCTTGTGGATTATTTTTATCTGGTCTTTTAATTTTTTTTACATCAAGTCGAGAATATGATGTCATGTAAATGGCCTCCGCCACAGTTGATTGTCATTTGAGCCCTTTTTATGGCATTTTCCATCACTTTGGCCAAAACTTCCGGCGATAGGTCCTCATATTCTTGACGGATATTGTCTTTAAGAGCTGCAAGAGTCTGAAGCTTGTTGACATAAACCCGCGACTTCAAAAATCCCCACAAAAATAAGTCTGGAGCGGTCAAATCAGGCGATCTTGCTGGCCAGTGCAAATCGCCAAAACGGGAGATTAGGCGCCCGGGAAATGTATCCTTCAGCACATCGGTTGTGGCACGTGCAGTGTGTGCCGTTGCACCGTCCTGTTGGAACCACATGTTAGCGCTCACCATTCACAGTAACCGTTTGGCCCGCGACCTCTTCGAAGAAAAAAGGTCCGATGACTCCTCCAGCGAAAACAGCACACCATGACTTTGAGCCTGTGTAATGGCTCTTCGTGGGTTACACGCGGATTTTCAGTGCCCCAGAAGCGTAAATTTTGCTTATTTACGTACCCGCTAAGATGGAAATGGGCCTCATCACTCATGATTATTTTTGATGAAAAATCATCTTCCTCTTGGTGGTGATTAAGGTCAAATAAATAGTCAGCAATATTCCGTTCTGGAGCAGTGTAGCGTAACATTGTTTATTAAAGTGTATTTCGCATGTGTTTACTACACAAATGTTAAAACAGAACTGACATTATGGGCCAATCGCAAAACCTATAGCATTTTCTGATAGGAGGATTACTTTTGCGCCACCTTGTATATAAAGATATAAAAAAATATTTTTTTTATATAAATTTTGTTGAACTTTTTTCGAAAAAGTTTAATAACTTTTGCAAGTATAACCCGATTTTAACCACTAATGTCTCGAGCTTGTCTACACTAAATTTTCTTAAAAATACTGTGCAGAAAAAATAGGGTTTCATAGAAAAAAATTTAAATAACTATTGTTGAATTTGAAAAATATTCAACAATAGCGATATTCAAAAGAAAGCGATACTATTTATAAAAACTTACTCAATTTCTTAGAATTTGTGAGTTAGAGGTACTAAAGTACTACGACCTACCCTAAAACAGTTTTTTCAAAATAACTCAAAATTTTGAGGGTGTTTCAAAATCTCTGAAAACGGTTTTAGTATGTCCTCACCTAGGCCTACAACCGCCATTAGGTCGCTTTTCAAGTTCTAACAAAAAGTGTTATTTTGTAACAGAGTGTTATCTACACGCAGAGAAAAAACATGGTTGAATGATAATTAGGTAAACATATTATTTTTATGTACAACCATTAAATGTTAAGTTTATATACGCGTAGTCATAATATGTTTAACATGCAAACAAAATATGTTTACTTTTAATTGTCTGTTTTCCCACCATTTGTGAGGGTTGGTGTTTGTCTAAGCTATGTTATTTTTACAAGTAAATTTTGAGTGTCTGTAATTCCCATTCGCTCTATAGTTTTATTTGTATATTATCTTTAACTTTCCTAGAGCGAATAACAATAAATTTGATTTAATCAATAATATTTTTATTGTGAATTTAGTACTTTAAAACTAAAACCTATTAAAATTTTGTATTTCCAAAAATAAATCTTAATAATAATATGATTATTTTGGATCATAATATGATTTAATTGTATCATAATATGATTTAATTGGGTCATAAATATGATGACTTTGGGTCATATTGTGATTGATTTATATCATAATATGATTATTTCAAAACATATTATGATTGATTTTTATCATAATTTGATTATTTCAGAACATATAATGATATTTTATGATACTAATAATGATCATAATATGTTTTGGACTACAAGCAAAAATCTGATCATAATATGTTGCTCTTAGTTTATGGTTACCACAACCATGTTTTTCCTCTGCGTGTATTACATGAATAAAAAAAATAATGCAAATTTTGTTTGTTGTAGTTAATCCATTTCGCCATTAAGAAATTCACATATCATTCAAATGTAATCATTTACATATACATTGTACCCTTACCTAATATATATACTAAATATAATAAGAAACCCATAAAAACACACCTATTTTCTCAAACATACTTTCTGCTTTATTTATTTAATGAGTATCGATGGAATTGCCGTAAAATGCTGTATTCCATCCTTAGTGAAGATTTATTATATTTTGTAAGAGCATCAGACAATGGAAAATAGAGAAAATAAATTACAAACAAAAGTAAATTTACAAACGGATGAGTGAAAGGAATTGAAGGTATTGAAAGTAATAAGAATATCTTAAATATCTAATTAAGGTAACATTTTGTTAAAACAATAGTTCATTTTCCAAACTCTGAGTTTATTTTTGTTATAAATACAAGAATTGTATTAAACCTGGTGTTATTTTCCATAACGCCGCGGGCCAAAATAAATCGCTTTAAGCTTGAAAAACTTTGTGAAAAAAGTTCGTGAGTGGACAACACTCGTTTAAAGCTGTGTACTAGCTAGGGTATTCAATTAATCGGGTTTCTGGTTTAATCGGTTAATCGAGCAAATAATTAATCGGGGTTAAGATTTAATCGGTTAATTTTAAATTAATCGATTAACCGAATAATTTCTATTTAAATTTTAAACTGAAAATATATCCACGAATTTTCTGTACTTAAATACAAAATACACAAAACTTAGCAATTCAACCAAAAAGTAATTAATTTTCTTTACTTTTAATAAAACTCGACTTGGAAAAAACTCTCTCGCTGTTTGTAGATGTTAGTAGGTGTGTTCGCGTACTTTCCAGTAAAAAATATCCAGTAACTTTATTTTAGAGAGTAAAAATAAATTACTCTCAATCTGAAAAGTAACAAAAAACAATTTGTAAAAATAAGTTGTATTTTATTATAAATTAATTTAAAACGTTTGTTTGGGCTATTTTACTTCTTTTCTTTGCAAAACTTGTAAATTGTATTAATTTTCAACTTTTTAGTTTTGTTTGCATTTGCAACAATACGTTTTAAACGTTTTTTATGTTTATATTTTTTACTGGACATTTTTTGTCCAGTAAAAAATATCAACATGTTCTCTATCTTTTAACACTCTCTTGCTCTCTCGTTACAAGTTTTTAAAAGTAAACGAACGGAATCCCGTAACTTCCAGTGATAATTTGTACAAATTATTACAAATTATCGATCAAATATGTAATTTTACTTTGACATTTGAATTAAAATTGAAAAATAAATACAAAAAAGAGCAAAAATAATAAATTTCGGTTAATCGGTTAATCGACACAAATCAATCGGTTTATTTGTTATTTGAAAATCGCCAATTTTGAATTATTCGAACAGTTAACCGACAAAAATTATCGGTTAACCGAATAACGGTTAACCGATTGAATACCCTAGTACTAGCGTACATTTCACTTCTCATTTTTCTTAATTAGAGAAATTTTTAAAGAAACTTGAAGATCTAACAACGCATCACTTCTCATTATGAGAAAATTTTAGGAAAACTCAAAGAACTAAGTTTTACTCTCTCCTCTTCACTTCCTATATTAGTAACTAGCTACCGAGCGAAGCCGGGCGGTTTCATTTAAAATCAACTATCCGCAGAAAAATTATTTATTTGTTTGGATTTTTATGTAAAATTCGTGTTACATATTTTTAATCGCACTAAAGTGTTACGTTAAGTCGACATTATGTTTACATACCAACGATAGTTGTGATGACGTTTAATGATTCATATAAACGTGAGTATTTTAGTTTTGATAGATTGTGGACGGAAGCCTGCTAGTCTAAAGCTTTGTTTTACAACAATGGCATTTGTATTACAAATGAATTTGAGTTAATTATACCCTACACCACCATAGTGCGGAGCGTATTATGCGTTTGTGCACATGTTTGTAATGCCCAAAAATATTAGTCTACCACCCACCTTAAAGTATACCGATCCGTCTGGCTGGCTGGTTGGCTGTCCATGTAAACGTTGTGCGTAGAGTACAGGTCGCAATTTTGAAGATATTTTGATGAAATTGGGTACATATAATTTTCGGCCCAAGGACAAAGCCTATTGAAAATGGCTGAAATCGGTTCAATATTTCACCTAGCCACCATACAAATGTCCTTCCGAAATTGGACTTTATCGGTCATAAATGTTTAATTTATAAATGTATCTCCACAAATTACGTTGCAAATAAGTTTTATATATACAAAATTCATGTCACCAAATTTTGTTACGATCGGTCCAAAATTAGTCATAGCTCCCATATAGACCCGCTTCCGAAAATCACTTTAACGTGCATAAATCGCTTAAAAATGTTGCTATACTCACAAAATTCAACATAGTAAACTTCATAGAGACATAAATCACACGACCTAATTTCATAGTGATCGGTCCATAATTGGTCATAGCCCCCATATAAGGCACACTTCCGTAAATCACTCAAAAATATAAATTATTGAAATTTTAAAAGAAAAATGTTTTTGCTCTTTTACTTAGTTATATGGTCGGGCTTGACCGACCATACTTTCTTACTTGTTTTTATTTGAGTTAAATTTTTTTTTTCGGAAGTGGGGCTATAGTGTAGGGTTTAACAGTGATTATGCTCTTTTTATACCCTTCACCTTCGTTAGAAGGTTCGAGAAGTTTCCTATTTAAAATCAGCAAAATCGGTCCACAAATGGCTAAGATATGAGCAAAAAACCAGGACAGCATTGATTTTTGACCTATATCTGGATTACTAAGTCATTAATATAGACAATATATATATCTAATGAATGATATTTCAAAGACCTTAGAACTACGTATATAAGACCATAGTAAGTTGGACCTACAATGGGTCAAAATCGGAAAAAATATTTTTTAACCCGAATTTTTTTTTCACAAAAAAAAAAAAAAATTTAAAAAGAAAAAAAATGTTTTTTAAAATTTAAAATAACAATTAGAAAAAAAAATTTCCAAAAAATTAAAAAAACATTTGGAAAAAAAATAAATTTTGTTTACCTAAAAATATTTGAAATTTGTATTTTGAAGTATAATTTGGTGATGGGTATATAAGATTCGGCACAGCATTAAAAGTAAAAACTTAAAGTAAGCACTAACTTAAAAATGCATTTTTGGTCATTTATTTATAAATGTTATATTTGTGAAGATTAATTTTGTTACTAACCTTCATTGACATTAAACCAATTATGCTTAAATATATTTATTCAAAATATACAAAAAATATGAACCAATATTCCTCTGGTCACTCTATAAATTCTTTCTCTTACAACATAATATGAACAAAAATAAATCAACAGAACTGTACTGCGTATGTTTTCATTCAAGAAAGCTAAATAATGAAATTACCTGTGTTTCGTTTTCATTACAGATAAGTACGTTAAACGGCCACCACGAAAGGCATACGGACGCCTAAGTGTCGATTCAGATGATGCATCCTCTGCCAAACATAAAATCGATGATCCCTTCGACGATATTGATAACTTTTCAATGATTTCGTCTGCAAACGCCAATACCAACAACTCTGCAGCTGCTACAACAAACAAACTGACAACGGAGCAACTGCACAATGGTTGTCATCACCATCATCACAATCACTCACATACCAATGATGGAGACAGTGGTGGAGGTGGTCTTGGTCTCAATGGGGATGACAGTGTTTGTAGCGGTTTAAATTGTTGTAATGGTGATTTAAATAATTCATGTATCGATGATGGTGGCCACTGCACAGCAGCCGATTGTCAAGGAAATTACGCCGATAGCAATTTATGTCAATACAATATAAACAATATTTGTGGTGGTGGTAGCGGTAGCAGTGGTACAACAACGACATTGACGAATAATGGAATTTTAAAAGGAAATTCCACTGCATCCCATTTCTATAGCAGCAAAGAGGTGAACGAAAATACAATAAACCGATTACAAGCAATGGCAATGTCGGATGATGATGACTATGGTAAATATTTGAATGTTCTTTAAAATCGGGTTAAAAAGGTTTTGTTTTTGTTATTAACTAAAACAATCATTTTTTGTGGTTTATTCAGATTTAAATTAAATTTATTACATTTTGCAAAATTAATATTGTCGCCTTGAAATATACATAAATATTATGGGACTTAACACAATAGTTAATATTTGACAACAAAATATATTAACTGCAAATATTTATTTAAACTTACATCTATTGTAAAATTATACAATGCCAACCTAATTCCCAACCTTGGGGTAAAACGAAATTACCATTTTCTTTTAAAATTTTCAATAATAGATTTTCAAATGTGATTTTCGGAAGTTGACTTTAGATGGGAACTATGACCAATTGTGGACCGATCGCCATGAAATTAGGTCGCGATATATGTATATGTCTATATAAGAGTTAAGCTAGGGCAAATATTTGCTCAAAAAGCGTAACCATTTTTTTGCACAAATTTGTGATTTGTAAAATCAAACAGCATCAAATAAAATAAAGCTAAATCTTTTGTTTTGCATCATCCTAAGTAAAATAAGTTTTTAAAATAAATAAAAGATTTCAAATTTATTTTATTAAGTGGTTACGTCTTTTTCATCAAATATTTGTCATGTGTGACCCTACCTTTACTTTAGTTAAATTTTATTTTAATAGCTACTTTTTTAAGGGATTTATACTCGTTGAAGTGATGTTCGGAAGTGAAATTTGGTTGCGTGGGTCCCTTCTATATGAAACTTCGTGTTGAATTTTTTCAATACCAACAGTTAAAGTAATTTTCGGAAGTGGGTCTTATATAGGAGCTATGGTTAATGGTGCCCCGATAGACTAGACGATAGTGTGCTCAGCTATCAATCTGAGGGTTTCGGGTTCAATTCCCGCCAGTGACTCTGGGTGTATCTGCAGACAAGCAATATTCTTCAAAGTTTGTGTTTGTTTTTAAAAAAAAAAAAAATTTTGGAAAAATGTACATAAATCAGTCACTTGGGAACAAAAAGATTCATGTGCCAAATCTTATCGAAATATCTTTAAAATTCCGACCTGTACTTTGCACCAGCCTAATGGACAACTTTAAGATAGGTGCTAGACTAATAGTTTTTATAATACTGGACAAGTGGCGGTATTGAAATGATTCCCAACAGAAAATTACTAGCCAGAGCTTCGAATTATTTATTCAATTTGAGCTTAATTACGGATATATTTTAAATAAAACTGACGTTTTATTTTAATTTTTCTCGAAATAATTAGTTAATTTTTTTCCCTAAATTTCTTGTCAAAATGAGAAAAATTAGTAGTCATTTTTAAAACTTTGAGGCACTTTCGGCACGGGAAGGCAAAGTCCGATTGAGCTAATACTTTTTTATTTTTACACTAAAAGGAACAATTCTAGATGAGAGCACTTAAACATTTTAAGAAAAAATGTTGCCCTTTCACAAAAATTACCCTATTGGGCTGTTGTATCGGGGCTGGGAGAAATAATTAACCGACTCTAACCAAATTCAACAGGCTTAGTCCTTGGGTCAATATAAATTTTGTGGAAGTATCTTTAAAATTACGATCTGCAGTTTTATTACAAGGTTTACATGGACGGACGAAGTGGTGTACGAAGTGAAGAGCTGTAAACAGCTCTTTTTTTAAAAGTTCAACAATTAAAAGTTCAACAATTCTCAAATCATTTAATGTATATTTGACCTGGAAAGATTTTACATATAAATTATTCTATAATTTCTGCAAAACTTATATTTATTTTTCAATACCAAATTTTACAAATGAGTTTTTTCTCAGTTTTAATTTCAACCCCCTAAAATTTAAAAGAATTAAAAAATATATTTTTCGTTTCGGTTACTTTAATGGTTTAATGTGCTGTTTTTCTATAGCGAACGAGTACTTTGAGTGGAAATGTAACATGTGTTTTGTTATTGTAACAAAAACAAAATACATGTAAAACGTCCACTCAAAGCATTTGTTCGCTATAGAAAAACAGCAAATAATGTGTGGAAAAATTTAAAAAAAATATCACGTGTTCAAGAATGTGTTAAAACTGCAATTTTATTGCAGTTTTAAAGAAATAAACTTTACGTTCAAGTGTGTTGAATTCACATCAGTGATGGGATTTGTAACACAATTGTGTAATTTAGGCACTACTTCGTTTTGAGTTACTATATTGGCAATTTTTATACGTATCAAAATAAATCTAAAGCAATTGTTGTGAGCATTAGTTTCGGAAATGGATATTTAAATTTATTAAGTTTTCTTTGCTGAGCAATATTTAGAAAATAACGAGGTTAATTTATCAATCCGATCAGATACATATTGATCAAAATCATTATTTTCAATGTGATGAGTTCGTTAAACATTATTATTTCCACATTTAGGGCGGTGTATTGAAGATCAAATGAAATGTTATATTCAGATTAATTAATCTATAAATAAAAAGAAACTAACTTAAATCCACCTTTATGTTTTTGGGTTCTACACCATTTCCAATTGTATTTCAGAAGTTTCTAATTGTATTTCAGAAGTTTCTAATTGTATTTCAGAAGTTTCTAATTGTATTTCAGAAATTTCCAATTGAATTTCAGAAATTTCTAATTATGTTTCAGAAAATTCCAATTCAATTTCAGAAATTTCTAATTATAATTCAGAAATATCCAATTGAATTTCAGAAATTTCCAATTATATTTGAGAATTTTCTAATTCAGTTTTAGAATATTGCAATTATATTTCAGAATTTTCCATTTATATTTCAGAAATTTATAATTGTATTTCAGAAATTTCCAATTCTATTTCAGAAATTTCCATTTGTATTTCAGAATTTTTAAATTTTACCTAAAAAGTTTCTAATTGTATTTTAGAATTTTCCAATTGTTTTTCAGAAATTTCAATTGGTAGTGCTAGTAGAATTTTCTGAAATACAAATGGAAATTTCTGAAATACAATTGGAAAATTCTGAAATACAATTAGAAATTTCTAAAATACAATTAGAAAATTCTGAAATACATTTGGAAAATTCTGAAATACAATTGGCAATTTCTGAAATACAAATGGAAGTTTCTGAAATACAATTACAAATTTCTGAAATATAAATGGAAAATTCTTAAATATAATTGGAATATTCTGAAATTGAATTAGAAAATTCTGAAATATAATTGGAAATTTCTGAAATTCAATTGGAATTTTCTGAAATATAATTAGAAATTTCTAAAATACAATTAGAAACTTCTGAAATACAATTGGAAATGGTGTAGTTTAAAGTTCGTAATATTACGAACGTCAGAAAATGTCACATTTTGTTATCAAACTAGTGAGTAATTTATGAATAAGAAAAAGAAAATTGTAGCTTGCTGTATGTGTTGAGATGTTGAGTCTCCTTAGCGTTGGAATGATTTATTTTTAAAATTTTTCTAAGCTGTTTGTAGGATTGCTGAGCTAAACCCACCAATTTTGGACGCTCAAGCTAGCAAATAAAACAACATTCGTAAATTAAACTTCATTTAATCTCAAATTTTCAAGTAAAGAGCCATTAAAAATTTAGGAAATCTGCCAGATATTGCTAAGAAAATAAGTAATCAGTTAACTTGGAGTTTTCTCGACCGATCTTGTTGAAAAATTATGTCTGATTACTATCCGATAGAACTAACCTTGGTGAAACTTTCATACCGAGACATCGATTTCAAAAGTTGGTACACTTAACATGAAATCCCCCAAAAATATTCTGAAATGACCAACTATACTTTCTTACTCGTTTTAATTTGTATGACAATTTTTTAATTTGTTTCCAAATAAATATAATATACATAGAGAATAGACATAGAGCGGAAACTCTGCTATCAAAGACCTAACTCAGTTGTCAGAAACCTAAGTTGTGAGAATGTATTAGTAGAAAAAACTATGTGAAAACAAAAACAACACTCGAATGTGTGATTATTTTGAGTAATTTTTGTTGTTTGAATTTTTTTCTAGTTTCCGCTCTATGTTTCTCTATGATAATATATTTCTAAAAACGTCAAAACAATAGAAACAATAGCAACAAAAAAATATGTATGATACTTTAACACTTAATGAAAGTAATTAAAATTTTATATAAGCAATTTGCATAAATCTGAATAACAATCAAAAAGCTACAGAAAAAAACTAAGTTATAAATCACATGTTTTAACAATCCTTAATAATCTAAATAAATTTTCAGATGAATCTCTAACTTGTAATGTCTGTGATAGAGCATTCCATTGTCACAGACAACTGGCATCACATCAACAAAAGAAACGACATTTCGGGTAAGAATTTAACTTTTTTTTATTTCAGAATTTCATATTTTTGGCAAACAGACACGAAATCCAAAATATTACATGAAATTCTCGCTCTGATTATATATAGTGATTGATTGATGGCTTAATTAAATTTCATTTTTCTTTCTTGTTTTTTTCTTCTATTCTGTTAATAGATGCGGCGGATGTGATAGTTTATTCCCTTCGCTTATGCTGTTAGAACATCACAAAGAGGAATTCGAGCACTGGAGTGATGATGAGATTAATCGACGTGTTTGTTGTCGTCGCAATCGTGGCGATGATTATTTCACGGATACGGACTCATTTACCAGCGAGGCGGAGAGTGAAGATTTGGAGAGATTACTTTAAGCACAAAACTGTAGAAACCTTTTTTTTGGTTTGTTATAATTGAAAAAAAAAACATATCCATTTAATGATGTTTTTCTGACATTCTGTGTATAGATGAGCAAACTATTTTATGGCAAAAGTATTTTTGTATGAGTTTTAAAGTTGTGAATGTAGGATACGTAATTTAGTTTAGTATAGTTATACCCTACACCACCATAGTGGGGAGGGTATTATGCGTTTGTGCAGATGTTTGTAACACCCAAAAATATTAGTCTAACACCCACCTTAAAGTATACCGATCGACTTAGAATCACTTTCTGAGTCGATTAAACGATGTCCGTCCGTCCGTCCGTCCGTCTGGTTGGCTGGCTGGCTGGCTGGCTGGCTGGCTGGCTGGCTGGCTGTCCATGTAAACCTTGTGCGCAGAGTACAGGTCGCAATTTTGAAGATATTTCGATCAAATTTGGTACATATTACTTTTTCGGCCCAAGGACCAAGCCTATTGAAACTGGCTGAAATCGGTCCATTATTTCACCTAGCCCCCATACAAATGTCCCCTCGAAATTGGACTTTATCGGTCATAAATGTTTAATTTATCTATGTATCTACACAAATTTCGCTCCAAATAAGTTTTATATATACAAAATTCATGTCACCAAATTTTGTTACGATCGGTCCATAATTAGTCATAGCTCCCATATAGACCCGCTTCCGAAAATCACTTTAACGTGCATAAATCGCTTAAAAATGTTGGTATACACACAAAATTCAACATAGTTAACTTTAATATAGACATAAATCACACGACCTAATTTTATGGTGATCGGTTCATAATTGGTCATAGCTCCCATATAAGGCCCACTTCCGAAAATCACTCACGAATATAAATTATTGATATTTTAAAAGAAAAATATTTTTACTCATTTACTTGGTGTAGGGTATTATATGGTCGGGCTTGACCGACCATACTTTCTTACTTGTTTTGGTATACATATTTTCAAAACAAAACCTGGAATTTTTTATACCGGGGTTTTAATAACCAATATTTTATATGTTTTGAATATCAAAAAATCTTGTTAATGTTCTAACTAAAACACATTTTGATAAGCAAACTCTCAAAGTCAACTAACATATTGAGATCATCCATCCAAAAATGGACAGTAGTCGGATTTGTCATTTCCGATTTTAACGAAATATACCCTTACCGGTATACACTTACCGGTTCACAAATATGACGCCTTGATAGTTTAAAAAATTTCACTAAAGTGTGGGTACATAGCTTCTGAATCATACAATTTGTCCTACAAAAATATATGAACAAATCACTTTGTTTTTAAAAAGTTCAATTCTTGAGATATGTATATAAATACCTATACAAAATGTGTTATTTTGTGACTTGAAAAATAAAAGTTCATCTGAAACAGTTATTATTCAACGTAAGAATAAAAGTTCGCATAAAACTCTTACAAAAAAGATTTTTACATAACCGTCATAAAAAAAAAACTCATTTGAGGAGTTTTATTTTTCCCGTCAGGAAAACAAAAACTCAATTGAGGAGTTTTATTTTTTCCGTCAGAAAATAAAATTCATTTGAGGTGTTTTATTTTTCCGGTCAGAAAATAAAACTCATTTTATGTAAATTGACACCTAAAGCTTGCTGCTAGTCAGATCATTACAATAAAGGACGTTGCATTTCAATTGCATAAATTGTCATTAAAATAAAATCAAGTGGGATTTTAATTTGTTATTGTTTTATTCCCATTATCAAATTGTTGTTTTTTTTATTCTTAAACAAATAAATTACTACAAACATTATATCAGATAGACTCCATAAAGAAAGATACTGAAAAAAAAGTAGAAAATAAACGAAAAGAGTTTTATTTTCTGATGGGAAAAATAAAACTCCTGAAATGACTTAATTTATGACGGAAAAAATAAAACTCCTCAAATGAGTTTTTTTTATGACGGCTATTTGAAACCCTTTTTAAAGAATTTTATGCGAACTTTTATTATTCCGTTGGAAAATAACAGTTAACTGTGGAGTTGAGTCAATACCAATCAATTGGTATATAACAGTATAGGTCTCCGTTGACTCTAACATAGAGAGTTTTTGATTTAAAATTTTCTAGATAACCGTTATTTACGGCCCATTTGTAAGAATATAGAAGGGGACTAACAACATATAGATATATCTTAAAAAATTTTAATTTTATATCAGAAGAGTTGACTTTTGAACTTTTGTAAAAAATGTGACTTATTCATAAAGCCTTAAGGGATATATCTTTATCTTTAAAAGTTACATGGATTTATGCAGGTACACATTTGAGAATTTTTTTCTAAATTTTCAAGTCGTCATATGTTTGGACTCAAAAATGATACTGTTTTCTGTCCGCTTCGGACGAATTCTACTTTTTATAACCACCATTAAAGATATAGGATATATATTGATTTTTTCTTTCAATTTAACACATCAAAATATTTGTCGCAGACCCACGTTAGTATATATATTTTGGGTCCTCGTAAGATTCTAAGACGATTTAATTTAAGTAATACCTACTTTTTAAATATTTTGATTATGCGGCAGTCCTTATACAATTTTGCACAAATTATTTCGAAGCCCTCTGAAATTATAATGCAAAGTATTTTGAAAATCGGAAAGCATTCGTCCCTAATTCCCATGCAATGTCACCTTGAAATGACTTTAATATTAATAATTGTCATATAATAATAATAATTATGTAATTAAATTGGGCATAAACAAGTTTTATATGAACGTAAATCTTTCTACCTATTTTTGTGATCGGTCCATAATTGTCCTTAAATAATTTATATATAATGATATTAACATGAATTTCGACATAACTCATTTAAAGTTTTAAGAAATTAATCACTCTATTAAATTCTGTACAGTTCGGACCATAACTGATTCAAATCCCCAAGAACGACGAAACTACATATTGATGGTGGGTATACAAGATTTGGCACAGCCGACTGTTGCATTTTGCGCATTTCTTATGGAATAAAAATAAAACTAATAAAGCAAATCCAAAAATGTTTTCTGTCATTTATTTTATGTTTAATATGTAACTAAATGAATTACAATTCAAAACAAAAAAACATCCAGTTCTAAATAAAACAAGTAAATTTTTTTTTAGTTTTTAATTTTTTTTTTTTGGAAAAAAAATGTATGACAAAAAAAATTTGTTAATGAAAAAAAAATTCGGGTTAAAAAATATTTTTCCCGATGTTGACCCATTGTAGGTCCAACTTACTATAGCCTTATCTACATCGTTGCAATGGACTTTGAAGTATCTATCATCAGATATCCATATTGTCTATATTAATGACTTAGTAATCCAAATATAGATAAAAAATAGGTCAAAAATCGAGGTTGTCCCGGTTTTTTTGCTCATATCTCCGTTATTTATGGACCGATTTTGCTGATTTTAAATAGATAACTTCTCGAAAGCATGTCTGACAGAATTATTGAAGATTTGGATCCCGAAGATATCTGGGGTCATCAGCAAATTGATTTCAACAGACAGACAGACAGACGGACATGGCTTAATCGACTCCGCTATCTATAAGGATCCAGAATATATATACTTTATATGGTCGTAAATGAAAAATGTAGAAATTACAAACGGAATGACAAACTTATATATACCCTTCTCACGAAGATGAAGGGTATAAAAACAGACAAAACTAAAATAACTCGCATGTACTCAATTATGAACCCCACAATAAATTTAGGGAAGATTTTTGTGATTTTTTAAATTTTTTTTCAAAATCCGTTATTATTTCAAAAGATGAATGTGAAAAACACAAAGATGATTACGTATTGGGGTCGGGATATCGAACTGGACACTATTTCGGTAGAATTTTTTTGCTTTAATTCGGCGTCCTGATGTAAAATAACTTCTTCGATATCTTCGATCGATATCTCTTATCTACAAAATGGCAAGTATATAAATTCGGTATGATTAGTCTTCAATATACGCAGATAGTCTTCTTAACTTATTATTTCGCCGATTGTTTCAAAATTGGTGACACAGTAAGGAAACAATAAAACACGGTAATGATATGTGGTTGCTTTATATGGTGCCACCTTGGACTCATCACACCGATTTTGTAGTCTCATCATCACGATTTTATATATAAAAGAGGAAATCTTACAGAAGAAGTAATTTTTCAATAAGATGGCGACCCAATGCACACGTTAAAAATCGTTCCTAGAAAAATTTCTTATTAATGCAGTTATCAGATCAATGTCCTAAGTTCAATCCTATTGAGAATTTTTAGTGAATCGTGAATTGGCGGTTGAAACAATACCGATTACCTCCTTCCAATTTGAACGATTTTTAGCAGCGGATTGAGCACGAGAGTGAGAGTATTCCAAATAGAGTTAATGAAAAATTGGTGGAAAATATGCCAATGCATGTAAAAATTTATTTACGTAATTTTAAAAAATGCAATTCTTCCTTAAAGTTATTGTGGGGTTCAAAATTGAGTACATGCAAGTTATTTTAGTTTTATCTGTTTTTATACCCTACACCACCATAGTGGGAAGGGTATAATGCGTTTGTGCAGATGTTTGTAACGCCAAAAATCTTGGTCTAACACCCACCTTAAAGTATACCGATCGACATAGAATCACTTTCTTAGTCGATTAAACGATGTCCGCCCGTCCGTCTGGCTGGCTGTTTGGCTGTCCATGTAAACCTTGTGCGTATAGTACAGGTCGCAATTTTGAAGATATTTTAATAAAATTTGGTACATATAATTTTTTCGGCCCAACGACCAAGTCTGTTGAAACTTGCTGAAATCGGTCAATTATTTCACCTAGCCCCCATATAAATGTCTTCTCGAAATTGGACTTTATCGGTCATAAATATGTAATTTATATAGGTATCTACACAAATTCCGCTATAAATAAGTTTTATATGTACAAAATTCATGTCACCAAATTTTGTTACGATCGGTCTATAATTAGTCATAGCTCACATATAGACCCGCTTCCGAAAATCACTTTACCGTGCATAAATCTCTTAAAAATGTTGGTATATACACAAAATTCAACATAGTTAACTTTCATATAGACATAAATCACACGAACTAATTTCATGGTGATCGGTCCATAATAGGTCATAGCTCCCATAAGGCCCACTTCTGAAAATCACTCACGAATATTATTGATATTTTAAAATAAAAATGTTTTTGCTCATTTACTTGGTTAGGGTATTATATGGTCGGGCTTGAACGACCATACTTTCTTACTTGTTTTATTTAGAACTGGATGTTTTTTTGTTTTGAATTGTAATTCATTCTGTTACATATTAAACATAAAATAAATGACAGAACAAATTTTTGGATTTGCTTTATTAGTTTTATTTTTATTTCATAAGAAGTGCACAAAATAGAAAAATGTACTCATTTGTGCTCCCCACTGTAGATGCAAACACTCTTTAAACAGCATAAAAATCGTACATACTTGTTAATTTTTTTTAAAAAAATCCATAGTTTTAATTTAAATTTTTTTACATTTGCAATTTTATAATAAAGTACCCCAACAATACAACTTTAAAATTAAAAAAAAACACAAATCTCAAAAGGAGTAAAACTGTAACAGAAAACAATCTGTTCAATCATATCAAAAGAGAAACAAAAAATAAATAGAATTTATTACAAAACCAAAGAAAAAAAAAAACAAACAGAAATAAATGAAAAAATAGTAAATGTAAATTTATAACTAAAATATACAAAAATCTAAAGAATAATAAAAATTGCATATTTTATATAAAGGGTATTCACATAATAGTGTAAATGAGTATTCTGAATGGTTGTTATTTATAAGCTAGAGTCATTGTGAATACCTTTTTTTAAAATAAATTAGTTACCTTTTATATTAATATGAGTGTACAATACAAGAATACACTTTAATATTTACTTTACGATATTATTTAACATTGTTAACAGGGTTTTTTCATGTACAAAATTTTATAGCTTAAAGTCTCGCTATATCATAATTAACAAACATATCCAGGTGTACTAGTTAATGATGGCAACAATTCATATTTTTTACATTTTATTAAATAAAATTTAATTTTTCAATTATGACATAAAGAGACTGTTAGAACCCTAATTTATTTAATTATGTTCTTTTTGCTAAAATCTTATAACGAAACCAAATCTTCAAGAATAAATTATATTTCATAACAATCATTTCATATATTCTTATGTAGTATGTAATAATGTGTACTATTTAGATGTTATATAAATACATATATATTTAGCAAATATATTAAATAATAAAGCAAAGTTTATTTGTATATGTAACTATACGTGTGTATGTCTAAATAAAATATTTAGTTTCTTAAAAAAAAAAAAATATGAACTGTTTTAATTGGTAAATGGTAAGTAGTTTTTAGTAATTTTAATCTATACATAAGAAATAATATTATATATCTAATTTTAATTCAAATCTAGTAATAAAGTTTAGTCGGTCAAGCCCGACCATATGATGCCTTACACCGAGTATATGATTATAAACTGTTTTCTTTTAGTAATTATAAGGGAGTTATGACTTATTATGGACCGATCGACATAAAATTATGGGACATATCTTCTGAAAATATGAAACTTATTTGTGTTGAATGTTATATGGATATCATTAATTTTAAGAAATCTATACTAGGGCGGCCCTTAATAAACAATAATTTTTTTTCAGTTTTTCAGGCTTCCTACTAGGCCTTAATATATATTTTTTAATAAATGTTGTAGGTCTCAATAAGTGTAAAAAATAAAAATAGAAAAATATAATATTTTTCAATGGTCTACAATGGAAGCAGAATGCACTGTAGAACGAGTGTATGATGACGAATAGTTATTTCAAAACAAATATGTATATGGGGCATTTCATGTCAAGTGAACCAACTTTTGAAATCGATGTCTTCCGATCGGGATGAAATTTGCACCAAGGTTAGTTCTATTGAATAGTAACTAGGGATTTTAATTTCCCGACCTTTTTTGATTCCCGGGAATCGGTAAAATTGTCCTCTACATTCCTGGGTACCCATCAATTCCCGAAATATGTAATAATACTGTAAACTATGTATATTATAGCAAAATGTCATATACAAACTTAGTGTTATAATCATTATATATAGAACTTCGTAGTAATTAATTCAATTTGAGCTTAATTCACTAAAATCTTAATCCGTAATTAAAAAATGTCAGCCTTTCATTTCATAAATCCATTCCCAATATCTAATTCTTTAGCTTACTTCAAAGGCTTTATTTAATTAAATTGAATTAATTAAGTTAATTAATACCAGAATTTTTTCAAACTTTGAATGATTAAATTTTTGTTGATTCAAATCTACTACAAATTGAGTTAAAATGTTTTTTCTTCATTCAGTTTTATTTAACTTTTAATCATTTTCAAAATGAATTAAAATAAAATTTCATAATCCTTTTAGTAAAAGGAACGAATTCAATACATTTAACTGAATAGTTAAGAGATAACATTTATGTTGATATCGATAATTTCCAAATTATTGGATTCAAAGGTGAATTTTTATGATACAACATCAGCAAAACACACTCATTATAAAGCTGACATTGTTACCAAGGACTATTGCTGTATTTCCTTTCAAGGCCAAAATCAATTCTATACTTCAAATTACCTTCAAAAGTAGGGGACTTTGTTCTACTAGAGGTTTGTGGTATAATTCACACTGGTCCATCTTGAGATTGAAGATTATTCACCTTTATTTCTAGATCGTGCAGCTTTCCATATGCTTTTTTAAATGTTCATTCGAAAAACCCCAAATAAATAATAATAATAATAATAAGTGGTCTATTGCTGCCGAGATATAAACTGTAAAAAATAAACTTTTCACTTTTTTTAAAAAAAAAAATAGAGTTCTAACATGTTTTCTTTGTAGTTTCGTCAGTTTTTAATACCCGGGAATCCCGACTAAAAATCCCGGGAATCGGGTAGTGCAAAATTGGCAAAATTCCCGGGATAAAAATCCTAATAGTAACTCATACACAAAAGTTCGATTTTGCAAAAAAAAAGTCAAAAATTGTATGTCTTGAGTTAAAAAATATTTATTTTGATAGATATCCCACTCGTATCCCACTAACCGACCAAATAGGTCTTAAAGGAAAAGACCAAAGATTAAGTAAGAGAGCCATATTCGGCTGTGCTGAATCTTATATACCCTTCACCAAATTATACTTTAAAATAAAATAAATTTTTTTAGAATTTTTTTTTAATTTTTTTTTTTTTTAATTATTTTTTTTTTTAATTATTTTTAAAATTTTTTTTAAATTTTTTTTGTAAAAAAATGAATGAGAAAAAAATTTGTTGATGAAAAAAAAATTCGGGTTAAAAAATATTTTTCCCGATTTTGACCCATTGTAGGTCCAACTTACTATAGCCTTATCAACATCGTTGCAATGGACTATGAAATATCTATCATTAGATATCCATATTGTTTATGGATGACTTAGTAATCCAGAATAGATAAAAAATAGGTAAAAAATCGAGGTTGTCCCGGTTTTTTGCTCATATCTCCCTTATTTATGGACCGATTTTGCTGATTTTAAATAGCAAACTTCTCGAAAGCATGTCTTATTGAAGATTTGGATCCCGAAGATATCTGGGGTCTTCAGAAAATTGATTTCAACAGACAGACAGACGGACATGGCTTAATCGACTCCGCTATCTATAAGGATCCAGAATATATATACTTTATAGGGTCGCAAATGAAAAATGTAGAAATTACAAACGGAATGACAAACTTATATAAAAAAAAAAAAGTCAACAAAGTTTTTGATTTTGCAAAAATAGTATGTTTTGAGTTACAAAATATTTATTTTGATAGATATCCTACTCGCATTCCAAAAAGCGACCAAAGAGGTCTTCAAAGAAATATCTAAGCTTTATTTTAAAAAAGTTTTTGATTTCGGAAAAAAAAAATATTAAAAAAAAATTTTTTTTAAATTGAAGAAAAAGCTATCTAAGCTATTTGGAACACATTTTGCTAAGAACAATAGGTAATTAGATATATGAATAAGAAAAAACACCTGCTTGGCCAAAATGTCAAATTTTGACCCCCTCTAATTCAGAGAGTTCTCGACCGATCTTGTTGAAAAATTGTGTCTGAGTTCCTATCCAATTGAACTAACCTTGGTGCATATTTCATCCTGATCGGAAGACATCGATTTCAAAAGTTGGTTCACTTGACATAAAATGCCCCATATACATATGAATATAATGTTTAACTCATCAATAAATTCATTTGTGATTTAACTTTTGAAATTCCTATGAACTTATATAATTATTTTTAAATATATGTTAATATAGATGAATAAAAAGTTTTATGTTTATCAAACTTTTACACAAATTATAGTTCTCATATTTAAAAATATAAATTTTGTAAAAGAAATTGCTAAGAAGTTTTCTTTGATTTACACAAAATCAATAATATGTTGCTTGACTGGTTTTTGAAATAAACGGTTACATGGTTATGCAAATTTATTTAATTTCACCCAAATAATTTAAACAACTTTTGTATTGTATTTTAAGTGGTGGGTAAAACTAAACTATGTCTTTTGTTATTATAGCTTTCGTATGTGCAAAAAGAAAAGCTTTTAAGCTTTTGTTGCTATAAAATTTGTCTCTTCTCCATGGTAGAGATGGCAAATGAAATATACAAATTAGACCATCCAATATTAAACATTTTACGTTTTCGGTTATGATATTTTCCCAATTTTTTCTACAAAAACCTTTACGAAAATATGAGAAGATTTATTACATGTAAAGTATTGTTTGGAAATGGATTACTAACCTGTTGACATTCTAATTTTTAGTATGCTTAATGTATTTATAAAACTTATTTGTGTTAAATTGTATCGTGAGCTATAACCCACTATAGTGGTGGAAATTTCTTTAAATAAAACTACATCCAATTGCAATATGTACATATAATTCTTCTCTAAATAGTTATTTCATTTAAATTATTTATTTGTATTAATGTTAATACAATAGAAGAAATGTATTCATATTTTACATTTAACGCTTAAATGCATGATTTTTACTTTTATTTTTCTATTAAAGTATCAAATATTTAGTTGTTTTTTATTTATTATATTACCTTTAGCTTTAGTTAGATTTAGAATTTCTTTAGCTGAAACATTTCGTACTCCATTTGATTTTTCGGAATTAGAACCTGAACAGTAAAACAGTTTTGTAATATGTAACTGCCATAACTCTCATTATTTAAAATAAAATATTATAAAGATAACATTAAACTTCTAATTTATTTATATTTTGTAGATGTTCGAAAAACATTTGTTAAAGTTTAAATTTATGATTCTCAATACATACATATATTATTTCAAAGTACCAAAGTATAATTTTTAAATTGTACCAAGTAATGTACAATTATAGTTTTCCAAATCAAATTGAACGAAAAAAAGTACACCTATATAGACGTTGCCATCCCTGTTTTATGGCATGTACATAACAGAAAGCTTTAATGAAATAATGACTCTGTTAAATACAAGTTAACATTTTTTAGTGCTTTTTGTAACAATGAACGTTTTCATTCGCTATTAACAACAATGCTTTTGTATTTTTATTAATGTTCTGTAAATACTGAAATTTACATCAAGGAATGTTTAAACAAACTATGCTTCCATTCACAAGACTTCTTAATGTGTCCACTAATTTTTGGCCTGACTTGGCATACTGATCTCAGTCCTTATTTAACGTTTCCTAACGCAAATAAGTCTTATATCGTATTATACTACAACAATTTTGTGACAAATCTTCTATAAATATATGAATATCACAACCAAGTTTAACGGGGATCGTCCATAATTGATAATGGCTTCATTATACAGCTCATTTCGAAAAAATATTTAAACTCTTAAATTTGTTAATAATAACACTAAACTCGTCACAGATACTTAGATAACATTAAAAATATACTGCTAAATACTAAGAGGACCTATAACTTAATTATTGTTTTTTTTTTTTGACTACATACTAAGTAAAAAATAAAATATTTGTGCCAAATATAACAATATTACCTGTTTAAATTTTACTATTTTATACTGAAACAATAAAAATAACTCATAGAAGTTATAACTTAAAAAAAACATTTTAAAACGATTGTTCAATAATTCAATTTTGTTTATCTATTTGTTTTATCAGCTATTATTTGGACAACTGTGTTTTAGTTTCAATAAAATTAGTATATTTTGAACATTTAATTGTACATTTAGACTGGTTTTATAAATCACTAATTTAATAAAAATTTTGCTTAAAGAATGACATTTGTTAAATAGTTATATTAATATTACTAATATCCGAAAGTATAGAACGGAATGAGAGAGAAATGGCAATAAACAAATTAAATAAAATTACTCTCTTTTCACACTTATATGTAGGTGATACAATAACAAATTACATGGCAATACATTCTCAAGAATTATGTTCTCTGCAACAGACTTGGGGTTTTGGCTCTCAGTTACCTATCCTGCTAGATATCATATATGTCCGAAAGTTTTTTTGAAATTTATTTTTTTTTCAGGTATTATATTTTCCTGGACCTGTTTGTTTTGATAGTAAAGAGTATTTATTTGTATTCAAAATTCTTATAGCTAAAATTAGGTTAATAGACAATTATTTGGCGCTTAAACAAAATGAAGTAACAAATTATATTGCTAAATAATATCTGTTTAAACTATTGGCTATAAATACAGAAAGTGTTTATTATTTAAATGGTTAATAACTTTTTTTTGGGTGATAACTCAGTGGAGAATTTTTTTAAGCATTTTATTTTAATATTTTATGTATTTGGAAGGTTAATTTAGCAACAAATTCATTACAATTATTCACGAGTAAATAAAATGCATAGATAATTGTTTATCAATGTGGCCCTTATTGGATTTTTAATGCACCAAAGGTATAAAATTTTTCCCTGTCAACTGAAAACCAAATGCTGAAAAATTTAATAAAATTGAACAATGTTTAAAGTTACACATTCCCAGCAAAAACTTTACTTACCAAGTAAGCCAGTAAGTAATATTGGAGCAATGTACTAAAAACTTATTATTTGTCTAAAACACTAGTTATTTTTGTTCGAGATTTGAACAAATTCATGGGTCTTGCTTATAAATATACTTACATTCAGCACAGGTATAAGCAGTGTTTAAAAAGCTATGATAACTAAAATTGTTTAACTATTGCTAAAACTACTGCTTCAAAAAATGTTCAGTAACGGTAGCAGTAGCATTTATCTACTTTCATTTTCTTGATTTTTCCAAAACAACTGCTACCTTCAAAAAATAAAGCTCTAAACAGAGCAGTAGTAATAAAACATGAATTGTAAATGGAGTAGTAGCATTAAAATACAAATCATTGCTACTGCTCTATATAGAGTTATGATTTATATTATTTAGAAATAGCAGTAAAGTATTAATAAGGTAGCAGACCTAGTAGAAGAAGTAGGCGTTAGGTAGCAGTTGAGATAGCAATAGAAGAAGTCAAAAAAAGTCCAATTTCGGGAGGACATTTGTATGGGGGCTAGGTGAAATAATGGACCGATTTCAGCCACTTTCAACAGGCTTGGTCCTTGGGCTAAAAAACATATACCAAATTTTATATCTTCAAAATTGGGACCTGTACTCTGCGCACAAGGTTTACATGGACAGCTGACCAGCCAGACGGACGGACAGACAAGTTTAATCGACTCAGAAAGTGATTCTGAGTCGATCGGTATACTTTAAGGTGGGTGCTAGATTAATATTTTATAAACATCTGCACAAACGCATAATACTCTCACCACTATAGTGGTGTAGGCTATAAAAAGAAAAACAATTTTGCCTTATGTGGGAATCGAACCGACATATTATTTGCTAGTGTTTGATAGTCTGCTGCTAAGTCACTTCTCCATGTACGAGTTATTTTGTCATAAGTTAATGATAGTTTTAACACTACCAACATGTATATGTTGGGTAAACACCACTCATTACAAAATAATATATGTGGAACTAGTTGCCATTACCAAAATTCGTAAGATTTTGCTGGGTTATATTTATGCCCTAATTTTGTAAAACGTAACGCAGGGCACACTTAGAAAGGTGACTGCATCACTACAACAATACAAAAACAACAGGTACTTTGTTTTTGTTAAAAAGTAGGTGAACTGTCAAAGTTGCCTGTTGTTGTTTTTGCTTTTGGGTTTGTTGTATTTTTCGCCACAACAACCACAAGTGAATTGACAATTCAAACTGAATAAAAAAAATAATCAGCTGTTTCATCGCAGTCACCTTTCTTAGTGTGCCCTGACGTAAGTCTCCATTTACACTGTAAGATTTTTCGCGCATAAGATTTTATTATTCTTCTTTAAACTTGCATTCGCGTTTACACACAAAGATTTTTATTGCAGACAGTTTGTACATTAATGTGCATGTTTATGTGTATGTAGGTATTACGAACGAAAACACAAAACGAATTGCAAGTACATCAGAGTATGTACCCCTTTCTATGCCTCTTTCCTCTCTTGCCTATAAAGTAAACTTTCATGCGAGGAAAATCTGCATGTGTAAACGGCGACTAACGACTAACTATTTTTCAAAATTGAATTTTGTAAGACAGAACAGAACGTTCCCAAGCCATTGAAATATATATCAAAATCAAACGTTGAGAATTTTTTTTCGTTTCAATAAATTTTTCATTGATTTTAATATTTTCAAAGAAACAACATACAAATGTTTTGAATGTGAACGTGTTTTTTTTTCATACATAAAAAATATAACAATGAAATGTCTCTTTCCAAATAAATGTAAAAAAAAAACAATAAAATATTTCAAATTATTTCAATAAATTTTATTTGTTGGAAAATTAATAATAATAATTTAATTTATTTGGCAGAAAGCTGACATAAAATCAATGTTTTCAAACTTGGTAAATACGCAAATATCGTTTCGTTTTATAAAATACCAAATTTTTATTTTTTCGTTCCAAGCGAAAACGTAAACGAAAATTCGTTTGAAGATGAAATGAGGGCATTAAAGTTTCAAGATTTGGGTTAAAGTAGCATTATTTTTTAATAAATTTAAAAAATTAAATGTTGGAAAAACATTCCAATCAAAAATAATTTTTTTGTATTACATTTACCTATAGAAGTTTAAACATAAAATATAAAGATTTTCTGACAAAGAGAAAGATGAAAGAAATTAAGAATGATATTAAAATTGGAAAAAATGAAAATGAAAAGGGTTGTTTTTGTTCTCCTACAACAAGCTGGTCTCAAAAACCTTTATAATTCCATTCAAATCCGTAATACTCTAAGGGCCATTATTACAACTTGCCTTTATAGTTAAAGTTAACTTTAAGAGTACATTTTTCTATTGCTTAAAGTTACCTTTAACTATAAAGGCAAGTTGTAATAATGGCCCTAATTTGTTTAATGAAATAATTTTAATAAATTAGTGATAAAAAATAAATACATATGTATGTATGTGTCTTCGAAATTCTAATTAACAAAGTAAATATTTCAAAAATATGCCAGGTATTTCCTGCATTAAGAATGAGGCACACAAATAAATTACTACACATTTTTGTTAACTAATTAGACAATCATTAACTATTATTTATACCTACCTACAAATAAAGCCAATATTTTTAAAACACGCTTTCTTATTGTACATAAATTAGGGAAACCCAAACATTTGAATAATCCAAACTAGCTTACGTGCAGCGAAAGAAGAAATTGTTATCTATTTTATGGCAACCAAATGTCTACCAGAAACCCGTTTCTGTATAACAAATATTTGGTTTGCCTGGAAAAAAACATAGTCATATTCAAATTGATGCCAGCTATGGCCCATTTGCATAGAACAGACTTTATCTATTTGAATTAGTTATTAACCACAACGAACATGTTTTATTTTGCCTTATGATTTTTATTTTGTAGAGAGAGTTTAACCTTGAACTTGAAAAATTTAGTTGTAGTTTGTAGAAATATGAGTCGGTGTTTTTATGAAATGAAACAGAACATAATAGAATAGAAGAACAAAAGAAATAAATGGATACTCATCAGTCCATATAAGAGCATTCATTAAGTGTTTGAGCTGGCTGCTGCTGTTCAATTCATTCAATTTCAATTTTCAGTTAACAAGAGTTTGTGTTATTGTCAAGTAAACGGCTTAAAGCCAAAAAGTGAGTGATTAAGTGCATGCTGCTGTTTTGATAGTGTGTAGAGTGTTAAATAATTTTATTATTTTTGTATTATTTTTATTATAATAAAGAGGAAGTAGTAACAAGTGCTGATTTCAAGTGATTTAAATACTTCAAAATGATGTTGAGATTTTTATGTTGTGTAAGTAGTTCGTTTTTTTAATTATTTACACAGAATTCATTCGAAAATAATATATTAATTATTATTTCCCATACTATTGATACCTACATTAAATTTTATTATTAAATCAATTTGAATTGAAGTAATTTTTATACATTTTGGTGTTTTTCGAATTGAGTTATGTTTCTTAATTTCATCGAAATTAACTTGAAATTACTCTGACTTAGTGCAAAGACTGCACATTTATAAAATCCAACACTGAATTTCAAGAAAAAATGTGACAATAAATGTATGAATAAATAATTAAAATGTTCTATGTGAGTCATTTATGTTTTTAAAAAAAAAATCATTGCTATAGCAGTGAGTAAAATTAATCCAAGTGTCAAAAACCCGGAATATATTTCGGTTAAATTTTCGGGCCGAAATTAAGTAATTTTTGTGTCTTTTTAGTAATTATACCAAAATTTTTGTTATTATTTTACTATGTTAAATTGCAACAAGATCATAACTCAAATTTTTTTTGAACTGATAACTACAAAATATTAAAACATTCTATTAGTTAATTTAATAATGTTTTACTGCAACATCCGTTATATTCAATGTGAATTATGTTTATCGTCAAGATCGTAAAAACTATAACTTTTGTTTTAACGCATATTTTATTTTAATGGTTTTGTCGATCGATTAAAATCTATTAAAAACATACAAATCTCTGTTTTTATAACTATCAGGTTTTAATTTTTAAAACACACGACTTGTGTATTTATAGCACAGATAAATACAAATTGGTCGGAAACTTTCCTGTAAAAGACCACACTCAGTTGAGAATATATTAGTAAAAAAAATTATGAGAAAACAACAACAACACTTCTATGTGTGATTATTTTGTGTAATTATTTTGTTTGAGTTTTTTTATAGTTTCCGCTCTATGTGTAGTTAATATCATAGAGAATAGACATAGAACGAAAACTCTCCTGTCAAAGACCAAACTCAATTGCCAAAAACCTAAGTGGTGAGAATGTATTAGTAGATAAAACTATGTGAAAACAAAAACAACACTCGTATGTGTGATTATTTTGAGTAATTTTTTTGTTTGAGTTTTTTTCTAGTTTCCGCTATATGTTCTCTATGGTTAATAGAAAACAAATTTTCACTCGAAACTGTATTTTTTTTAATTATAATTGTAAAATATGGGTATTATTTTGACGATATTACTGACTACTTTTTAATAATATTTTAAAATTCTTAGTTCATAAACAGAGTTGTACTTCTTCACTGAAGAACATTTTTTTGTCTGGATATCTATGGATTATAATAACATGTTATTATAATCCATAGTCTCGTTATGCCGACAACAAATGAAATGTTTTTTCTTCGAACTCTACTATTTCTCACTGACAAAGGAATTTTTAAAAGTGAACATATTGAGATGATTAATACGACCGAAAATTGGAATAATCTATTCTAAAGTTTCAAATACTAACTCAGAATTTTGTTAGTAATTTCTTATAGATTTCAAGTTTGGAACTTTACCATGATAAAAATGTACAAAAGATATATTTATTGGTTGTGTTATAAACTTTATAAAAAGTGGGATGTAAAAGGTCTTGACATATAATCTAAATTTGTATAACGAATTGAGATATATGATGATAGATTTGGCATAGTGGGTCAAAAACTTCGTGCCTATTTGAATGAAACAGATGTTTTTGAATAAAAAATTCTTTTATTTTTAGTCTCCTTTGAGTTTTATCATAAAACTTTTATTAACTTTGTCCAACGTTTCTCCAATTTTTGTATCCCTTTAAAAAAAAGATAAGAGATGATCTCATAGTTGGAGTCAATTCTCGTTCCGCCGAGATATTTCTTCAGGTTTGGTAAATCGTAGCCGCTCAGAAATGCCGCTCATTGCGTGGCCTCGGCCTCCATATGGCTTCCACAATCTCTGATCGGCCAACACCATATCATAATTTTTTTTAATTGCTTCGGGTGTAGAGACCTTAACTGGGCGTCCAGAACCTTCGGCATCTTCCGTGCTTCTAAGGCCACAACGAAATTCAGTAAACCACTTTTTACCATTGAAATTGATGGTGCAGAGTTTTGATAGTATTTATCTAGCTTAGCCTTTATTTGAGCGATGTTCTCTTCAGCAAAAATTATTGCTTTATGAGGAAACGAAATTTCCTTTTTTCAATTTTCTCCTCAAGTCACGTAGTAGTCAGCTATCAACGGCTATCAAATATATACTAAATGACACAGCTTGTTCAAATTTTGACAGCAGTCAACTGTCAGATGCCTGTTGATAGGAGCTGGGCACGACAGAGCCGAGAAAATCAAAAAGTCGAGAACTTATTGACCCACCCGAGTATCAATGTCTCAAGTGTAATGTAATTTAATTCGATAGTTTGGGAGCAAGTGGTTGTTATCAAATACATATTTTATGTCAATCTGTTTATTAGTTTAGGTGTTTACAAAAGAATTAGCAAATAATTTTCACAAGTACATGGGATGCAATTAGCGATGATGTCCAGAAAAATCTTAACTATGCGAAGCTGGTGACCGAAATACACCAAAGTTTAAAACCCCTCATCTGACCGACTATATTGTGGACTTTTTTAAGCAAAATGCAATGCACACATTTTGTTTTTTCGATACTACCGATACCATTCAATTGAAAATAATTAAAATCTCTCATAACGTATTATGTTTTGTACATAATAAAGTGGCAGGAAGCCCATTCTAAGTACATGCATACATACTTTTTTCTCAGCATGCATTCAAATGAAGAATTGATATAATAAGTTTATTTTTTATTAGAATGATCATGCTAAAAAAAAAATACATAAATAAATAAATTTATTAACATCAACTCACTTCTTATGTATATTTATAGTTTGTGGCTCTAATACAATGATGTTCATTTCATTGTGCTTACGCGCTGAGTAACAACACACATATTCTTATTCTCTTTAAAAGAGCATAACAAATGTCTAATTTTTTTAGAAATTCATTAAGCATTGTTGTTGGTTGGTTTTTGGACGAAGCATAGCAAACACACGCGTTTCAATTACAATTGAACACAAAACAACAAAGTCAGAAATAAATAAAAAATTTGAGAGAATTTCGGCCGTATAATGTATATTTTTTCATTTCCTAAAAAATTTATATTACATTCATTTAATAAATTGGTTATATCTGGCAAAAATTCTA
The DNA here is from genome assembly GCF_958450345.1 of Calliphora vicina. NCBI lineage: Eukaryota > Metazoa > Arthropoda > Insecta > Diptera > Calliphoridae > Calliphora > Calliphora vicina. Next base: position 140,524,231 of record NC_088780.1, on the reverse strand, counting down.
AATCTAAACATTCTTTATTTTGTTCTTATTTTAAGTGTTTGACATTATGTTTGCTGGGTAGCTCTCTCACCAATACATCTTCATTTTTATTTTTGAACATCACTGCTCTAATACAAACCGGTTGGTCGGCAAACCAGTATCTCTTCGAAAACAATCGTGGTAGTACACAGCAGCATGTCCAACAACAAATTACCGCACCTAAAATTTATGAAAAAGAATACTTTTTCTTTAGCGCTCCAGAGGATAAAAACGAAAAAAGTGAAGCCCTGAAAAAATTTACAACTTCCCTAAAGAAACGTCAACAAGTCATATTTATTAAGAATCCCGAAAATAGTGGCTACGAAAAGGCCTTACAAAATCTAATACAAAATACCGTTCAGCAAAAGACTCACATTTATGTGCTAAATAAAGAACCCAATATTGCGGGTCTACAACAAAAATTCCAAACATTGCAGAAGAATATCCAACACAAGCCCGAAGTACACTTTATTAAGTATCGCAATCCCTCGGATTTTCAACACATTCAGTCATCCATTGTTCAACGGTATGGTGGTGGCGGTAGCGGTAGTGATAATAAAGTTGTACATACCCGTTCTGTGGCAAGTGATAATACACCAGTGAGTAAAAACTATGCTAGAAATTTCTTGCCAACAGGTGTGGATGTTGTACCCGGTAGTTCATATATACCATTAGTTTTATATTAGAAACATATGTATGTAGAGAGATACGTTCTCATAAGACAGCTTGTTAAAAGTACTTGCTGGAATTTTATTATGTGATTAATTAATTTAATGATTTGTATTTAAATATTCTTAATTAAAAACAAACAACAATAAAAATTTATTATTCTTAATAAAGTGTAAGAAATAATATGAAATAAAAAAATAACTTAAATTTAGATATTACTTAAAGCTAATCATTATTAAATGTTGGTTTATTTAAACAGTCATTTCGTGCAAAAATTTGCAACTAAGTATTAATATATAAATAAATAGCACTTAATATTGTGCTGCATAAGATATAAAACTGCTTTTCTTTTGGAAGCATTTTAAATTTTAATTCCAAATAATTTTGCTTTTGGGTATTTACTCATATTATTTTCTTGTTATACCCTTCACCGTGAGTGAAGTCATTTCGATTGTAATTTCTACACTTTTCATTTGTGACCACATAAAGTATATATATTCTGTATCGTTATAGGTAGTCATTTTTACCATACATTATTTTTAACCAATTTTTTTTAATAATAAAATTTAAAAGAAATTTTACCAAAAAATATTTTCAATATTTATCTTAAAGTAACTTTGGTGAATGGCATATAAGATTCGGCAGAGCCGAATTTAGCTCTCTTACTTGCTTGTATTTCTTTTTGTTTGCATTGTCACAGCTGATAAGATATGGTCAATAAACTATTAACAAGAAAAACTACGATTAATTCATAAAGGTGTAACAATTTGCTTATGATTCATAAATTGGTTTTTAAACAGAAATAATAATCAACCTAAGTCTACGCAAAATATGAGTATCTAATGTATGAAACACTAACACAGATACTATTATTTTATTATTTATGCATAAAAACAATTTATGATTTGTTTAGTTTATTTGTTTTAAACATTTGTATGTGATTAGAAACAAATAAACGAGGGAGAGTGATTAAACAAATGTGTTACAAGTGAGCAACAAATATCAATAACTTTTGTTATTTATTTATATTTTTTTGCTTTTGTATTGAAAAATAATTCAGTAATTACAAATATTTTATCATGTAGATTCCCCTATACTTATCGGTATTTGAAAGATAAGTAGGCAGACTTTGAAAAGACTGCATTGTTTTAGTTTTAAAATTTAGTGAGGAATACATTTTTTTAATATTTTATATAAGGAAAATATAAAATTTTGGAGATTTTTAATAAAAATGTTTTTCAACATGCTTAAACTGTTCGCATTCATAATTTTTCTCATTGCGCGCAAAAGTTATGTTTGTTTAACATTGAACATTTTAAAAAATTGTTAAAAATAAAAAATTTTATTTTATTTTTAAAAAATTTAAGTAAAGTCCTTGCAAGGGTGATAAGCTAAAATTTACTTATATTTTCACGCAATTCAGTTTATATATGTTTAATTTTCCTAATGATACCATTTGCCTTTAACATATTTGAAAAATATAACATATCTCCATAAATAAAAAAAAATAATATGGGGATGCCCAAATCTATAAGTCTCTAAAAATTATTTTATTTTTGATTTTCCATGGAGAAAAAAAATGTAGCCCCACTTTTTCCCTAGCTGTTTCTTTAATAAAATGAAAGTTGGGAGTGTCTTGTTTCGTTTAGAAGAAAAAATAGTTTTCGGAACATGATGAAAACTTAAAATTTTGTGTCGAATAATAAACGAAATATCCAAAAAAAATTTTATCTATATATGGATTTCGTTGGCGGTGGGCATGGCCGATTTTATTGAAACTCAGCACGCGTTCTTCTTTTGTTTCAAAAAATATATGTACCAAATTTCTAGACTTTTACTTGGATAGGAAAAATTTTATGCGAAAAAATCTATTTGGATTGTAATGGCAGTGGGCGTTGGGCGTGGTCGATTTTGATAAAATTTTATTTTTTTCTTAATTTAGTCCATATAATTCTCGGTGCCAAATTACCGAATTACGACCATTCCTTAAAATTTTTATAGAAAAATGTATTGCATTTGGATTGCATGGGCGGTATGCGGTGTGCATGGCCGATTTTATTTAAACTCGGCATACGTTCTTCTTTTGTTTCAGAAAATATACATATGTAACAAATTTCTAGACTTTTACTTGGATAGGAAAAATTTTATTGTATGGGCATTGGGCGTGGTCGATTTTGATAAAATTTTATTTTTTTCTTAGTTTGGTCCATGTAATTCTCTGTGCCAAATTTCAGCGCTGTACGAACACTCCTTATAATTTTTGCCAAAAAATGTATGAAGCCATCACTCTGTGTGGCTTGTCGGTCGGAGCCATTAAAACGTCTTCGTTTTTCTTTAAGTATTGTTACTTCGATGACGTTAGATCAGGTTTTTTTTACCGCAAGTCGGGTGCTATTACAAAGGTGTTGTTGGGTTCTGTTTCCTAAAATTATGATTACCGATTTGATTTTCGACTAGGGTTTGGGGTTTCCCGGATAATTTTATTTCCCGGGAAACAGGAATGACAAATTTCATTTCCCGGGATTCCCGGGAATTCCGGGAATGCTTTTTCAACTAGAAAAATAAGTAAAAAAGAAAATTGTATTATAAAATTGTGTCATTTTATTAAAAAAAAAAAGAAAAACAATGCATTACAATTCAATTGTACTCACATAAAACTAAAAAAAAGTTTGTTAAAATATTTGGCGATCACTTGATACAATTAAGTGTCACAAAATTTTATAAATTGTGAGCGTACCTTTATAATTCGATGTCGATTAATATGTTAATGGGATTTGTAATGCACTTTTTAGCTTCTTTCTTTTGATTGCTATATTTTTTTATATAAAATATACATATTTTAAAATAAAATTAAATTCATTTCCAAAACAAAAATATCAAATGTCATGAAATAATATCCAATTCAAAATTACCTCATATATGTAGTTTAAAAAGAGAAAATAATTAAAAAATAGTTCTAATGTATTTTGTTTTTGGTTTCTGCTAAACTGCTCTTGAATATCGCTATTATATCATAGAAATACTGTCATGTCCGTCATAGAACTATTTTTTAAAAAATTTATTTATCAAAATAACTAATGGATTTCCCGGGCGGGAATTCCCGGACCCCAAACTCTACTTTCGACTTTAATCCGTGTAATTCCAGCGAGTTTAAAAACACGGTTGGATATTTAAAGACATCATCTTGCAAAGTAAATTTGATTCTTTAAATTCAATTCGTTGACATCAATGTTTATCGCACACCTTTCGGATTTTGATTCGGTGAACTGGAAGAAAGCGACGGGAAATTGAACGCAGCCATTCGAAATGTCAACCGGGATTTTGTCGTTACCAATGTCCACACATTGTCTGAAAAATACTTCTCCAGATTGATCGCTCTGCAGCTTGACACGTCAATTTGAGTTTCTTGACTTGTTTCCGCAAAACGGACGACTTCAAATATGCATTAAGTTCATCGGCTGGCGTTTACCGTGGATTCACTGGCAATGTTTGCATATTCAATTGCAAATGAGCAGTTCGACCGCCTTCCAACAACATAGCTTTCACAACTTTCATAAGTGTGTCGTACGCATACAGGCAGAGAAAAAATATAATTGGGCATGGTTACTGTAACCATTTAAATAGTCTTACAAGATTTTTAACAATATTATAGTCACGGTAACTATTTACATGATTGTGGTAACCATAATATGGTTAATTTATGATTTACATGATTGTATCAACCATATATATGGTTACAGTAAACAAGTATATGTTTGTGACAACCATATTTATGATGAATAATTTTATCATAATATGTTGTTCTCAGATTATGATAAGCCTTAAGCCGAGAGTAACATAATATGATAAGTCCTTCAGTAACCATATATATGGTTGATACAATCATGTGAATCGTAAATTAACCATATTATTGTTACCACAATCATGTAAATAGTTACTGTGACTATAATATAGTTAAAAAACTTGTAACAATATTGAAATGGTTACAGTAACCATGCCCAACTATATTTTTACTCTGCGTGTAGTTTTGTTGTCGATTTAACTGTGGAAAGTTTGTTCGAACTGATTCCCTCAGGACATAGCAATCATATTGTTTTTCGCGTCGCAACTCATAATCGGAATGTCCAGATCAGAATCTTTTGCACTCAGTTTTGCAAATTGAGTAGGAACTCAGATAGTGTAAAGGTACCTTTAAATTGCAAAACTATTAAATTGGCATGATGACTGATACACTGCAGCCGAATGAAAAAAGATCGTTAGTGTTAATCACAGTACAATTTAACTATTTGCACTAGCATTCGTAATTAATTATAAATTAATTGTGAGTACAACGTTCTGAGTTCAACTTATTGTTTGTAACAAAAAAACAATTCACTGGTATTAATCAGATTAAATTGAATACAAGTATTAGCATCTCCTACAAGCAAAGGAAGTGACAATTATCCAATCGTTTGATTGGTTTGCTTTATATGAAATGAACTGTCAGTTATATTAAATCAAAATTAATTCAGTTTGCTTAAAACATTTCGACAATGCAATGTCGTTTATTTGCTTTAGTAGTTTATTTCGAATTAATACTGTTATTTTCGTGCAACACTTTATTTTGTTCAATTTATTGCGGTTTTCTAGTGTAGGGGTATAATATGATCGTGCTTGATAGTGTATTAAATAGTAGTGTGTTATACGAGATATTGCTCATTCAATTAAAATAAACAAATTGTTTATAAACGATTTTGCACTTTGTGCGTTATTTGATCAAATGAATATTTTTTGTTGTTCATTTGATGAACATTTTAAATATTTACATTTTAATTGTAAACAAATATGATAAATGCAGAACATAAGAGAATGTATATATATTTTATGACAGTAATAACAATTAAAGTGAAAATGAAATATATTTCTTAGACCATATTTATTTACAAAAATTATTTTGAAATTTCGAATATTTATGTTTATTTTTTTTACATTTGAACATAAAAAATTCTATGAATACTTAAATCATGACCATATGAGAAATTACGTTTTTTTTTTACACACATTTTTAATTTTAATTAATAAGGTTTTACTCAAAGTCAGGTTTTGTCAGATAATATTGGGAGAAAACCGGAAATTTAAAAAAATTTTAAAACAAGACTAATAATTGTTTTCGTGTGTTTTCAGTTATTCATTAAAACTTTTCAAATGTCTGATATTTGTTATCAAATTTAAATTTCGAATTTCCGCTAATTTGGACTAAACCAATCTGAAAGTTTGTGACATTTTTATACCCTACACCATGAGTGGCAAGGGTGGTGGCATGTCACAGTGTCCATTGACATAATGTCCATGGACATTATGTCACTCCAAAAGATGACAATATGTCCATGGACATTATGTCATTTTGGTAGTGTCATAATGTCCATGTGTAAAGTGTCGTAAAGTCCATGGACATAATGACACTTTTGGAGTGACATAATGTCCATGATATTTAAAAAATAATTTAAGTATTTATGTTTTAATTTAACTTCTATCGAATTTACCGTTGTAAATATAAAGTAGTAATAAGACGATAGCTGAGATTTTTAGCTGAATTTTGTGGAGTTCAGACGTCACAAATTTAAAGTTTAAAAAAGTAAAAGTGTTAAAATGGGTAATGTAAAATATAAATATGAATTTAGGAATACATTTGACAAAAAAAAGAGAGTTCAATAAAAAATTTAAGAACTTTCACTTCAAAAAAATACTTTTTAATAATTTATTTACAAGAAAGGCTTTATTTAGCGAAGCCGCCTTCCGCGTTCTATGGAGAAGAAAGTCCCTAAGAGCGGCCATAGGCCTCCACGCAGAAAAACTTTATTTACAAAGACAAGTTTTTTGCACTCAGTAGCATGTCGAGCAACTATTCGGTATCGCAGAAAAAGGTATTTCTTATTGGCGGCCTGCGGCCGCTTTTAGGGGCTTTCTCCTCCATGGACATAATGTCACTTTATGGGGTGTCATAATGTCCATGGACATTATGTCAATGGACACTGTGACATGCCACCGGCAAGGGTATATATAAGTTTGTCATTCTGTTTGCAATTTCTACATTTTTCATTTAAATAATAGATTCGGTTGTGAAAAAAGATTTAAGTCGGACTATAACAATTTTCATGATCTTAAAGAAAATCAAAAAATTCGCTGGTGTTTACTCACTTTTGAGGCTGTGTGTATACACCACGCCATCCCACTAAGCGACCAAAAAGAACTTCAAGGAAAATACCTATGCTTTCTTTTGAGAAAATAGGCCCATTTTGAAAAAAAGTCAAAAAAGTTTTTGATTTTGGAAAAATAACTGTCAAACATTTTTTATTTTATCAAAAAGTTATACGGGAATACAAAATTATTTTTTTTGTTAAGTATTAGTGTGCTGGATTCCCAATAATTGATAAATTCACTGAAATTTATTGTTGGGGGACGAGCTAGCTCCTATGCGCATTTCACTGGTTGCTTAGGTTCCTGATGATCTGGCCTAAGTAACCAGTAAAATGCGCATAGGAACTAGCTTATCCCCCAACAATAAAAGCCTTTTCCCAAAAGGCTTTAGAAAAACTAAAGATATTATACAAATAAAACATTAGAGTGAATAGAGACACTCAAGCTTTATTTGTAAAAATATCAAAGCTTAAACAAAACACCAACAATAAACAATGAGTTTTTATTTTTTTTTGACAGATTGGGACATTTGGGACGCCTTTTGCTAAGAACAATATTAATAAGTTTTTGGCCAAAATATCAAATTTTTACCGCCTCTAACTCAGACAGTTCTTGACCGATTTTAGTGAAAAATTGTGTCTGAATTACTATCCAATAGGACTAAGCTTTCAAAAGTTAGATCACTTGACATGAAATCCTCCATATGTATGTAGAGTTTATGTTCCTATTAATATTAACTATTCCTATGATTCTAGATTTTACACAATTTAAATTAATGTTTTGTTTTAAAAAATAAAATAGGATTTTTTAGTGGTGTCCCGTTTTAGAAATTTCAAAAGGTGGCAAGTCTTCTTACATCCACAACTTTTACCCAAAAAAAAACATAAAATAGTTTATTACAAATAGCAAGTCTTACAATTTGTAAATATAAATTATTGTACTCTATTGAATTAAAATTCCCACCAAAAATTTTGTGAATTTTGGTAATGCCAACTAGTTACCACATACATTATTTTGTAATGAGTGGTCGTTACCCAGCACTTTTACATTTAGCACAGCTTTCTAGTGTGTTTGTAGCACAGCTTTCTAGTGTGTTTGATTGGTGGTTCAACACCATCGAAGTCATTATTTGTTTTGTTTTTTCATATTATATTAATTTATATCTCTATGTTAAAACCATTGTTAACTTACGATCACATAACTCGTACATGGAGTAGTGAGTATGCTGCACAACAATCAACATGCCGGTTCGATTCCTACACAAGGCAATTTTTTTTTGTTTGCAACATCTTCCTAGGTTGAATCAGTCATATAATATAATAGATGACGTGTCTCTTGAACGGGGGTTTTGTTTTAAATAATTTAGATGTCATTTTGAAGGGTACATATCTGTCGCTTATTCTCACTTAGTTGTTGAAAAATAAAGTGTAATCAACAAAGTTTTTTTATCTGTTTCGAAAATATCGAACATTGTTACAACGAATTGTCATATGCGGGAAGCTTTTCTTTACTTCTTTAATTTGAAGAGAAGTGCGCTGAAGCACACCTACTGCTCACTAAAGCTTATGGTGAATGTGTTTCATCGGATTCAACGTGCGGGAGGTGGTTTGTTCGGTTCAGAAGTGGTGATTTTGACACGTAAGACAAAGATCGCCCAGGCCAACCTAAAACTGTTTGAAGACCAAAAAGTCCAAAGAGGCATTACTCTCTGAAAATTGTTGTAAAACTCAATAAGAGCTTGCAGAAATATTGGGAGCAGGATTCATCCAAAAGCTGGAAAATTGGGTACCATACGAATTGTAGCGGAGAGACCTTGAAAATTGATTTTTTATGTCTGAAATGCTGCTTCAACGCTATAAAAGAAACCCATTTTAGCACCGAATCATTACTTGTGATGAACAATAGATCTATTAGAATAACCCGAAGCGGCCAACCAGCCGAATGGAGACCAAAGAGAGATATCTATGATGCTCAGGTGATTCTATTTATATTGGTGGGAGCAAAAGGGTCCTAACTATTATGAGCTGTTGAAATATGAAACCGCAACGCTCAGCCACATGTTTTATAGTCCAGACTGTGCCCGTCCGACTACTATTTGTCTTGATCGATGCAAAACACTCTTTCTGGGATACGCTTCACTTTGGAACAGAGTATATTTTCAAAGTTGGTCATTTTAACCCCAAGTGCCATTAAGGGTTAATTTCCGTTTTTTGCCGTTTTTATAAAAACTAGACTTCATGTTATATTTTTCTTAAGTTTCATCAAAATCGGCCCAAAAATATATAACATTTCGCTATTAATGTTATATATTGAAAAATTTTACATTCACGATTTAAGGTTTAACGTCTTCCAACATTTGTAACACTTTCAAAGTATATTTAGAATTATGTGGACTATACTCTGAATATGGAAATTGAGTTCATTAACCAAAATATGGCCAAATAATTTGTTTTTCTCGAAAACAAAATTTTTAAAAACTTCATTTAAATAAAATTTGCAAGTTATCCGATTTTCAGCATTTGGCTAATTTTTAGTACAATTTTAGTTCCCTAATGGACACACAGGCATACAACCAGATTGATGTATGGTCGAACATTGTTAAATCGAATCACAAAGTGATTAGTATATATGATGGCGTAAAAAATATTTATAATTTCTGTTTTAAGATTTCATTCATTTAAATTCTGCTCGAAGAGAACAATTGAATTGTTTCGTAGTCGCCACTTGCAGGTATTTTTTTGAAAAATCAAATTAGTAATTTTTTGAGAACGAACGTGTCACGTTGAAGACGAAAATACCACACAATACAAATAATAAACGGAAAATGTGTTGTTTTAAACATTAAATAAAAAAAAGCGAAAGTGTCGATACAAAATAAAATGAATTTGTTGTATATTTTAGCAACAGTATACTTAATACTAAGTGAGATAAATAAAATTGTACAAGTGTCAGCAAGTCAACCAAAATTAAAATTAGCTAAAAATACTAATAGTGAAAATAGTGAAAAAGATAATGTATCTACTGAGAGCAGTGATGAATTTGAACGATATCCCCATATATACTGTAGAGACGAGGAATATCTGCACAAGTTCATCAGTCATGACAACAAATCACAAATGATATGGGTCACTTGGAATCGTACAAAGGCTGGTGAACGTGCTGTCTTGCCAAACATCTGCTCAGTGGACAATGGTTTACCCTTACGACGCCGTTGCTATCGTTTTGCCCAAGGCACACGCTGGGAGAGTTATGACAACAAAACTGTATTGATTGATTGTCGCATTAGTATGTTTTGTCAATCGGAATCATTTGAACATTATGTTATAGCAAACAATGGTGAATTAGAGTTACAACAAAACGCCTGGAAACGTGCTAAGATAGGGGAGTTTTCCAGTTTGCGTAACATATGTCTACAACCTAATGGTCTGCATTTAACAAGAAAATGTTCTTATGACATTAAGGCACAAAGAGCTAAATGGGCTTCCGTAGACAATCTAAAGAATTTTAAATGTTTACAGCATACACGACAACAGGTCATAAGTAAACAACTAAGTGTTTTACATGAAAATATAACCACAACAAATTTTCTAGTTAGAGATATGATAACACGTCGTCATACTGCCACAACTTTGCTGAGCCTATTGGAGCAACCAAAATCAAGGTTACTGCCGGCTGATGTACAATTGACCAGTGAAATTTTAAAAAATATTGTAACTGATTCCCAAGATATCGAATTATCTGGTGATGTTATGAAAATAACCCACAATCTTATGTCTACCGATCCGCTGGTTCTAAGAATGTCGGCAGAAGTGAACGCCACAAATAGTCTATTGGAAACATTTGAGAATTATATGGACACATTAACGGAGAAACTTGTATCAGATAGTCATTGTAAAGTACAACTGCCGCCTACAAGCATAGCCACTAACCTGCCCATGAATAATAACAATGACACATCAGTTGAAATTTTAAATTTATCGAATATTGGTGTTTACGGTCATATCACCCGTAATATCAGTGTATTTTTTGTCAATCCCAATTGCGCCCTCATATCGGGTATTGCTATTTATGACTCTTATCACCAGCAGAATCATTCGCAGCAACAACAAATACATTATGATTCACTTAATAATTTTTATTATCGATTTATTTATATGAATGAATCAGTTAATGACCTATTGCAAGAAATGCATCTAGAATTGGCGTCATTTATTCCCACAGACATTTGGAATGCTTTAAATTTTAATGTTTATACCTCATATATAAATACACCAGTTGTGGTGTTTAAAATCTATGCTCACGATGCTTTGTTTGTGGAGCAAAACTTATTACGCTCACGAAAACCGTTTAGTAAAATTTTATCAATATCTATGCCAGGCTTTGCAGGTGAGTTTTTTTTGAATTGTAATGTATGTCGTCAGTCTAGTAGTATTTTTTTTAAAGAAACATTAAACAATTCTCGAGGACATAGCCAAAAAAGGATCCAAGTTAGATTTCAGTAGTTTGGTAGTTTTTAGGTATTCCTAAAAATTAATTATGAAACAGCAGATAAAACGCATTATGACATCCCCATCCATAAATAATATTTAAAAAATTCCCATGAAATTCGACCATATAAAATTGGTATATGGGCAATTACACGATAATGACAACCACTAATGAAACAAGTAAGAGAGATACATTCGGCTGTGGCCAAAGTATACTTCAAAATAAAATTTTTAAATATTTTTAGGTGAAAAAATTAATTTTTTTTCCAAATTTTTTTTTAATTTTTTGGAAAAAAAATGTTTTCGAAAGTTTTTTTTTGTTTATTCAATTTTTTTTTAAATATTTAGCGAAAAAAAATTCGGGTAAAAAAATAATTTTTGCGATTTTGACCCATTATAGTTCCAACTTACTATGTCTTATATACGTCGTTGCAAAGTTCTTTGAAATATCTACCATTAGATATCCATATTGTCTATGTTAATGACTTAGTAATCCAGATATAGGTCAAAAATCGAGGTTGTCCTGGTTTTTTCCTTATATCTCAGCCATTTGTAAACCGATTTTCTCGATTTTAAATACTAATCGAGACGGAAGAATTCCCGATGTATTGATTTATCAATTGTGTTTGTAGGTTATTTGGGGGCTACGGAAAGTTGATTTCAACGTACAGACGGACAGACGGACATGGCTTAATCAACTCCGGTATCTATAAGTATCCAGAAACTTATATATACCCGAAGGTATATATAAACCCTGTCAACTTTTTTTCAAGACGATTTGAATAGCAGAAACAAGTAAGAGAACTATATTCGGCTGTGCCGAATCTTATATACCCTTCACCAAATTATACTTTTTTTTCAAAATTTAATTTTTTTAATTGTTTTGCAAATTTTTTTTTAATTTTTTTTAAAAAAAGTTTTTTCAAAATTTTTTTAAAAAAGTTTTTTCCAAATTTTTAGTTTTTAAATTTTTTTTTTTTGGAAAAAAAATGTATGACAAAAAAAATTTGTTGATGAAAAAAAAAATTGGGGTTAAAAAATATTTGTCCCGATTTTGACCCATTGTAGGTCCAACTTACTATAGTCTTATCTACTTCGTTGCAATGGACTTTGAAATATCTATCATTAGATATCCATATTGTCTATATCCATGGTAGGCGTTCATATTGTTGAGGTTACGATGATTTTCGTCAAACAACCCGAATGTGAACAAAAGAGCGTAAAAATACACACAATTCATTCAGTTTCTTGATGTTGTTGTGGATATTTTATTTTTTACCCAAAAGAGCACACAAATTAAATGCCTCTTTTTGCGTACTACTGGTCTATATTAATGACTTAGTAATCCAGATATAGATCAAAAATATGACAAAAATCGAGGTTGTCCCGGTTTTTTGCTCATATCTTCGTTATTTATGGACCGATTTTGCTGATTTTAAATAGCAAACTTCTCGAAAGCATGTCTGACAGAATTATTGAAGATTTGGATCCCGAAGATGTCTGGGGTCATCAGAAAATTGATTTCAACAGACAGACGGACAGACAGACGGACATGGCTTAATCGACTCCGCTATCTATAAGGATCCAGAATATATATACTTTATAGGGTCGGAAATGAAAAATGTAGAAATTACAAACGGAATGACAAACTTATATAAAAACTAAAATGTTACTATGTGAAAGTATTTAGAGCTTATTATAACATTTTAAGGGCAAAAATAATAGTTTAAACTGACTCTATTTAATTTTTTAGTTTAATTTGTATATTTTAGGCTATGAATTTTATTCTGATCGTTTTTTTTCTATTATCAAGTTGTTCATTGAAACCGAATTATATTATCTATTTATTTTTTTAGTTTTTGTATACATATTAGAGTTAATTTCATAAATTTTAAATTGATTAGAAAGGAAATATTGGTGCCGTTTGGCTAAGCTTAAAATGCATTTTCATCGTGCATGTTAAAAAAATCTAAAATTCTTTTTTTTGCGACCCCCGTTGTGTGTTTTTGGAACCATTTTTAAGGATTCAAGGCCATTATTTTTATTTACGCAAAAACCTTCAGAAAAATGATGATACCCGAAAAACAAATGAAGTGACCAACGAACTCTAATACATATATTTACAGATTATATATGGCTTTACTATAAGAGAAAAATCTGTCACGTTCGATATTAAATTTTATTTATTATAAAACAAGTAAGAAAGTATGGTGGACCATATAATACCCTACACTAAGTAAAAGAGCAAAAAAAAAATTTCTTTTAAAATTTCAATAATTTATATTTTTGAGTGATTTTCGGAAGTGCGGTTATATGGGGGCTATGACCAATTATGGACCGATCACCATGAAATTAGGTCGTGTGATTTATGTGTATATTAAAGTTAACTATGTTGAATTTTGTGTGTTTACCAACATTTTTAAGCGATTTATGCACGTTAAAGTGATTTTCGGAAGCGGGTCTATATGGGAGCTATGACTAATTATGGACCGATCGTAACAAAATTTGGTGACATGAATTTTGTAGATATAAAACATATTTGGAGCGGAATTTGTGGAGATACATATATAAATTAAACATTTATGACCGATAAAGTCCAATTTCGGGAGGACATTTGTATGGGGGCTAGGTGAAATAGTGGACCGATTTCAGCCAGTTTCAATAGGCATGGTCCCTGAGCCGAAAAAATAATATGTACCAAATTTGATCGAAATATCTTCAAAATTGCGACCTGTACTCTGCGCACAAGGTTTACATGGACAGCCAGCCAGCCGACCAGACGGACGGACGGACATCGCTTAATCGACTCAGAAAGTGATTATAAGTCGATCGGTATAATTTAAGGTGGGTGTTAGACTAATATTTTTGGGCGTTACAAACATCTGCACAAACGCATAATACCCTCCCCACTATGGTGGTGTAGGGTATAATTATCCAAAGATTTTATTTATTTAAATATGACTGATTGTAAAGAAAAAATATTTTGTTTAGAGTAAGAAATTAAAAGAAAAAATAACGCTTCTCACGATTCGCAAAATTTTGTATATTTCTAAATGTACCTCAAAATAATTTCCGTTTTATGTCACGTACGATATAGTCTTATTTCGCTGGATATTTTGGATAAAAATGTTTCATAAGAACGCAAAATAAAATATTTTTAATATCTTTAAATGAATTATAGCCGAAGTGCATAATACGCAATTCTGTGCGTATACATTCCATTTGTTCAATTTACTTTAGGTAATTTTTGGGTGTATGACATTAAAATGCGGGTAAAGGTTATATTCCATCGGAGCATAAGGATTCAGATCCAAAAGAACTGCTCATCTTTTGAGGGTTTCGGCATTGATCGAAAGAAATGGTAGTCGGACCGTGCGCGGCCTGGACTATAAAGCGCTTGAGGTAAAACTTCCCAACTTCATTCTAAATCTTTTTTTACAAGTATTAGTTTAGTTTCATGTCTGGTCGCATATTCTGAGATAGGAATCAGTTGCAATCGGTACAGGATCCCTGTGATGCTCCGACTTTAACAGTTTATAACAGAGAATTAACTTTGCGAAACAGATATTAGGCTTTGGTTTCGATTCGGCTGGTTGGCTTCACATACGATCTCTTACGCTTCGGGTTATTGTAATGGATTCACTTTTCATCTCAAGTAATGATTCGGTGCAAAAATAATTTTCTTTTAAAGCGTTCATGATTTCTCGCCTTTAGTTCGTATGGTAGCCAATTTGCCTGCTTTTGGATGAATCCTACAGCTCGCAAACGTTATGATTGCTGCTTGAGTAGCTCCCAATGATTTTGAAAGCTCTCGTTGAGTTTTACAACAATCTTCATGGAGTAATGCCTCCAATTCGTGGTCTTCAAACAAAATTCTTTCGGCACCGAGAAACCGGCAGTAAGTCTGTTTCATTTCAAAACATTTTGCTTCAAAACAGTTTAGAGATTTTTTTTAAAGTATGATATTCATTAATTGTAATTTCCAGTTATATTTAAGAGATTTCACTACCGATAAATTTTGTAACTTCGCTTACCCAATTAGCGCTCTTCACAGTCACTTATTACGAGTTAATTAGGATGATTTTAAAATCTTGTTAGTATAATTAAAAAACTCCAATATGCGAAAAACTAATAGCTTTTTTAGGCATTGAGCCATCTATAGTTAATTGTAGTATATGTTTTTTCACAAAAATATAAATACATATTATAAAACTATTAAAAATTGTTTCTGTTTGTCTTTGTTTATTTCAGATCAACTTCCCGGACCTTTACCCTTTATTTTACGCAATAAAAGTCCAACATACACTATGAAGCCTTCTGCAAATACCGGCTGTGGTTATTGGAATTACAGTACCTGGACTAGCAGTGGTGTTAATACCAATTCCTCGCAACATTCAACGGCAACTAATTTAATACTTTGCTACACAAATCATTTAACACAATTCTCGTATTTGCTTGGTGGTGGATTTCGACAAAATGATCTCACTGATGAGATTCTAGTGACGGCTGTGCATCAACAGGCCTTGGATATTATCTCCTTAATAGGCTGTACTTTGTCATTATTGGGTCTTTTGGGTATTTGGTTAACGGCCTTGATATTCAAGAGTTGGCGTTCTCAGGCCTCCAATAAGGTACTACTCAACATGTGTCTGGCGCTTACTCTGCAAATGGTATTGTTTCTGTTTGTCAATACCGATGATGTGTCCGAGGCCTTGGTGGAGAAGCATAGTTACACCAGATGTGTAGTACTGGGTGCACTGCTGCAGTACTCGATATTGGTGCTGTTCACTTGGATGTTAATTGTGGCATTTCTACAATTTCAACGTTATGTCACGGTGATTGGCATACAACGTCCTAAACACTACATAATAAAGTCAGCTGTAGTGGCTTGGGGTTTACCCTTAATACCCACACTTTTGGTAGCTTTATTGGATTCAAAGTCGTATATACCGAGTAATTATCAGCTGGCCACCGATACCGGTATATGTTATCCCTCAGGCAATGGTTTACATTTTGGTGTTATACTACCAGTCTCCTTGATAGTATTGGCCAATTTAGCAATATTTTTATATGTTTTCTACAGCATTTCCCATACGCTCAGCATGTCCATGCAACGTAATGAAAAACAAATGGTCATCAAACAGATAAGACTTTCCATTTTGTTATTTTTCCTACTGGGGCTCTCCTGGATCTTTGGCATATTTGCCTTTATGAAGGCAGGCATTGTGTTTTCGTATCTATTTTGTTTAACAGCCACCCTGCAAGGTTTTGTCTTATTTATCTACTTCGTGATCATAGACGAGAATGCGCGTAGTTCTTGGCAGAAATTATTGTGTCCCACTTGTGGTAAGAAATCGCGCGAGAAAAAAACTGCTGAACTGCAATCGATGGCAACGGCGACAACATCACTAACTCATGACATGAGTTCTTCGAGAGACCGTTAGACTGTAAGCATTTTAATAATATTAATTTTGCATTATTCTCATTCAAGAAATAAATATGTATGTATGGGAAATACATATTCTTTCATATAGCTTTAGGTATAGTATAAGTTAAGTACTTATATACATATGTATATTATAAATTTCTACTATTTAATTAAAAATTATGTATTTATTTTAAGAAATATTTATTAAAAATAAGTTAAGAAAATAAATTAAATAAATTTGTATTAAAAATTAGTATTTGTCTCTCTGTTTTTTTTTCAATATATCGAGCCATAACACTGTGGTTCCAAATCAAAATCTAGGTGGACAAAATTATTTGGCGATCTTTTTATATAGAATTGGTATCTCCGATTCCAAAAAAAATCTTTAAAAGATCAATATAAACTTTTTTTCAAGTTACAGTAGGGTCTAGATATACATATAAAAACATTAATAAAAAATTAAAAAAATACGTTTTTTACATTCTTATAAAAAAAAAATTTCAATATATTTGAGAACCAAGTTTAAAGGACTATAACAGAAAAATGGAGAGGCCCATAAATATAAGATATAAATTTAATAAAAGCCTATATCAATGTTTATCTATGTTTTGAAGTATCTATGTTATGAACCATTGAGATATACATATGTAATTTAGTAAAGCAGTAAAATATTAAAAAAAATAAATGAAAATATGATTCAAAATTTGTTGAACTTCTGGCGCTTCTGTCGAGAAAACGAAATGTCCAATTAAAAAACCCATTTGTATTGGAGGAGAGCAGATTGTTAGCTTCCGAAAAAACTTAGTTTTTCCAAATTCTGAAGATATCGATTTTCATAATTTTGTCCACCTAGATTTTGATTTGGAACCACAGTGCATAACCGCAAAGAAAACTCAAGCCACAAAAACTAAATTTTACAGGAGACCCAGCAAAAAATATTTCGGATTTGGAAGCAATAAATATGATTACTGCATCTTCTACTGCTACATTAATTGCATCCTAACATTATTGCCTTACAAAAATGATTTTGGAAGGTCTTAAGCTATTCGTATAGGTGGTGAAGAACTTAGAAAAAATCAGCGTTTCTTGTTAGGCAATCACTGGTTCTGTACGATTTTATTGCTTCTCAGCACAATTGTTTGCGCATATTTAATTCGATGAAATCAGGTTAATTTTAAAGCTGAGAAATATGCTTAATATTGGATTTCTTATGCAGAGCCTCTACACGAGGAATCCCATATAAAAATCATGTAATCTTTCATGCGAAGTGGTAGCAGTATACAAGTGCTCTCTGCCTTACAAACCTGCTTCCGATGAAGCACCATTTTTTGCTGGGGAAGGTTTTTATTATTAATTTCTTGTTTAAATTAAGTTAGGGCAACAAAATTTAGTATCAAGACACAATCTGTTCCAATGCATAAAATGAATACAATTGTTTATTTTAACGTTTGTCGTTTAGTTTTATAAAATTAGACCCTAAATATATTGTAAATCATAAGATAATAGAATAAGAATTAATTTAAAAGGAAAACTGTAGATTTTAAATACTAAATAAATATATTTTTTTTAACTCTAATCTTTTTATTTCATTACGATACGGGTAGCGAAGCACACTGAGTTTTAGCTAGTATTAATATCTATTTCAGTGTAGAAGAATAGCTTAAGTCGAAAGAAGAAGTTTTGAAATATTCACAATTTTATGTAATTTTTATTGTTACTTACAAAAAATCTGTAATTTAACATATTGGTAATAAATTCAGTAGACATTAAAGGTACAAGTTTTTAAAAAATAGCCTTTTCGTTATCAATTCGCCCTTATGTCGACTTAAGCTACACTTCCATATGACCACAGATATAAAGCTTTGCTTTGCCGGCCCATGGTAAAAAGATTTTTACAGATCAGTGAAAAATTTACCAGTTAAAGTTTAATGATTACTGCAATGTTTTCAGTATTTATTATATTACAAATTGACAGATTACTCTACGCTATAGTCAGATTTAAGTGCAAGTCCAGATGGCATAAGCTATTACCTTTTCATTGCAATTTCTTGCGAAATAATTGATCGCAAAGTTTTGTGACGCACGTTACCAAAAGTGGAAGTAACATTAAAAGTTGAAGTGTTTATTCGTAATTTTAGCGAATTTGGCATAATAAAGCACACAAAATCTTATTCCTAAAAGAAAGATGAATGAAAGAGAATTCTAATATAACTTATTAGCATGAACAAACATTTGCCGTTTTTATAAAAATCCGAGAACATTTAGTGACGCACGTTACGTGACGCTCGTTACAAATTATCCAGATGCTTGAAAAGTATCTCCTTTTCAGTGAGAAGCTGCGAAAAATGCCATTCAAAGTGAAATTACGCAAAATTTATTTATATTTAAATTGAATGGTCAAAAATATAGCTGTCAATCGAACCATATTGTTAACATTTAAGTAATGATAAAAACACATTAAAAAATTATTTTTTTTTGTATAAAATTAAGATATCTGCACTAGTGTTGGATTTGGTAATCATTTTTGAATGAATGACCATAGAAATACAATTTGTTTATATATCAAATATATTACAATTAAAAATTTCAAGTTTGATTCATTTAAAATTTTTTTTTTTTGTTGGTAGACTGTTTCTGGGATTTGCCCATATATTGAATATAAGTACTCAGTATGTACATAAGACCTGTTATTCAGCACGAAGTCTCCCTTAAATATTGTTGCTCTTTTATGATGTACTAGTTCAGGCCTATAGACCTTTGATTTTTGAGCTTTTCTATCTACGATAGTATTTTAAATTTGCAAAAATATATTCATAATACCTGGATATAAAAAATAATGTTTCAACAGAAATTGAAATTGATTTATCGATGGAAAGTACAATATTACTTCGTTACTAAGAAATTTAATTTAGTCAGTGTCGCCTTCAATTAAGTAAATAAATGTGTTTATAACATGAGTGTAAGTAGATTGTTTGCTTTTGATGCAAAAACATTAACTGATAAGATATGATGGTTTTAGTGTTGAAAACACTTTTTGTTAAATATAATAAACAATTAATATAGAAAATGTTCATTTAACCCTCCGTTAGTCGCAATCATTTTCAATCTAGACTAGTCGCAATGTATCAAATTAATATTAATAAAAAAAGGCACGTTTGAAAATTGTAATCTCTTCACTTTTTATTTCGAAAACATAAAAACAATATTAAATGCAATGTATTTAAAAGAGTAATACAAAAAAAATTGCAGTAAAAATATTATTTTATCAAAAAATGGCTTAAAATTTAGGGTGTTTAAAAAAAATTGACCATACAAAAATTTTTGCCTGTATCAACCAGATCAGTTGCGTGTAACAGAGGGTTAATATACGTAGAAAATATTGTTAGGCTTCATATGACAAATTCAGTTAAGCCTAAACGTATGCAATATGATTGTGATTAATTATATTGTTATGTATTTGTATTTGTATTACAACCAGTGTTACCAAATGTCAAGTTATCCATTTATATTGGTTTTAAAATTTTCTATAATCGCATGCATAGCTGCATTCAAATATGTAATTAGAATCTGTTTTGAATCCACGAGACAAAAAATCTAAAAATCACATTTTTCAGATTTTTGAAAAGTTTATTTTGGGAATTCTGGGTTTTTTAATATCAAATCTTAAACTTCTTTGTTCACTTTGCATTTTAATCAGATATTAGGTTAGGTTAGGTTTAGAAGGGTGTACACAAAGTGTACTTCCACCCAGAGACCTTGAGGTCCATTGTGATTCCCTTCGATAGAGATAGAAAAAGATAAATATAAAGATAAAGATATTAGAATAAGCAAAAAAGAAGTCCAAAATTCCGTCTGATAAAAAGAAGAAGAAAGAAAGGAAAGATTAGTCTCTTCACGGATTTGGACCTGCCGTAGAACGTCCCTTAAATAGCCACCCTATTCCCTTAATGAAACCTAGTATGTTGCTTAGTTTGCAGCCAGCAACATTACCAAGTTCATCCAGAAATCTATTTCCTAGCCATTTAAGTCTATGACCCTGTAGCATAGGGCAGTTGCACATAATGTGCTCTACTGTCTCTATCTCCTCTGCATCCCCACATACTCTACAGAAGTCCTGTGTGTCAGTATCCCACTTTCCCTTAAAGGCTCCAATTGAGCAGTGACCGGTTATCACTCCTACTAGAATCCTGAGATTGTACCTATCCAACTCTAACAGTGTCCCAGTCGCGTTCGCATTCAGTCTTGGCCATAAGGCCCTGGACACTTTGCAATCTGTTCTACTGCACCAGGATCGATTCGTGCAGTCCCGGAATCTTTCGTAGATTACCCTGTAGTAGTGACAAATGGGTGGTCTAACAGCCCGTTCCCTAGTGTCATGGTCCAAATCGGAACCATGTCTAGCAAGTTCATCTGCTACCTCGTTACCCTGTATATCACAGTGCCCTGGCACCCAACACAATCTCACTGAGTAATGTGCCAATAGCTCCTCCAGAGCTCTCCTACAGTCCTCTACTAGGTTGGAGTGTATTAAATGACATTCCAAGGCCTTCAGTGCTGCCTGACTGTCTACATATATTGTCACTGCAGACCCCCTATTTATGTGTGTCCCTATCAACTCTGTGGCTTTCCAGATCGCGAAGATCTCTGCCTGGAAGACGCTACACTCGTTAGGGAGTCTATATGAGCGCTTGATGTCTTGGTCGACCAAATATACCCCGGCCCCCGTACCAGAATCCATTTTGGAACCGTCTGTGAAAACTGCGCACCCATCAAACAGTTGATCGGATCCAGCCCACTTATCCCTAGTGGGGAATTCTACTGGGGGTGAAGCACCAAAGCTGAAGGTTGCGACCTTATAGTCAGAGATTCCAGATGGAGTAATGCCCTGACTAACAAGACCTGCTTCATACAGTATCATAGTGTGTCCCATCCGCAAGGATTTCACTAAGGAAGACTCAGATAGTCTGAGTAAGTTCCTTGCTGCCACACTTTCAACATATATCTCAATGGGTAGTAGATTCAGGATTATATCCAACGCCGTCTGCGGGGTGCTGCCTAGGGCACCTGTGATACCCAGACATGCACATCTTTGAGCCTTGTTGAGTATAGCCCTGTAGCTACGTTTCCTCATTGCCTCCCACCACACTGTGCAGCCATAAGTAATAATAGGTCTAACAACAGAAGTGTAGATCCAATTAACCATACTCGGTCGCAAGCCCCAGTTTTTTGCCAATTGAGTTCCTACATGTATAGTAGGCATTAAGGCCCCTTTTCAATCTTTCCTGCGTATTTATTTTCCATGACAGTTTATTGTCAAGGAAGGTTCCTAAATACTTGGCTCCCCCTGATAAACTCAGCTCGACGCCGTCTAGTTTCGGCAATTTGAAGTTCTCTACCTTATACTTCCTAGTAAACAACACCAATTCTGTCTTTGATGGGTTTACACCCAGCCCGTTAGTCTTTGCCCAGGATGAGAGATCGCTAAGCGACTCCTGCATGATGTCACTGATAGTTGAGAGAAATTTTCCCTTAATCAGGATCACCACGTCATCCGCATAGGCGACTATCTTCCTACCCTTAGATTCGAAGGTCCTGAGAATAGGATTAACCGCCAGTAACCACAGTAGAGGAGAAAGAACTCCACCTTGTGGTGTACCTCTGGTAACCCGTCTTCTGATCACATCGTCCCCTAGGGTTGAATTGATAATCCTGCTTTCCAGCATTAAGATTATCCAACTCACTAGAAAGTCGTCGACCCCAAGTTCTACTAATGAGTTCCTAATTGCCTCTGTCCTGATGTTGTTAAAGGCACCTTCTATATCAAGAAACGCAGCCAAAGTATATTCCCTATGCTTCAGACTGTGCTCTATACAACCGACCACTTCATGAAGCGCACTCTCAACGGATTTACCCTTGAGGTAGGCATGTTGAGCGTTGCTAATGAGATGGGTATCTATATTGCTCCTTAGATGTAGATCTATCAGTCGTTCTAATGTCTTCAAAAGAAAAGACGATAGGCTAATAGGTCTAAAATCCTTTGGTTTCGAGTGGCTGGCCTTACCGGCCTTTGGTATGAAAACAACCTTGACCTCTCTCCACCCACGCGGCAGATACCTTCTACTGAGACAGGCCTTGAAGATATCCGCCAAGAGGAATAATACCGTATCCGGGATATTACACAGCATCGCCGGAAATACTCCATCCGGACCCGGTGATTTATACGGGTCGAAAGATTTTACCGCCCAGGCTAGTTTTTCCCTAGTGACTATTCCCTCAATTTGTCTAGAGTCATGACTAGTTCCCTCAGGCATGTTAGCCCCCTGATCGTCAGCCCTAGTGCCTATACTTTCACAACCAGGAAAGTGTGTTTCCATAAGCAGGGAGAGTGTTTCCGAGCTAGATTCCGTCCATGAGTTATCAGCTCTTTGAATATACCCTATGACCTTTGGGTCTTTGGATAAAATTCTCCGAAATCTTGACATCTCATTGACGCTATCAACGGATTCACAAAAATTCTTCCATGAAGTCCGCTTCGCTCTTTTCAGATCTCCCTTGTATTTATTGAAGCACACCTTGTAGTTGTTCCAGTCTCCTTGTAATCCAGTGAGCTTTGCCCTATTAAAAGATTTCCTAACCGTCGACCTTTGAACTTGAAGTTCCTTAGTCCACCATTTTGGCTGTTTACGCCTACCGGGAAATTTCATTGGGCATGATGACTCATAGCTCTCATTTAATAAACGGGTGAAATTGTTCACCGTTATTTCCAAATTGGGTGGTATCAGTTCACATAAATTAAACTGTTCAAACCCAGTACGTACCTTATCATAAAAGGTTCCCCAATTTGTCCGCCTAGGATCCCTAAATGGTACACTTAAGGACGAGTTAAAATTCAAAGTGAAGGTGATCCTACTATGATCCGAAAAGGAACAGTCCGTGGATACCCTCCAATCTCTAACGAAATTATCATCTTGGTTCGTCAAGGTCATGTCTATAACCGCCTGCCTATCTTTGTTCCTAAACGTGGGCATATTGCCCTTGTTACAGATAACTAGATTATTGACAGTTATGAAATCATAGACGCACTCACCTCTTTTATTGATATCAGCACTGCCCCATTGGCTGTGATGAGCATTTGCATCACATCCCATAACCAGGATAGCACCTCTCCTTTTTGTATACGCCGTTAGCTCCTGCACCTCATTGCCTGGTGGATCCACTGCATCATACGGCATATACACCGAAGCCAAAGTCAGCGTCCGCTCACCCCTGGTTTCCCTATTCACAACAGTGATGTCACCGCCCCTAAAAGAATGAGAAATTATTAGTTTGAGTTCTCTCCTTGCCAGGATACACGTTCTTACCTTGTCCTCAGTGGACGGGATAAATAACGTGTATCCCGCTATCCCTAACCCGCAAACCTTATTTTGGTTAATCCAAGGTTCTTGGATCAGGGCCACATCGGTCTGGGATTTGGTGAGAAAGTTTGCCAATTCTGTTAAGGCCGCTTCACAATGATGCAGGTTTATCTGCACCACCAGCAGCCTCTTTGGTAGTGTCATATTTCGAATACCGAAACCTGACAGTGCCAAAACCAAAATTGACAACCCCTTTCACCTTGTCCAAAATCTCGAGGGATTTACAATCCACTGCGAACCGGAAATCCCTCCCGTTGTTCTCCTTACACACAATGGAGGCTACCGCCTTCCATTGGTCTATAGGGAGATCAACATTCTGTTTTTTCAACAGTGCCAATATGGTTTCCACCGGTCTTACGGGTGGAGGAATCCATACTGTCACTATTGACCTTAATGGTAACTCTGAAGCGCGTATCACTTCAAGTTTTAAGGCTGGATTAAGGTCGCCAAGTTTCCCAACTACGGTCCTTAAAAATTCAAATGAATTTTTATTTCCGCAGTTTATGACCTTGACTCCCTTAGCCCAGTCAGCACCTTTAAAAGATACGTCTTCAGAGCTACCACTATGGAAAGCCATCTCATCCAAGAGTCTAGCCTCAAGCAGCTGCCATTGATCGGTACTGATCTTCCCATCCGGATCATTCCGATCAATAATCGCTGCCTGAAGATATACGTCCTGACTCAGGGACTTCTTTAGCTTCTTTGTTGACGAGGAAGGCTGGTCGTCCCCAGATCTAGCCCTCTTAATGGTCTCCTTTTGGTTACCCTTAAGAGTGCTAGATGGGGTTACACCAGCATTCCCCGAAGCCTTGCTGCATCCTGGTGCCTTCGATGACGAGGTTTGAGGACCACCGGATCCGTTTCCCTTAATGTTACCCATACGGGCACCCTTAAGAGAATCGGCCGGAGGATTCTTCATTCCCTTCGCACCTGACCCCATTATGGGAGGCTTCTTGTTACCATCCACATTTCTAGCCGAAGCACCGATTTGTAGGATGGTAGAAGAGCCCCCCTCCTTAGTTGTTACCGCACTGCTAGTGGTTGGAGCTGTCGACCTTATACCCTTTTGGGTGTCAGCCAGATCGACAGCAGCTACCACTTGCTGCTCAACAGGAGAAGACTCTCCCAAGAGTACACTAACAGGGCCGTAGATTCTTTCAAATCTAGCGACGTCCTGTCTGTGTTTCTTGAGAAGGTACTTCTCCTTTGCAGTTAATGACCCAGGATCTCTCTTTCCCATCTTTGCCAGAAAGGCTAGAGATTTCCTAGTGCCATTTTTTGCCCTATCCTCTTTCGTTCGGCCTGGCTTATCAGTGTCTCGTGGAGTGGCATTAGGCAACTCCTCCACGGCGGCCTGCCGAACAAGATTGGCGACCTTAGCGCCATGTGGATCATCTTCTGCCGAACGGCTCCTTTGGTTATCCTTGTCACTAGCAGTGGGAGGGGATGTTTCCGTTATCTGATTCAGAGCAGCAATCATAGTGATCTCATGCTCATCATCAGATAACAGAGCCAACTCCTCCAACCTCTGAGTGGCACTAGTTTCCCCAAAGGAGTCTTTCGACAGTCCCAAAAGACCATCCACATCCAGTTCACTCACCTGTCCTTCATGCTCTAGAATCCGAGCATGTACGTCTGTCAGGGTTAATTCACCCTCTAGGGTGCTGTCCGAAACCCCCCCTTCCGATTCCCTAGTTTCCCTGAAATCGGAAGTCTCCTCTGTAGTTGTATTTGAATTTTTAGGATCTATTTTGTTCCCACGAGTAGGCACGTAAAGACGGACCATCCACGCAGTGACGGCGTGCGTGGACTGGGCAACTACATTACAACAGCGTATTACCCTGACGCTGAGGGGAGCTGTTAGCGGTTAGTTTCTTTATACACTAACTAACCATCCAGGTCCTCGGCACTGCTACCACTCACCTTGACCTTAAGAGTGTATATGTTTCGTGACCCCCCAGGTAAAGCCTCTACTATACAAGTGGCGAACTCAAGCGTGGATATCACGAGACGATATATGTCATAATAATTGACGCGACAGCTACTGGACACACTATCGCCCCAATATCTTGACAAGATGAGTAACCTTTGGTTAATACGCTCCTTTGAAGTCGCGACCTCCTTTGCGAAAGTGCCAGGAAAACATGCTCAATCGCAGAGGAGGTCTAGACCACAGAGTGTATATAAGCCCTCGCATCGCTTCAAGATCGTTACCCAGGCGAAGGTAATCAGATATTATATATTATAGATTTTTGTAACGCCCGAAAATATTAGTCTAACACCCACCTTAAAGTATACCGATCGACTTACAATAGAATCACTTTCTGAGTCGATTAAACGATGTCCGTCCGTCTGGTTGGCTGGGAATTCTGGGTTTTTTAAGTCGATTAAACGATGTCCGTCCGTCTGGTTGGCTGGCTGGCTGTCCATGTAAACCTTATGCGCAGAGTACAGGTCGCAATTTTGAAGATATTTCGGTCAAATTTGGAACACATTATTTTTTCGGCCCAAGGACCAAGCCTATTGAAACTGGCAGAAATCGGTCCATTATTTCACCTATCCCCCATACAAATGTCCTTCCGAAATTGTACTTTATCGGTCATAAATGTTTAATTTATAAATGTATCTCCAAATTGCTCTCCAAATAAGTTTTATATATACAAAATTCATGTTACCAAATTTTGTTACGATCGGTCCATAATTAGTCATAGCTCCCATATAGACCCGCTTCCGAAAATCACTTAAACGTGCATAAATCGCTTAAAAATATTGGTATACACAC
The DNA here is from genome assembly GCF_958450345.1 of Calliphora vicina. Taxonomy (NCBI): domain Eukaryota; kingdom Metazoa; phylum Arthropoda; class Insecta; order Diptera; family Calliphoridae; genus Calliphora; species Calliphora vicina. The sequence continues at coordinate 140,497,255 of NC_088780.1, read as the reverse complement.
AAAATTCAACATGTCTTGGGGATTTAGAGGGTTAACATATTCTACAAAAATGTTCTTCGTAACATTTTACACAAATTTGTTGAATACATTTTATACCTAAAATGTTCTTTAAAATAAAATTCTTAATATATGCGAAATTAACCCTCGGCTCTCTTTTGTTATGTCTTATTTCTGACTTTCTGGTTGAATTTTCCGTTTTGATGTATTCGGAGACATATAGTAAAATTTCACGTATAATTTTTTTGCAGAACAGTTTAACCCCTTAAATCCCTGTTTTAATGGTGGTTTTTGCATTTTTTTAAAAGAAAGACAAAAAAGACCCATGCCTTGAGGATTTAGAGGGTTAACATATTCCACAAAAATATTCTCCGTAACATTTTACATAACTTTGCTGAACACATTTTATACCTAAAATGTAAGGATCACATGGTTTCTTATGACGATTAACAATAAAAATGTGCCAGAGTTGGGAAACTTTAACCCGCCCTCAAATGAAATTCAGATGTTAACTTTCAAAACGCCGATACACGTGTCTTTTTTTTTGTCTCCTCTATCAAAATTTATTGGTCGGACCTTGTAATTTTGGAAAAAATTTGATTTTGTTGTATAGTATAATTGGCGACAAAGGTTTCACTAATATAAATTTAATAAACAGAACTATTGGTCATAAAAATATTTATTTTAAAACCTATCAATTGATAGTCATAGTTTTATTATAGATTTTCTAAAAATAATTATATTGTTTTCTACTTATTCGCTGTGGTTATTACAGAGATGTAATTTTATATCTTAGTGTCTTAGAGAACTTTGTGCAAATAACATTATAATTGCTGTGACCGGATTAAATAGTTTTTATAATGAAATTTATTTCATTTTTACTTTTATTTTGCGTTACCACACCCCCTTTGCTTGCAGTGCAACAGTGTGAAAAGGATTTTTTTAAGACAAGATATAATGATGGATACAGTGGTGATATCAGTGTTCTGCTAATATGGTTTCCAGTAAATGCTGGAAGTCAGAGCACACTACGTGTGTGTTCTAATGAAACTGGTCTGCCTGTGCAGCGTCATTGTAGTTATGATCGCTCAACAAACGCAACATGGGAAGAAATTAACCAACACATAAAATTAATTAACTGTAGCTCCATTCAAACCGTATGTATGGAGGAACCCTTTCAACATTATTATATTAAGAAAAATTATGTAAAAGAGCTAGTCAACAATACATGGAAAACAGCACATTTGGGGGAAAGAGCAGATTTAGAAAAACCCTGTTTACTGGACTCCGGTTTGCCTGTAACACGTCTTTGTGAGTTTAATTCCATGCAGCTGAGAGCTCAGTGGGAGCTGTTAAGTCCGCAACTACGAAATATTGAATGCCTACGAGATACTAGGGAACACGTTATAACTTATAATCTTAGTACGCTGTATCAGGAAGTTAAAAGAGATGATCAAATAGATCAAGTACAGCCAGAAAAGGTCATGAGGGAAATGACGGAATTACTAACAACATCTCAAAGAGTACGCGTGCCAGCGGATATAAAAATATCAAGTGACATTTTAAAAATTATAACCGAAAATGATAAAAATCCTGATCTTTTAACAGATGTCCTAAATGTAACCGATATCATATTGGACGTTAATCCTGAAATAGTGATAAAATCCGGAGAAGTGAATGCCACAACAACATTACTAAAAACTCTTGATACATATTTAAATAGCATGGCCAAGGTATTAGTACCCACAGATCATTGTCAAAATACTTCAAATGGCGTTAGATATGAGACATTTAAACGTACCAGTGTTTTTTATATAAATCCCTCATGTTCTAATATTTCTGGTGTTGCCATTTATTATTCGAATTCGAAACATCAGCGCTACGATGCCCATACTGGCCATTTCTATCAATTTATATATTTGAATCAAACTCTGGACCAGATACTGACCAAGCCCGGTCTGCGATTGGCCACATATTTCCCTTTGTCGTTGTGGAATAAACTGAAAAACGAAACTGGTGGTGTTGACGATCAAACAGTATTGGCTTTTATAATTTTTCGAAATGATTTACTTTTTGTCAATCGTACAGAATTGCTGCAAAGACCATCTAAAAGGATTTTGGAAATTTCTATACCGAACTATTCAGGTAAGCAAGCTGAAAATAATAGAATTAGCTATAAACATTTAACATCATTATTGTTTTACATTTACCTTCATTTCATTAACAGTTGAAAATATTTAATATTGATTGTGCATTTGACTTAAAAATTAACTCAAAAAAACTTTGAAATCTGATATGTACATTAAATTTGAATTTAAAATCTGAAATTTACAAGATATTTTTTATAAAAAAATCCCATCCTTATATTAAAAATGTTAAATTTATGGATCTGTATTGCATTAAAAAAATCTTTTTCTTACAAGTGTTTTAAAGTGCCTTAATGCTATTAATACCAAGCTAAAAATAAATTGCTTTAATCCGCAAATAATAGAGTTCTGCAAATAATTGAACAGTTTAAATAATATTTTCTAAAACGTTGTTAATTTTATTTTTATACTTAATCGTAATTTGTAAGGAATTTGTATTTCATACACAATGTATAGCTGAATTTAGTAATATAAATCATTGCAAATAGTTAAAAAAAACAAGTAAGAAAGTATGGTCGATCAAGCCCAACCGTATAATACCCTACACTAAGTAAAAGAGCAAAAACATTTTTCTTTTAAAATTTCAATATTTTATATTTTTGAGCGATTTTCGGAAGTGGGCCTTATATGGGAGCTTTGACCAATTATGGACCGATCACCATGAAATTAGGTCGTGTGATTTATGTCTATATTAAAGTTAACTATGTTGAATTTTGTGTGTATACCAACGTGCACGTTAAAATTATTTTCGGAAGCGGGTCTATATGGGAGGTATGACTAATTATGGACCGATCGTTACAAAATTTGGTGACATGAGTTTCAATAAGCTTGGTCCTTGGGCCGAAAAAGTAATATGTACCAAATTTTATCGAAATATCTTTAAAATTGCGACCTGTACTCTGCGCACAAAGTTGACATGGACAGCCAGCCAGACGGACGGACATCGTTAAATCGACTCAGATCCCGGGCTTCGGGGTTTAAGAAATCCCGAAAACCCCGGGATTTTTGGGAACGTTATTCCCCGTTTGGCATCTCTAAGTGAAATACACTAGAAAGCTGTGCCAAATGCAAAAGTTCATTACAAACCTGTATACAGATAAGTACCTATTCTACTACTTAAATAAAATAGTGGGCTGGGTAACGACTACTCATTACAAAATAGTGTATGTGGTAACTAGTTGCCATTACCAAATTTTAGCTGGATATTTTCAATAGAAGAATTTACCAAATTTTTCATTTGCTGGGTATTTATGTTCGAAGATCATAAAAGTAATTTTCATAATTTTTTTGGTTTCAAAATGATTCAAGCTTCTTTATGATATAGTGATGCAAATGTTTTACGATTTTTGATTAAACCTTAGACATACACATAGGTCTGGCCAGACTTTTTTGGATTTTTTTGCAATTTAAACGACTTTGCTGTATCGCTAGAGACTTGATTTTTCAGGTACTCTCTTAAAATTTTAATGGTTAAATTGGCCAAAAAAGGTAACCACGAAAGGAGATACAAGGAATTTTTAACTTATAGTAACACATGAGTCTGACCAGACCCGCGTATATTTTTAGTAAAAAATTGTATTTAATTCTATTTTTTTTTTTTTTTTTTGGAAAATGCGTAAAACATTTTTTTTGCCAATTCAAAAAAAAAGTTTTCAGTAAGAAAATTTTTACGGTAAAATGCTAAGTTCTCAACACGTGTTTGTTGTTATATTTTTTCGTTGAAATAGTCTTTGTGTTTTCCTTTTTAGTTTGTTACAAACTTTAAAAAATGTTTATGGTAGATTTTTGTTAAAAAGTTGACAAATTAAATAAATTTTTTTGTATATTTTTTTATAGCTTATAGATTTGAGATTATTTAAGCTGTTTATTTGTTTGAAAAAATAGATATTTTTTAAGTAATTATGCTGATATTATTATGGGGTCTGGCCAGATTCAAATAAAACATGTGTATCACGGAGGGTTAATATTAAAATCTTATTCGATGTTTCCATTTACACATATCAGAGTAAATATACATTAGAATGTCCATCAGAATTAAATTTTTTGGAATGTTGAAACGTACCCCCTGAAAACTTTCGTAATGACCTAAAATACCACCAAATAAATTTTTAGCTTGTTCTAAGAAGGACAACACGTGCCGACTTTCGATTTAGAGTTGAGGTGCATTTACAAGGGGAAAAATTGATTTTTTTCAGTTTTTTTAAAAATTTGGAAATGGAAGTTAATCCTTAAGAGCACTTGGGGTCAAAACGACTGTGTTTTTCGTGATTTTAATAGTTCAGGGTCATTTGGACCCCAAGTGCTATTAAGGGTTAATTTCAATTTTTGTGCTGTTATTGTAAATACTAGAATCCATGTTATATTTTTCTTAAGTTTCATCAAAATCGGCCAAAAACTATATAAAATTTCACTATCTTTCCATTAGAAATTCCAAATATTGAAAAATTTGACCTTTGACCTTCACGATTTAAGGATTCATAAATATAGTCTGAAAGTTTTCCTAAGAAAAACATACGGTACGGAAAAACTATAGGATGTATTGACATATTGTTTTCATATTTTTATTCCCTATTATGTTGTAAATAAATCCCCATGTGATGCTCAAAAAATTCTGAAATTTGTTTAACAAAATTTTTAAAAATTTGAAATTGGAGTTTTGAAAAAAATATTTGTTTTATTGAGATTTAAATGTGTTTATATCTAAAAAGGTGAAAAGGTCCCTGGGGACCTTTTTCATTTTCAAACTGAAATTACTCCTTGATGGTCCATGGGAAGTATACCCATGTCCCAGCGGACCTTTTCACACGTTCCCGCACATTTAAATCTCAATAGAAACTAAACTATTGGTCGGATCGCTTTGATTTTTCTTAAACGATTCTAGATAAAATTTCCTTGGAATACATGTGGAAACCTGGGGACAAGTGTCTCCAAGTCACCAGTTTTGTCGACTATTTTGGTGACTTTTTAGCGACATTGTCAACGAAGACGACTCTTCCATCTGTTATGAATTCATACCATTTCGTTTTTTAATTTGTTTAATATGTATAACGTCAAATGTTAACAAAATATGCAGTTTCATTATTTACATCTACTTCAGTAAAGTACAAAAAGTGTAGATTAGAATTATTAAAATGTACTAGTGAATAACTACCTAGTCAATAGTAATATCGTCAGTAGTAGACTTACAATGACACGCACATGTTAAATTTCTATAGTAAATAGCATTGTCTGTTGTAAAATAAGTCACTAGTACTGGTGACTGTGTCAATAGTAAGTCAAGATAATTTCACTACTGACACTTCCTGCAGGGAATCTCAATATAAACTTTCCTACAGATTGATTGCGAATCATGATTGTTTACTTTGTTTAATCATCATTAGGTTTATTCGCTTATATTTAGTAGTCTTACTGACTCACTGCTTGCTTTTTTCTAAGTTGTATATTACATATATGTATGTATATGTTTTTAAGTAATCATTCTTCTTTTTTTTACAGGCGAACTACCAGAAGATGTACCCTTTATTTTGAGCTACCGTCGTAGATCACCCGAACTACCTAAATGTGGTTATTGGAATTATAGCACATGGATCACAACTGGCGTCAAAACGGAACACACAAATATTTCCGATAACCATCTGCTTATCTGTCACAGCACACATCTGACACATTTCGCTTCGTTGTTTGGCATTTCCTCCTTTCCTCCAATTTCACTAGGAGACTCTGTAATACTTAGTATTTCTCATGACTTAATGTTAGATTACATTTCAATATTAGGCTGTTTGCTTTCACTGGTAGGTCTGTCCTGTATATGGCTTACAGCTATGTGTTTCAAGAGATGGCGCGCCCAGACATCGAATAAAGTGTTGATGAATATGTGCTTTGTTATCACTTTACTCATGCTATTCTTTATGCTGATTAATGTTCCGGACTTATGGAAGGACTACATCGATATTCATAATCGACTGGACTGCATGATAATGGGAGCATATTTACACTATAATGTTTTGGTACTATTCTTTTGGATGCTTATTATAGCCATAATGCAATATCAGCGTTATGTTAGAGTAATGGGCTATGAGAGATCTTCAAACTTTATAACCAAATATGCTATTATAGCCTGGGGTGTCCCACTGATACCTACCATATTGGTAGCCTATTTTGATCCAGATACATACAGGAAAAACGCTGAACAAACTAGTAACAAATCAGGCATTTGCTATCCATCCGACAAGAGTTTGTATTATGGAGTCATATTACCAATGGCTGTAATAATGCTGACAAATTTGGGCATATTTATTTTTATATTCTGCAGCCTTCGCCGTAAAGTTAAGTTTCAAGTTCAACAGCAAGGTGATAACAAACGTATCGTAGCACAAATTAAAGTTTCGGTTTTGCTGTTTTTTTTGCTGGGTATTTCGTGGATTTTTGGCTTCCTAACACATCTGGACAATAGTCCGGTATTTTCTTATCTCTTTTGCTTGACATCAACTTTGCAGGGATTCGTTTTATTCCTTTACTCCATTGTCATTGACAAATCGACACGTTCGTCATGGTTAATATTATGTTGTGCTAAAAGTTACTATACAATGGAAGACACCAGTATAGTGACAAGATTAAACAATAGATCATAAGAAATAAAACAATATAAATATGTAAATATTTAAATAATGGGAATTGTAGCCGCAACTGGCCAATGTCTTATATGAGAACTATAAATAACATTGAAACCACAAAAAGAACTTGTGGCGAGTTAATTAAATTTAAATAATAAATAAATTCTATACATTTATCTTCTAGATCTAATAAAAATAAAAGCTTTTTACACACTTTTAATATAAGAAGTGCACACGAAAAGAATTGTGTGTACCTACGTTTAGTCTCATAACTTTGTTTACATACAAACGAAATGTTATTTTAAAGAGTTTTGAAATTTTTTATCGGAACCCTTTAAAAAATAATTAACAACATAATTGGCCATCTTATATGGGTTACTATATTTTGATATCGCTTATGCGATATCAAAATTTTTACCTTAAATTTGAATTTTACATAAAAAATATGCGTTTTTTTGGATGCATCAGGTTCCCGTCGTTATTAATAATTTTGAAATTTATTTTCTTTTAAAATATTTAATATAAAACTGGCTTTTCCAAAAGTATAAATTCCTAATACACCTTAGACATTTTTTAGATAACTTAAAAAAAAGTAAAAGAAAATCGCAATTTTTAAAATGTTTAAATTCAAATGCAGTCACGATTTTTAAACAACTATTTATACCCTACACCACCATAGTGGGGAGGGTATTATGCGTTTGTGCAGATGTTTGTAACGCCCAAAAATATTAGTCTAACACCCACCCAAGTATACCGATCGACTTAGAATCACTTTATGAGTCGATTAAACGATGTCCGTCCGTCCGTCTGGTTGGCTGGCTGGCTGTCCATGTAAACCTTGTGCGCAGAGTACAGGTCGCAATTTTGAAGATATTTCGATAAAATTTGATACATATTATTTTTTCGGCTCAACGACCAAGCCTATTGAAACTGGCTGAAATCGGTCCATTATTTCACATAGCCCCCATACAAATGTCCTCCCGAAATTGGACTTTATCGGTCATAAATGTTTAATTTATATATGTATATCCACAAATTCCGCTCCAAATAAGTTCTATATACACAAAATTCATGTCACCAAATTTTGTTACGATCGGTCCATAATTAGTCATAGCTCCCATATAGACCCGCTTCCGAAAATCATTTTTACGTGCATAAATCGCTTAAAAATGTTGGTATACACACAAAATTCAACATGGTAAACTTTCATATAGACATAAATCACACGACCTAATTTCATGGTGATCGGTCCATAATTAGTCATAGCCCCCATATAAGGCCCACTTCCGAAAATCACTCAAAAATACAAACTATTGAAATTTTAAAAGAAAAATGTTTTTACTCTTTTACTTAGTATAGGGTATTATATGGTCGGGCTTAACCTACCATACTTTCTTACTTGTTTTCAAATGCGAATATCTCCTAATAGGAGATAATTGACAGCTATGACGAGGTTTTTTATAGTGCACGACGAGAAGATTCTATATATGTAATTTTTTTGGAAATCGGATAACAGACGAAGAAATTGGATCGTTTTAAAAATTGAACATACCCGAGGTGTCCTACTTTGGAGACCCCTGGTCTCCAAGTCAAAATTCAAAACTTAAACTCTCCAACACTTCTTCTTTGTGCATGTTTTTGAAATCGGACTAAGGGTTTATAAGTTACAGTTTTATTTCCCTCCTTTTTTTATAAAACTTTGCAGCGTTTTAGACAAAAAAAAAACGTATTTAATGGTCTTTCAGCTTCAATTCGTATGGTATTAAATTTCCATATTTGTAGATGAATCCTGCTGCTTAAAACGTGAAAACGTTGAAATTGCTGATTGAGGTGCTCCCACTGATTTTACAAGGTCTTGTTGAGTTTGACAACAATCTTCATGGAGTAATGCCTAAAATTCTTGGTCTCCAAACATATTTGGCTGGCCTTGGCGATACTGGCCTTCCGTGTCAATATCACCACTTCTAAACCCCCCAAGTTTGGCAAATTAAAGAAGTAAAGCAAAACATTTCGCATATGACGATTTGTTTTGGCACAAAACTTGACATTTTCGAAGCAAAAAAAAACATGTTGTTTACATTATAATTAGAGCTTTTCCGCAAAATTTTCTATCCCGAAATCCCGGAAAATTTTGCGAGAATTCCCGGGAATATATGATTCATACAAGAAAAAAGATTCAACCCAAATAGACCAATAGCAAGTTCATTATTCAAAATATTCCAAAAACTCATGAATATTCACGGCTGCACAGTGGGGCAGAATCGAAATTTTCTGGAAATATATCTGGCATTTCTAAACGGCTGGTCCGAGCGGGATAAAATTTTTGAATTGGGCTAAGGAGTATTCGAATTTAAGTTATTAAAATGGGCCCTACAAATGCTCCAGGGGCGGCGATATGGGGGCTCAAAATAGGGTACCTTCGACATGTAAAATTTTTAAACACATGCCATTTATTATATTATTTTTAAACACGTACTATTTATCTCTTATAATTTCCTAGTTATAGGCATTTCAAAATTGATATTTTAAAATTTTCCATAAAATTTTGATAGTTAGACAACTAAATTACCAGTAACATACAAAAGATTTCAGAGCAATATCGATTACGAATCCAAAAATAACCGATTTTCAATTTAAAAATTCAAAAAATAGTATATTTTTGCTGTTTTTTGGACAAAAAGGTGACTTAACTCTTTTTTTATTAAAAAACAACTTTCTTTAAGAACGTATAACAATTTTATGTTTTTCTATAAAGCTTCTTTACGCAGAAAATTTTGGTATAAAAAACATGTCCTCTTTTGAAACATGTCGGCCCTACGCTCTTTAGAAATTAACCTTTTTTTATCAAAATTTTAACTTTGGGTCACATGTTCTAAAATCTCAAAGCAGGAAACCCTGATGTGTTGTCTATTTATCCTTAGAGTGTTTCCCAGCCCCGAAGGAAATGTGGACCCTATAAGTAAAATTGTAAAAAATACCATTTTTGGGAGTTTTGCTCCAATTTTCAGGAATTGCGGGATTCCTTTTGACCTTTTGACAAGTTTTTATACACCTCGATATTTTGAATGACAAATTTAAAAAGCGCTGAAAATTTCATTGAGTTTCGTTAATAAATAAAGATTTTATTATATATTACATATTCATTGAGTTTCTAAAACTAAAATTTATATCAAAATTTTAATAGGATTTCAAATATTAGGAACAATTTTATCCACATTCATTCCGAGCTATATTTTTTTGTTTAGATAAGTTAATTTTTGGACTTACAAAAAAAAAATTAAAGTCAATATCTCAATTAGATTAAAAAATATGCCACTTTAAAACTTCGTCCTTCAAAAATATTGCACTTTTTCATACTAAAAAATTTGTATAAATTTTCTTAATGTGACTGAGTCAGAACCGTGACTTGTGTTGAATAAAATATTAAGAAAATTTATACAAATTTTTTAGTATGAAAAAGTGCAATATTTTTGAAGGACGGAGTTTTAAAGTGGCATATTTTTGAATCTAATTGAGATATTGACTTGAAATTTTTTTTGTAAGACCCAAAATTAACTTATCTAAACAAAATGATAATGCCAGATTTATTTCCAAAAAATTTCGATTCTATCCCACTGTGGGCTGTCACAGAATTCTATCCGATCGAAAGTGAATTTTTTTAGTATTTTGCTTTTTCACAAAGAGTAAAACTAAAATTTTTGGAATAAAACCACTTGATTAATATTATTATTTCAAGTTTTAATTAACACCTTTACTTAATTTTTGATTTAATAATCAAAACAATGCAATTCAATATTAAAAATAAAAATATTTATTTTTTGCGAATTAACAGAAATAATTGGAATCTAACGAAGGTAGAACAAAATTGAGATTTTTGAAAAAAATCTTTTACATCTTAGTTTGGAGTTTATTACAAACAAAGTAAAGTCAAGATAAACAACTAAAATTTAAAATTGAAACTTAATTCTTTTCTAAAGTAAATATAAGAGATAAATTAGTGAAATAAACATTAATTATCCTAGTTGCTTTACAAAGAAATCTCATTTAATATCTGTTCGTATTTGTAAAATTTTGTAGCTCTACAAAGCTTTAAAAATTAAAGGTGGTAAACTTTGACACCTTGTTTTCTAATATGGTAGACACAAATTTCATTTTCTGAAATTTTTTGCAATCGGGCCAGTAGTTTAGAATAGTCAGATTTATTACCACTTTTCTTCCGATCGACCGCACTGTTTCGCATTTGAACAGAATTATCAAGGTTTTTGGGACCAACATATGCTAGGGGACTATAGTTTTTACAAAAACAGAACACTCTTCATTTTTATTTTTTGATCCAATTTTAATGTTAGTTTGACATCATGGATGGATTTTGGATTTTTCAAAATTTCGTTGCTATGAATAAAACATACATAAAACATATGTATCTGTATTGCAAGCGTTAAAAAAAACATATTTTTTTTAAGTCTAACATTAATTCATAATAACCTGATGTGGAAAATATTGCACAAAGCAACTTCGAATAGACCTGGGGAGCAAAATTGACTCAATTGTTCAGTATAAATATATTTATAAATTACGCAGAATTTATAACTATTTTTAATTAAAGAAATTATGTGGTTAGGTTTTTTTTAAAAAAATATTTGATGTAATTTGTTTCAGTCTGTTGCTCGTTTTTGTATTGTCAAGATCTCTCTATATTGTTGTTATTAATGATCCACTTAATAATCTTCGCAGTTCTTCTCAATACGTCGAAGATTTTTGCTAATGAAAAGTGTGCAAAGGTAGCTTATAACATAATTGTTAGCAATGGCAGCCAAGAGTCAAGATCCCTCATCATATGGTATCCAGCCAATGTTGGCACTCGCAGTAAATACGAGAAATGTTCAAAAGAAACTGGGAAACCTCTAGAACGTAATTGCATTAATGAATCGGGCAAAGCTAAGTGGCTTGAAAATAATAGAAGTGATAAATATGTCGATTGTAACATGACTGTGCATAAATGCGATGATGAACCATTTGAACATAATTATCGAAATGAAGATAACAAGTTGAAGAAATATCATACCAAATGGCAATCGGTTAGTATAGGAGAAGTTGGTTATCTTTCAAAACCTTGTTATTTAAGTACGGGAATGCTTTTAATGCGAAATTGTAAATATAACCCCACAAATTATAAAGCTGAATGGGAGCTATTGGATGAGGAAAAAGAAATAGATTTTTGCTGGGAAGAAAAACTTTCTGAATTGCAACAAGGCGAAATTCTAAAGAAATCTGATAAATCACAAGATAATCAAAGGCCAGTTACTCTGTTCACTTTAACTCAAGATGTAACAGAAAATAAATTATACATAAACAATCCAAGCGATGCTACTAAACGTTCACCAGAACACGTTAAAGCTATTAATAATATTTTGAAAACAATTTTGGCTAAATGTGAAAACCCACAATTAGTGCCAGATATTATGAATTTAACCAATACTCTAATGAAAACCAAAGCTGATGTCATTAGAGAGTCTAATTGTGCTGGCGAGATTTTTTCAACAATCGATTCATATCTCAATAATATGGCTAAACTTTTAGTGCCCACAAATAAATGCGAATCTATTAATAATGGCATCTATATGAAAACTGTTCCAATGGCAAGTGTATTTTTTATAAATCCATTATGTTCCAACATCTCCGGTGTGGCCATTTTTAATTCGAACAATTCTGCAGGAGTGCAACGTATTTTTGATCAGCATTCGAATAACTTTTATCATTTTATTTACTTAAATCAGTCGCTGGAACAACTTTTAAAGGAGCCTAATCTAAAAATAGCCACTTATTTCCCTTTCGATTTGTGGTATAGTATCGCAAATACTACAGGTAAAGGTGCGGATACTATTTTAAAAATTACGCTTTTTAAAAATGATGTACTTTTTGTAAATAAAACTGTGATGGAGCGAAAACCTTTCGAGGGAGTTCTGGAAATAAGTGTTGTTGATTATAGAGGTAAATGTTTGACTGCACATGAAATGCATGGTACTTGCAAACACGTTCTTTCGTCATTCTGACAGTTTCTTATACATAGATATAATTCCAACACCTAATGCTGCATATCTACAGCGGAAATCCGTGATTTTGAGCGACTTTTCTACAGAGTAAAAACTACTAAAACTTTTCTACAGAGTAAAACTAACTATTGTAAATCTGATTTTGCCATAAGATTCCATAGGAAAATTTAGGGAAAATAAAAATTGTTGGCGTTATTAGAATGCATCAGAAATTAATCTAAAAAAAATTTGGTTTTCTATAATCGAATTGTGCTCTACAGAAAACTGTCACTCTAAATCAAAGGTTTTAGCAGCTGATATGCGACTTTTGGTTTTAGTTTTAATTTTAGCACTTTCATTTCAGGTAAACTACCAAGGCCTTTGCCATTTATCTTCACCCATACAATGCAGAAGGATAAAGTAAAACCCGATTGTGGCTACTGGAACTTTAGCACTTGGATTACAACTGGTGTAAATACATCGCATATAACTAATAAGCAAAATGAGCAGCTTCTACTTTGCAATACTTCTCATTTGACACCCTTCTCAGCCATATTTTTGGATAGCTTAGATGATGTTGGATTAGACTTGATTTCTGCATTAGGTTGTGGTCTATCGTTGTTTGGTCTGGTCTGTATATGGCTGACAGCTGCATGTTTTCCAAGATGGCGAGAGGACTCGACAAATAAAGTATTGCTAAACCTTTGTTTTGTTCTTACTCTACTTATGGTATTATTTTTGTTGATAAATATGCCAGAGTTCAAAGACGCAGTACTTGATATGAAAAACTATGTGAATTGTATGATAGTGGGTGGATTTTTGCAATATATTGTTTTGGTGCTCTTCATGTGGATGCTTTTTATAGCTTATCTACAATATCAACGACTTGCTAAAATTTTCAAATCGGAAATGCCAAGAAACTATATAGCAAAGTTTTTCCTAATTGCCTGGGGTTTGCCGCTCATACCCACTGGTTTAGTAGCCTACTATCAACCGAATGCCTACAGACCCAGCGCAAAAAGCATGGAAGCTAAATCAGCCATTTGCTATCCCTCAGGATATGGTTTCTATTTGGGCGTTATGCTACCAATGGCCGTCATAATTATTGCCAATGTGAGCATATTTATCCTAATAATTTGTAAATTTCTTCTATCTAATATGCAGTTTAAAAGTCAACGTAGTCGTCATGACATTTTAAGACAGATATATGTTTCAATATTTTTATTCTTTCTTTTGGGTATATCTTGGATTTTTGGCATGCTGGCACATTTGGAAAGTAGTCCTGTCTTTTCATATATTTTTTGTTTAACATCAACCCTACAAGGTTTTGTCATATTTATATATTTTATTATCATAAATGAAACAACACGACAGACATGGTGGAATTTAATTTGCGGCATTAATAGTTCCCACTCAAATAGTCGAATGTATTAAAACTCTCATATTGAAAAAACAATACATGTATCTAAGTACCTAAGTTATAATTTGGTACCTAATAAGTGCAGTCATATTGTACGGACAAAAATATACATACATACATAAATATCTATAAAGGTTTTTCAATGATTAACCCTTTCACGCACAAAACTTGTACTCAAAAGTTTTTGAGAATCTGAGTGCACTTTGTGAAGTATTAAGAGCTATTTTAAACATATATAAAAAGAAAAAAGAAAAAATGTAAGTAGATTACTGAAAATCTCTTGGGACAAATGTGTCCCAATATGAATTAAGTATCAGTAGGTAAAATATACATTTTCAAACTGAAATAAAACATTTGATTTTAATTAGACAAACAGATTATATTGCTTATTTGAAGGACTAAAAAGCAACGAAACTATTTCTGATTGACATAAAGCATAAATGAACATTGTATATTGCACTCTTAGCACAGACTTCATTTACGTTAAATTTTTTTTTCATAATATTTTTTTTGTTATGGATGTTGATGGTAAGGCGTACTAAAACTTATCTAAATTCAAGAGAAGTTAATAATTGCGACTATTGTTATAGAAATGTTAATTTTTTCTTAGTTCCTCAAACCGTGAAAGAGGCATAACAGAAGCTATACATGGCACCCCCATATCAGGTTCAGTGGACCAGTAGCTTCGGAATATTCTAGTAGTTTTATAGACCTTAATATATACAAAATTTATATAAACATCATAAAAAATGTAAGGGAAAAATTTCCACTCTCTTTTCATGCATATTGGGATACCGGTGTCCCTTACAAGAAATCTCATATTGCGGAAAGTCAAAATCTTCTTTTAGCTAAAATCAATTTAATCACAACCTCTTTGAAAATTGCACTAATGTATTACAAGTCAATTTTTAATATTATAAAAAAACTTCGTAATTTCCAAAAATAAAGTTGAATTATTTGTTTTACCTTTCCTGATCAGTGGTACCAAACTTCAAAGAAAATAAAGTTTTGTTTATAAATACTCGGTTTGTATTGCAATTGATTACAAAAAGAAGTTTCATTTCAAAATATCCAATGTTAAACATTTGGGACACCGGTGTCCCATATGCGTCAAAGGGTTAAAATAGACATATTTTTTACATATGCTCCCAAGTATTTATAAGACAGCAAAGCAATTCAATCACCACACATTCAACCTAAAAATCGTTCCTTTTACTAATTTTTTGTATATTAAATTCTACAATTTTTCCGATTTTTATCAATTTCTATTTTTTATCGTCGAAATAAAAAAATTTACGTTTCGAGCTTTAAGTCATTCGCCAAACACGGGGACCGAACATTAATCGACTTTTTAAACATACACACCACGAGCGTTGAGAGATATCAACAAATGTTTTAATCAGTTTGATTTGAATTTGTAAATTCTTTTAATAGATACCGTTAGTCACCTACAAAATTCTAAAACATTTCCAGAGTAGAATATTATATGGTCGGACTTGACCAACTATAGTTTCTTAAATGTTTTCTTCTGGCTTTCATGGGTGAATGAAGTCAAAACTACATTATTTTTATACCCTTCACCTTCGTGAGAAGGGTATATATAAGTTTGTCATTCCGTTTATAATTTCTACATTTTTCATTTCCGACCCTATAAAGTATATATATTCTGGATCCTTATAGATAGCGTAGTCAAATAAGCCATGTCCGTCTGTCTGTCTGTTGAAATCAATTTTCTGAAGAACCCAAATATCTTCGGGATCCAAATCTCCAATATTTCTGCCAGACATGCTTTCGAGAAGTTTGCTATTTAAAATCAGCAAAATCGGTCCACAAATGGCTGAGATATGAGGAAAAAACCAGGACAACCTCGATTTTTGACCTATTTTTGACCTATATCTGGATTACTAAGACATTAATGTAGACAATATGGATATCTAATGATAGATATTTCAAAGAATTTGCAACGACGTATATAGTAAGTTGGACCTACAATGAGTCAAAATCGGAAAAAATATTTTTTAACCCGAATTTTTTTTTCACAAAAAAAATTGAAAAAACAAAAAAAAAAAATTTTAAAATTTAAAAAAAAAATTTCAAAATTTGAAAAAAAAAAATTTTTAAATTTAAAAAAAAAAATTTATTATTTAAAAAAAAAAATTTTAAATATCAATCGAAAAAATTTGTTTTCCAAAAAATTAAAAAAAAACAACTAGAAAAAAAAATTAATTTAGTTTACCTAAAAATATTTAAAATATTTAAGTATAATTTGGTGAAGGGTATTCAATTAATCGGGATTTTGCTTTAATCGGTTAATCGAGCAAATAATTGTACATTTAATCTGTTAATAATCGGTTAATTTTAAATTATTCGGTTAATCTAATCTTTTGTGTCTAAAATTTTATGGATTTTATTAAGATTTTTCCTTCTTCTGTAAAGTAACAAAAAATCAAGTTAAGCCTTTTTTATATTAAGCCAATGATATACACATGTGAGTTTTTTTTAGGATTTTAAGGAGTACTTTGGAAATAATCTTTTAAATAAAGAATTTAATTTAAATGATTTCCTTTTATTATTTGTTTTTAGTTTTAATAAAACATGAATTGAAAAAACTCTCTCACTGAAGTGTAGAAGTTGGAGAAATCGAAAGTAAGTATAGAAAATCCTTCATCCTATCATTGGAGTCCTTTTTGGAATTTTTAGATTTTGAATACTTTAATAGTTTCGTTAAGCTCTGATAATGTATTCAGTTGCGTCTATTACCATTTCATCCACCGACTCATTAGGTCAAAGTTCATCATATGAGGAGCCTCAGAACAAAGGTACTTTTTCGCACATTTCAAATTTTTGGGAGAAGTAGTTTTATTTATTTCGCCCCCTTTAAAAACTGCATGAACCTGGAAATGGTAACAAGTTTCTTACTTATAAATAGATACATCTAACTGCAATAAGTCACCACATTAAATGTTAAGGATGTTTGATATAAAACCATTTTAATATCGAAAAAAGAAGCTTTTGTTAAAAAATAAAGAAAAAAGTACGTTTTGTTAAAAACAAAATTAAAAAGTATGTTTTTTATTCGTTTTTTTTTTTTAAACGATAATATTTGAAATGAATATTTTTAATACTGATCCTATATATAAACCAATTACACATTGAAATTAAATAATCTTTTTTCGCTTTATACTAGTGTTGTCCGTTTTGTTAAGCACAATTTTTTTTTTGAACCCATTTGCTTAGTAAAAAAATTATAAAAATGTTGCTGACTTGGTTGTTTCTAGAAGATTTCAACCCAAACATTATAAAAATACCAAAAAACCAATTTTTGAAAAAATGCGAAAAAGTACCATTTGTTCTGCGGCTCCTCATATAACATTATAGAAAAAAGTTCATATCCAAAAACATTAGTTTCGGTTTTCGTACGATACTTCAAAAAGCAATTTCAAGGAGGGAATGTTCACGAGTTAAGAAATAAAATTTGTGTGTTTAGAACTATATTTCTATATAAAGTGCAAAGAAATTTCGGTTAATCGACACAAATTAATCGGATTAACGACCAAAATTAATCGGTTAATCTATTGAATGCCTGAAATTACCGTTAAATCACCATTATCGAAATAATGCAAATTAGCGTTACCATTACCTTGTTATCATTTTTACTCGGTAGCTAACCTTACTATATTTTCTACATAACCAAATTATTAAAAATACTTTTGTACAAAATTACTCATTTCAGATACTTCAAAACCAACCTGACATCTATATCTCAATAAAGAAACTTCTAAAATAAGCTTTATCGTATTCAAAACCCCATAATATATTCTAGTCAAAAAGCTTTTCAAAGCTATCACAAATACACTTACTCTTACTCAATTGAGAACAAGGAGGAACATACTTTGACAGTTGTCTGAGGTCCTGCCAGGCAAAGCACCAAAAACAGCTGTTTCGTTTACTAATAAATACTCGTAAGCGCCATTTATATTACTGTATGTAATTGAAAAAGTATCCTCAGTCTATGGCGACTCTTTGTAACGAACGGAAGTTAATACGGTAAAATAAACACAAAGTACAAGATAAAAACAAAACGGAATAAATATCAAACGGTTCTCCACTACTACTACTACAGTTTTGAAAGAAAAAAAAAAACAAATATTTAAGAAAAAATACAACAGAAAATCTATACATACATACATATATTTATATATGTATGTACTTACCTTAAAGGATACAAGTGTTTGTGTGTGTTTGAAATGTATGTTTAGATGTGAGTTTGTATATAAATACTAAGGATATACATATATATAAAAATATATATATGTGTGTATGATTAAATAGTGTTTTTTGTTGTTATTACTGCTGCTGTTGTATTATTTGATGTGAATTTCTTTAAAGTAATAAATAATAAAACAAAAAACAAAAAAAAGAATGAAAAATAAATACTTATGTATATGTAGTATAAAATAAAACGAAATTTTTAAGAGAATTTGGATTTTTCTTATTCGTTGTGTTTGTGTGCGATTAATCTTAAATAAAATCTAAATGAAGTGAATAAAATGGTGAAAAAATTACAAGAAAAAAATATCTGAAGGCTCAAGTTGAATGATCTAATAAAAGCAAACAAAAAAGGAAGAAAAAATTAATAGTGTTTATACTAAAGTTTTTAAAAATAATTATTAAATTTGAATTAAACACGTAAAATAATACCAAAATTTTGAATTTATTTTAATTAAAGACTGCAAAAATGTTATCCTTTTTATTTTTGTAACTTTTAAACTTGTTGTAATACCTTTAAAATTTATATTATGTTTGTTTGTTTATACTTATATATGTAAGCGCCATGACTCTTCATCTAATAGAGTTTATTATGTATGAATTTAATTATTATTCTTGATTTTTCTTAAAGCTAGTAAAGAAAACATGTTGTTATCATTATCATTTATAGCTGACCTTGAGTAATATTTATTAATAGTGCGAGTACAACATAAAGAAAGAAAAATTACTACTAGATGCCAAAATTATATACAAGAAAAATATTAGAATAATTAAAATATGTTTAATATGAGTCTTAAGTAGAAATAGACGAAATTCGGACATTTAACTCTTTGCGGTTTAGAGGTCACTTTACTAACTACCTTTTCTATAGTCATTAAGTCAAAAATATTCGATTTCCAAAAAATTTATACGAAACGGAAATTTTTATCCTTATTATTTTTAATGCCAACGGTGGTTAGTAAACTAACCACTTCACTCCACAAAAATCCTCGGAATGGCTTGGTTTTTATATGTTTTGATTTATTTTTTCTTACTTTTTATAATAAACTAACCTTCATTAACCCATTAATGCCTGACCGCCGAATCCGCTGTCCGATTTTGATTGTTGCAAAATTTCATCCCTATCAGAAGACATCGATTTCAAAACTTGCTTGGTTCACTTGACATGAAATCCCCCATATACATATTTTGTTCTTTTAAAACATCTACAAAAATGGGATAGGATAATTTAATATCTCCATTTTCTTTATGGGAATTACATGCGACTAAATAAAGTCTGTAAATCTCTAAAATATAATATTGATTGGATCGTATCGCATTTTCTAACCATCTTTTCTTTTCTATGAAGCTAACAATGCCTCAAGGTGCTTTTTTCACAGAGTCGTGATGAGCACTATAGTTCAAAGTATCACTTTTTCCATGCGAAATTAATAACTTTTAAAGTATTCAACTGTTTGATACCAAAAATGGACCATAGGTAGAAATACTTATATTTTCAACAAATTTAAGAAAAAATTAACCCTTTTTCGACCATTAACCCATCAGGAGTAAAATAAATAAATTTATTGCTTTTAATTAGAAAAAAATGTATATCATATTAGTTTTCAGTCAAATTAGTTGAATCAGTAATTCATTTTGTAAACACATTTGATTCAAAATTTAATTGAAGTATCAAAAAAAAAGTGGTATAGAAAAAAAGAGGGAAATAAATCTGTAATTTCTAAATCTATTTTAATGAAATTTGACATGCGCAAAGAAGAAGTGTTGTCGAGTTTAAATTTTGACCGTATGGGCTCACCGGCCAGCGGTCCCCATAGTAGGACACCTCGGGCATGTTTAATTTTTAAAACGATCCTATTTCTTCGTCTGTGTTTTCTATCATCTGCTTCGAATGTATTAATACCTTGTGTACTGTGGATGTCATTGGTAACCAAAGATACAAATCTGAAAGCATGAGTGTTTTCATTTTCTTCCTTTCTTCCGCATTTTTGACATTTTACTTTTAAGTAATTGTAGACAAAAAGGCGGACATTTTCATCCAATAATTTCTTAAAACCCTTAGGACTAACAGGAGCACTAATTTTCTTCACAATATATTAAATAATAGCAAATTTCAAAGAGTTAGCCAAATTTCAAAGAGTTATTTTTTTTTATAGAAAAAATTAAATTACTCAGAAAGTGCAAAAAAGTGCAGTATGAAATGAATTTACAACATTTAAATATAATTTTTTTTTTTTTATTTAAAGTTTAACAAACGTTAACATTTTTTTAAAACCTTCTATAAATTTGTTTAAAAATTGTAATTTTTAATATAAAGGGAAATAGTTTCCAAATATTTAGGAAAGAAAAATTAAGTACTTACACATGTCGTTGTTTTCCATTTTAAACATTATTTGAATTATTCAAACACTTTCCACAATTAATGGTTAAAAGTTACAATATAATATTGATACTATTCACAAATTTTTAAAAATGTATCGAAACTTTGACTTTGAAGGCGTGCTGTCAAGCCGTATTTTGTATTTTACAAAAACCAATTGCGAATTTGATTGCATTGGAGTTTTAGTAACAGGTTGACAATAAAAAATAATGAATAATGACAACTTCGAAATTTGAATTTCGCGCGGAAAAAGTGATACTTTGAACTATAGTATATGTTCAATGTATTAGGGGATTATCTGTCGAAGTATAAAAGTAAAAAACTAAATTTTGGAAAAAAAATGAGTTAGGACCTTTCTATATTAAGATAGCAATATTAGCTGTGATAAAAACTACTGACAATTTTTAATTTTGTCAAGTAATTGCATAATCCTAGAAACATCCAAGAGCTCAAAAACTGTTCAGCGTGCCAAAATTATATAAAAAAAAATATTTTCCACGAAGAGCCCTTTTTGGCTGTCGAGATGTGTTAATTTAAAATACCTCAATTGTTAATTATTTCAGAATTTCAGAATCAAAGGTCTATATCTTTATTAGTTATATTTTTTCGAAGTATATAACTATTTTATTTTTAAAGTCCCCATTGTCACTAAAGTTGCTCTTAAAAGCCAATGTTGCAACGTTTTTGATATCAATCGTCGTGATGATATTAAATTTCACAATTATCCAATATTTCCTTAACAAATTTATGATTTTATGATTACCTTTTATGGTTAACATTAAATGAATCAACTTGAAATAAATAAAATAAAATGGCGCTACTTAATATGGGTGGGTCAATGAGTCCGCTACGTTTTGAATTTCACGGCTCTTAACTGAAAGACCAAAACTGCTTCAATCAAAAGGCATCAGTCAGTTTACTCCTTTGAACAAGCAGCGTCATTTAGTTTGTGTTTGACAGCCATTGATAGCAGACTACCTCGTGACTTGAGGAGAAATTGGAAAAAAGTGAATTTCGTTTGCACAAAGATTAATTTTGTGTTTTTCCACACAAGCGTGAGATGAGGTTTAAACTTTTCATCTACTTCTGTCGCAATGATTTCAACTTAAAATAAAAGTAGATAATTATACATTAATCATTCGAAATGAAATTGCATGTATAAAAGTTTACTTTAAATTGTTTATATTTCGGATAAAAGTTGTATATGCTTCTCCACGCATAAACCATAACTGATTATTGGTAAATATATGGGCAATTCCATGTACGTGACATTTGTACGCCAATACAGTGGAATAAATTTTGCAAAAAGTAGAGTATCTGCTCTTTATGTTCCATTCAGAAATATTCGAAAAAAAAAAAATTTCGAAATATTATTGTCCAAAAAATTGAGCGAAATAAGGGTATATCGTACGTGACATAAAACGGAACTCATTTTGAGGTACGTGTAGAAATATGCGAAAATATTCGAATCGTGAGAGGCGTTATGTTTTCTTTTAATTTCTTCACTAAACGAAATATTTTTCCTTTGCAATCCGTCATATTTAAATAAACACAATCTTTGGATGATTATATAATAAATAAAATTTAATATCATACGTGACAGATTTTTCTCTTATAATAAAACAATATATACACGTACGTATTCTGTAAATATATGTATACAAAAACTAAAAAAGTGAATAGAAAATATACATTCGGTTTCAATAAACAATTTGACAGTAGCAAAAAAACAATCAGAGTCGAATTCATTTCATACTACAAGCTAATTGGGAGCCTAATTTTTGCCACAATTTTAGCCTAAAACATACCTAAAACATAAACAAATTAAATAAACTGTTTAAACTATTATTTTTGTCTTTAAAATGTTGTAATATGATCTAAATACTTTCACATAGTAACATTTTATTATTTTCTTCCATTCAAATGATCTTGGAAAAAAGTTTCAAGGGTTTTTGTGTTTTCAGTCGTGGTAGCGATTCTCATGGAATTGCCAATATGTGTAACGCTTAATTAAGCTCAAGCGTTAATATAGACCAAATTTGTTTGTAGCAAAACAAACTAAGTAAGTAACAAGTACCTTTACAAGAAAATTTGCCACACTTACTTGTGTACAAATTAACACAAAGAAAAGGAAGTAAAACGGAGAACTGACAAATTAATGATCCATATATTTATATGTATGTTTTGTACCCCTTTATTATAACCAAAAATATTGTTAGCAGGAAA
Organism: Calliphora vicina; assembly: GCF_958450345.1. NCBI lineage: Eukaryota > Metazoa > Arthropoda > Insecta > Diptera > Calliphoridae > Calliphora > Calliphora vicina. The sequence goes on along the minus strand of NC_088780.1, from coordinate 140,474,171 downwards.
TCAGGCATTTAAAATGATGTACAAATTAGAGTTTGTCACATCATTATTAAGAAGGAGGTCATAAAATCCAATATATTGTATTTAATGAAGTGAAAATGGCTTACAAATTGCAAAAGTCAAATATATTCATTATACCCTCCACCACCATAAGTGGTGAATGAGGGTATATATAAGTTTGTCATTCCGTGTGTAACATTGAGAAATATTCATCTGAGACCCAACAAAGTATATATATTATTGATCCTTATGAAATTCTAAGTCGATTGAGCCATGTCCGTCTGTCTGTCCGTCTGTCCGTCTGTGTAAAACACGCTCACGTCCAAAATACGCAAACAAACTTAGTAGAGTTACAAGAAAAATGTTTATTATTGTCCTAAGCAGTTTGGTATTGAAAATCAGCGAAATCGGTACAGTGGAACCAAAGTTATGAATGAAAATGTGGGACAACCTCAAAAAAAAATTAATAATTTTCACATATTTTTGGACATTTTTTGTAAATATATTGCAGCTAATATCATAAAATTTTGCACTCGTTACTTTTATGATAAACGGAGTAACTCTGGTGAAAATTATAAGAATCGGTCCATGATTTCTCCTAGCCCCCATACAAATTTTTTCCCGAAATATGGTTCTATGGTCTATAAATGCCTACAGAATAGGAATATCCACATAAAATTCAGCAAAAATAAGTCTCGTGGTAAAAGAAATTATATTACAAAATTGTTCGTGGATCGGCCCATAGTTGACCATAGCCCCCATATAAAGTACACTTCCGAAAATCTCTTAAATAAGCATAAATGTCTTATAAATATCGCTATCAAGTTGAAATTCGACACGAATAATTCCCATATATACCAAAATCGCTGTACCTAATTATATGAAGATCGGCCGATAATTGGTTATAGCTCCCATATAAGGACCACTTCCGAAAAACACAATAACCTACATAAATATCTAAAAAATATCAATATCAAAACAAAATTTCACACAGATCCGTAATTTATATTTAGAAATCATACTACTGGATTTTGTGAATATCGGTCCATATTTGACCATAGCTCCCATATAAGGTCCACTTCCAAAAATCAGTTAAGTACTCATAAATCTCTTATAAATACATTTATCATGCTAAAATTCCACACAAATTATACTCATATATATAGATATCACTGTTCCAAATTTTATGCAGATTGGCCGATAATTGGTCATAGCTCCCCTATAAGGCCCATTTCCGAAAAAAGATATTAACCTTAAAAAGTATTAAAAACATATCGATATCAAAATGAAATTACGCACAGATCCAGTAATTTGAATCCAGTAATCATACTTCTGGATTTTGTGAATATCGGTCCATATTTAACCATAGCTCCCATATAAGGTCCACTCCCGAAAATCACTAATATCCTCATACATTTCTTACAAATATAGTTATCAGGTTGAAATTCAAAACAAATTTATTCAATATATACAAAAATCGATGTACCAAATTTTATGATGATAGGCCCATAATTGGTCATAACCTCCATATAAGAACTTCTTCAGGAAAACACATTACCCTGCACAAATATCCATAAAAATCTACACTACTACAAGATTTTTTAAATATTGGTGCATAATTCTGCATAGCTCCCACGTAAGGTCCACTCTTGTTAATAGCGTTGTTTATATGAAATTCTACAAAAATAAGCCTTAAATACTTAGGACCATAATAGGTCATAGCATCACCAAAATAGTACACAGATCAGTAATTTGTATTCAAAACTCATAATACTGAATTTTGTGAATATTGGTCCATAATTGGCCACAGCTCTCATATAAATACATAAAAATCACGTAAAAATATTTTATGACAATCGAATCATAATAGGCCATACCTCCCGCATAAGTCCCACAACCAAATATTTTGAAATTTGACCACATATATTTGTATACCCTTTTTTATACTCTGTTTCTTCGCTTGTGGTTAAAAGGGAAAAATGTTGATCCAAACATATTAACTAATTATTAAGCATATAAATTGTTAAATTTCATTTCATGAGGTCCAGACTTAAACTCGACAACACTTTCCCTTTGCGCATGTGAAATTTCATTAAAATCGGACTAAGGGTTTAGAAGTTACAGATTTATTTCCCTCTTTTTTTTTCTCATACCACTGTGCGCCACTTTGACACTCAGATATTGTAGATCATTTAACCCAGTTCCAACAAACTGTTTACGGTTACCTATGTAAGAAAATAATAATTTACACGAAGATTTAGAAAAATTAAATTTAGACGACAATTTCTCAATTAAAAGACAATTATTAACTGTGTCAAACGTTCTAATAGGAATTTCAGTTATAAATTGCTGAATTAGATACAGTTTTTAGTACATTTGAAATAAAATATCTTCTGCGTAAACTAGTCTTTCTACAACTGTTATATTATTCCAGCTTTTATACCATCATATTTAGGTGGAGGGTATTTAAGATTCGGCACGGCCGAATATAGTACCGAAAATTAAGCAATTGTAGGTTATAGGCCTTAATTAATGTATTGTAAATGTTGGTTAGTTCCATATCTAAATCCAAACAGGTAATCTAAAATATACGATAAGGCATGGGATCTCACCCGTTCCAAATTTTGTGAAACTTGGTTCACAGGTTCTCTATGGTCATACAAAATTTGAAAATGCTTAAAATTTATAAATACTCTTTGGTTTGTCTTGTATCGATGTTCAAAGTTCAATTTTTATATAAGAGCGGTGTAAAATCGCTCAATTTCAATTGTAAAAGCCTTTCATTACCCGCTTGCTATCTTTAAGTTTAAAAAAAACAATGTGTGTAAGAGATATTATCACAATTTTTTATTCGTTTGCAAGGCTTATCGATGCCATTATTTATGGAATATAACGCTGGATGGCACACATCCTAAATATCCAATTGTCCATAACTCTGCCGCATAAATCAGACTGAATTTGACCGATGCCATTGGATATGTTGGCTTTAAGGCAAGTTGTGGTTTGTGACTTATTCGTAAAGACCTGCGACTAAAGAAAACTTCGCACTATCTCGGTTGCCAGTCGTGCAGTATATTCAATGTGGCATGAGCTGCGAGGCACGTAGCATCTGAATAGGTGTTCATATCATCCAATTCAGAAGGAAAGTAGTCGGCACTCATCGATCTGTAACGCTTGAAGTCGATTGTGATTGCCTGGCCAACGTCGTTCTAAACGCCGCCAGATCAATATCTACACCAAATATTGTATTTATCGGAATGCATTGTACGATCTTGGTTCTCATATGGACAATTTTGTTTGATGACAAAATTGGCCCAGAAATGGTCCTCGGCATAAAATGGGAGAGGAGCGCGGAAAGTTTCCTATTTTCATAAAACAATTTTATTATTTGCACGTCTCAACGAACGGTATATTTTCATGGTGATTTGCTAAAACAAACTTAATAAATAACAATCAAATCGACACACGTACATAGCTTCAAAAATATGGAATCTATTGACTGTCAATATTCAGAATCCCCTACTGGAAGACCCTGTAACAAAAGAACAGAACATTGAACCTATATAAAGAACCAAACTAAAGCAAATTTCGAAAATATGGAGAAAATATATTTGTTTTAACTATCAACCCTTCAATGCATATTGTTGCCAATTCTCTACATTCCAGTTCCACTTAAATTTAGACGAAAATAAGCTTGATACTAATTCAGGTTCTCCTTAAGCAAAATCAAATGGAGTACAAAAAGTTTCAGCTAAAAAAATTCTAAATCAAACTAAAGCTAAAGAAAATATAATAAATAAAAATCAACTAAATATTTGATACTTTATAGAAAAATAAAAGTAAAAAAGGGTTAAAAATCGTTAATAAAATCATGACTCTTTTTAAGTCAGAAAGAACATTATTATTTTTAATAAAATGTTTTATATACACTAAACTTCGTACCCAAGTACCATAAAGTTTTTTTGAGTTTCTTTTTATAAAATGAAGTCCTTAACTTTAGTTAATTTGCATGCAGCAAGTTGTATAGAAAAACTAAAATATTTTCTGCTACCCTCAAGGGTTGAATGCAATTAATAAAAACGAAAATTTCTCTACTCTTCGAAATAATTATGTGTGTTATTGTATAATACGAGTAGCAGCAATTCAACCAAATAAACTTGCTTCTGGCATTATATTTAATGCGTTTCTGCTAAGCCCATTTGCAATTTGGATGAAAAGAAAATTTTCTTAAAGAAAACTAGAAATTGTTCTATAAAAACTACAGAAAACATGCAGTTATTAACTTGTATATGTAGTTACATGCAAGTGTTGTAAAAGGAAGGTCCTGTATAACGGCAACGTATATAGTTTGTACGGAAATGCAAATATATATTAGGATTACGCCGTTCGTATGTTGCAAAAATAAGGTGGTGAAAAATAAGGTTAGTTTTGCTTGAGGTCTGGCCTATAAAGCGGGTGAGACATAATTTCCCAAACACTCCATTCTAAATACTTTTTAACAGGTATTGCATCATGTGGCCGAGCGTTGTCATGATGGAATATGACGGTTTCATGTAAGGCTGCATATTCCGAGCGTTTTTTGGCCACACAGCAATAATTAAATTTCTGATTCAATCAAGAAATTCACCCAATCAGACAAAATATTATATTACAGGACCTATCACAAAATTTGAAAATTCAATCACAAAAAATTGGGCAAAAATTTAATTGAAAAAAAACAATATTTTTTCAATTAAAAAAATATGTTATTGAATAAAAATTTTGTTTGAATTTACACACAATTTCAAACAAAATGTCAGAAAATAAAATTAAGAAAAAAATTACAAATAAAAAAAGAAAATAGAAAAGTAAAGCAAAGAAAAACATTAAAAAATGATATTAACCGTTTATCAGACAATTCTAATATTTTTGTGAGCCTTTGACAAAACCAAAACTACTTATATATAAAATATTTTTAACCAAATGAGAATTATATCCACACATCATAAAAACACACATACAAACGAAATTATCCAATGTGACTAATATGCACATGATAACAACAAACAACCTTATTTGTGTTGTTGTTTTATCCCAAGTGTTGTATTAAAATAAAAATCAAACAAAAACATTGATAGAATCTATAAAAATATTTATAGAAAATAAAATTAGTTTCAGACAAGCGATTGTTTGAAAATATTTTAGTAATAATTCTTTCTTTGCAATGCTTGCTTCAAACGAATCAGTTGCATTTGGTACAAGGTCTGGCCAGATTTCAGCAGCTCATAATAGATCAAAAATGTTTGCTCCCACCAAATACAGACAATTACCTTAGCGCCATGCATATTTGGCTTAGTTGTCGATTCGGCTGGTTGCCCGGGCTTCATATACGAGATCATACGCTTCGGCGTATCGTAATGTATCTTATTTCCAACGCAAATAATGATTCGGAGGTAAAACTATTTTCTTTTATAGCGTTCAGACATCATTTCGGATATGTAAAATCGTCTTTCAATTCGGTACCAATTTCCCTGCTTTTGGATTAATCCTGTTGCGTTTCGAAATTGCCGCATGAGTAGGTATTCTTTGTTATTTTTCCAAATCCAATTGTATTTCAGAAATTTTCAATTGAAATTCAGAAATTTCCAATTATGTATATTTCTGAAATTTTCAATTATTCTTCAGAATATTCCAATTATATTTCAGAACTATCCATTTATATTTCAGAAATTTCTAATTGTATTTCAGAATTTTCCAATTGAATTTCAGAATTTTTAATTTATATTTAAAAAATATCTAATTGTATGTCAGAATTTTCAAATTGTTTTTCGGAAATTTCTATTTGTATTTCAGAAAATTCCAATGGTATTGCTATTAGAATTTTCTGAAATACAAATGGAAATTTCTGAAATACAATTGGAAAATTCTGTAATACATTTGGAAAATTCTGAAATACAATTAGAAATTTCTGAAATATAAATGGAAAATTCTAAAATATAATTGGAATATTCTGAAATTCAATTAGAAAATTCTGAAATATAATTGGAAATTTCTGAAATATACTTGATAATTCTGAAATATAAATGGGAAATTCTGAAATTCAAATGGAATTTTCTGAAATATAATTAGAAATTTCTGAAATACAAATAGAAATGATGTAGTTCTAATTTTATTTGAATTTTTCTAAACCTATTTTCTCCCCTATTTGATGTTCTGATATATATATATTCAGGAAAATCACAACATGAATATTAATAAATAAGCAGAATTTCATAATATTTTCATTTATTAACATTTTAGTTTAACTGAAATATTTCACTCAAAAAATTTTGTTTATTTGAGATTAACATTTTTAATATTTTTGATAATTTTATAAGATAAATGAAGAAATATGGTTATCACATAATAGAAAATTTATTGTTTTACAACTTTATGGATATTTTAGGTAAAAAATTTGTATGTTGAGCATATAGCTAACATCAGATAGGGAAGAAAATAGGTTCCTAAAAATTCAAATACAATTCGATCTTAATTCGATCAAAAAACGGAAAAACCGTATCTTAGAATGAATTAAAATTTTATTTTAGTAAGGAACATTCATCGCATTTTTTTTGGGGCGACCCCAATGTATATGGTTTGTATGTATATGTTTGCTTAAGGTCTATGTGTTTTAAACATGCAATCTACTAAACACATGCTGGTTACAAATATATAACTTTTCACCAGATATTACACATGATTACTAGGGCAGTCTAAAAAATTTTTAAAAAAATTTCATTTTTATGCATTAAAATAAAAGATTATTAAAATGGCAGTTTTCGAGATTTATCAACTTTTAGATTTTTACTAAAAATCTTGGCCCATAATCATAGTCAGAAATAAAGTATATTTTAAGAGAAATAAAGTCGTCTTTACTTAAGAGTGGACTTTAGGTCTATCATAGACAAGATAAAATATACTTTTGACAATAAAGCCGACTGTAAATATAAAACCAGCTGAAGCTGTTTTTAGCTCATTTAACAACAGCATCAGCTGTTCATCCTCAAGTAAAAAAGTTCGACAACAAGTCAAAAATGTTTATGTTACAAGATATTGGCAGAGATTATGTAATTATTGAACAGTTATCGATAAAATTAAAACCAAAATATGCTAATTATGATATTAATCTTATTTTTTCCATTTTTCCACCACAATTTGCTTTTTTTCTTTAGATTTCGCTGTTACTTTTATTGTTTACCTTTTTTGTTTTTTTTTTTAATTTTCTTTGTTTGCTGTTCAGCGGTGCCACTTGTCTATAGTTTTTTGTATATTGTAAGAAAACATTTTCTACATTTGAGGTGGCACCCAGTTAAAGTCGGTTCAATTTAAAACACACTTTAATTTTGACTATAGTTGCAAAATAATTAAAAGCTGGTTTTTATTTTAAAGTTGTTTCTAAAAAGAACCGACTTTAGTGTTTGACTATGATTATGGTCCCTTGTTTTTTTTAACAGTTTTATCTTTGGAATGTGGAATTTAATTGTAAAAGTTAAAAACTGTTTATGGTTTAAATATCTGCGGAAGCTGAGCTCCTAATCGAATATAATATTTGAGGATGTTTGCAGGATTATATAAATAATATCAAAATTCAAATTTTTCAGTTAATTGTCTGTATTTTTTTATACCACAGAAAACCCCTTTCACTAGTATTCAATTTAGTTGCGCAAGTCTGTTTTTCATTTTCAAAAACATCAATACAAAAGCAAACAAACTTAACCCGACCTTACCTCTGACATCTACAAATACAAAAATTGTGCAAAACATTAAATATTTGGAAATAATTTAAAATTTTTTACATAAAATTATTTTTATTGATTTTGCCATTCCGTTTATAACACATTGAACTATTGGTCATATAACCAAAAAAGAGTTTATACCCTGGGTCTTCGTCAGCGTCTAAGACGATCTAGCTATATCCGGCCGTATCACAATGTCGCCATTTGAGTTTTTTTGTTGTAAAAATAATTACTTTTGTACCAAAGAAATACATGTTCATGATGAAAGCAATCATGTTCATGATGAATCAGTAAATCAATATATGAGGAGCCGCAGAACAAAAGGTACTTTTTTGAAAATTTAAAAACTTTGGGAAATTGATTTTTTCTAGAAGATTTCAACACAAATATTATAAAAATGCAAACAAATAAATTTGTAAAAAATTCGAAAAAGTACCTTTTGTTCTGCGGCTCCTCATATGTTGTTCTTAGATTATGATAACCATATGCCGCGAACAATATAATGTGGTAAATCCTTCATCATAAAAATCTTTGTCACAAACTTATTGCTTCAATCGTGTTAATCATCACGTTAACATATTATTGCTACTGCAATCATATAAATAATTACAATGACTTGTTAAAAAAAAACTTGTAAAATTTTTTAAATGGTTACAATATTTTGTATCTACGTGTAAGTTCCTTTTTAATTTCTAATTTAAAAAATATATTTTTTAAACCTTTTTAGTTTCCTACCTCGTAAATTTATCCTTTAAAATTTATTTAATTTTTTTTTGTCAATTTGATTTTATTTCATAAAACCATTATAAAATTGAAAGTTTGTTTTATTTGTTTCATATGTTGGTTTTATTTTACTTCCAATTAGTGTTTGGTATTTAAAGTTAAATTTGCCACGCGAACTACTGACTTCTACCACTGCAGTTTTTGTATTTCAATAAGTTTTTTGTATGTTTGTGCGCCAACAGCCGTATATTTTTCCTCTATTCTGTTATAAATTAAAATGAAATCTCGGAAATGTTAAAAACTGTGCATTAAGTGATAATATAAATATATAACGTTAATTAAAAAAAATGTATTAATTTAGTTAATGTATTCTTTTAAGTTTATTCGCAGCGTTTTAATTATAATATTAAAATAAACGTGTTTATTAAAAATTAAATAAATACATACATACGTATTGAAAAAAGAAAATAAATTAAAAATTTAAACCGCATTTTAAACAAGTTGGAATAATAATTTAGACCAATAAATAAACCGGCACATTAAACAAAATGGTAAGTTTTATACACTTTGTGACGTATGAGTAATATATTTTATTTAAAATAAATATACGTCTTGGGTTCTAATATGTTAGAGTATAGTGAGTAATTATAAAAGTTGGATATGTGTTTAATGGAACTATTCTACATATATGTATATTAGAGTGACAATCAGATCGGAAAAAATTCTTGTTCGAAATTTGAAGAGTGCCGGCCGGAATATTGTGACACTAGGACTAAAAATTATGTACTGAAAATTTGAGCCAAAAGTCAGATATTCATATACAAAATTTTAATATTTATATGAAATAAATTTGTGAAACTCCTCAACATTCTGCATTATTTTACAGAAATATGTATATTTATATATATTAATGAAAATTACAGTAAAAAAATCTCTTGGAAATTAACCCTGGGGGTTAAGACTGAAGATGATCTACTGGTCTTTTATTACAGTTATTTGACGAATAATAACATATGCTGCTTTGGCATGGCGGAAAAAAGTGGAACAGGTAACTGCAAGATCGCTACTTGATAAGGTCTATCGGCTTATCTGTATTTCTCAGGACCTGTCCCACTCATGCTCTGGGTGTAATCCAACACATCCCATCCTTACATTTACTAGTAATGGAGGAGGCCTATAGGAGTGCATCCAGATTACCGGTGATATCCCGCTTAATCCCGGGTGATCTGGTAGGGCACATGAGCATTCTAGGTATCTTTGGAAACGAGCCTAGTATTGCAGTATCAGACTATATGTCAACGACTCTGGTGTTAAATAGAAAATTTAATGGCCTTATACCTGAAAGGGATGAGTGGTTAAATCAGACATGGTGGCAGAATAATGCCGATCAAGTGTGGTTTACCGATGGTTCCAAACAGGCTAATGGTGACACTGGGGCTGGTATATATGGGCCCAATTTTCAAAGGGGTATCCCAATGGGTACATTCCCATCTATATTGCTGGCGGAAATTTACGCCATCCTTATATGCTCTAACGAATGTGTGAGATGGAGAGTTATGAATAATAGGATATTTTTTATGTCGGATAGCCAAGCTGCTCTTAGAGCCTTATCTTCATATGAAGTAAGGTCGGGTGTTGTTATAGACTGCTGGACATCATTGAATGAACTTCGCACACACAATAAACTTACCTTGTGCTGGGTACCTGGTCATGAAGGCCATGCTGGTAATGAACGTGCTGATTGTTTGGCCAATAGAGGTGCCCGACGCCCATTCATAGGCCCTGAATCGTTCTTTGGCATCCCACGTGGATACACTATGTAACGAATTCGTTCTTGGGTCAAAATGACCCACAGGAGATGTACTGTATTATCGCTAAAATTCGAAAAATTTAAACATTTTTAAATTTTTGTAAAAATTGTCGTTGTAAAGGGACACAAATTTATTAAAATATGTTAAAGTTATTAAGAATTCTCCAGACCATTAACGTGTTTCAGGCCACTTGAACTAGACATTTAGGTAAAGAATTAACACATTTTGAGAAATATTAAAATCAAAGATAATTTTTACTTAAAATATATCCGTATTTTCTTGTGTACGAGTTTTTGTCTTCGTAGGGTACCGCTAACCTAATCGCAGGTATGACCAACAAAATTTATTTTTTTTAACGGCAGTTTCAAATCTTCATTTTCAAATTATTAAAAATGTTGTTAACCAACATTCAGAATTTGTTAATCATCACATTGGTATTTATTGCGAATGTAATAGGGAATAAAAATATGAAAAAATTATGTCAATACCTCCAACAGTTTTCCGTACCTGTGATTTAAATTTTGCGATTTTCGGGAAAAAAAACAATTTTTTTGCCAACATTTTGACGAATGATATCAAATTCCTTACTGTGAGCTTTAAGTAAAACCTCTACAGAATCTTATAAGTCACTTAATTCTAAATATGTATGCTTTGAAATCGGACAACGTTGACCCTTAAATTGTGAAGGTCAAATGTAAAATTTTTCAATATTTGGAATTTCTAAATGAAGGATAGCGAAATATTATTAGTTTTTGGGCCGATTTTAAGAGCGACCTTAAGAGCACTTGGGGTCAAAATGACCCTTAATTTGACTGTGTTTATCGTGATTTTTAAAGTTGAGGGTCATTTGGACCCCAACTGCTATTAAGGGTTAATTTCCATTTTTGTGTTGTTATTGAAAATTCTGGGCTTTGCGTTATATTTTGATCAAGTTTCATTAAAATTGGCCAAAAAATATATAACTTTTCGCTATCTTTCATTTAGAAATTCCAAATATTGAAAAATTTTATATTTGACCTTCGATATTAGTAAAACTTTCAGAAATAGGGCTCATTCGCCAAATAAAGCCCAATAATTTAGTTTTTCTCGAAAATCGCAAAATTGAAATCGTTGGTACAGAAGAACTGTAGCAGATATTGACATAATTTTTTTTATATTTTTATTCCCTATTATAATGTCAATATATCTAAAAGTGATGGTCAACAAATTCTGAAATTTGTTTAACCTTCGCTTTCATAGTATCTACCGAGGTAGATATTTGGATATTCAGTTGTTAATAACTTACACAGTTTTTATCAACTTTGAAATTGCTTTCAGCTCAGTTATCCAAATTTGACGAATTTTTAGAAAACAAACAAATAAAAAAAATTAAAGTAAGATTATAGAAGTTTTTTTATATTTTATATTTTTATGTATACCAAAAAAAAAATATTTTTTTAACGGCCGTATCGAATATCCATTTTCAAATTTTTAAAAATTTTGTTAAACTAATTTCAGAAATTTTTGATCATCACATTGGGATTTATTGAGATCATAATAGGGAATAAAAATATGAAAAAATTAAGTCAATACCTTTTACAGTTTTTCCGTACCTGCGATTTAAATTTTGCGATTTTCAAGAAAAACTAATTTTTTGTCCATATTTTGGTGAATGAGCCCAATTTCCTTACGGTTACAAATTTTGAGTAAAGCCTATTCATACTATTATAGTCCTGGTCATTTTAAATATGGTCTGAAAGTTTTACTTAAATCGGAAAACGTTAACCTTTAAATCGTGAAGGTCAAATTTTCAATATTTGGTATTTCTAATGAAAAGATAACGAGCTGTTATATATTTTTGGGCCGATTTTAATGAAACTAGAATCGCGATGCTGTAAAATTAAAAAATGCGAATATGTTAACGGTGAGATTTTAATTTAATTAAGACAAATACTCATCAAAATTAAATACGGATATATTTTAATTAAAAATTACCTTTTATTTTAATATTTATCAAAATATATTTTTTTTCAAAATTTATTGTTGAAGTGGCCTGAGACACGTTAATGATGTGGGGAATTTTTAATAACTTTAAAATTTTTTAACCAATTTTTGTTATTTATATTTCATTACAATTATATACAGATATCGATTATTTTGCATTCAATTGCAAAAATAATTATTAAGTATCAAAATTTGTACAAAAACTGAAAAATTTGCATTTTTTCCGAATTTTAGCGATAATCTAGTTAATGGCTAATTTTGACCCAAAGAGATATAGGGTTAATATCCAAAAGATTTTTTTACTGTAGTTTTCATTAATATAAATAAATCTACATACATATTTCTGCAAAATAATGCAGAATGTTAAAGAGTTTCTTACATTTATTTCATATAAATAGTAAGATTTTGCATTTGTCTGACCTTTGACCTCGATGCGTGTTACTTTTAGACCCAGTTTCACAATATTCCACCAGTCACACTTTGAAATTTAAAAAAAAAATCGACTGTCACCCTAATATTTACTTATACCTATTTATATATAATTTATATTATTTTTTTTAATTTTCAGTATGGCTTTGTTAATTACGCCCTGGAGCTGTTAGTGCTCAAGCATTTTGGCGAAGAAATATGGGAGAAAATAAAGTAAGTTCAATTTCTTTGATTTTATAATAACAAAGTAAATGTCTTAATTAGTAAAATAATTTATATAAACCAGTATGTGAAAAAGTCACAAATACATAAATGAATACTTGAATACATAAAATAAGTAAATTAGAATGATTGACTATTTAAAAGGAAATAAAATTAATACAGTTTCTGATAATTATTAGCACACACTTTGATGTTATTTAACTTATAATAAAATAATTTAACTTCTTGTTAGGAATAAAGAACTCTAATAAATTTTGTTTGTACAATTATAAACACAACATATCGATTGAGCCAAATCAACGGTCTTTTGTGGAAAATAATTTGAATATCAATCAAAATTCATTCTTATTTAAGTTATAAAATAAATAATTTTGCAAATATGTACAAATAATTTAATGTTAAACTGTTGAAGAGACATATGGGAAATTCCACGAGAATCGCTACCACGACTGAAAATACAAAAACCCTTGAAACTTTTTTTCAAGATGATTTGAATAGAAGAAAATAATAAAATGTTACTATGTGAAAGTATTTAGATCATATTACAACATTTTAAAGACAAAAATAATAGTTTAAACTGATTATATATAATTTTTTAATGTTTTAGGTATATTTAAGGCTAAAATTGCGGAGAAATTTAGGCTCCCAATTAGCTTGTAGTATGAAATGAATTTGACTCTGATTGTTTTTTTGCTATTGTGAAATTGTTTATTAAAACCGAATGTATATTTTCTAATCACTCTTTTAGTTTTTCTATAAATATATTCACAGAATATATATTGTTTTATTACAAGAGAAAAATCTGTCACGTGCGGTATGTCACGTACGATATTAAATTTTAATTATTATAAAATCATCCAAAGATTATTTTTATTTAGATATAACGGATTGTAAAGGAAAACTATTTCGTTTGGTGTAAGAAATTAAAAGAAAACATAACGCCTCTCACGATTCGAATATTTTCGCATATTTCTACATGTACCTCAAAATGACTTCCGTTTTATGCCACGTACGATATACCCTTATTTCGCTCAATATCTTGGACAACAATATTTCGAAAGAACTTTTTATTATTTTAAAATATAGTTCCCTCTGAAAGGAACATAATGACCAAATTATTTTTCAGATACTCTTATTTTTGCAAAATCTATTGCACCCTATAGGCGTACAAATGTCACGTACGATGATATGGAATTGCCCATATAGTAAAAATGTACCAGTTTTAATTTGGAAAGAGGTTGTAACTTCGCTTCGACTGAACAAAATTAAATGATTTGTTGGGATTTATACTGAATATTATCCTATGTTATCATTTAAACAACAAACATTTCGCAAGGGGCATTTGCCCAATAGGCTAAAAGGAAATGGTAGAACGGTTATAAAATTGCAAATAATAGCAAACATTTTTATGTAGAAAGAACAGTAAGAAATTGATTTTACTTTTTTTAAATACTTCTGAATATAAAATGGACCACGCTTTACAAATATTTATGTATGTGTACATTAGGGTGGCCATTAAACAATTTTTTTTTTAATTTCTAGAACATTGTTAACACTTTATATATCTGGGATCAAAACTGTCCAATACCATGACTATGACTTAACTGTGATACTTTTTTACTCTGCCACCTCTCGCCCATATTAAGCCATATAAGACGAATTCACTTTAACCCGGCAATTCCCAGTGTCACCTACAGGTGACAAAGATTAAAGGTAGTTTTAAACATAGAAACAGATATCGCCGATAAGTATTGGTATTATTTATATACAGACAAGATCCTGTTTTATATCTGATTTTATTTTGGCAACGCTAGAATTTTATTAACTAGGGGATTTTTAAAAATCTTTAAGCAGTGGTTTTGATTTTAACATACTGGTGTGTGTCTTATGATAAATAAGTTGTTATAAAAATGCCAAACTGGTAAGTATCACAATAATTTTTTTTAATAAATACTGCTAGATATTCCGGCTAACAATGTGAGCAAGTATTTTTAGAAAATTAGTTTTTTTCTGAACAGTGTCACCTATAGGTGACCCAGCTATAAAATCGAAACTAGTTTAATTTTTTATTATTTTAAACTTATTTATAGTGTAAACTAGACGTATTTTTACTATTTTTAATAAAAACAAATTATTTTTCCCTTTGGCGAGGGTATGGGAATTGCCGGGTTAAGGTGGTTTCGATAGCACAGCTTATTTTTTCATCAATTGGTTAGAGGCTCGAACTGTCGAATGCACTAGTTTCTGTTGTTACGAATACCAAGGCAAACGTAAAAGCAATAAAAACAACAGGAAGACTTTGACAGAACCAGCCATTATAAACAAACATTTTGACAGGCACAGTATGTAAACACAAAGGGAACAAAATCGACCATCTAATTAGTTGTAAAGACCTTGCTAACTATGCTATCGTGGGAAATTTCGACCCTAAATATAAAAGATTTAAAATTACAAAATCGTAAATATGCAATCAAAAGAAACATGGAAATGTATTTTGAAGAAATAATTTAAGAAAATTTGGGCCCAAGAAATAAATTTCGTTAACTTAGGTGCAAACGTGCTAATTCTCTTTTCACAAATTTTACAAGAGACACCAAAAATGTTTAAATATTCTTGTTTTAAATATTTTTAAAATCAGTTTTATCACTAATTTAATGTGACTTACAATGAAGAAGTGCGTTAGTGATATATAAGTTCCTTTTTGCCACATTTTCTTTTACTTATTTTGAATTTTTGAGTTTACTTAGCACATTTTCTTATACCTTAGTAAACAATATTATCAAAGATTTCCTTGAAAATTTTATGATTTACATTATTTAATTAAAATTAAATGAATAAACTAATAATTAAAACGAGTTTGGCGCTATTATATATTTAGTAACATAGTTATACTCAAGGTCTATTAATAAGGTCTGTGCAACTTTACAACAATATAAAAACAAAAACAGAAACAGGCATTTTGTTTGTGTAAAACTATACTGAGCTTGTCAGAAACAGCTGATTACAAAATCAAGCCAAACGTACATTTCAAGGCGAATTTACAAATAGGTGGTGTCGATAGCACAGCTGATCACTTGTTTATAGGCACCAGCTAACAAGTTCACTAAAGTTTGTTGTTGCGAATACCACAACAAACCCAAAAGCAACAAAAACAAAAGGTAGACTTTTGCCAGCGCCAGCCAACATAAACACAAATTTTGACAAGCACAGTATGTAAACACAAAGGAGCAAAAAACGATCAGCTGATTAGTTGCACAGACCTCATTAATTATTGGTTATACTCAATTTGTATAATATCTTTAGTTTTTCTAAAGCCTTTTGGGAAAATGTTTCCTGATGATGTGGCCTAAGCAACCATTGAAATGCGCATAGGAACTAGCTTATCCCCCAACAATAAATTTCAGTGAATTTATCAAATTAAAAATTGGGAATTTAGCATAAAACAATTTTACTAAAATTCCATTTGAGTGAAATAATAATTTAGATGATACTTTAAAAGTTGACACTTTTTTAAGCAAACTCCATCTTTAACAATTTTTTTTAATGCCATGGACATAACAAATTCCTAAAACAAAAAGGTAATATATTTTCATGTTAATTCAATTCAGAATCGGCATTCGCTTTTTTGACAAATGATTGAAAAATTTAAATTCATATTTGAAAAGATAGAGGGTTTTGCATTCGGAAAAAAATTAATTGTATAAGATAGAGAAATAACAAAAATGCAAATAAAACAGCCAAAAAAATATGTTTGTTATGAAATTCACACCATAGATGAGGGCTGTTTTACTGAATATTTTACCATCAAAAAGTAATTTTCGTGAAAATCAAAGATAAAGCGTTTTGAATATAGGCCCTCGATATATATTAATATAATATTAATACATATTTTTATCTAAAACTAATAGTTAGTTGTTGTATTTTTTAAAATAATATATTAAGAAGACTATCCAATTGAAATGAATTGAGGACATACGATTCCTTAATTTAGTTTTTATTAAAGAGAAACAGAAAAAATACCTCCACTTATAGATGAAGGGGTCAAATTGACCCATACAGAGATGAGCTAGAGTGTTAAGATTTTCCACAAACATTATCCTCATAAAATTCCACAATATAACTCTGATAATAACCCAGTATGCAACATTTCGAGTCAGTTCTTTTTATCGAACTTATTTCGAATTAAAATCGAAAATATGAATTTATTATGATGCTCTATCCAATCTACATTTTTTATAATATCGTATTTTAATATTTTATAGAAATGGCGAATAATGTTCGAGTTTTTTTTTAATGTCAAATTTTATTTTTGCACAAATTGACAAATTCATATACATACATATTATTCTTTTGTTAATTTGTGAGAAAATAAAATTTTATTTCTTATCCTATCAATAACATATTCATAAAAATATAGTTTAACACGAAAAATTGATCAAAGACATCTTAAAAGAAAAGTGCAGTAAATTATTGATGTTGTTTTTAACAATTCGAATCTCATAATCAGCAAACATCAGAAATATGTGCAGAATTTATTCCATTTGAAAATGAAAACACATCTAACGCAACATTATTGGATAATAATAAAGGTATTGAATATGCATTATTTCAAGAAGAAATTGCTCGATGGTATAAAGTATACGAAATTGTTCATATATTTAATCGAAATCGAATCAATTTAGAACATTTTTAATACCGAAAAAGGTATAGTATATCGATAAAAATTAGAATCAGAATAATAAATAATTTTCGACTCTTTATCGCTCTGCACTCTACTCAGGAAAACACGCACATTATCGACATTATATCGAAGTCGATATCGATAAAATTTTACGAAAAAATGATTCATTTTCGACATAACTTCGAATCATTTTGCATACTGGGAAGAATTCAATTAGACATTATGTTACAATTTTTTTTTCATTTAACCACTGTAAAAAAAACTCAGGCAAGCTGGACTGTAAGACTATTTTCAGAATTATACGGTCGCTATTCTGATCCAATCAAAAACTCTTAATTTGTTGAACAGTGATGTTGCTACTTTCATTTCTGCCAAATTGCTACCCAAATCGTTTCGAGTTTTGTATCAAACTTTTAGCTGTTGTTAAACGTTATACGATTTTACAGAAAGTTTCAGTATTTGTTAATAAAGAGAACAATTTTAGATGTTGGGTGCATGGAAAATCCAAAAGATCCAGAAAAAGGACACCCTAGTGCACCTACATATACTATACGAAATCAGTTTGTTGTTCTTCTGACTCACAGGAAATGAAAGACATGCAGTCATAAACATACAAATGAAAACATTCACACAACAGTGTATGTCAACATGAACTCCTATTGTATATACACGGGGATAGCAGACAAACAAGTATAAATATTTATTTATGTACATATGTACATATATAAATACATATACATACATATATAGATATACATACGTATGTAGTGTTATTTATATGAATATTATATAAGGTATTTAGTTGTAACCGTACATATTAGGATTGCACTTTAGCAATTAGCAATTTAACACTAGCTATATCGCTAGATAACAAGCTTAGCAACATCATTATTACTAATGTAAAGTAATACTGATGGTGATAATTGGTCCTATATACAGTATCTTTTACCAATAAAATTCTTAGTTCGATGCCTATATTAAAAGGGCGACAACAAACTAAAGCCAATACAAGACTGAGTTGTTAACACATAAAGTCAGTTATGATTCTCAAAAATTCTACCACCCTAATTTATACATACGACATTCATTTACATATATGACATCTATGTATATATGTATGTAAATGTTCATCATTTAGTTCGGTTTAATATTTACGTATTTGATAAATTAGATATAATTTGCATATAAACAAATGTTGCACACATAATAATACACCATTTGATGAGTAACATTAAAAACTTAACTATTCATTGTAATTGGTTGTGGCATATTTGCTATGGTTTTTATGTTTATTCAATGTTAGCAATTTGTACTCTATTGTTTTAATGTTTGCTTATACAGCACGACGAATTATGTTATTGTACGTACATATTTATCTAATAAAAATTAGTAAAGTTCTGTTATAATTAATTATATTATTATGTTCATTATTCGCTACCTTAATATATAAAGGCCCTAACTCGTGTTTTTTTTTTGGCTAATTATGATATATGAGCGGACTATATATCGAAATGAACGAAAATCTGGGCTTACAAAATACAAACACGTGTTAAGGCCTTTATATATTAAGGTATTTCAATATTATATATATCAGGAAAATCAAAAATTTTGGAGAATTTGTCTAAAAATATTGTAAAAAATTCCTAATATGCAATATTTTTGAGGGACGGAGATTTAAAGTGGACGGAGATTTGAATCTAATTGATATATTGACTTGAAAATTTGTTTGTAAGTCCAAAAAATAACTTGTCTAAACAGAAAAAATAGTTCGGAATAAATGTGGATCAAATTGTTCTTAATATTTGCGATTCTATTAAAATTTTGATACACATTTTAGTTTTAGAAACTCAATAAATATGTAATAAATTCTTTATTTCCTAACAAAACTCAATGAAATTTTCAACATTTTTTAAATTTGTCATTCTGAATAACAAAGTGTAAAAAACTTGTCAAAACGTCAAAGGAATCCCGCAATTCCTCAAAATTGGAGAGAAAATAAAAAAAAGCTATTTTTAATAATTTTGCCCATATGATCCACATTTATTTCGGGCGGGGAAAATACTTTGGGAATAAATAGGAAATACATCAAGGTTTCCAAAACTGGTTTCCGTTTTCTGATCCCAGCTTTGGGATTTTATATCATGGGGCCCAAAATTTAAATTTTGATATAAAAAATAGGTCAAATTCCGAAGAGCGTAGGGGCGACATGATATAGGACAGGTTTTTTAAACTAAAATGTTTTTCTTAAAGATACCTTATAGAAAAACATAAAATTGTTGTAAGAAAGTTTTTTTTTATTAAAAAAAGAATTAAATCACTTTTTCGCCCAAAAAACAGCAAAAATCTATTATTTTTTTTAGTATTTAAATTGAAAATCGTTTATTTTTGGATCCATAACATATATTTATATGAAATCTTTTTTAGATTATTGGTATTTTAGGGGTCCATTTTTAAAACAGCGGGCCAAGGTATGGCAAAATTTTAAAAATTAAATTTTTAAATGCTTATAACTCGAAAATTATAAGAGATAAATAGCACACAAGCGCTTTTCAAAAATATAAAAATCTATGAAATCGGATGGGAAACAAAAAAATGGCACGTGTTTAAAAATGTTACCCTACTTTGAGCCCCCATATCGCCGGCCCTGTAGGATCCATTTCAATAACTTAAATTCGAATACTCCTTGTTTACGCCTACGTTTATCCCGATCGGACCAGAGGTTTAGAAAAGCCAGTGTTATTTCCAAAAAATTTTGATTCTTGGAGCTATGACCAATTATCGATCGCCATGAAACAAACCTATTTGTGTTAAATTCTTTCTGGATAACAAAATTTTGAAGAGCATTTTTCGACCTATTAACAATTATAAATCGTTGCGAACAAACTGATTTGTGTGGATATCTATGTAAATGAAGTATTTATGGCCGATAAAGAAATTAAACATTGACAGCTTTATTTAGTTTACATTTCGAAGCGAAAAAATATGTTTTTTAAAAATAACAATTCTAAGAAGAAATGTAGGATAAAGTCTAGAATCTTTTCTTAGGAACACGGTAAAAAACTTCTACTGTTTTTAAGGCGAATGGTGTTTTAGGCTTAGATATTGGAGTTTAGGGAGGAATACGAATCAATATTTGTCAGAAATATTCGTGGAAGAATTAGAGCCTTAGTCGTTTCATAATTGACCATAGCTCCCATATAGGGCCCATTTCTACAATAACTTTAAAGAGCATAAAACTCCTAAAAGCGTTGGTATACCGGGGTGGAGGGCTGCCCCACCTTTTCCATGATGTTATCTTCTTTTTCAGGTGGAGGAGTGGTCAGGGTGCTTCTTGGATGGATTGTTTAGAGGGAGGTTAATTTTAAAAACTCGAAAACTATGATTTAAATAGTTCGTCCTCTGCCAGGGATCGCACCTGGGGTGCTTGGTTTTGTCGGCAAGCACTTTAACCACTACACCATGCCGTCACTCTCAGCTTTTATAACCACCATTAAAACAAATATGTGGAGATGGCTATACAAATTCGGCCGAATATAACACTCTTACTAGTTATATTCTATTTTGTACTTCTTAAATTTTTAAAAACTTACTACTTTCCTCCCTTAAATAATAATAGTTTTGATATTATGACAATTTCGTTTCCATATACGAGTGTTTGGGTTACCCCACTTTCTTTCTTTTATGACCCATCAAAAATGACAATTAATATATGTACATGACATTAAATACGGACTATATCACATAAGTAAAGGGTTTTTCAATAAGAGCGCTACAAACGTTTTTTTTAACAAAAGTTCGATGCCATTATGTATGGAACTCGATTTATTTTACACCACGGGCACGCTTGCAGAAGTCTAGACGCTGAACCCAATTTTCGACGGTTTTTAAGCATAAATCGGTCGATACTGCTGCAATTTCACGTTCGATATTCGTACGAATTTCATCAATCGTCGCTGGCTTGTTGGCATAGACAGAGGCGGCCAATCGACTGGACCATTGCGTGACATAACACGTTCTCCAAACTTGGTTTCCAATAAATTGATTGTGGCATTCGCTGTGTGGCTTGTGGCGCCATCCTGTTGGAACCACATGTCCTCCAAGTCCATATCATCCAATTGGGGCCAAAAATATTCTGTTATCATTGAACGGTAGCGATTCCCATTCATAGTAACGTGCCGGTGTTGCTCATCACGGAATAAGTACGGCCCAATGACACCGCCGGCCCATAAACCGCACCAAACCGTAATTTTTTCACGGAGTACGTGTGAATTGCTGTCTGACCAATAACGCATATTTTGCTTATTGACGAAGCCATTCAGCCAGAAATGAGCCTCATCGCTGAAGATGATTTTTCGATGAAAATACGCTCTTAACGTTGAGGCCACTGACTCCGAATTTCGGTAGTAAATTTTAGTAATGTCAAAAGAGCGGCAAAAAATATGGCGTCGTTTGCTGTCCCTATCGGTATATTTTTATAGCGTCCCTGTTGAAAAACCCTTTACATGTATAAATATTTACTTCTGTTATCAGGAATAAATGATAATAATTGTACGATATTATTGAGAGTTTATGTGATGAAAGTAAAAGAGGGAACATGTGTTTAAATACGCACTATTCCTTAAGGAAGACATAAATATATTTTAATATGAAATAATGTCTTTCTTTTATGTTTTTATGGGCGTATTTGTTTCTCACTTTATAAATAATAATGATAATGTCATACCATTTGAATTGAAAAAACTACTAAATAATGAAGTATTATTGTTATAGGACATAATATAATCTAGCACAATAAAAATGAAGTACATACATGCATACTTACAAATTAAACAAAAAAATATCTGTTAAATATTTTGTTAGAAAATAAATTATTGAACCTTTGCTCCTCTCTACAAATTTTAAAGTTCTCCAGAAATTCTAAATTCGCTTACGTTTGATTTTTTAAGTTCATATTTTTAGTGGATGTGTGCAACAGAAAAAAAAACTTTAGAACTTTTATTCAGAATTTATAATTTTTTCAGTTTCCAAAGATTTTCCTTAAATAAGAGCCATTGCAAAATTAAAACCATATATAATATAAAATTATGGTTTCGAAAATATTTGTTTCCTGGCATACATACGAAGGCGGGTCAATAAGACCGTGTCTTTTTGCATTTCCCGGCTCTTAACTGAAAGGGCAACACTGTTCCTGGCATATGTCAGTTGAATCCTTTCAAAACTAGAACAAGCTGAGTAATTTTGTTTATGTTTGACATCCATTGATAGCAGACTACCACACGCAGAGAAAAAATATATTTGGGCTAACCATTTCAATATTGTTACAAGTTTTTTAACTATATTATAGTCACAGTAACTATTTACATGATTGTGGTAACCATAATATGGTTAACTTACGATTCACATGATTGTCTCAACCATATATATGGTTACAGTAAACATATATATGTTTGTTACAACCAAGATAATGTAAGGGTGTACACTAGAGTGACCACAAAAAATTGATGGCGGAATTTTGTTCGTCTGGACCCCACAAAATTATTCCCCTTTCCAGATATTGGGATAGCCGAAATTTGAGCTCGATTAAATGACGTTAACCCGTGCCGTTCGTCGCTCAAAGTTTTGAGGTCCATTTAAAGGGTGAAAAAATGCAATTTTTTTAGTTTTTGTAAACATTTTGCCACTAAATCATTACTGTTGCAATTTAATTAACAGAATAGACATATACACGCAATTATAGTTCTAATGAGATATAAGAGACTAAAATTGGTTAAAAAATGTTAAAGTTATTAAAAATTCCCCAGGCTCAGGCCACTAGAACATAAAATGTAGGAACAAAATTAACATATTTCAAGAATTATTAAAGTAAAAGCTCATTTTTGCTTAACATATATCCATATTTACTTGTATATGACTTTTTGTCTTCGCAGAATATCGTTAACCAATTCGCAGGTATGACCAACAAAATTAAATTTTTTAACCGCAGTTTCAAATATCCATTTTCAATTTTTTCAAAATTTTGTTAAACAAATATCAAAATTTTTTTGATCTTCACAGTGGGATTTATGTGAAAAAAGTATGACAATACCTCCTATAGTTTTTCCGTACCTTCGATTTAAATTTTTCTATTTTCGAGAAAAACTAATTTTTTGAACATATTTTGGCGAATGAGCCCAATTTCCTTACTATTATGCAGTTTAAGTAAAACCTGTTAAGAATATTATAGTACAGGTAATTTTATATTCTGTCGGAAAGTTTTACTAAAATCGGAAAACGTCAACCCTTAAATCGAGATGTTCAAAAGACAAATTTTTCAATATTTGGAAATATTATATATCTTTGGGCCGATTTTGATGAAACTTAAGAAAAATATAACACAAAGTCTAGTAGTTACAATAACAGCACAAAAATTAAAATTATCCCTTAATAGCACTTGGGGTTAATATGACCCTCAACTTTTAAAATCAAAGAAATGAACGAAAGAAAAAGATTATCCTGAAAAATTTTTAGGTTTAGCCCCAATGGTAAAATTTTAACAAAAACTGATAACATTGCATTTTGTCTCCTTGTAAATACATCTCAAAACTTCAGAGGGCTTGCGGCTTAACCCCAACCGATTTACCTAAAATTTTCTCGGGATGATTTTTTTACGAAAGTTCACCAAACTGTGCGGGGTGAGACTGGCAAAAATCTAACTTTTGTTTATTTTGTACACATGTGTAGTTTCCATCGCAAAAATCCATGATTTATACTACGAATTACTCCATTATCCGACCTTTTAACCGGACTTAGCCCCGAATTAGTATTTATTGTTTTCAAACCTGATAAAATGGCTTGACGGAAAGAGATTTGACTCCAACCATGAAATCATCATAACACAAATCTTATTTTTTGGATGGGATAAAAAAATGTGAAACGTGGGACAAAGTGTATAAAGCTCAAAGAAGATTATGTTGAAAAAGAAAATGAGTTTTTATCGAAAAGACTGTGTATCATTCAAAAACTCATGTACTTATTGACAAGCCCTCTTACATACATATTTTGTTACAAAGCAAATTATTTAATAATATTATAGAGATTTGGAAAATATGTTCATTTTACACTTTAATTACTTCAAAGTTGCTATATTTTTTATAAACTTTAAAGAATTTTCCTTTATTTTGAGACAACATAAAACCTACTATAGCAAGTTGATTTATTTTTTGACAAATAATCTGTTTGTATTTGTTACCCCCCTGCCTTAACAAATTTTCTACATAATCAAACTTTGTTATTTACTTTTTAGCCCTTGTAAGTCCAAAGGGTATTACTAAATGTCCTTGAAAAGAACTCATTAATCATTCAACAAAATGAAAGTAACACACACACAAACATGTCTAATAAATTAATTTGTAATATTAGGTAATTCTTTTTTCTTTATTTTTTCTGTTTTTCATGGTGGTTAAATTAATTTTTATTAACCATTACTTTGTATTGTATGTATTTACTATCTGGTATATATACTTTTTAAGCTTGTGCATAAGGGTGTCGATATGTAACGATAAATATCAACACCAGTAAATGTCCACAAGCATTTAATCAAGTTCAAATGATAATGACTTCATTAATTTGTTTTTTTCCCTTCATTTACTTCAAATACTACATAGTAATTAATAGAAACATTTTAATGAAAGGCCAAATAATCAAAAGAAGAAAAAAAAAATCAACAGAAACAGTGAATCAAGTGTAGTAGTAAAGTTTATTTTCAATGAATGAAATTTGAACTCACGTAACATATTTTATATCCTTTAGATGTCACCGTTGATGATAAACAGAAATAAGAACAAAAAAAACATCCAAATGATGATGACAATAGCAACAAAAACCATACAACCGTATAATAAACATTTTGCACAATAGCACATATACGACAGTTATCTTAAAAGTACTTTAATTTTTCATAATTTTTTAAAATGTAAAAATATATTTTTTGCTTCAATTTGTTATTATAACTCCGAAACAACTCAGCCGATTGAAACTCAATATATACGTGAAAATTTGTACATATCATGGGGAAAATGTTTTCAAAATTCAATCATTCAGAAGAAGAACATTAACTACTCAATTTTATGTATATCAACAAAAAAAAACTAAAATTTTGTGAAAATTAGTGAACTCACTTAATTGTGAATAAATTTGAAAATAATCAATCGATTTTTATTATCGATATCTCATTTTGTTGCTATTATATGTGTTTTTATACCATTCACCATGAGTGGCATGGGTATATATAAGTTTGTCATTCCGTTTGTAATTTCCACATTTTTCATTTGCGACCCCACAAAGTATATATATTCTGAATCGTTATAGATAGCGGAGTCGATATAGCCATGTCCGTCTGTCCGTCTGTGTGTTGAAATCAACTTTCTGAAGCCCCCAAATAACTTACATACACGAATGATACATCAATATCTCCGAAATATCTTCCGGCTCGGTTGATATTTAAAATCGAGAAAATCGGTCCACAAATGGCTGAGATATAACAAAAAACCAGGACAATTTTTGACCCATATCTGGATTACTAAATCATTAATATAGACAATATGGATATCTAATGATAGATATTTCAAAGACCTGTGCAACGACGTATATAAGACCATAGTAAGTTGGACCTACAATGGGTCGGATTTTTTAACCCGAATTTTTTTTTCACCAAAATTTTTTTCACTAAATATTAAAAAAAAAAAAATTTTAAAACTAAAAAAAAAATTTTTAAAATTAAAAAAAAAATTATAAAATTTAAAAAAAAAATTAAAAAGTTACCAAAATAGTCGACAAAACTGGTGACTTTGAGACACTTGTCCCCAGGTTTCCTTCAGGGTTGTTATATTATAGACAATGAAGTAACAAAATACTGAAATAAAATGTAATAATTTGTATAAAAATAATACATTCATAAATACAAAAACCTAAATATCTTAGAAATGCTCTCATTCTACGGTTCATTAAGAATTATTAAAGTGCCTAACATTAAATCTATCAAGGATAATCCTAGTATGGTTAGACCAACATGGTTATACCAATATTGTACAACCAAATATAGTTGTTTTATAAAAAGAGGGAAATAAAACTTTAACTTCTGAACGCTTAGTCGGATTAGAATGAAATTTAACGTGCGCACAGAGGAAGTCTTGTTGAGTTTAAGTTTGGAGTTTGGACCTTATGTACCCACTAGGTGCGGGGACAGGGGACCCCAAATTAGAACATCTCGGGTATGTTTAATTTTTAAAACGATACTATTTCTTCGTTTGTCTTCCGATTTCCGAAAACTTACATTTATAGAATCTCCTCATCGAGCACTACCAAAGGCGATCAATTATCTTTTATAGATTAGGAGATATTAGGAATTGAAAATTAAATTTTTAAAATTTTTAGCCATCCTACTCCAGTTTTTTTGATAGCAGCGGGTCCAAATATTCTCCATTTTTATACCCTACACCAGTGGGGAGGGTATAATGAGTTTGTGCAGATGTTTGTAGCGACCAAAAGTATTGGTCTAACACCCTCCCTAATCGACTTAGAATCACTTTCTGAGTCGATTAAATGATGTTCGTCCGTCTGGCTGGTTGGCTGGCTGTCCATGTAAACCTTGTGCGCAGAGTACAGGTCGCAATTTTGAAGATATTTCGATAACATTTGGTACATATAATTTCTTCGGCCTAAGGACCATGCCTATTGAAACTAGCTGAAATCGGTCCATTATTTCACCTAGCCCCCATACAAATGTCCTCTCGAAATTGGACTTTATCGGTCATAAATGTTTAATTTATATATATATCTACACAAATTTCACTCCAAATAAGTTTTATATATACAAAATTCATGTCACTAAATTTTGTTACGATCGGTCTATAATTAGTCATAGCTCCCATAGAGACCCGCTTCCGAAAATCACTTTAACGTGCATAAATCGCTTAAATATTTTGGTATACACACAAAATTCAACATAGTTAACTTTTATATAGACACAAATCACACGACCTAATTCCATGGTGATCGGTCCATAATTGGTCATAGCTCCCATACAACCCCACTACCGAAAATCACCCAAAAATGTAAATTATTGAAATTTTAAAAGACAAATGTTTTTGCTCTTTTACTTAGTGTAGGGTATTAAATGGTCGGGCTTGACCGACCATACTTTCTTACTTGTTTTTTATTGCACTAACAACATATGTAAATATCAAATAAAGAAATAATTGTTTCAAAATCGTGACTGAATCTAAATTTAAATGCATTTAAATTTAAAAATTTTTCGCAAGATTTTGGGAAAAAAGTACTTTTTTTCTATAAGTTATCTAAAAAATGTCTAAGAAGATGTATAAGAGATTTATACTTTTTGATAAGTTTACTTTACATCAAATATTCTAAATGAGAACAAATGTGAAAAATTTTGATACTGATGGTACCAATTCCATCCTAGTAAGGTTTATTTTTTATGTTAAATTCAAGTTTAGGGCAAAAATTCTCAAAACGCATAGCCGATATCCAAATATAGTAACCCATTTCAGATAGTCTATTGCGTTCTTAATTATTTTGTAAATGGTTTCGATAACCCCACCCCCAGGTTGGACCTTTTTACGTGATTCCAGATAACAAATTCCAAAATTTGTTTTTATTTTTGCATATTCAATAGAAAAATCTATATAACTGTAAAATTTAATTTCAAGTCTTCGCAAAAACTCAATCAAAAGCTTTTTTTTTTCATATTTTTCAAAAAGTTATTTTTGAAAAATATAAAATTCCCTATATATTGATATATAACATATCTAACTTGTGTTTTTTATGTGGCAAATTAATTAGGAAAATTCTCACAGAGGATTTAAACAAATATTCAATTTTCAAATACGAATATATTCTAAGCTATAAGAGAGAGTAGTGCTTCACAAGTCAGAGTCATAATTAAGTATACAACACGCATTTTCATCTATTAAGCTAAATATTTTAATTAGAGAAAAAATTTATAGGTTTGAGTAAACTTAAAATTAAATTTAGAGTTTAATCTTTTATTATTGAAAAACTTTGAAAAATAAAATTGATTTCGTGGTAAATTTATTGGAAAATTTAAAAAGTACACAAAAATTTAATATTTTGTTGGTCCTCCATTCAGCTTAATCTAGTCACCTTCTCATGGAGTTTACAAGAGTTTAATTCTTTGCGGTTTAGTGGTCACTTTACTAACCACCTTTTCTATAGTCTTTAAAACATAGTTTATTGGCATCTGTTGGCATTTTGCTAAACAATTAATTTTTGGAAATCATCGTTTATGTTTTTTACAAAACCTTATCATCAGGGTGCTCTGGTTAGATAAATATATTAATTTTAAAATATTGTAAAAATAATTTTTTTTGGAATTTTTTTTAATGTATTCCCTCTCTTCCGTTAAAGCTGTTGGGAGTTCGTCATTATATGAAATGCTTCGTGTTTTAATATTCTAGTTAAGGTTTCGAGATTGCGGAGGTGAATTTAACTGCTTAGGCACATTGTACAATAGTCACTCCTTAACAATTCTGGCTGTGAGCTTTGGATCATTGTCTTGCTGAAAGACCCATGGAGTTACAAGTCCAAAATTTTATGCACTTACATTCAAATTATTCAAATTGTTCTTTAAAATCACTTTATCAAGTTCTGTAGTTTGCAGAACATAACTTATGGAAGTCTTCATAGCAGTCCAAAACTACATATTGATTGTGGACATAAAAGATTCGTCACAGCCGAATGTAACACTCTTACATGTTAATATTGCGACTTTGATCCAAAACTGGAAACTTCAAAGGGGTTCCCTGATAGACTAGTCTTTATTGTTCTGGACTATTACTCTAAGGGTTGCGAGTTCGATTCCCGCCTGAGACTCTGGGTATTATTTGTGTATTACATTTTCATTTTGCTCTCAATTTGAAGAACATTTTTAAAATTACCCTCGTCCATCTGTCTGTATGAGTCGCATCGACGAACAGAGCAGTAATACAAATCCATTAACCAATATATACATTAGGGTGGCCCTTAATAAACGAAAGTTGGAGTTTGGCCATTCTCACCCCCCAGTTTGGTGAACATTAGTAAAAAAATCATCCTGAAAAAATTTTAGGTAAATCGGTTGGGGTTAAGATGTGCCGCAAGCCCTCTGAAGTTTTGAGATGCATTTACAAGGGGAAAAAATTCATTTTTTTCAGTTTTTGTAAAAATTTTGCCATTAAAAAATTACTTTTGTAATTTAATTTAAAAGAATCGAAATGTGTACGTAATTGTCGTTCTAATGAGACATAAAAACAGAAATCGGTCAAAAAATGTTAAAGTTATTAAAAATTCGCCAGGCCATTAACGTGTCTCAGGCCACTAGAACATGAAATGTAGGAACAAAATTAACATATTTTGAGAAATATTAAAATAAAAGCTCATTTTTACTATAAGAGATATTTTCATAATTTTTTCACATTTTTATTCCCTATTATACACTTAATAAATCCCAATGAGATGATCAAAAAATTCTGAAATTTGTTTAACAAAATTTTTAAAAATTTGAAAATGGAGTTTTGAAACTGCCGTTAAAAAAATTAAATTTTTTTGTTCATACCTAAGAATAGGTTAACGGTATCCTACGAAGACAAAAACTCATATACAAGTAAATATGGACATATTTTAAGTAAAAATGAGCATTTATTTTAATATTTCTCAAAATATGTTAATTTTGTTCCTACATTTCATGTTCTAGTGGCCTGAGACACGTTAATGGCCTGGCGAATTTTTAATAACTTTAACATTTTTTGACCGATTTCTGTTTTTTATGTCTCATTAGAACGACAATTACGTACACATTTCGATTCTTTTAAATTAAATTACAAAAGTAATTTTTTAATGGCAAAATTTTTACAAAAACTGAAAAAAATGAATTTTTTCCCCTTGTAAATGCATCTCAAAACTTCAGAGGGCTTGCGGCACGTCTTAACCCCAACCGATTTACCTAAAATTTTTTCAGGATGATTTTTTTACTAATGTTCACCAAACTGGGGGGTGAGAATGGCCAAAATCCAACTTTCGTTTATTAAGGGCCACCCTAATATACATGCATGCTAACGATACTACTCTTTTATGTACGATTACATTAATATGCACCTTTTCAGAGCAAAAAATGTATGAATGAATCGAATGAAAGTGCAGATTTTACAGTTTTTTTTAATCTGAAAAGTCTGCTATGAAGTAGCTATATTATTTCTGTGTCTCTTATATGGATTAGGAAAGGAGCATCGAAATATAAAAAATCAATTTATATAATTGTTTTTAGAAAAGTTGAATAAAATTTAAAGTTAATCTAAATAGAACATGAAATGGCAGATGGTATGTAGATAATTTCATAAAAATTTTATCTCATAACTCATGAAATATAGTTTGAGATTCAGATATGTTTGAACTAGGTAACAAATTTATAGGATTTAACAAATGGGTTTTATATTTTCATACAAAATTAAATATTGTTGGTTTGACATTAAACACTAAAATTAGATTTCAAGAAAACATAGATATTTATTTTACTATTGTCTGGTCATTCCTAATATTCTTATGCGTGTTTGAAAGTGTGTATATTCGCTTTAGCACTCTCTCCCAGAGAATAATGTTTATACTTGCTTGGATGATAAATAAAACAACGACATAACTCAAAATCAGTTTTCAAAAACTTCAATTATTTTTTGTATGAGAGTATTTTTTTGTTGTAAACGTGAAAATCAAAATTCATGTTTTCTCGTATATTTGACAAGTAACAATTTGGGTTATATACAGATTAGAAAGATATTAACATCTACTATTTAAATCAGGTTTTATTTCTGAAATCGCATGATCTGTTGAAAATTTATTTAAGAAATTGTAAAATGTTATAAAATATTCAAAGCCGTTTTTCTCGAAACGACTTTTATTGAATTATGACGTTGTTGCAGCAAATGAGCGATATGTATGTATTTTATTTATTGACCACATAACATGTGGCAAATTTGATCGAAATATACAGTGGTCGACATAAGTCTACGTACGACCACAATTTTTGACACTTTATGAGAGAAAACCCGGTAAATAAAAAAATAATAATGCAGTTTTGTTTGAAATCTATTTTTATTGTTATGCACCAAAAAAAAATGTTGTTGCAATATAAACTTGCAAAATTATTCATAAAAAACAATAAAAAAACATTGACAAAAGTCTACATA
Source organism: Calliphora vicina (assembly GCF_958450345.1). Taxonomy (NCBI): domain Eukaryota; kingdom Metazoa; phylum Arthropoda; class Insecta; order Diptera; family Calliphoridae; genus Calliphora; species Calliphora vicina. The sequence goes on along the minus strand of NC_088780.1, from coordinate 140,442,337 downwards.
CTACCACATCATGTCCTGGTTTTGTTTGAATACTAACAGATAAGCAATGCAATTTATTAAGTCTACAGATCCAGAAATATTCAGTTACTTTGAAAACACTGGTACAGTTAAAAACAAGCCGCGAATTGGTCGCCCAAAGAAACTACATCGTAGAGATGTAATCTTCATTTTAAAAGAAGTCAACAAAAACCCAAAAGTAAATACCACAAAATTGGCCGAAGAACTCGCAACAAGATCAGAAGATATTGTTTATTCACGAACAATTCAAAGAACCTTACATAATAATGGTAATTAATGCAGAAATCCTTGTAAATTAGCGAAAGGATCGCAAACTTCGTTTGGAATTCGCTCAAAACTAATTTGAAAAGTACATGGAATTCTGGAAGCGAGTTTTGTTCAGTGATGAGTTGAAGTAACATATTTGGAAGTGATGGGAGAGATAAAGTATGGCGCAAAACAAATACAGCAATGGATCCGAAAAACTTACTTAGTACAGTTAAGCATGGTGGTGGCAGTGTGATGATTTGGGGTACTGTCGCTGCTTCTGGAGTAGGAAAGTTAGTGATTATTGAGGGTAATATGGATCGTTATCAGTACAAATCCATTTTGGAACAAAATTTGAGAGCACCAGTTGATATTTTAACTCTTGGTTAAAGTTGGACATTTCAGCAAGATAACGATCCGAAATATACGTATCAAACTGTCAAAGATTGGCTACACTACCATGCCCCACGACAATTGTACACACAACCTCAAAGCCCGGACTTAAATGTTATTTCCCACAATGTTATTGTGCGAAATTCTACAACGGAAGATCCGAAAACATCTTATTACTTGTGAACCAATGTTAAAGGAGAAGCTGGAAAATTTAGTTACTTCGATGCCCAGACGCTTGTATATGCCCGTGGTGGTCCAACGAAATATTGAATTTAATGAAAATTTGTATTCGCTGAAAAATGTTTATTTAGTGTACAGATCGTATGTAGACTTTTGTCAACATATTTTTTTAATTTTTTGTGAATAACAGTTTAAATTAATTATAGATTTAGCGATATTTTTTTGTTATATTAATAAAAATGCATTTGAAATAAAACTGCATCATTACATTTACTTATTATGGTTTAGAAGTCCGCGAGTTACGAAAATAATGGTCGTACGTAGACTTTTGTCGGTAACTGTATGTATTTAATATTGCCTGCCAGTCGGACTGCTCATCGTCAGAGCGATGAGTGTCAAAAAATTAAAACATATGAAATACTAGCACTTTGCCGCTCAGAAATGCCGCCCATTGCGTGGCCACTTCAGTAGTATTTCATATGTTTTAATTTTTTTATGCTCATCGCTCTGACGCTTAGACGATCATTGCGTGGCTTGGGCCTAACGGTGTGACCCTTAATATTGAGATATTTTACAATTTGTATAATTTTTGGTCTATAACTAGTACCATGAAAAGTGCATTAATTTGACAAAAATTTAAATTCTTTGCGTACTACAACTATTTGCTCTTTCAAATGATTCCCAAAATTTCATATATTGTATTGGGAGAAAATTTAAATATATGCAAAAACTGTCGATATTAACTTTGTTTTATAAATTCTACCTCTTGTATTTCTGACTTTTGCAAAAAAAAAATCTTATTGATAAATTATAATTTATTTGAATTTTAATTAGAAATCAACTTCTTTCACATTATATTTCTTATTTATGTGATTTTGATTTAGTTTAATTAAACAAAATGTATAATTAAATTGGAATGTGGTTGAACATTGAAGGTTAAGCTTATTATTTACAACAATAAATCACAAACAATACATGATATGTAAAGAGAAATAAAATATATTTCTTGATAAAAATTATTCTATTGTATGGTACGAGTATAAATATAAATAAAACTAATAAAAAACCGCAACATTTTACTATTAGGTTGTTTTTGTGTGTGTGTGTGTGTGGTGATTATTTGATTATTTGATAAATACATGCGTTCAGAAACAGAACAAATTTAATTATATTATGATTTTTTTTAATCTCACTTTATTGTATTGGATTAAAATATGTATATGAAGGATTTCATGTCAAGGGAACCAACATTTGAAATTACTATTGGATAGAGAAGGTCAAAATTTGAAATTTTGGCCAAGCAGGTGTTTTTTCTCATCCATGTAAGTTATTAACTATTTTTCTTAGCAAAATGTGTCCCAAATAGTTTAGATTATGTACATCTTCAATCTTTCGAACACAAAAAAAAAATTAAAAACGTTTTTACATTTTTTTTCCAAAGTCAAAAAGTGTTTTGAATTAGAAAGCATATGTTTTTTCTTTGAAGAGCTTTTTGGTCGCTTAGTGGGATGCGAGTGGGATATACACACTAGAGTGTCCCTTAGAATTAAATTTTTTGAAATGTTGAAACGGTACCTGCTGAAAACTTTCGTAGTGACCTAAAATACCAACAAAAAACTGTTTAGCTTGTTCTAAGAAGGGCATTTACAAGGGGAAAAATGCATTTTTTTCAGTTTTTTTTTATAAATTTTGCAATTAATTAATTACTTTTGCAATTTAATTTAAAAGAATCGAAATGTGTACGTAAATGTCGTTCTAATGAGATATAAAAAACAAAAATTGGTTAAAAAATGTTAAAGTTATTAAAAAAACAAGAAATGTAGGAACAAAATTAACATATTTTGAGAAATATTAAAATAAAATCTCATTTTTACTGAAAATTTATCCATATTTACTTGTATATGAGTTTTTGTCTCCGTAGGATACCGTTAACCTATTCGCAGGTATGACCAAAAAAATAAAATTTTTTTAACGGCAGTTTCAAAACTCCTTTTTCAAATTTTTAAAAATTTTGTGAAACAAATTTCAGAATTTTTTAATCATCACTTTGGGATTCATTGAGAAGATCATATTTAATAAAAATATGAAAAAAGTATGACAATACCTCCTATAGTTTTTCCGTACCAGCGAATTAAATTTTGCGATTTTCGAGAAAAACTTTTTTGACGAATGAGCCGAATTTCCGTACTCTTATAAACTTTAAGTAAAGCCTATTCAGAATATTATAGTACATGTAATTTTAAATATAGTCTTACTAAAATCGAAAAACACCAACCCTTAAATCGAGAAGGTCAAAGGTCAAATTTTTCATTATTTGGAATTTCTCAGGGAAAAATAGCGAAATGTTATATATTTTTGGGCCGATTTTGATGAAACTTAAGAAAAATATAACACAAATATATACAAAAACAGCAGAAATATTAAAATTAACCCATAATAGCACTTGGGGTTAAAATTACCCCAAATTTTTGCAGTGCTGGTGAAAATTTGATTTTTACAAACTTTAAAATATTGTGTTGTGTATTAGAAAATAATATTACGAAGCCATTTTGAAAAATGTTCACAATTTTGTTCAATTTTGACCACACATTTTTCAAACGGCAAAATATTGTATTTATACCTGATATTTGCTTTAATAACGTAATTAATATTTTATTGAGGATTTTTGAATAATAAAATTGACTTTAACCCTTTAGTGTACATTTGATTTATTAAATTTAAAATTTTTTTACTAAAACTGAAAAATTTTTATTTTTTTCCCCTTGTAAATGCACCCCAAAACAAAATCGCAAGTAGGCACGGGTTGCAATCACGATAGAAGGACAAAATTTCATATTTAACTATAGTTTTATATATATAAAAAAATAGAGGGTATGTGTTCCAAAATTCCAAAAAAAAATTGGGATCCCCTAATATATACAATACGTAAAATTAAGTATATGCAATTTAAACTTTATTTGTCAGTTGCTCTAGTTCAGTAGTCCAACTTATAATTGAAATATTTAAATGACATTTTTATTAATATAACGGCTGAACTAGTATGAATGAAATTCTAAATTTAAATGAATCATCGGTTATACTCAATGACAGACAGGGTTCAGTGAACCCTTCCTATAGTAGTTTAACCCTTTCGGGACGGAGTTTTATTTTGAGAACCAAAATATATATGGTAGACATTTTTGCATATTCTAAAAGATGAGGAAAAATATTATGTCCTGCATACCCAGAAATGCTGAAATCGTCCTTTTATCCTGGGATATATAATCCCAATAAGCATTTTTCGTGAGACATATAATCCCAATCAGTGTTCTTGATGGATGAGACGAAATTTAAAAATGAATAAAACATCAGGGGCCGAATTACCGCATTCGATATCGAGTAAATTCGATCGTAAATTTCTTATTTGAGATTACGGCATTCGATATCGAGCATGAAATTTAGTACAATTTGTTATAATTACGATATCGAAATTATTTTTCTATACGATAGTTCATTCGATCACGAATGCGGTAATTCAGCCCCAGAATATTATTAAATTTAGATGAAAGTACATATTTACTTGCTTATTTATAGCATTTTAGAAATGTAATTAGGGATTCAATATGTGGAATGGTCCAAAACACTTGTAACACAAAGCATTGTTGCAGCCTGAGCATATCATCTTTGTACACTTTTCGATACCAATTGAAGACCAGTATGCTCTACTATCATACTGGTCTAATAAATTAAAAATGGAGAAATTCGGGAAATATTTGGACCCTTTTATATCAAAGAACTGGAGCAAGGTGGATAAAAATTTAATTTTCAAATACGAATATCTCCTAAGCTATAAGAGATAAGTTTTTTATAGTGCTTGATATGTAATTCTTTATATGTAATTTTTTTGAAATCGAAATCCAAATGAGGGGATACCAAAGTGACCAACTTTGGGATTCCCTGGTCTCGCCCCTGGTGGTTCCATGAGGTCCAAACTCAATTCAAATTGGAATAAGCGTTTTGAAGTTAGTGACTTATTTCCCTCTATATTTGTTTTTACTACTGTGTGACCGACATCCATACTGCTCAAATTTCACCAATGCACATAGGGGCAGCTATATGGTGACTTGTGGCTATAAATGAAAAATGCGTTTTACAAAACAAATGATATGTCACTGGAAAGAGGACACTTTTCTACATATAGTTTGTGCAGAAAATTTTTTTCAAAGCTTTGGTTTAAAAGTAGTAGCAGGCCAAACGTAATAAAAAAATACTACATTTAATATCTATTAAAAATGGAATATTAAGGTGTATATTTCATTATTAAAATATCTTATTCATTATTGAATAAAATAGTTTTTTTTGTATTAATTATATTGATATATGTTGTTGGGAACTGCACGTACTTAAATTTTGATAAATTCCGAACAAACTATTATTATTAAACTATTCTCATAAATTCAGATTCTCTAATAACACGACTCCGAAAAAGTCCAAAATAAATATAAACGAGCTTCCACATGAGGCATCGTAATTTTTCGTGCCAACCTGCGATACATCAATTTCATATAGACGATAGTAGTGATGAAAATTATGCTTTTATATTAGGATAATTGTAGTATTTTATGTATGTATTTTTATTTTTTTATATTACTTTTTATTCTTAAAATCACATATAATTAATGTTTATAAACCGGATAACCTGTTAACCGTAAAACCGGGTTTTCTTCAAAAGCTCGGTTTTTTGCGAACCGGTTAATTTAAAATGTTGATTTTCGGTTAACCGGTTTATATCACTCGGTTAACCGGTTTTTAAAATTTGGGACTAAAATCAATAAATCTCATGTTTTGGTGCAATTTTTATATTCATTTTTATTTTATTAATCATTTCGTTAGCTTAGTGAACAAAGTTCCTTTTCAGAAATAAACAGTCTAAAATCCATGATTTGAAATATTTTTGAAACCTGATAATGGAGTTTTATTAATTATTTGGTAAGATTTATAGTGACAAATAATCACAGCTAAGAAGAAGTGCGTTTGCATCTTATATGTCCTTTTTTGAGACTTGGAGCATTTTCTCTTTCATATCAGAAAGTCGAGGTGATAATAAATTTTTAAAATTATTAAAACAAGTATTATAGATGTGTATACTTTATTGTGCATTTTATGTTTTCTTCATATATGTATATGTCGGTTAACCGGTTTAACCGAGAAACCGGTTTTCTAAAAAACGACAATTTTCGGTTAACCGACAAACCGGATTTTAAAAAAGATGGTTTTTATATACACTACACTATGATGTAATTTAATGTATTTTAAATGACTGATAAAATAATTATAAAAATTAAAAAAAAAAAATTCCATTTTTTTATTTCAGTATTTTTCAGTATTACATTTTCAATGACCCAATGGCTTACCCAATGGTTTATTTATCGCCCCTTTTAACATATATTTGCCCCTATGTGCAATGTTGTGAAATTCATTTTCAAGCTGCATGAATACGCTGACATGCACCGTTATGGTTTTATTCAAATATTATAATGAACTCTTAAACATGGTTTAGGTGTTATTTAGATAAGAAATTGCATTTGAAAATTGCTGCGACGTATTATCCCAGTATTCCCGAAAGGGTTAAGCCTCCATATTGGGTAGTAACATTCGCAATATTTTTCTGAAAGTATTAAAGTAAAACTATGTTATTCATATAACTCACCAGCTGAGTTATATTTTGCAGTATGAATTGCAAATACAATTCATTCATTATTAAATTAAAACCATTTAATTAATCATTTCAGTGTATTCGTATAGATTTGTTCATTAATCATTAACTGGAAAAAGTGTACAACCCATCAGTTAACCCGACATGTGTGCAGATTTTTCATGATTTTCATTTTCATTCTTATATTTACACATAAGTATATTCACAAATTGTTTTTCATTTAAAATGGAAGAGTCTTAAGGGAATTGTCTTGGTTTGGCAATAATATTTGGTGTGTAAGCGTTTTAAAAAATATATACTGCATGACTTTAAGTATTCACTATTTAAGTAATTGTAAGCTATTTTATTATGAGCTAATAGAGGTTATTTTAGCTTTATCAGTTTGATGGATTTTATATGAATGGCTGTGATGAAGATTGTTTAGTAGCCTATGTTCTGGAAACTGGTTCTTCTCAAGGTTATTCGCAGCCTCTTCAGCAGTTATTAATATCTTTTACTGCCTTTTTGGGTTTCACGCTAGGGTTTGACAGCTTATTTCTCCTGGATATTTCCAAATATTATGTCCGATTCATTTCCACTTTCTTTCCTTAATAATGATTGGAATGGACTAAGTTTAGCATTTTCTGCATAAATCGTCATTTCTATTTATAAAACCCTGCTGTATAATGAGTAGGATATGTTGAGTGCCAATGTCATTTAAGATACCCCATATTTTTGCAACAAAATATGTTGTTAATGAGGCACTATAATCTATCGGATATCCCAAAATCCACGCATGATTTAAATTTTCCCCCACTTATGCAGTAAAGTAAAAAGAACATCAACAAATCTCAAAAATATATATTTTGCAAATAAATTCAAAAATTTTATATATTCTTGGTAATATTTACCATAACAAAAGCGAAGGGAAAAATTCCCATATAAATATAAAAAGAATGTAAGTATTGCTTTCGCGAAAAATGGCGGAAAATCATGTTTTTTTTAATTTTTAAATTTGACACAGTACCTATTTTTAAACAATTCTTTGCTGAAAATCCGGTAATCTTCGATTCCATTGTTAGTAATAAACAAGAATGTGGTATGTCAAAACTGGAATATTAGTTATAAATTCAAATATCTTATAGATAATACAGGACAACAAACACGAAAAAATTTTAGAGGCTTTTTAAAGCACTACACAATTTTGATGTAGCAGTACAAATATGGTCCAAATTCTGAATTCCTTTTAGTAAAATTGAGATTTTTGTTAGACGTTTCTCCACATAATTAATGATAACTCAAAAAGCATTAGTCCCATGTTCTTAAAATAAACTTAAGAAAGTTGAGATTTACATTTTGATGGAGAACGTCTAAAAAAATAATTTAAAAAAAACTCTCCATAGAATTCAAAATTTGGTGGTTTAAAAAGCTTCTAAAATTGTTTCGATTTTGTTGCCCTGTGTAATCTATTGTTTAAAATATTGCATGTGAGAGTGTTTTACACATAAATACAGACAGATGGGCATAGCTCAATCGACTTAGATTTCATTATGAACTTATGTTTAATAATGTTCTAATCTTAGCGTGATAATACAAATTCGATTTGAAAATTTATATAGAAAGTAATTTCTATACTACCAACTTGGAAAAACTTTATTATTATTTTTCCCTCGATTATTCGTATAACGACAGCCCTAGTAAATATGTATATAATAAACGTATATGTATGTCAACATCATACATATGTGGTTTATTATATAACAAACTATTGTAGTTAACAATACCAAACAATAAAAAACTTGAATATACTTACTATATGCATAAATTTATATATGTACTTACACATGTAAAATATAGCTACAACATTTCACAGCAGGCCTGGGAAATTGTCAGTTTGAATTACTACCTACTAAACATTAATAAAAAGAGTACTTCTTAAAAATAGAAAGTACTAATGCATGGCTGCTTTGCATATAACAAGTTTTATTAAAATTTTATTACGTAATCTATCTATCTATCTTCTATATAAATAAATATCAAATGTCGTTCGTTGGTAATTGCATCAGTAGAGAATGGCGGGACCGATTTAGACAATTTTTTTTTTTAAATGTTGGTCATAGCCCAACTTAGGTTTTTACAGAATGAAAAATTCACCACGCCCACTTTTACGCTCACTCTTTTCGATTTATCTAATATCGGCAAACGGCTACATCGATTTTGCTAATTTTTTGTTTAAATGATCATAAAAATCCAATTTAAACTTTTACCAGGTCGCAGGACGCCTGGAGCGATTTAACTAATTTTTTTTAATGTTCACAATACATAGTTTTAATATAAATAAAAATTGTCCACGCCCACTTATTAAATACATCTGCAAAATACATCGGTCTGTGATCAATCATATTTCAGACCAAAATTCGATTTTTTATATAAAAACACAAAATATCTAAATTCGCTAATACCTTGGCCAATAAGCGTTTAATCAAGAAAAGGAGATCGATCTGTGATTACTCATATTTCTGAACAAAAATCAATTTTTTATATAAAAACACAAAACATCTAAATCCGCTAATAACTTGGCCAGTAAGCGTTTAATCAAGAAAAGGAGCTCGATCTGTGATCAGTCAAATTTCTGACCAAAATTCGATTTTTTATATAAAAAATCAAAATATCTAAATTCGCTAATACCTTGGCCAATAAGCATTTAATCAAGAAAAGGAGCTCGATCTGTGATCAGTCAAATTTCTGAACAAAAATCGATTTTTTGTATAAAAACTCAAAATATCTAAATTCGCTAATAACTTGGCCAATAAGCGTTTAATCAAGAAAAGGAGCTCGATCTGTGATCACTCTTATTTCTGAACAAAAATCGATTTTTTATATAAAAACTCAAAATATCTAAATTCTCTAATAACTTGGCCAATAAGCGTTTAATTAAGAAAAAGAGCTCAATCTGTGATCACTCATATTTCTGACCAAAATTCTATTTTTTATGTAAAAACTCAAAATATCTAAATTCGCTAATACCTTGGCCAATAAGCGTTTAATCAAGAAAAGGAGCTCGATCTGTGATCACTCATATTTCTGAACAAAAATAGATTTTTTTTATATAAAAACTTATATCTAAATTCTCTAATAACTTGGCCAATAAGCGTTTAATCAATAAAAGGAGCTCGATCTGTGATCAGTCATATTTCTGAACAAAAATCGATTTTTTGTATAAAAACTAAAAATATCTAAATTCGCTAATAACTTGGCCAATAAGCGTTTAATTAAGAAAAAGAGCTCAAGCTGTGATCACTCATATTTCTGACCCAATTTTCTATATAAACACTCAAAATATCTAAATTGGCTAATAACTTGGACAGAAAGCGTTTAACCAAGAAAAGGAGCTCGATCTGTGATCACTCATATTTCTGACCAAAAATCGATTTTTTTATATAAAAACTTAAAATATCTAAATTCTCTAATAACTTGGCCAATAAGCGTTTAATCAATAAAAGGAGCTCGATCTGTGATCACTCATATTTCTGAACAAGAATCGGTTTTTTGTATAAAAACTCAAAATATCTAAATTCGCTAAAAACTTGGCCAATAATCGTTTAATTAAGAAAAAGAGCTCGATCTGTTATCACTCATATTTCTTAACAAAAGTCGATTTTTTATATAAAAACTCAAAATATCTAAATTCGCTTATAGCTTGACCAATAAGCGTTTAATCAAGAAAAGGAGATCGATCTGTGATCACTCATATTTCTGACCCAAATTCGATTTTTTATATAAAAATTCATAATATCTAAATTCGCTAATAACTTGGCCAATAAGCGTTTAATTAAGAAAAAGAGCTCAATCTGTGATCACTCATATTTCTGACCCAAATTCGATTTTTTATATAAAAACTCAAAATATCTAAATTCGCTAATAACTTTACTGGCCAGTAAACTTTTAATCAAGAAATCGATCTGTGATCACTCATATTTCTGACCAAAAATCGATTTTTTACATAAAAACTCAAAATATCTAAATTCGGTAATAACTTGGCCAATATGCGTTTAATCAAGAAAAGGAGTTCGATCTGTGATCACTCATATTTCTGACCATAAATCGATTTTTTATATAAAAACTCAAAATATTTAAATTCGCTAATAACTTGGCCAATAAGCGTTTAATCAATAAAAAGAGCTCGATCTGTGATCACTCAAATTTCTTAACAAAAATCGATTTTTTATATAAAAACTGAAAATATCTAAATCCGCTAATAACTTGGCCAATAAGCGTTTAATTAAGAAAAAGAGCTCGATCTGTGATCACTCATATTTCTGACAAAAATTCGATTTTTTATATAAAAACTCAAAATATCTAAAATCGCTAATAACTTGGCCAATAAGCGTTTAATTAAGAAAAAGAGCTCAATCTGTGATCAATCATATTTCTGACCCAAATTCGATTTTTTATATAAAAACTCAAAATATCTAAATTCGCTAATAACTTGGCCAGTAAGCGTTTAATCAAGAAAAGGAGATCGATCTGAGATCACTCATATTTCTGACCAAAAATCGATTTTTTATATAATAACTCAAAATATCTAAATTCGCTAATACCTTGGCCAATAAGCATTTAATCAAGAAAAGGAGCTCGATCTGTGATCACTCATATTTCCGACCAAAAATCGATTTTTTATATAAAAACACAAAATATCTAAATTCGCTAATACCTTGGCCAATAAGCGTTTAATTAAGAAAAGGAGCTCGATCTGTGATCACTAATATTTCTGAACAAAAATCGATTTTTTGTATAAAAACTCAAAATATCTAAATTCGCTAATAACTTGGACAGAAAGGGTTTAATCAAGAAAAGGAGCTCGATCTGTGATTACTCATATTTCTGAACAAAAATCGATTTTTTTATATAAAAACTTAAAATATCAAAATTCTCTAATAACTTGGCCAATAAGCGTTTAATTAAGAAAAAGAGCTCGATCTGTGATCACTCATATTTCTGACCAAAATTCGATTTTTTATAAAAAAACTCAAAATATCTAAAATCGCTAATAACTTGGCCAGTAAGCGTTTAATCAAGAAAGAGAGATAGATCTGTGATCACTCATATTTCTGACCAAAAATTTTGAGTTTATATAAAAACTCAAAATATTTAAATTCGCTAATAACTTGGCCAATAAGCGTTTAATCAAGAAAATGAGATCGATCTGTGATCACTCATATTTCTGAACAAAAATCGATTTTTTATATAAAAACTCAAAATATCTAAATTCGATAATAACTTGGCCAGTAAGCGTTTAATCAAGAAAGGGAGATCGATCTATGATCACTCATATTTCTGACCAAAAATCGATTTTTTATATAAAAACTCAAAATATCTAAATTTGCTTATAGCTTGGCCAATAAGCGTTTAATCAAGAAAAGGAGATCGATCTGTGATCACTCATATTTCTGACCCAAATTCGATTTTTTATATAAAAACTCAAAATATCTAAATTCGCTAATAACTTGGCCAATAAGCGTTTAATTAAGAAAAAGAGCTCAATCTGTGATCACTCATATTTCTGACCCAAATTCGATTTTTTATATAAAAACTCAAAATATCTAAATTCGCTAATAACTTGGCCAATAAGCGTTTAATTAAGAAAAAGAGCTCAATCTGTGATCACTCATATTTCTGACCCAAATTCGATTTTTTATATAAAAACTCAAAATATCTAAATTCGCTAATAACTTGGCCAGTAAGCGTTTAATCAAGAAAGGGAGATCGATCTGTGATCACTCATATTTCTGACCAAAAATCGATTTTTTATATAAAAACTCAAAATATCTAAATTCGCTAATAACTTGGCCAATATGCGTTTAATCAAGAAAAGGAGTTCGATCTGTGATCACTCATATTTCTGACCATAAATCGATTTTTTATATAAAAACTCAAAATATTTAAATTCGCTAATAACTTGGCCAATAAGCGTTTAATCAATAAAAGGAGCTCGATCTGTGATCACTCAAATTTCTTAACAAAAATCGATTTTTTATATAAAAACTGAAAATATCTAAATCCGCTAATAAGTTGGCCAATAAGCGTTTAATTAAGAAAAAGAGCTCAATCTGTGATCACTCATATTTCTGACCAAAATTCGATTTTTTATATAAAAACTCAAAATATCTAAAATCGCTCATAACTTGGCCAATATGCGTTTAATGAAGAAAAAGGGCTAGATCTGTGATCACTCATATTTCAGACCAAAATTCGATTACTTATATAAAAACTCAAAATATGTATATTGATTTACATGTATGCTGATGTTGCTTCGACAGGACAACGTGTGTCGTGTCAGCTAGTACTAAATGTAAATCAAATTAGTTCTTAATTAATAGAAGTTTCTGATAACCATATTGAAATAAATTAATAACAGGTACATAAATTATTTCCACATATGTATATATTTTTTACACAAAACAATTATTTATATCTTATTTACTTTGGAATTGGTACGGTTATTTTTTATTAAAGTAAAAAATTAAAGTGACACCACTGAATTATAAATCAGCTGTTTACCTTGAGGCTGTCGTCTTTAAAAGAATTCAGCAGCTGCCGCACGAAGTTCGTGTTCGTGAAGCCAACTGTCTTCAATGTGTTTAATGTATGACGTCGTATCATGACTTCCGATTTCTAAACGGACATTACAACACACTAAATTGTTTCATAGAGAATGCTAATGACAGTTTCATAACTGTCAAAACATACATGAAACTGCAGGATGAAATTGGTTTAATTTCTGGTGTAGATTGTAGGGTGTAGGGTTTTTAAATATTGTGCCTTTGGGCAAAGGTTTAAACAAAGTATATTGCAATTAGTCAGGATATCAAAACAAAAACTAAACTAAGCGAAAAAGTTTTGTTTTTGTTTTGATATCATGACTAATTGCAATCTACTTTGGTTAAACCTTTTCCGCAAAATTCTGTGTTACGCATATTAATGTATGATATTTTTAAGTTGCAGTTTTTATTTTATCTGCTTTTTAATATTCATATAAATGTCCTCCTCACAATCTCATTAATACACATACATTTAAAAACTCAGTGGACATCAGTACAAGCATTATGAAGATATAATTTTGTATGCAAAAAAACTTTTTTGTTAATTAATGAATAAATGGTGAAATTGCTTACAACATTACAAATGTCTGAATGTGGTTTAGAAAGAAAAAAAAAATAATTAACTTTTATGAATTCTGAATTACACTCGTTTCCATAGCTGCGTTTGAAATTTGTATTAAGTTAAGAAAAGGTAAGGTGACCCTTTTTTTGGATTTACGATATTTGTATATAGAGTAAGTTCGGGTAATGTGGTATAGCTGTTTTTCTCTAAAACTAAGAGCATAGGAGTAGCGGTACCAAGCTTAAGAGTTTTATGATCTCAGAAAATTCACATTGGGTGAGTGTACTTCATTTTTGCAGGTCATGTTAGTAGTCAGTTGTAAAAAATCAGCATTATCTTATGGTAGACTTTGTTTGTGATCTGTTAAAAATTAATTTTTTTCTACAATCACGTGTTTTAAACATTATTAATTTAATTTTAAAGTCAAATGGGAATATTTTGCTATTGAAGAACATATGTAACAATATAGTATATTTAGTGTATATGTTTAATTTTATAATAATTTCAATAAACCACGTGGTCGGCTAATGTGGTATAGCTAAAGAATTTCAAGCAAATAATATGGCAAAGAAATGTGAAGTATGAAAATAGGCAGCGGAAGATTTTAAGAACGCTATCTGAGCTATTAGAAACAACAAATGAAAATTTGTTTCGCATCAGTCATTCAATGTCTCCTATGAAGCGAAGAATGTATTGAGGAGCTTCTGGTAAGCTTGGTCAGCCGCCAACTTTAACCGCATCCATTAAAGATGATTTAAATAAAACGCAACTCATTTACAAATTAAAATACTATGTATCGGTTATGCGGTTACCCATTTTTTCAATGGCTTGTTTATGGGTGTTTTCTCTTTTTCATAAATTTCTCTGAATCTTGAACTTAAAAGACTTTTTTACTTTCATGGATGTAAACCTAAAACTTGTAGTAAAACACCAGCTGAAAACTGTTCCAATCGAATTAAGATTCTAAAAATTATAGTCAAATAAAAAATAGGTATACCACATTACCCGAACTTACTCTACATTTTATTTGAAGCTTCAATTTTATTTTTACTTTTGCTTAAGTATACTGATATCCCATGTAACAGCGTGAAGTCAATAGTCAGTTTAGTGTCTCTTAGTAACATATAGTGAAGTCACTTTAAACGACTATTTTGTACTGCACATTATTTTACACACCTGAAGCAGTCTATTGGAGAGTTATTGAAGGAAGGTTTTTATTACAAGCAATCGTTTATTGAACTCTCTATGATATGCCTTTGTTAAAATAACTAGTTATGTAGCTGATCGAGTTACCAGTTAGGTAGCTAAAGTAACTGACGCTATTTAACCAGTATGTGAGCCCAATATGTTGAATACTTTGGACCTGCTATTAGACAGTCTCATTGTAATCAAAAAGACTCAGGACATGCACGTATTAACATAATTAGTCACGTAGCTATTTAAGTAAGTAGTTCCAAAGTGATAAATAAAATCACTAGTTCGGGACTGTCTCCTAGAACTGCTGGGAAACTACTTTCTCTATTTATTGAATAATGAGTAATGAAAAAACAAATTACTATCTGTAGGAAGTGGATGCTAAAGAGAATATGCTGGAAATTGTGTGATATTGAAGTGGAATTGCCTAGAGCTAAAAAAATGTAATTAATGAATACTTCCTATCCAAATTTGCTATCGAAGGTAAAATAAAAGAGATATTAGTGATTTTTAGTTAAATTTGTACGATTTTTTTTTCATGCTTTTGTTGTGTCTTATGTCTGACTTTCTGGTTGAATTTTCCGTTTTGGTGTATTCAGGGACTTATAGTAGAATTTCAAGGATAATATTTTTGCGGAAAATGTTTACCCCTTAAATCCCTGTTTTAATGGTGTTTTTTGCACTTTTTTAAAAGAAGGATAAAAAAGACCCATGCCATGACGACTTAGAAGGTTAACATATTCTACAAAACTATTCTCGGTAACATTTTACATAAATTTGCTGAACACATTTTATACCTTAAGTGTAAGGATCACATGGTTTGTTATGCCGATTAACAATAATAACGTGCCAGAGTTGGGAGACTTTAACCCCCCTCAAATAAAATTCAGATGTAAACTTTCAAAACGCCGACACACATGTCTTCTTTTTTGTCTCCTCTATCAAAATTTATTTGCCAGAAAACTCAATTTTTAGCTTTATTGCAAAACACAATAATAATTTCTTTTTTGTTGTATGAAACTTCTGCATTTGTTTTGGAGCTTTAAGTATCTTTTAGAAAAAGTCAAGTTAAAAAACATCTCATTTTCAGGGATTGAAAATTTAGCGGAATTCCCGGGATTTCTCGTTCCGGAAATTCCTGTGAAAAATTCTAATTCTGAGTGAAAAGAACTGCTCATCTTTTGAGGCCCAGAACGAATCAACCCAATATCAGATACTCTGTTACAAAGTGAAGCGGGTGAGGCAAAAATTCCCAACCACTGCATTCTAAATACTTTTTAACAGGTATTACGGTTTCATAACTAATCAGTTGGGTTTCTTACAGGTTGTTGTGATCAGATTTCTGCAGATCATAATAGATATTACCCGTTTACTTCCACCAAATACAGATAGTATTTACCTTAGTGTCATAGATATATGGCTTTGGTGTCGATTCGGATTGTTGGCAGGGCTTCACATACGATATCTATTGCTTCGGGTTATTGTAATGTCTCCATTTTTTCCGAAAATTATCTTCTTTTATAGTGATCAAGCATCATTTCGGACATACAAAATCGTCTTTCAAGGTTCTCAGCTTTAATTCATATGGTAACCAATATCCCAGCTTTTAGATGAATCTTGCTGCTTGCAAACGTTTTGAAATTGCTGCTTGAGTAGCTCCCAATGATTTGCAGCTCTTGTTGAGTTTTACAACAATCTTCATGGAGTAACGCCTTCAATTCTTGGTCTTCAAACTTTTATGGCTGGCATGGGTGATATTTGTCTTCCATGTCAAAATCACCACTTATGAACCCCACAAACTATCTCACGCACGTTGAAACTGATGGAACACGTCGCCATGAGCTTTGGTGAACAATCGGTATGCTTCAGCGGCACTTTTTTTCAAATTAAAGAAATAAAGCAAAACTTACCGAATATTATGTTTGTTTGACTCCTCATACCTTCTATAGTATTTTATTCCAATATAGGAACATTAAGGCAATTTCTACATCATACGTATATTATTTGGCATCATGGAAAACCATTTTCATTGCAAGGTGTCAACCTTTGACCATCGATAAATGCAACTAAACTTTTTCACATCACTGTTGCAGCATAAATATTTGTTTCTACGTTTGCGCTACCGGTAAAATATTAACAATGGTTTTACAATAAAATAGTAACAATAAGTATTCAAGGATTATGTGACTTTAAGAATATAAATGAAAATAAGTTTCTATGCATTGTGGTATTTTCTTATCTTTAACAATGCAACACAATAAAAGAAATGAGCTTCTGAAAAATATATCTTTGCTAAAAGTGAGAACAAACAAAATATACCACATTTACAACTTCAAAGGAATTTTGTGTTCACTTTGACGTCTTTTATAAAAATTTTAACCCAAGAATGTTTAAGAAAATGTGTTTGATATATTTATTAAGAAAAGAATAAAAACAATTTTACTGTTTGCTTTGTTTTTGTTCAGGTAAATCGATATTTACCAGTTATCCATTTTTTCAATATTTCTCAACTTTAATGGAAAATTAAAAAAATCTATAAAATTCTATATTTGCCGTCCTTGAATAATCAAGGATTCCTTTATCTAATGCAAAAATTTCCAACAAATTTTTTATAAATCTTTTCTGGAATAATTTTAAATCATAAAAGTCTTTAAAAATAAATATAAGAAATCAAGAAATTTTAAAAAATATTTTATTTTACTTCCCATAAATTTGATTTTTCCACAAATTTCAACTTTAATAATCCGCATGTAGGCACCAAAAGGCTCATTTCATAGGTTGATCAAATATTTATCATATGATTTTTGAAACGAAACAACTCAAATGGCGCCACTGTGCGACTGTGATATTCCAATAAATTAAATTTACATTTTTGCTGCTGGCAATCTTTTGATTTTATATATGTACATTAGGGTGGCCCCGTTTGTATGGAGAAAAAATAAGGTATCGATGTTCCCGCCTAAAATGAGAATTTGATTCATTCTAAGACTAAGCTTTGAAATTTTTTCGTCCTGGGGTCAATATTTGGCGAGCTACATCAAAAGAAAAAAAGGTCCTTTTTTGAGGTTTTTTACATTTTTCCATATTTCTTCCAAAGGAAGTATATGTAAATTTGGTATTATATGAATGGTATTTGAGAGACGCTTTCAATTGGTTATTAGAAATTTAAAAAAAAAATTAATTTACAAAATTTTCGACAAAACTTTAGTTTTTTTTTTTAATTTTTTCATAAAATTTATTCAAATCTTATATATAAAAAGAAGTGTACATTTTGATGTCACCACTAACTGCGAAAACGGGTCGACCGATTTCAAAATTTCAGGGTACTTTGGGGATGGTCTGTAGATGGTTTATGTGAAGTTTGCACGAAATCGGCATAGTGGTTCCGGAGATATGGCTGGACCGATTTTTATCAAATTTTCAGTGAATCTTCAGATTTTTGATTTTCGGTCTGTGGGCGGAGGGGCGTGGTAAAATCAAATTTTTACACTATACCGCTAATAACACTATACCTAATGATTTCAAGGTCAGTAATTGTGGCCAAACTTTTGCAAATAAAAAAAACTTAAAAAAAAAACCAAAAAAAAAAAAGCCAAAAAATTATTTTTATTTTTTCATTCGAGAAATAAATGCTTTTTTTCATTCCCAACGATCAAACAATGCTAATTTTAATTTCGTTGCTTAACATCATTCTAAAAATGTTAATTCCCAGTGGTGTACTCTGAAACGAATCATTTGGTGTAACATGTCCGGTACATACCAAATTTTCATATCGTTCGATAAAACAAGTAGGCCACTGTTAACATTGTACTATAAAATATATTATCAACCGATGATAAACAAAGTTTCCGAAAGTACAACTAATATAGTAAACAACGTCGACAAGAAGAAGAAGATTTCGTTCCCGCCGAACTTCTGCCAAATGCAAATGAATATTCAATCAGTTGTCGACAATGTATTCACAAGTCTTACAACCAACTACAAAAATTCGGATTGGCTGTGGGAAAATGATGATGTCAACAAGCTCAATGAGCAAATTAATTGAAACTGACTGGCGAAACAATGAAATACAAATCGATTGACACAGTAATGAACGATTATGCTACTGAAACATTGAAGGTTGGATCACAGATAATGTTTCTCCGCAACATAGACGCGCCAAAATTATGCAACGGAACACGATTGACCATCAAAAAATGTTCACCAAATTAAATTGAGGCAACAATCATCGGTGGCAGATTAAAATGTGAAGACGTAATGATTTCAAAGATTTCCAACGACAAATCATAAGGCCAATCGTTGACTATTTCTGGCTTACATTTGGAAAATTCATGTTTTGTATGTGGTTTGCTCCCGAGTAAATAAAAAAAAGAAACGTATGTATATCCCCTGTCGTTAAGATGAATTCATAAATATAATATCCCATTTGCCTTAAATACATCCGTTTTAAGGCCACTGTACTTATAGATATCTGCTACAACTTTGTCAAATGACTTCCTCAGTGTTTCGGGTGCGATGTCAGGTCGGGGAAGTCCGTGCTTTTTTTTGTCCGACACTGTATATTCATATCGAGATGCAATATAAAACGCGGACCGGGTTCAGCTAGTAAATATATGAAATTTCTTGATCATAAACATCATGTAATTTCACCTCTAAAAAGGACCTTTTTATCCTTTGATCCAGCTCGGCAAATATAGACCCCAGGACGAAAAAATTTCAAAGCGTAGTCTTAGAATGAATAAAATTTTCATTTTAGTCGGGAACATCCGCAACTTTAATTTTGGGGCCACCCTAATGTACATATGTAGGAAATCAAAAGTTTTGAAGAATCTTTGAACAGAATTCAGATGGCTTTTCTTTCATTTGTATTTCGAACTGAACAAAAATGTGTGATACATATTGGTAGACCATATGCAAAAAAAAACCTATGAGTCTGAAATCATAAGTTACTAGTATTTCAGATTTTAAAGTTGAAAATTTAAAAACATGCTATGAAACTTAAAAGAGTATTTTCATTATTTCGATATCTGTACTTACAGATTACATCCAATATAAACGAGAATGACTAGGACACTTTTATAGACCATTAGTAATTGTGGTAAGATTTTTTGGCGGAAAATTTATATGATGATATACAAATGAAACCAAAATTTATCGATTTTTTAAATTTTTTAGTTTTTTTAATACATCGTGTTCGCGTAGTAGTCAAATAAAATGTTGATAATAGTTTACTGATATTGCAATCTTCAACATATATATTTTCTTGAGTATCGGGAATATATAATGACATAATCAAACTTAAGAGAATTGAAATTGAACGATTTTATACCACTCTTAGATAAAATTTTACTTTAAATCTCGATAAAATACCAAAGCGAATTTAAAATTTTCATCAACTTAAAATTTTGTATGACCATAAAGAACATGTGTACCAAGTTTTAGCAATTTGGACAGGGTAAGTTTCGATGTCTTGTCAATCAATTTTGTTTCCTGCCAACTATTTAATAAATTTTTGAAATTTATAATAAACTTTAATAATTTTTTTTGGACAATTTATAAAAATATTTACTTGTTCATACTCGCAACCAAAAAACCGATGTAGTATATTTATATTATTGTTCATATTTATCATAGCAGTTTGTGTTATTTACTCACATGTATCGAATTAAGCGAACAACGGAAACAATTCTTGTACATATGTGTAAAAGCACATAAAACTGTCAAATAGTTTAAGCTTAATTGTAACGGAGATATATGTCCATGTAAGTAGGTATATACACATATTTTTTTGTCTAAACATAAAAAAGGAAACACAACAACTTAACAAACCGACCACATACTGAGACCAATAAAAACTACAAGAAGCAACAATAGTGATAACATGAAAGCAGCCAAAAATAAAAATGAGAAAGGAATAAAAAATCTGTGGTAAATTTTCATAAATATTTTGGCAACAATAATCAAATAAAGCTGGAGCTTCACGACCGCCACTATAAACCATCAACACTGGCAGTAGTACTTAAAGCAACAATAACAATGTGGACAATATATCTAAAACTTACAGAGGAAATTACACGCCTACACTATTACAATTTAAGAGGATAAAAACCAGCAAACTATCGCACAGATTTGCACAGACATACATCAACAACAAGATTTTATATAAAATCTTTATATCACACATCCAGTTCAAAAGTGACTCAACTCAAAAATTCATTTTTCGGGTTTATATGCTTAAACTACGCACAATACACTTGTTTATGTATACAAAATATCAGAGTATTTTGATGTTGTTAACTGTTGCTTTCATTATATTTTTTCAATATATATATTCAATATATTTTTTTTTCGATTTCTGAAAAATTTAAATTTTGAGTTGTATCATTTTTGCACTGGGTGTGCGATATATCCCAAACACACATATACTGTATACTGTTACTCTCACAGATTCTCCCATATATAGAAAAAGCAAAATAATTTCTAAGCATCTACTTTTAGTTTGTACTTTGTTACTCAGTATTAACAAAAAGCTAAATAAATGAGGTCAGTTGGCAAAATTTGATTTAAATTATTTAAGTATTTTAAAACAATGACGACGAAATAAAAATCGTAATAAAATAAAAAGGAAAAACTAAAACGGAAGTGGAAGTGGAAATATTTGATAAAAGCAATTGAAGAACAGATTAAGGAAGCAGCAAAAAGGAAGTTTAAACATTTAATTAAATCATTTTTTATATAGAATTTTTTTTTTTTTTTGGTAACTGTTTACTGATAATCTTAAGAAGATAACAAAGGGAAATAGAAAGTAAAACTCTAAGTACTTAAAAATACATTAAATACGAAAGCCAGATTATATGGTAGAAAACTGAATTTTGTTAAAATTTGAGCACTTTTCCCTGATTTATTTTTTTTCTCTAAGCGTGCCAGTGCACAATAGGGAAGAATCAAAAAAAAGTCGGTCAAGCCCGACTATATAATAAGTACCCTACACCAGGTAAAACAGCAAAAACATTTTTCTTTTAAATTTCAATAATTTATATTTTTGAGTGATTTTCGGAAGTGGGCCTTATATGGGGGCTATGACCAATTATGGACCGATCACCATGAAATTAGGTCGTGTGATTTATGTCTATATGAAAGTTTACTATGTTGAATTTTGTGAGTATACCAACATTTTTAAGCGATTTATGCACGTTAAAGTGATTTTCGGAAGCGGGTCTATATGGGAGCTATGATTAATTATGGACCGATCGTAACAAAATTTGATGACATGAATTTTGTATATATAAGATTTATTTGGAGCGCACTTTGTGGAGATACATTTATAAATTAAACATTTATGACCGATAAAGTCCAATTTCGGAAGGACATTTGTATGGGGGCTAGGTGAAATAATGGACCGTTTTCAGCCAGTTTCAATAGGCTTGGTCCTTGGGCCGAAAAAATAATATGTACCAAATTTGATCGAAATATCTTCTACTCTGCGCACAAAGTTTACATGGACTCAGAAAGTGATTCTAAGTCGATCGGTATACTTTAAGGTGGGTGTTAGACTAATATTTTTGGGCGTTACAAACATCTACACAAAGGCATAATACCCTCCCCTACTATGGTGGTGTAGGGTATAAAAATTCGAGTCCATTCGGTCCAAAAGTACGCCCTACATTTAAAAAAAAACGGACCAATTTATGGCAAAATTTTAAAATTTTAATTTTGAAATGCCTTGTCGAAGATACCCTACTTAGAGCCCCCATAGCGCCGCCGCTGGATCATTTGTGGGGCCCATTTTAATAACATATACTCGAATACTGCTTGTTTATACCGATCATATTTTTGTTAGTTTTTGTGTTTTCATTTACGAAAATTATCTATTCAATAATTTTTGTATTGGTTTTTCAACCAATAACGAAAATTGTATATTCAATTGTCAAAATTATCAAATTTAAAACTCAAAATTCAATAGAAAATATCAGAAAATTTAGTTTTTGAGCACATGAATATTTGATTCAATTATAAAATAATTGAAACCAGTTCAAAATCTGATAAATGTTTGAATTGAAATTTAATTTTTTCTGTGTATCTTAAACAAAGTTTCAAAATGAAATGCTGACAAACATTATTCCTTAAAATAATATTATAATCAAGATACCTTGCACATTAATTTTTTCTTCAAATTTTTGTTAAAAATCACTTGGATTATAGAATAAGAAATAATTAATTATAAAGTGATGATAATGACGATGTACTAATAAAGCCGTATGTCACCATGGACGTATGATTAATATTTTGAAAAATTTTACTCTTTATAATTAAATATTAATCATACGTACCGTTGTATACAAAGGTATTGAGGAGTTTGAGTGACAAATATTTATTGATTTTTTTTTTGTTAGAAAGCTTTTGAACATATTTTTACTAACTAGATAACCTCTGAAATGGGGAAGATTACACTTATAACTTTTGTGCTCCTATATAAGTAAAAAATATTTAGAAAAGTGTTTTGATCCTTTGTCACATATACATATTAGATTTCTTAGTCAGATTTCATGACATTATAGGTCTCATCTTCATTCTCCCAAGTCAAGTCAAGCATACCGTTTTGACCCTTTTCAACTATATTTTCATGCTTTTAAAATTCTTGATTTTTATTTTTTTTTGTCAGACTTTGATTTTAATTTTTTTGTCAGAAATACTTATTTTTTTGTCAGAAATATTTGTCAGACTATGATTTTTATTTTTATGGCAGATATTAAAATTAATTATTGAGTACATATACATACATATGTATGTAAGAGTCTGACAAATTTGTAAATAAAACTCAATAATTAATTTGTATATCTGCAAAAAAAATAAAAATCATAGTCTGGCAAATATTTCTGACAAAAAAATAACAAATATTTCTGACAAAAAAATAAAAATCATTGTCTGACAAATATTTCACACAAAAAAATTATGCTGAGATTTTTATTATAAATATCACAATTGTTACGGTCACTGGTCAAAAAAGTAACAGTTGCAAATAGTTGGAAATTATGTTATCTACTTGCACTTTTTGTATTTTGAGACTAATTTGGCCAATTTTTGTGGTGTGCTGTTAGTTTCGAATTTTTCATGTACAATGTAACATACAGCAATGTATAATAACAGTACAAAAATTAAAATTAACCCTTTATAGCACTTGGGGTTAACATTACCCCAAACTTCTAAAACCATTAAAAAATAGTCAATTTCAATCATGCTGATGAAAATTTGATTTTTATAGGAACCAAACTTTAAAATATTGTGTTGTGTATTAGAAAATAGTATTACGAAGCCATTTTGAAAAATGTTGACAATTTTGTTCAATTTTGACAACACATTTTTCAAACGGCAAAATATTGTATTTACACCTGATTTTTGCTTTAATAACGTAATTAATATTTTATTGAGGATTTTTGAATAATGGAATTGATTTTAACCCTTTAGTTTATTAATTTATTAAATTTAAAAAATAATTTGAATGATTGAGTTCATTTAACTCTGAAAAACATTAAAATTAGCACCATTCATATCGAATGTGTTTTTCGTGATTTTAAAAGTTGAGTATCTTTTTAACCCCAAGTGCTATTAAGGATTAATTTTAATCTTTATGCTGTTATTATAAATACTAGACATCATGTTATATTTTTCTTGAGTTTCATCAAAATCGGCCCAAAAATATATAAGATTTCGCTATTTTTCCATGAGAAATTCCAAATATTGAAAAATTTGAACTTTGACCATCTCGATTTAAGGGTTGACGTTTTCTGATTTTAGTAAAACTTTCAGACTATATTTAAAATTACATGGACTATAATATTCTGAATAGCCTTTACTTAAAAATCATAACAGTAAGGAAATTCGGCTCATTCGCCAAAATGTGGCCAACAAATTAGTTCTTCTCGAAAATCGCAATATTTAAATCGCAGGTACGGAAAAACTACAGCAGGTATTGACATACCTTTTTCACATTTTTATTCCCTATTATGTTGTCAATAAATCCCCAAATGATGTTAAAAAAAACTCTGAAATTTGTTTAACAAAATTTTTAAAAATTTGAAATTGGAGTTTTGAAGCTGCCGTTAAAAAAAATATTTTTTTTTTGGTCATACCTGCGAATTGGTTAACGGTATCCTACGAAGACAAAAACTCATATACAAGTAAATATGTATATATTTTAAGTAAAAATTAGCTCTTATTTTAATATTTCTCAAAATATGTTAATTTTGTTCCTACATTTCTTGTTCTAGTGGCCTGAGACACGTTAATGGCCTGACGATTTTTTAATAACTTTAACATTTTTAAACCAATTTTTGTGTTTTATATCTTATTAGAACGACAATTACGTACGCATATCGATTCTTTTAAATTAAATTGCAAAAGTAATTATTTAATGGCAAAATTTTTACAAAAACTGAAAAATTGCATTTTTTTCCTGGGTTGCAATCATGAGAGAAAGACAAAATTTCATATTTAACTATAGTTTTATATATATATAAAAAATAGAGGGTATGCGTTCCAAAATTCCAAAACAAAAATTTTTTGGGACACTCTAATGTACATATGATTTTTCTTTTGATTTTGTGGAAAAGGTTATATCATTTGGCTGTTAAAAGAAAAAAATGGTAGTGCATACTTTTTTAATATGTTTTCACTACTTTAATAAGATTAAGAATAAATTACTAAGACGCCTACAATACATAAAGCAGCTTTAAGATGTCCATCGAATACAAAAAAAAAGGGTCAATAATAATAACAAATTACTAATTTTATCTAACTAACAATATTGTGTTAAAAATAAAACGAATACCTACTAACAAAAAGAAAGAAAAAAACAGATGAAATAAATCTTTAGTAATCTAAAAGTACATTGTTTGTTATTGCTGTAGCTTGGTATTGTTAACATTTTCACACCATCCACTGCGGTAGTCATCAAATATTCAGACAGTTAGGCAATTTGACATTTATTTATACATAAACTCTCAAACTCACTCACCGCATCATACAGCCCAGCAGTTAAGCAAGTAGTCAATGTATCCCTTATAGACAGTAATCGCTTGGCTCCCTCCAATTTATACATTTTGGGTCATTTGACACGTATGTGTTCTTTGTAGTGCAGACCGAAGACATTGGTTAATTTATACATCCCACATAATCTAGCGTGAAGACAATTGTCACTTTAGAGTCTCTAAGTAATCTAGAGTTTAGTCAGTTTAAATGTTTTGTGAGTAATTCGTACAAACTGGTTTTATATGTTGATATAAAGTTGATTTTTATGTTTGCTTAAGTATACTGATAACTAGGGTATTCATTCGACTAATGATCGCTCAATTCATCGAATAATTTCTTACGAACAATTATTCGAACAATTTAAAAAAGGCCATTTTCGAATAACGAATAATTCGAACAATTTTATGTAGAATAATCGAATAAAACGAATAAATGTTCATATATACAGGTAGGCCTCCGTTTACGCGGTTTGTTGGGCCCAAAAAAATAGCGTGTAAATCAAATTCGCGTAAAATGAGGTTCTAATTTATAACGAAATGCTTTTGTGGGGATAATAATTTTTTATTTCGCGTAAAACAATACATCAGTCACATAACACAAAAGAAATTGGGACCTAAAAATCGCGTTAAATAGAAAACACCAATGTACATTAGAGTGACAATCAGTTGTATGGAAAAAAAATTTTGTTAAAATTTTGAAGAGTGCCGGGTGGAATATTGTGACACTAGGCCTAAGTGTTAAGTGCTGAAAATTTGAGCCAAATCGGGCAACGATTTCTGGACGCGCATCGAGGTCAAAGTTCAGATATATGCAAAATTTTACTGTTAATATGGAATAAATAGGTGAAACTCGTTAAATTTCTGCATTGTTTTCTGGAAATATGTAGATTTATTTATATTAATGAATATTACACTAAAAAAAATTTTTTGGAAATTAACCCTGTATCTCCTTTGGTTCAAAATGACCCAAAAACTGTATTATCGCCAAAATTAGAGAAAAATGCAAATTTTTCAGTTTTTGAAAAAATTTTGCTACTAAATAAATACTTTTGCAATTGAATGCAAAATAATCGAAATATGTACGTAATTTTCGTTGTAATGAGATATAAATGACAAAATTTGATTAAAAAATGTTAAAGTTATTACAAATTCGCCAGACCCTTAACGTGTTTCAGGCCACTTGAACAAACAATTTAGGAAAAAAATTAAGATTTTTCGAGAAAAATTAAAATAAAAGATCATTTTTACTTAAAATATGTCCATATTTACTTGTATATGAGTTTTTGTCTTCGTAGGATACCGTTAACCTATTCGCAGGTATGGCCAAAAAAAATATTTTTTTTTAACGGCTGTTTCAAAACTCCAATTTCAAATTTTTAAAAATTTTGTTAAACAAATTTCACATTTTTTCGATCATCGCATTGGGGTTTATTGAGATCAAAATAGGGAATAAAAATATTGAAAAATTATGTCAATACCTCTTACAGTTTTTCCGTACCTGTGATTTAAATTTTGCGTTTTTCAAGAAAAACTAATTTTTTGTCCATATTTAGGCGAATGAGTCCAATTTCCTTACTGTTATAAATTTTAACTAAAACCTATTCATAATATTATAGTCCTTGTAATTTGAAATATGTTTTGAAAGTTTTACTAAAATCGGAAAACGTTAAACCTTAAATCGTGAAGGTCAAAGGTCAAATTTTTCAATATTTGGAATTTCTAATGAAAAGATAGCGAAATGTTATATATTTTTGGGACGATTTTAATGCAACTTAAGTAAAATATAACATAAAGTCCAGAATTTAAAATAACAGCACAAAAATGGAAATTAACCCTTAGCAGCACTTGGGGTCCAAATTACCCTCATCTTTTAAAATCACGAAAAACACAACCATTTTGACCCCAAGTCCTCTTAAAAGTTAAAATCCATTTTTTCACTGTTGTTGTAAATGCTAGATCCCAATATATATTTTCCTCAAGTTTCATGAAAATCGGCACAAAAATATATAACATTTCGCTATCTTTTCATTAGAAATTCCAAATATTGAAAAATTTGACCTTTGACCTTCACGATTCAAAGGTTATCGTTTTCCGATTTTAGTAAAACTTTCAGAACATATTTAAAATTACAAGAACTATAATATTATGAATAGGTTTTAGTTAAAATTTATAACAGTAAGGAAATTGGACTCATTCGCCTAAATATGGACAAAAAATTAGTTTTTCTTGAAAAACGCAAAATTTAAATCGCAGGTACGGAAAAACTGTAAGAGGTATTGACATAATTTTTTCATATTTTTATTCCCTATTTTGATCTCAATAAACCCCAATGTGATGATCGCAAAAATCTGAAATTTGTTTAACAAAATTTTTAAAAATTTGAAAATGGAGTTTTGAAACAGCCGTTAAAAAAAATATTTTTTTTGATCATACCTGCGAATAGGTTAACGGTATCCTACGAAGACAAAAACTCATATACAAGTAAATTTGGACATATTTGAAGTAAAAATGGGCTTTTATTTTAATTTTTCTCGAAATATCTTAATTTTTTTCCTAAATTTTTTGTTCAAGTGGCCTGAAACACGTTAATGGTCTGGCGAATTTGTAATAACTTTAAAATTTTTTAATCAAATTTTGTCATTTATATCTCATTACAAAGATAATTACGTACATATTTCGATTCTTTTGCAATCAATTGCAAAAGTATTTATTTAGTAGCAAAATTTTTTCAAAAACTGAAAAATTTGCATTTTTCTCTAATTTTGGCGATAATACAGTTTTTGGGTCATTTTGAACCAAAATTTTTTTTTTAATGTAATATTCATTAATATAAATAAATCTACATATTTCTAGAAAACAATGCAGAAAGTTAACGAGTTTCACCTATTTATTCCATATTAACAGTAAAATTTTGCATATATCTGAACTTTGACCTCGATGCGCGTCCAGAAATCGTTGCCCGATTTGGCTCAAATTTTCAGCACTTAACACTTAGGCCTAGTGTCACAATATTCCACCCGGCACTCTTTGAAATCTAAAAAAAAAAAATCGGCTGTCACTCTAATGTACATACATACATATCGTCAGCTTAAATGAAAGCGGACGTAACTACACAAAAATTTAAAATCGAGTTTTTGATTGATTGAACAATTGCCAAGAATACTCTATTATTATTGATTTTATAACGTATCCTGTAAAAACAATAAAAATGTAGTTTCGTTCGTTTGCATTTAAGGCGACGATATATATGTACCTTAAGTAAACTTATATAAAACTTACTTAAAAAAAAAGTAAAGTTAAAAAACTCAACTAAAAAAATTATTTCTTATCGAAAATTAAGGAAAAAATTTCAATTAAAAAAACAAAATATTCTAATACATAAAAGAGATCAAAACATAACATAAAATCCATAAAAATTAACGAAGTTTTCAAAAAAGAAATCTGTTATTCGCTTGTTTTTTTTTCATTTCTTGTTGTTTGTTGCCGCATTATATGAAAATCGTGTAAAACAAGTCGCGTTTTGAGTTCGCGTTATATCGAATTCGCGTAAATAAAGTACCGCGTAAATGGAGGCTTACCTGTATTTAAATTTATTAAATTGCTTAAAATTTTTCATAATTCCAAATTTAAATAAGTAATAATGACACACAAAAATGGTATTGTTTCTGAAATTCGACAAATAAGCAAAGACAAAGGGACTTTCGATCACTGTAGATGAGTGTTCCGATAACGCCTTCTATAAATATATAAATATTACTGCAAGAATTTACAATTCTAAAAACAAATCTTTCAAAATTTTTAACTATAAAATATTTGTTATTTAGCTGGCGAAATATTAGAAGAATCGCAATTAATAAGCAAAATATTAACTTAGATTAAAGTGGACTCGTCGAAAGTGATATTAAGGATGACATTTATAATGATTACATTGATATAGATGAATATAAGTGATGTTATTAACCGCGTATGAAAGTGTTGCAAAATATTTAATAAATCGAATGTTAAACACAAATATTGCAAACTAATGTTTTGTTGCAAGAAAAGCATGGAGTTCGTCTTATACATGATTTTGAACATCGTTGAACATCTTTGTCTAACATGATAATAAACTTTTTGCGTATTTGTAAATGCGTTAATCATGCACTGCCTAACTTCAAATTAGCCACGTTCACTGACAATTGTATCGAACTTCGGACAGATTCCCTTTATTGTGTAATTCCCCAAGACCACTTTATTAAGCAATGATTCGGCAACGTTGATAGAGCTTGATGTATAATACAATTTGTTATAAATAATTTATAAATAGTGAATAATTACTTCACTAAAGAATTAGTTACTCAATTTAAAACCCGAATTAATGAACGACCTAAAAAAGTTCTTAATACGTTTATATTGTATTTGAATTCAGGATCATGTCCAACTAGCTCAAGTTTATTAAAGCATAGCTCCAAAACGGAAACTAAAGGGTTTGCTAGTCAATTGTTTTGTAGATTGTTCGGGAGTTAATCTGATCAGAATATTTCTGATAAAAATTTAATGATGGACTTTGTTTTCGAATGTTTTTTTAACATTATCAATAATTGAATTGTTAACTTTAACGTTATTTTTTGGTTTTCTTTAACAATAAAATATTAAAAAACCGACATCAAAACTTCATTCGTTACTTTTTTAAAAAAAATTAAATTATTCGAATAATTCGATTAATAACTTGTTCGAATTATTCGAACAAGTTAAAATCTCTTATTCGAATTATTCGTTTTATTCGATCACGAGAAAAATCGAATAATTCGATTACCCTACTGATAACCCATGTAACATAGCCTGAAGTCATAATCAATTTATTGTCTCAAAGTAACCTATAGTGAAGTCACTTCAAACGTTTTTTTTTATACTGTGCTTTAGAAAGTAGTTATTTTACCCATCAGAGCAATCTGTCGGAATAAGGTTTTTTTTACAAACAATCGCTTAATGGAAAGTCTATGATATGTCTTTTTAGCTAACTATTTGAGGTCAATTAGCACCTGTACATGTTAAAATAACTATTTATGTAGCTGATCATGTAACAAGTTTGGTACATCGAATGCGTTGACTACTTTGGACCAGCTATTAGACAGTCTCATCATAATAAAAAAGGGTCAAGTAGCTATTGAAGTAACTAGTTCCCAAGTGATATGTAAAATCACTAGTTCGGGACTGACTCCTAGAACTGCTGGGGAGTATAACGTTTACACATACATTTACTGTGATAATAATATTAATATAATGATGTTGAAAAAATCTTAAATTCTGTATCTACAGTTGGCATTGTGTGGCATGTATGTGGTTGTGATTGTGTTAGACTGTGTCTGCGTACATGCATGTATAGAATATCAGTTTTGTCATATTTGTCAGTTTATCCCAAAAATCGATTATATCTCCGTGTCCATGTTCTCAAATTTATGGATGTGACACTTTTGTCGCGTGTTTTATTGCTTCGAGTTGTCAGTCCTTGTAGTCTGAGAAAGGTGGTTGGTTGGTGGGTGTCTAAACAATATTTGTCAAATTAATATTGCTGATTGTGTACTTATGAATAGGCTATAGACAGTATTTGCCAATACAATAGAAAACTTTTGGGAAAATATTTCTTTTTTCATGACAAAGAGAAATATGTAATTAAAATTTCTATATACTTGTACATATCGACGGTTTTAACCTAAATAACTTCCCCAAATCTGGGTTTTCCCGCTAAATAAAACAAATAAAAAAAAACTTTAATTCAAGGATATGCAAAATTCTACTTATACGGAAGATACACAGATAAAACCGATTCGTTGTAGCAACCGAATTTATTGCCAATCGAATGATACCGTTGCACACATACAATTTTTCGGTTCTATCAACAGAAAGTCAGTTCATATAGAAGAATTTCGCTTTAAGCAATCAAACTTTTGTTACCTCTTCTACAATTTTGTAGCCACAACTGTAAAATTCGGTAACAAAGGCAGAATCATAGAGAATTATACATAGAGACGAGACAATCCGATTTGTCAAACAAAAATACAACAAATCATATGTCTGATACAAAAACAAAATACATTGACTAGCATGTATTTTGTTGTTGCCAGAGATAGGTTTTTGACAACAGACTTAGGTTTCTGAAAATTACGTCTCGTCTCTATGTTACCCTATGGGCAGAATCATTCTATTGACAACAAATTCGGTTGCTATCACAAAACTGTTTTCTTTATGTACGAATCCCGTTGTTACAACATAATTTCAAGTTCATTACTGTAAGAAATATGAAAAACTGTAAAAACCTTTCAAAAACCTCTTAAGTTTGACCCATTGTGCAGTTTGCATACATTTAAAAATCGAATTTCCGTTATTGATTTTACTAATTTTCAATGCAATTTTATAGTAAAGCCCTTGACGATAAGTTTTATTTTTTATTTTATTACTTAAAATCACATTACAATTTTCTTTTAAGTTTCCATTATTTTGTCATTTACTGTTTAATGCACAAGGAAAGAGCCATTGGCCATAACAACAGAGGCAACTGATAATATAAAAAAAAATCATAATATCTTTTTGCCTAATGGTTTTTGGCTTAATTTCATACAGCAATTTAAGATTCATCCCTCATCCACATAAATAATAACCAAATACCGAACGAACAACGTTCATCCAGTCGATATGATCCCAGCCGTTCTTGGTGACTGTCTCGAACTAGTGATTTTGCCGACCACTTAGGGTAACAATAATACGTGTATGGCTGTTTGGTAGCTGGTTCAAAGAAGTGAATGCATTGGCTTCACATACTGGTTATATAGAGTCAATTATCTTACTAGCTACATAAATGGTTACTTGATCAGCTACATAACTAGTTACTTTAATATGTACGGCTACTAGACAGTCCCATAACAAATGTTCCTGTCACAATCAATTCTCCTACAGATTACTTCTGGTGGGTAAAATAACTACTCTCTAAAGTGCAGTACAAAATAAACGTTTAAAGTAACTACACTCTAGGTTACTTAGAGACAATAAAATGAATGATAGATTACATGGGATGTACTAAGTAAACAGCTGACTTATCTCTGCTCTACAAAGATTTCATACGTATCAAATATCACAAAATATATAAATTGGAGTCAGACATTAGTAAAAATTACTGCCTGTAAGGGATACATTGACTACTTGCTTAACTGCTGGGATGCGGCAGCTTTTTATTTTATTTTGAATACATTTTTTCTATGGAACACAGATACAATGATGTACAGTGAGCCGCAAAAGTGAGTATACACCAAAAATTATTGGATATTTTTTAAGATAATGAAAATTCTAAAATTTATCCATGATTAAAATTTTAAAGTTTCGGTTTGATAGAGATTGGCTTGAATAATATCTTTGGTTGTGAAAAATATAGATTTAAGTCGGACTATAATGATTTTCATGATCTTAAAAAATCAAAAAATTCGCTGCTGTTTACTCACTTTTGAGGCTCACTGTATATTTGTGTATGTATATATGTGTTTTTGCGGTATTCATAAAAGCAAATCCTTTGGTTTTTTTTGGCCCAAAACTTACTTAGTAATTCTATGCCAAAACAATCAACCATTCATTCAGTCATGCATGCGAGGATCGCTGTGATAAGTATGGTGATTATTTGTTTCTAATAAATCGTTTAGTTTGTTGTTATATATATAGTTGCTGTAGTTTTGAAATTTTTTTTATTTTCGTATCATTGTTGTCAACTCAAGTTGAGATTAAAATCTTAGTTAAAAATTAAACCCGAAGCTTTAAATATAATTGTACTTATGCTATAAACTTTAACCTTAACATTTATTTGTAAACTGGATGGTGTAAGATATTCTGATATTAGCTTAAATAAAAAAATAAGCTAATCCGAACTCCTCTTCGCCTGATATTATAATTATCTTAATCCCGACACCAAAAAATATTAAAAGATTACAAAATTTGATTTTGTTTTTGTTTTCACGAAAAGACTAAGCAACGTATAGAAATTCTGGCATTGATTTTATTTTTTGTTTGTATTGAAAACTAATTTTTGAATGTTTAGTGTTTAGTATTTTTCCATATAAACTTTTACTTGAGCTGGGTTTAGAAAATAAGGCCTCAATAAAAACAATAAATACAACACAGCCTTCCCACAGTATACAGTTTTGGTAAAAAATTAATAAAATGTTTTAAAATAAGCCTTTAAACTTTTTTTAAATTATAACAATAATGTATGTACAATAAGTAATAAAAATAAATTTCCAAAAAGTATAAACGAAAAGCACATACATTAGGGTGTCCCTTATTTTTCGGTATCGTTTTTTTACGCATATCCGCTTAAAACCTTCGTATTGACCTAAAATACCACCAAAAAAATTTCAGAAGCCCAACCCGTGCCGACTTAGCGATTTAGTTTTGAGGTGCATTTAAAAGGGAAAAAAATCATATTTTTCAGTTTTTGTAAAAATTTTGCCATTAAATAATTACTTTTGCAATTTAATTTAAAAGAATCAAAATGTGTACGTATTTGTCGTTCCAATAAGATATAAAAACAAAAATTGGTTAAAAAATGTTAAAGTTATTCTAAAATCGCCAGGCCATTAACGTGTCTCGGGCCACTAGAACTTGAAATGTAGGAACAAAATTAACATATTTTGAGAAATATTAAAACAAAAGCTTATTTTTACTTATAATATATCCATATTTACTTGTATGTAAGTTTTTGTCTTCGTAGGATACCGTTAACCTATTCGCAGGTATGACCAAAAGTTTCAAAACTCCATTTTCAAATTTTTAAAAATTTTGTTACACGAATTTTAGAATTTTTTGATCATCACTTGGGGATTTATTGACAACATAATAGTGAATAAAAATGTGAAAAAAGTATGACAATACCTCCTATAGTTTTTCCGTACCTGCGATTTAAATTTTGCGATTTTCGAGAACTAATTTTTTGGCCATATTTTGGTTTTTATCACTCGGTTAACCGGTTTTTAAAATTTAGGTCTACAATTAAGAAATTTCATGGTTTTGTACATTTTTATATTCATTGTACACACATTATTGGTCTGATTTTAAACCTACACTGCTGATTTACAATACAAACCTATTTAGATTGATATTTTTAAGAATTACAATGATTCTAAATAGTAGAGGACGATGAATCTACTTAAAAACTTTTTTCAGAATAAATTGCACTTAATGAAACTATTAAAAATTTTGTTCTTAAAATTTTTTTCAAATTATCATTTCTTTAGCTTAGTGTACAAAATCCCTTTCAGAAATATTACATGAGAGACTAAAAACGTTCTAAAACCCATGATTTGAAATATTTTTGAAATCTAATAATGGAGTTTTATTACTTACATATTTGGTATGATTTATGATGACAAATAATCACAGCTAAGACGAAGTGTATTTGCATCTTATAGGTCCTTTTTTGGGACTTGTATCATTTTCTGTTTCATATCCGAAAATCGAGTTGATAATAAATTTCAAAATTATTAAATATTTAATTAAAAAATTGATTTACATTTTTTGGTTGAAATTTAATGAATAAACCAATAATTAAAACAAGTATTATATATTTAGTAACATATTTATAATCAATTCCATTTCTGATTACCAACAAATGTTCATATTTAAATATGAAAACGTGTACGAATGAAACGTTCGTCACGCAGGATTTGCCTATATGCTTTATTGGACATTTTATGTTTTCTACACATATGTATATGACGGTTTAACTGGTTTTTTCGATGTCGGTTAACCGACAAACCAGCTTTTTATAAACACTAATTAGCAGTATTGATTCTCTGTGTAATAATTTGACAAATTATATTATTCCAATAAAAAGTAACCAGTTTTTGTAATTTTTGGTAAAATTTGTCTAAAACTAATTAATATCCTTTTATTTTAAGAAATAAATAGCATTCTGATTAAATACTTACGATTACGTTATTAAGTATTTTCTTATCTAGAAATTTTAGAACATTTAGATTGCGTTTGAGGTTTTCAAAATATCAGAGTTTTAATAATAGTCAAAAAGCTAGTTTTTAGACCACTGGTAGGCGAATAGAGAGATTTTATTTTGTGTGCATGTATGGATAAAAAATAAAATATCCGCCACAACATCAAGCAACTGATTGAAATATTTGTATTTTTACTCTCTATTACTCTCTTCGTAATCTGATCAATATGAACGCCTACCAATGTTTTAGACTATTCTATATCGAATGCATTGAAAATGTGACTAAATGTAGGGTCACACATGGCAAATATTTGACGAAAAAAGAGTAACCTCTATAATAAACATATTTTAGTTATATTAATTATTTCATTTATTTCAAAGACTCCGTTAACTTAGGACAATTCAAAACAATTATTTAGTTTTATTTTATTTGATGCTGTTTGATCTTACAAAACACTTGTAAGAGTAAACAACGTCAAACAAATTTGTACTTAAAAAGGACCGTACTTATAGAAGGTTACTTCTCTTGCAAACATCAGCTGTTTAACTCTCCATTGTTGAGAAATCGAATTCTAGATTGTTTTCATAGCTTCATAGCTATTTTGATTTCAGGTCTGTCTTAAACGTAATTTTACATTCTAAATATCAACTTTATATATTTTTACATAAACCCACTAATATTTATTGTAAGAGAATTTATCAGATAATCAGAAAAACTGCTTTAGAAAAGCTAGATATTTTTTAAAGAACTTTCTCAAGAACTACCGTTGAGACACATTCAACGATTGTTCAAACGTTATCATACAACCCTCGTTGACATATATGTATGTAGTTCTTATTTTAGAATCTGAAATATTTTTGGAATCACCATTCTCTACGGATGTGTGTCCGTAGTCACATTTACATGAAAGTGTTGTTGAAATTTAATATTTTATAAACGAATTAAGTTGTATTTTATCTATATGTGTTTGTATTCGGATGTAGGTTACTGCGTTACAACACATTTACTTAAGTTTTTTGTAAGCTGTATATGGTTGTGTGTAAAAATGTTGTACTGATGTTTTAAAAATTTATTCTCAAATTTAGCTTTGATTCAATTTTCAGCAACACACCCACTTCCCATCCACACAAACACTTCTATGTATGTATGCTTGTAAATATCATATGTGTGGGGTTTGTGTTTTTGATGTATGAGTGTAAGTATATATTTTGGTATTAAACTCAAATGTCCTTTTAACGCTAAAATCTATGTCACATTAGTAAGAAGGATGTGTTAAAAATAAATTTTATAGATTTTATCAATTATCTTTGAATGAAGTAGAATATAAAAAAAAACAGAAAATGTCAAGATACTTTTGTATAAATTGTTGTAAGGTGAGTGTCAAAATTATAAGGTCACATAATTCTCATTCTGTATCTACTAAAATACAAATGTAATCGTTGTTCAGATAAAAATCCTTTCCTCTCATTTGATTACTATTCATAAAACAATATATCAAAAATTTGCATTTTAAAGTGTGTTAAAAAGATAAGGTCAGTATTTATTATATTAATGAAACAATGTATCTTAATATTTTTTATTCTCAACTCTTTAAGAGAAATATACTGATGGTTTTCAGAATATTCTAGCTGCTCTACAGTCCCTACATGTTCTCCATAGCATTAAGATCTGGTAAACGTTCCGGCGATTCCATAACATACAATCCACGTTGCACAAATCAGGTTTTAGTGAACTGGAAACATGTATCTGTACGATTTCATTGCTGATAAAAACAATTTATTTTTTCGCCATATTCTTCCTAAATTGTTGGAGAATACTCCTGGAAATCCAATATATTAATTTTAGTTGACGGAAACCATATATGGTTCCACTTGAGCTAAACCCAAAACACAACCGGAATTCCATATGAACAATATATGAGTTTATTTTTCCTAATCTCTTAAAAGTTCAATGTACTTGTCATTTGATTTTTCTCCTAAATGCCATGAGTTTCATTCTCGATTCGATATAAAGTGCTCTCCAAACTGTAATTTTGACAGATTCAAACACAATTCAGTCTTAATCATATTAGAGCTTCGTGCAGTGTTAGATGGCATTCTTCAAGCTTAGCGGATTTCACTCACAAAAAAGACTTTGATCTACTAAAACTTTTATTTTTTCCGAAATTTTCCATATCTTTTAAATTATAAATTTTGTTCCACATAAAACGAACGGCCTAATTTTCATGCAATTTTTTGTATCTCCAATTGATGTTCAAAAAATCGTCCAATCTAATCATTTTCAAGTTCAGACAAATATGTCTCAAATTGGTTAGCGCGGTTGATCATTAATATTGATATTGTATTTGCGGCCTGGGTTCGATTCCCAGCCGCTGCCAATCAACTACTAACTAGTATTTACTACAGCGACATATCATGAAATCTCCGCCATAGTAAAAAAAATAGTGGCTATAAAAAAGATTGAACAATGCTCCTACTTACCACCAGAGACGCTGTAATGTGTTCTAATAACAAACATAACGTACAATTACAGAACTGTCAAACAAAAAGCTTTTCCGAAGAAAGTAACATAAATAATTCAGGCATTAACTGCCTGAATGTTACCTACCTTTCAAATGCAAGCAAAAGATTCAATGTTTGAACAACAAATATTTTAGTCATAAACAGAACGAAAAGTAAGTGACCTTATAATTTTGACACTCACCTTATAGTCAAATAAAAATATTTTCGAAAACATCTCCTTGTTGCTATTGTTTGAGATATTTTGAATATTAATATTATGCAATACGATATCAGTATCATAAAGCTGTTATAAACTATTGTTTAATTGACATTTTTCGAAATGAAGGAAATGATAAGGGTTGCTTTATTTTTTATTTATAAATTGTTAAGTAATTATTTGTTTGAAATTTCATTTAGGCATTCTAAAGAAATTTACCTTTTATTTATTACGAAAATATTGTAATTTTCAAGTATTTTAAATGAAAGTGCGTTAGGTAGACATAAAAATATATTTTTTATATGAATTAACTGAATATGATTGAAAGCCAACCAATCCAAAATTTTTCCTCATATTGAAACAAAAAAACTTTTTATGCGTCTGATTAAGGAAAATTGATGGGAAAATATCTTTAAATTTTTGTCTGAAAAACACTCAAAAATTATTTGAAAACGGACAGGTTTTCATACAAAAATTGTTTTTAATTCATCAGATGAATCAAATACCAAGATTTAAAAGTTAATAATGTTGGGCGTATTGCTTAAAAATGCGGGATCTACAATATATGGCGTATCTTTTAAAAGCTTTTGCAAAAATTTGAGTATCTGAAAAATAATTTGGCCTTTGTTTTCCATTCAAGGAGTTCTGTATGTCCAAAATATCGAGCGAATTAAGGGTATATCGTACGTGACATAAAACGGAAGTAATTTTGAGGTGCATGTAGAAATATGCGTCAAATTTGAGAATCGTGAAAGGCGTTATGTGCTCTTTTAGTTTCTTACACTAAACAGTCAGAGTCAAATTCTTTTCATACTACGTGCTAATTGGGAGCTTAGTTTTCACCGCAATCTTAGCCTAGAACATACAAATTCAATTAAAAAACAAGTAAGAAAGTATGGTCGGTCAAGCCCGACCATATAATACCCTACACTAAGTAAAAGAGCACAAAACATTTTTCTTTAAAATTTCAATAATTTATATTTTTGAGTGATTTTCGGAAGTGGGTTTTATATTGGGGATATGACCAATTATGGACCGATCACCATGAAATTAGGTCGTGTGATTTATGTCTATACAAAAGTTTACTATGTTGAATTTTGTGAGTATACCTACATTTTTAAGCGATTTATGCACGTTAAAGTGATTTTCGGAAGCTGGTCTATATGGGAGCTATGACTAATTATGGACCGATCGTAACAAAATTTGGTGACATTAATTTTTGTATATACAAAACTTATTTGGAGCGAATTTTGTGTAGATATATGTATAAATTAAACATTTATGACCGATAAAGTCCAATTTCGGGAGGACATTTGTATGGGGGCTAGGTAAAATAATGGACCGATTTCAGCCAGTTTCAATTGGCTTGATCCTTGGGCCAATGTATGTACCAAATTTGATCGAAATATCATCAAAATTGCGTCCTGTACTCTGCGCACAAGGTTTACATGGACAGCCAGCCAACCAGACGGACGAACGGACATCGTTTAATCGACTCAGAAAGTAATTCTAAGTCGATCGCTATACTTTAAGGTGGGCGTTAGACTAATATTTTTAGGCGTTACAAACATCTGCACAAACGCATAATACCCTCCCCATTATGGTGGTGTAGGGTATAAAAAGTGCCGCTGCAGCACACCAATTGATCACACGGAAGACAAAGATCGCTCAGAACAGCCAATAACGTTTGAAGGCGAAGAATTGAAGGAATTACGCAATGAAGGTTGTTGTAAAAGTCACAAGAGTTGAAGGCGAGAGACATTGAAAGACGATTTTGCATGTCCGAAATGAATGCTATTGCGTTGAAAAATTACGATAACCCGAGTCGTAATATATCGTACGTGAAGTCCGGCCAACTGCACAGTGGATTATATAAGGTGTATGCATCTCCTAATTGATTTTTGCAAATGATTACAATTAAGCATAAAACAACTTGTATCGTAAAGTTAAGATGTCAAGCAATAGATAATTATTTGCAGAAATTATAGTTATTATGTCAACAGAAATATTCGAAAATGGCGATAGAACACACTACTTTTGACTTTAAAGATTTGGGGAGTTAAAATTACATCATATCCAAGGCCATATTTTTAATATTTATGATTATTTTTTTCAGAATTGTTATACCTTGTTAGAAAGGGTATCTTGTCCAGTATCTATCTTTGTAATGAGTTTTGTATATATTGTTAGCAAATTTGAAATTTATTAATTTAACACAGATATGGCGACTGTACTACATGTAGTTCTTGTTTACAGGATACGTCACGTTTATCAAAATACCATTTTTTTTTCACATACTCAGTACTCACCAATACCTCATGGGATATTGTGTGATCGCATTATTTTTTGCTACTATTTTTGAGTTGTTGAATATTTAATTTGTGATATTTTCATAATGCCCATATTCAGTCATTATGGACATATCTCGTTTGTACGGAAAGTAAAATTTTGTACATTTGAAAGTGAATAAATACCATATTTTTTTGGAATTTATATTTATGAAGAGTAGCTTGATTGTTATATGCATTAATGTTTCATTATTGCGTTTTAGTTTTGTTGTTGTGACCCCAATGTCCTATATATAGGACGACTTAAAAAACCACAAAACCAATTTTTAAAAAAAAACTATATTTGCAATGTTTTAAAATAGATCTAGTTTTAAAATAGAATTTAAGTTTAACTTATTATCTAAAAGATGTATCAAAAATTAGCTGCCTTTTAGTGCCTGTAAACAAATGGCATTCAAAAATGTTGAGCAACTCAGAAATTTAAGAAAAAAAATTATCAACAATTTTGGATTCTAATTGCTTTTCATAGCTTATTTTGCTATGATAGCTTATAAAAATTTATAACTATGTATAAAGTAAATTTAATTCTTAATAAAACAGTGTTTTAATTTTTTTAACCGGATGAAAATTTGTAAAAGTTATTCAACTTTTCATTAACACTTTTTATAGTATTTTCTCCCTCAGCGCATATAAATAAAAAAAAACTAAGTAACAAAAAAATTGTTTGTACAATTTTTAATTTAATAACTTTTGCAAATATAAACCGATGCTAACAAGTAATGTAAAATTTTGGTCTATATAAAATTATCTTTAAAACACTGTGCAAAAAATATTGTTGAATTTGAAAAATTACGAAAAAGTAAAAAAATGCTAAACTTTTTATGAGAACTTACATAGTTTCATGGAATATTCAGACATTTATGAAAGACTAATTCGATGCCTTTCCATAATTGTTTAAAATTGTGAAATCGGTCTAAAAATATGTCAGTTGGAGGTACTATAGTACTA
The DNA here is from genome assembly GCF_958450345.1 of Calliphora vicina. NCBI lineage: Eukaryota > Metazoa > Arthropoda > Insecta > Diptera > Calliphoridae > Calliphora > Calliphora vicina. Next base: position 140,400,459 of record NC_088780.1, on the reverse strand, counting down.
TTACTTTTATACAAAAACTCAAAAAAAAAATCAAAAACGTATTTTTCGATTTTTATGATTAAAAATACATATTAAAGCTTAAAGTCCCAAAAATCCTCATCCATACAAATGTTACAGATTTTTGATCCGAAAATTACCAAAATTTTCCACTGTGCAACCAGCCGATTCGACACCAAACCCTAAGGTAATTCTAAATATTTGATTAAGAGCAAAATGAATCCTATCTATTATGAGCTGCTGAAATCTGAACTAACTATCACAGAGAAGCTAGCGTTGGCCGAAAGACGCACACAATATGCGGCCAGACATGAAACCGTAATATTTTATGATGACATCGCTAGGCCACGTGTTGCAATACCTGTTAAAAACTATTTATAGACCAGACCATGACCCTATTTATTTCACTTCAGAACAGAGTATCCGATATTGGTTTGATTCGTTTTTGGCCTCAAAAGATGAGCAATGCATATGGAGCTGAATCCATATGCTGCCAGGAAGTTGGGCTGCAATGGCTAATACTTTTAATAAATATGTCTGGTAAAATTGTTTCAAAATCAAAGCTAAAAAAGTGAAAAAGTCACACATTATTAAGTCTTACACCCAATAAGTAATTAAAACATAAATAATACTGTTGCCTGGATCCTTTCATGTACGTACAAAACTTTCAACACATTCCATCAATCAACTGCTTTTCTAGTTTCTTTTGTAGTAATTGTGTTTTATTTGACCCTTTAAAGGTCTTTTTGATAAAAAGCTTTATTATTTTAGTTTTAGTTTTGTCTTAATGCTATGTCTTTATGATGGGAAGTATACATTTTACAAGTTCTGTAAATTTCATATATTTGAGGCCCACTTTACAATTTTTATATTTTTTTTTTTACAAATGACCTTTAAATATATCTTTATACATATTTTTAATAAAAATACAAAACAGTTTTTACATTTAATAAGTTTTAGAAGTTTGCTTTTCATTTCTTATTTAGTTATGTAACACTTTTACAACATTTTATCAAAAATACTTTTCCATTGACATCAATGAACTGAAGAAAATGTTCAACATTTATTTTTTATCTTTTTGAATGACATTTTAGGTCATTCATTTAAATTCTGACATTAAAATAATTTGATGTTGTATCAACAGTTGTCATTCTTTTTTTTTTTTCTTAGAAAAAGAAGAAAGTTTTAATAATAAGAGATTTTTTGTCATTTTGTGAATCGATAAAATGTTTGCAAATAATCAAAAGAATTGTTTGTCTGTGAAAAAAATAACACTGTGATTTAAAGTGACATTAATTAGAGAAGAAATTTTTATTTATATCATTATATGAACATATTTATATACATAAATTATCTATTGATAACAAAATATTTTGTGACAATGGGTAGGGTTACTTATAGACCGATCGTCACAAAAGTGGGTAGAAAGATTTTCGGCCAATGCTCGCTTTAAACGAATTAGTTGCGCTCGGTATAGGTTCTCTGTGATGGTCTTATCAGATTTATGCAGATCATAATAGATATCATTACCATAGTGCCATGGATATTTGGCTTTGGTGTAGATTCGACTGGTTGGCCGGATTCAAAAACGATCTCTTACTCTTCGGGTTATCATAACGGATGCATCGATGGATTTCATCGAAAGTAGTGACTCGGTGCAAAAATCTTTTTTGTTTTCAGACATACAAAATCATCTTTCAAGGTCTGTTAGCTTCAATTCGTAAGGTACCCAATTTCCCTACTTTTGGATGAAGCCTTCTGCTTGCAAACATTTTGAAATTGCCGATTGAGTAGCTCCCAATGAATTTGCAAGCTCTTGTTGAGTTTGCCAACAATCTTTTTGGAGTAATGCCTCCAATTCTTAATCTTCAAACTTTTTTGGTGTAAGAATAAATGACAGATAAAAATTTCATATTAGAGGGGATGAGCCAATGATGATCGAACTTTATATGGCGACGCAAATATTTATCACATTTCTGGAATTGTCTTGTCATAATTTTGAATTCTAAGGGGTGACTGGTTGTATTCTTCAGAGTTTTTCTTTGTGTGAGTGAATGGATATCAGTATTGAGTTGAAATTTATTTATGTAATTCTATTTTAATTTGGAAAGTATTTGAGATTCTTCACTGTCTAATACAGCATTTTACTTGGTTAATATTCCAATTTCTGTTTCATTTTCCACCTGAGTTATTTAATTTCATATGTACCCTCTAACATTAATAGTACTTCATCTTTAACTTAAGTACAGTTTTTACAGCATATACTCATTGCATGTTTAGTGATTTTTTTAGATAGATCACTTTCGTAAATACTGTCTCTTACAAACAATAAAAAAAATTTGGTTTTAGTCAACGAGTTTTGTATAAACATTACCCAGCTGTTCTAGGAGACAGTCCCGAACAAGTGATTTTACTCATCATCAACTAATTGCATAACTAGCTACGTGACTAGTTATTTTAACACGTGCGTGTCCTAAGCAGGGGGCCATTTTGATTATAATGACTGTCTAATAGCTGGTCCAAAGTAGTCAACACATTAGCATTCACATAGCGTCAGTTACCATACTAGCTACCAAACTAGTTACTTGATCAGCTACATAGCTAGTTATTTTAATATGTACGAGTCCTAATTAACCTCAAATAGTCAGCTAAAAAGACATATCATAGACAGTCCAATAAACTATTGCTTGTAAACAAACCTTCCTTCGACAACTCTCCAAAAGATTGCTTCTGGTGGGTAAAATAACTAACTTCTAAAGTGTAGTACAAAAAAGTTTCAAGTGACTTCACTATAGGTTACTAAGAGATACTAAAGTGACTATTGACTTCACGCTATGTTACGTCGGATATCAATATACTTAAGCAAAAATAAAAATAAACCGTATTGAAATTATATTGTTACGAAATTATACTTGAATTCAAATATAACGATTTTAAGGGCTGATTTAAAAGTAGCATAATGCTTTTAAATAACATTATTAAATAAAAGCTTGCAGTTGACCATTGATCGTAAGTTGGCAACGCTGTTTGAATTCGAATATTCAGTTAAAGAACATTGTAGAAAGTACGCCACAGATGGCGTATGTATTAGTAAGATCTAGAATGTTCGAACTTTGACAGTTAAAGAGCAATCTAGAGTGCAGATGCCAGTGTTATAAATAGTGGCAGAGGTTGCAGTCGTTAGTCAGTTTATCAGAGACGCTTTTCGAATAAACATCAACTGAGTGCCTTAAAGTGTGTTGTATTTTTCAAGTGAATTCGTGTAAATTACAGATTGTGTCTGTATTTCTGCGAATTTATAAACGTGTATAAAAAACATTGATTGACTATTTAATTCTGTTGTTGTACATTTGAATAAATAAAGTGTTGTTACCATTTTCAATTACAATTTTTATATTTTTTTTTACAAATGACCTTTAAATATTTCTTTATACATATTTTTAATAAAAAATACAAAATTTTTCTTACATTTAATAAGTTTTAGAAGTTTGCTTTTCATTTCAAACTACTAAACGGCTTTTATTTGCAATCAAAAGTTTCCGGTTTATTTAAAGGAAATAAACCAGCGTTTTGAAAAGGTTAAAACGTAACAATATCAATACAATTTGTATAGAACCGATTTGTACGAATTACTCACAAAACGATTAAAGTGACTACACTCTGGATTACTTAGAGACACTTAAGTGATAATTCACTTCACACAAGACTACCTGGGATGTATAAAGTAACCAATTGCCCTGTCTCTGCACTATAAAGAGCACATACGTGCCAAATGGCCCAAAATATATAAATTGAAGTCAGCCAAGTGATAGGCCATTACATTGACTACTTGCTGGGTATTACATTGACTACTTGCTGTGTATTGACTGACAGATATATAAGTCCATTATATGCATGTAGATATGTATATTGTAAACTACATATTTTTCGATGTTGTCTTTATAAAATAACATTTCACGCCTTTGTTCATACCACCTGAGGCATTTTCATGCGACTCAAACATTTATCTTCTATGCAGACATGAACTATGCATATCAAAGAATTTCAATATCAACATACCAACGCGACAAAATATTTTTTTTAGTAAGGGCAACAACGTATAACCTCATATATATTGAAATATACATCCGTTTTTTATTTTAATGTATGCTTCAATATACTATATACTATATAAATTTAAAATTAAAATTTATTTGTAAATTTAACATATTTCTATACAAAAGCTATGTAAAAAAATAAGACACAACTTTAAATAAGCAAAAATAATTGGGAATTTAGTCAATTTCCTATTGAAATGAATGGTGTTGAAATCTCACAATCAAAGAAACCTTTAATAGTCATTGAGGCATGTTGCAAATAAGCAATTTTCGACTTTGTATTTGGCTTTTCTTTTGTAGGGGATTTATTGAGATTTTTTTTATTTCTCTTTCTTAAATTTTTTGCTTACAATTTCAATTTTATTCTTATGGGATTTCATCATATTTTCATGTACTTCATCAGCTATTATTACTACTGGCATTGAATACAGTGCGTTATTTGATTAAAATTGGGGAGAATAAATAATTGTAGACTTTGCAAACACATACTTTTTTTAAATTAAGTCTCAAAGTAATTTTTAGATATTTAGTAAATGAAAAACATTTTAACTTATGGTTCTGTATGTGAAAGATGCAGTTGAAGTTATAGCCTTAAACATTGTACATATGTACATTAGTGTGTCCCAAAAAAAGTTTTTTTTTTTATTTTCATAGGTGCTCAAGCTTAATTTGAAAGCTTATTGGGTATAGTATAATACTATGTATGTATATGAAAAAATAATTGCTTGTGATTTCAAAAAACCATTTTTGTTACTAATTCGTTTGTAGACGAATCGTTCGTTTATAAATTCGTCCAATTAATAAAAGCAGGTTGTAAATTTGTGTCAAAACTATGCTGCTGTAGCAATATTTCATTGATAGCTTCTATATGGATTCTGATATAATTTTTCAAGTGAAATCGAATACAGTACTGAGCATGGATGACAACTAGATGGGTAGCTGAGAGTCAAAAACTTAAGTATGTTGACAAAACCCTTATTCAATAGAATGTATTACCATGTATTTTGAAATTGTATGACCCATATGTGTGAAAAGAGAGTAACTTTTTTCAGTTTTCTCATTGCTAATTCTCTCTCCTTCCGTTCTATATATTTATTACAGTACAGTACTCCTAGCGCATCTATATTTCTGAAGAAAAATACATTAGTAAAACAAGTATGAAAGTAATATAATATAATACCCTACACTAAGTAAAATAGCAAAAACTTTTTTCTTTTAAAATTTCAATAATTTATATTTTTGAGTGATTTTCGGAAGTGGGCCTTATATGGGGGCTATGACCAATTATGGACCGATCACCATGAAATTAGGTCGTGTGATTTATGTCTCTATGAAAGTTTACTATGATGAATTTTGAGAGTATACCAATATTTTTAAGCGATTTATGCATGTTAAAGTTATTTTCGGAAGCGGGTCTATATGGGAGCTATGACTAATTATGGACCGATCGTAACAAAATTTGATGACATGAATTTTGTATATATAAAACTTATTTGGAGCGCAATTTGTGGAGATAAATTTATAAATTAAATATTTATGACCGATAAAGTCCAATTTCGAGAGGACATTTGTATGGGTGCTAGGTGAAATAATGAACCGATTTCAGCCATTTTCAATAGGCTTTGATCCAAATATCTTCAAAATCTAAGAAAGTGATTCTAAGTCGATCGGTATACTTTAAGGTGGGTGTTAGAATAATATTTTTGGGCGTTACAAACATCTGCACAAACGCATAATACCCTCCCCACTATGATGGTGTAGGGCATAAAGAGAACTTTTTTTACTTTAAAATTTAATTTAAAAATTTTCAATTCAATATTTGTTTGATTCCGTAGATTATCAGCTAATTTGTTAGGTTTTTGTATACTAATTGCATTTTCACAAGATATTACCGCGCAAAATATTATAAATTTAAAAAGTAATAACTATCTGCACTTTTTAGACTGAATAAAGATGAGGTTAAAATGACTACTATTTCTGGGAAAGGAACCAATCATCAATCATCATAACTATATTACATTTTTCGCAGTTTAATTGAATAGAAATCACAGTTCGGTTTTTATTTTTAATAAATTATATTTAATTTTGAAGGGTATATATTTTCCATATATTTTTACTTAATTATTGAACATTATAGTGTAAGCAACAACGTTATTTTTGCTTCGAAAATTTCGAATTTTGTACCAAAAAAGCTTCATATGCAGAAAGTTTTGTTTTACTTCTTTAATTTGAAAATAAATGCCGTTGAATCCCACCAACTGCTCACCGAATAATTACTAGCGATAAAAAATGAATCCATTACGATAACGTCATGCATAAGAGATGTGCAGAATATGCAGCCAGAAATGAAACCGTAATTTTCCATCATGACAACGCTCGGCCACATGTCCCAATACCTGTTAAAATGTATTAAAATGAAGTGGATGGGAAGTTTAATACTATTTGTTTCGATCGAAGTAGAACGATCTCTCTGGGATACGCTTCACGTTGGAACAGAATATCCGATATTGGCATGATTCGTTCATTGCATCAAAAGATGAGCAGTTATTTTGGCTCGGAATCCAGAAGAATGGCAAAAGTTGATAGCTAACAATAGCCAATACTTTAAAAACAATCTATATTGTACAAATGTTTCAAAATAAAAACTAAAAATTTTAAAAAATCCTGCATTTTTAACTTCATCAAAGAATTCAAAAAATACATGTTTAAAGATATTTGTAGCAACATGAATTTAAATGAATTTTTTGGATGCACTTTTGGACATGTAATCCATTTTAATTTCAAAATTTTTGTAAGTAAACTTAAAAAGTGTTAAATTGATTAAATTGAAATTTAAAATGATGCCAATGCGGACATGTCCTTCTTTTGTGTCTCTGAGTTCAGTTCGTATTAATAAATTCCAACGGGCGATATATCAGCAAATAGTAGAGATATCTACACAATTCAAAAATAATTTGTTTGAGAAAAATTATGAGTTCAATATCTTATAGAATTAACAAGATATGACAAAGGATATACCTTTCTGTACTACTTTCAGACGGCATTACACATTTTATGAAAAAAGCTGAAATGTTACTGTTGTACTGTCTCGAATATATAAGAAACTTGCATTTCATTAAACTTATGGTGTTTTCTTTTCTGGCACAAAATGTTGCCTATATATTTTGTACCATTTATTAAATGTTACCCATACCCTCATAATGTGTTGGATTTTTAACGATCAAAATAGAACAAAAATCATTACCATTTATGCAATTTTCTTTTATGTAGCTTCGACATATTATAAAACTATACTTTTTGCTTACATAAAAAGTGGTGTATTTGTAACGCTTTGCTAAAATCGAGGGTGAAACATGTAGCATATATATAGGGTTTTAGGGTAACATTATTAGAAAAGAACACGATAAAACTAATTTTTTTTTTAGAAAAGTACACAAAGAATGGTAAAAGGCAGAATAAATGCATCGTTTATGCCAGAAAATAAAACACCATTAATGTGAAGATATCTTAAATTTTGTGAGAATGAGCAAAGTCACTTAATTATGAATAAATGCTAAAAGAATCAATCGATTTTTATGATCGATAACTCATTTTATTTCTATTACATGTGGCTTTGCGATAAAGTAATAGGTCTAAACAAGTTTTGCCAGTTTTGATTTTTCATAATTTTTTTAAACCAATATTTCACGTAAAAAATATATTTTTTGTATCAATTTGTTATTATAACTCCGAAACTTCTGAGCCGATTGAAACACAACATATATGAATATGTACATAGCATGGGAAAATATTTTCAAAATTCAATCATTCCAAAGAAGAAAATTAACTACTACTCAATTTTATGTATATCAAACAAAAAACTAAAATTTTGTGAAAATGAGCGAATTCCCTTAATTGTGAATAATAAATACTTTTTTCACATTTTTATTCTCTATTATGTGGTAAATAAATCCCCGTGTGATGAGCAAAAAATTCTGAAATTTGATAACTTTTAAAAATTTGAAATTGGATTTTTGAAACTGCCGTTAAAAAAATATTTTTTTTAGTTATACCTGCGATTAGGTTAACTGTATCCTATGAAGATAAAAACTAATATACAAGTAAATATAGATAGATTTTAATTAAGAATAAACTTTTGTTTTAATATTTCTCAAAATATGTTAATTTTGTTCCTACATTTCTTGTTCTAGTGGCCTGAGACACGTTAATGGCCTGGCGATTTTTAATATCTTTAACATTTTTTAACCCATTTTTGTCTTTTATATTTTATTAGAAGGAAAATTATGTACACATTTTGATTCTTTTAAATTAAATTGCAAAAGTAATTATTTAATGGCAAAAATTTAAAAAAAAATACTGAAAAAAATGCATTTTTTCCCCTTGTAAATGCACCTCAAACTAAATCGAAAGTCGGCACGGGTTGCCCTTCTTAGAACAAGCTAAAATTTTTTGGTGGTATTTTAGTTCATTACGAAACTTTTCAGCGGGTACCGTTTCAACATTTCAAAAAATTTAATTCTAAGGGACACTCCAGTGAATATGTGTGTGATACTTTTTGATTTTTGTATTTTAAGGGGATAAAACGAGCGAGAACCGAGTTTTGGTTCTTTTTTGTATCCCATATTCCAGAAATTAAATTTAAATGGAATTCAAATGTGAATATACCCTTAACGCCTGCTTATAAGTAAAAATAATGCTTAAAAACACACTCAAAGAATTCCCACTATACTTCTATTTCATCATGTTTATGATTATATTGAATTATTTCTGACACCTGGTTTGTGTAGATTGGTACGGAGCATACAAAAACTGTTGAATATGAAAACGAATACGTACAATAAATTGTATATAAATTCAGCACGCCTTTTTTGCATCACATCTCAATATTCAATCAAACTCTAGGTGCGTGTAATATATTTACACAATCATACACTCCCATAAAGTGTACAACAGCTTACAAACATAAACAGTAGACCTGTCCTTAAAATTCACAAGAATAAGGACGTTTTTAAAAATTTTCAATTAAAAGTTAGAGCAGGATTATTATACAGCTAACACATTTTATATTTATACATTTACACATTTACCTTCTTGCATGCATATGTCTTTTGTAACTACTACATTGTCATAAGCTGCCATTTAAACACTTTTTCATTTTTTTTCATAGTTTCTTTTCATTCGATTGTGTTTTTATTTTTGCCTTCTTTCGATTCCTAATTTTTGTAAATCTTTTAAAGACACGTTTTGTCAGCCAGCCAGTTGCTGATTTGATTATGATTAGTTTTTTTCACATCTTGTTTTTGCCAACAACATTAAATGTTAGACAGCACAAATGTGCTTGTAATTTCTTATAAACTTATTGATTTTTATTGGTTTTTTCTTTCGGTATCTTTTATACAAATCATCGAATGCTGTATACCTACACAATACAAATATTTATTGAAAATAATTAATTTCTAAGACAACGAAATGTAATAAATATTTTTAATGACTCATGCATAAAATATTGAATGTAAAGGATGTGTACATTTAATGATAATGCTGAAAGTACTATATGGCAAAAGTTATTAACCTTGTAGACATTTTTAAAAAGAAAGTATTTCAAGCATTAACGAATTAAAAAATTGTTAAATGTAAAACCATAGAATAAACGCATTGAACGGTAGGAGAGAGTAAAAAATTATTCTCTTTTTATACATACGGGTGATACAAAAACAAAATACATACAAAATATTCTCATGAATTAGGTTTTTGACAACAGACATATGTGCTGTTTTTCTATAGCGAGCGAGTGTTTTCAGTGGACTTTTTACATGTATTTTGTTTTTGTTACAATAACAAAACACATGTTAAATTTCCACTCAAAGTACTTGTTCGCTATAGAAAAACAGCACAATAGGCTTTTGGCTCTCAGTTACCTATATAGTTGTTTTCTATGTGTAAAACACTCAAGTGGATCATTACTAGAGTTACTTTAAACCGGTTTTTTCAAAAGGACGGTTTTCGAGTTATTTGTAAAACCGGGTTTTTCGTCTCTAATTATTCTACAAAATCGAATAATTTTTTTTATTTATTTTAAGAATATGCGATTACTTTTAAAAATCAGCGATTACTTTAACCTTCGCTTTACCAATACCCATATTTTTTTTAATTTTGTTTCGATTTAAATGAAATTTGTACTCACTGAACAAATTCTAGAGTTCTATAGAATTTAATAGAACCATTTTAAACTTTTTATAAGGTTTTTTCAATTTTTTAAAATTTCGTTCGTCGCATATATTTATAGAAGTGTAGTGTCACCCGGGTGGGTATTGGTAAACCATGTACATAAAAAATTTTTGGTAAAGCGAAGGTTAAACAACACTGTTCTTCTAAATGTGTGTTAAAATTTCATGTTGAATGCCATTAACAAGTTATACATCAATACCAATTCGCAAAGTGTGTCTGGGTTGATTAAGCGCGTCATTTTCATTATTTCTTAATGACAATCATGTTCGTTTTTTTGCCTTCGATAATTTTGCGTCTTGTTCGTATAAAGGTTCCTGTTTTACCTAGTCTACACCAACAGCGTGTCTTGTAATTTTTATAAACTTATTTAGAATATGTTGAAAGTGACTCGCAAAATTTTGAAAGAAGAAGCTCAGTTTAACATTAAAGGAAGTTCAAAATCCAACCAAAAGATATAATAGCCACTTAAAACAAGATTTTGATTATTTGGAAATTTTTTTAATAAAAAAAAATTACTTAAGCTTAATTTTATACCTCAATTCATAAATTGACAAAAAGCTATTGAAAAAACCGAAAACCGGTTTTTAAAAGTACCGCTTTTTCGAATTATTCGAAAACCGGTTTTTTTAATATGTCGAATATTTGACCACTCTAATCATTACTGTTTCAAAATTATTTAAAATCATTAATGATTAAATATAATAAAATATCATTAAGTCATTACCAGAGAAGACCAATTTATGACAAAAATTCTAAAATCGCAAAGCTGATATCAAAATATGATGGCCCAATATGTTCTTAATTATTTTGTATAGGATTCCCAGAACCCCGCTCCCATATAGACCCGCATCCGAAAATCACATTAACGTGCATAAATCGCTTAAAAATGTTGGTATACACACAAAATTCAACATAGTAAACTTTCATATAGACATAAAATACACGACCTAATTTAATCTTGATCGGTCCATAATTGGTCATAGCCCCCATATAAGGCCAACTTCCGAAAATCACTCAAAAATATAAATTATTGAAATTTTAAAAGAAAAATGTTTTTGCTCTTTTACTTAGAGTAGGGTATTATATGGTCGGGCTTGACCGACCATACTTTCTTACTTGTTTTATTTGTCAAATGCTATATATATTTTTGTATGATATTAAATAAAAATGTTATTTGAATTTAAAACACAATTTCAAACAAAACTACTTATTTATAAAATATTTTTAATCAAATAAGGAAAATTTTGTTAAACAAATTTTGGAATTTATTGAGAATAAAGTAGGAAATAAAAATATGAAAGAATTATTTAAATTTTGAAATTTTAGAGAAAAAAAATTATTTTCCCATATTTTGGCGAATGAGCTCAATTTCCTTACTGTTGTGAATTTTAAGTAAAACTTATTCAGAATATTATAGTCGAGATAATTCTAAATATACTCTGAAAGTTTAACTTTAAACATTAGTTTTTTTCTTCACTTCTTTGTAATTTAGCTAAAATATAGATTATACATATTGGTGATTAAAATTAATTGTTCCTTAACATTGATGCTTAGCGAAACAGTTTTTATCTAATACGAATTTTAACTTACATTACATTTTTTTATATGGCACGCATGCCTTAATCTGACAGCTTTGGAGTTACAATATCTAACAATTAACAAACAATACATCCTTTAATATTACATTATTAATTAGTCTTTAGTTCAATAACACAAGCACGTACCAATAAAAATATATTCGCAATTAAAAAAGAGTACATTGGCACATAATTATACACAAGTGTATATCATTCATACAGTGTGGAGCAAAATTATTAAATTGTTGGAAAAAGATAGGAACGTTCCAATAAGTATCAATCATGATAAGACATTTTCAAAGTAAAAATAATTCAGATCACTGTATTGATTTAAATTTATTATATAAGTTCATATCGTTTATTTGCGACAAGAAGATAACTCAAAAAAAAACATATTTTTTATTAAAGCGGCTTTTAATGTTTAAAGTCATTTTATTATTCTTTAAATCACTTGTTTGACAAAATAAAATGAGATAAGATTTGAGTCTTGACGTTTATAACAAAAAATCCATCTCTACCCGAATATATTAGACATTTTTGTAAATAGAATAACATTATTTTTTTTTTTAGATTTTATCACTAAGAATGTTTTGAAATACACATCCAAAAATTTCCAGATTTGCCGCAAGCCCTCTGAAGCTTTGAGATGCATTTACAAGGGGAAAAAATGTATTTTTTTCAGTTTTTGTAAAAATTTTGCTATTAAAAAATTACTTTTGCAATTTTATTTAAAAGAATAGAAATGTGTACGCAATTGTCGTTCTAATGAGACATAAAAAACAAAAATTGGTCAAAAAATTGTAAAGTTATTAAAAATTCTCCAGGCCATTAACGTGTCTCAGGCAACTAGAACAAGAAAGGTAGGAATAAAATTAACATATTTTGATAAATATTAAAAATAAAGCTAAAGATATTTACTTGTATATGAGTTTTTGTATTCGTAGCATACCGTTAACCTATTCTTAGGTATGAACAAAAAAATAAAATTTTTTTAACGGCAGTTTCAAAACTCCATTTTAAAATTTTTAAAAATTTTGTTAAAAAAATTTCAGAATTTTTTGTTCATCTCATTGGGATTTATAAAGAATATAATAGGAAATAAAAATTAAATTTTGAAATTTTCGAGAAAAACCAATTATTTGGCAATTTTTAGGCGAAAGAGCTCTATTTCCTTACTCTTATGAATTTTAAGCAAAACTTATTCAGAATATTATAGTCCAGATAATTCTAAATATACTCTGAAACTTTTACTAAAATCGGAAAACGTTAACCCTTAAATCGTAAAGGTCAAATGTAAAATTTTTCAATATTTGGAATTTTGCATGGAGATCAATATAATATGGCGAGTTGTGGGAAGACGATTTGTTTACAAGCAATCGGTTATTTGACTGTCTTTTTAACTGACTATTTGTGGTCAATTAGCACCCGTATATGTTAAAACAACTAGTTATGTAGCTGGTCGAGTAACCAGTTAGGTAGCTAGTACGGTAACTTACACTATGTAACCTATATGTGAATCCAATGCACTGATTACTTTGGACTAGCTATCAGAGAGTCTCATTGTAATCCAAAATGGTCAAATGACCCCAGCTTAAAGTAACTAGTTACGCAGCTGGTTATGTAACTAGTTGTCCCCTAAATGATAGGTAAATTCACTAGTTCAGGACAGTCTTCTAAAAGTGCTTGGTATTTATGATATACACTGTACACGTACATCAAATAATGTTTAACACCCACCACATGAAATGTACATACATACAAAACCTATCAGAAACACGCATTTGCACGTACATTCATAAAATTAAAAATCTACACTTCATCCTTAATAAACATATGGGGAATTTCACGTCAAGTGAACCAACTTTTGAAATCGATGTCTTCCGATCGCGATGAAATTTGCACCAATGTTAGTTCTATTGGATAGTAATTCGGACACCATTTTTCAACAAGATCGGTCAAGAACTCTCTGAGTTATAGGAGGTCAAAATTTGACATTTTGGCCAAACAGGTGTTTTTTTTTATCCATATAACTTATTACCTATTGTTCTTAGCAAAATGTGTCCCAAATAGTTTAGATAGCTATTTATGCAATCTTTCGAAAAAAAAAATTAAAAAAATTTAATAAAATATTTTTGATTTTTTTTTTTTAAATCAAAAATATTTTTGACTTTTTTTTCAAAATGGGCCCTTTTTATTTTTTTTTTTATTTTTTTTAAGAAAGCTTAGGTCTTTTCCTAAGCGACCTATATGGTCGCTTAGTGGGATGCGAGTGGGATATCTATCAAAAAAAATATTTTGTAACTCAAGATTTAAAATTTTTGATTTTTTTTGCAAAATCAAAAACTTTGTTGACTTTTTTTAAAAAAATGGACCCATTTTTTAAGAAGTGGGTGGAGAGGTAGAAGTTGACAGGTAGGTTATTTATATGGTGGTTTATTTTTATTATTATTTGTAACATTTGGTTAAACTAGGTACTTTAGTATGTATGCATCTTTCAGTCTGAAGCCAAGATTCAAATTTTAACTCCTCAATACATTCTCGATCAAAAGAGTTGATTAAATTTTCTTTGATGGATGTGGTTTCCGGGCAATTCGAACATTCACCTAAGTGGCAAGAAGTTGTAGCATTAGGGCACATATTCAATTTAAGGCGATCGCGGTTATGGTGTAAATCTTCTGATGAATCATCTTTTAAGTAATTTAAGTTGATTTCCTTCAACATCAATTTAACATTTTCATGGTAAATACAAACACATACTGTGTGAGTTCCGCTGCTTCCTGCCAAAACGCAATGTTTTGGCCTCAGTTGTGTAAATTTTGTGAATCCCACTTCTTAAAGTCAAATGTCATAAAATAATAAATAAACTGGTACTTCGGAGAAGGGCCATAAAATATATATATATATCTATGCAATTGCCCGTGTTTGAAAGTATCTTTCTTTTCGTGTGTACGCAATAGGGCAGCCCTTACTTTGAAGCTCGCAAGGTCTAAAATTATTCTCCATTATCTAAGAAGCAAATGCATAAAACTTTGTTAAAATCCAATAACGTAGCACATTTTATTTCAAGTTTCCACTTTTAGGTCAAAGTGATAATTTTCCAAAGAATTAAATGTCGAAAAAAAATTCATGTGCATTATTATGTGTATTATATTTAATGTCAGGAATGTAGTTTTTTTACGGAAGTGCTTTGTGAAATACATTTTTAATTTGTAACAAATATGTTGTTCAAATTATTTGAATACTGTTGGTATATATAATTAACAGCGTGTTAATAAACAAATAAATGGAATGCATACAACCAAATTTGTTTATTTTGTTAATTTATTATTAAAGGTCAAAATTTCAACCGTTCTATGAATTACATCTGAAAATTATTACAATTAATAAAATCTCAAACAAAAATGTTAAATAATTGTGTTTAACAATTGCACAATAGTTCCAATTAGTGCATGTTCCAACAAATTTATAATTTTATTGCAAAAAAAAAAATATTACTTTGATTTTGTTGAAAAACTGAATAAACAAATTTTAATGGAAAAACCGTTTTTTGCCAAGAACGTAGTTTTTGCGGAAAACTGTTTTCAGTAGTTAGGGGCGATTAAATGAAAAGGCAAATGTTTTCTGTTTATAACCGTATGTTATGAAATAATTTTTATTTAAAAAATAGGCAATAAATTCAAATATACGAAGCAATTATAAGTAGGTTAATTTATTCAAGACCTGGTAGTAATGATTATTTTCTAAAAACATGTGAATTTTTTCAAGCAATTTTGTGCTTTTTTGCTTTCTTATTTTTAATTTTTTTTTATACATAATCAATCTTCCCCAGATTATCACTTTATATATGAGAGAGAAACACTCCTTCAATTTATAAAACTGCCAAAAAAAAATCGAAAAATTCTACGCACAGTTGGGTAGATCGAAAAAAGTGTTAGTGCAATGGCGCAATGGAACTGTGCAATGACGCACAGAAGGATTTTGGTGTCAAAAAGTAAATTTTTCAAACACTCAATTTCAAAAAATCAAATGATGCAGTTTTGTAGAGAAAAGTTTAAAGATGAAATGTGCACTTATAGTTTTAAGAAAAATTTTATTTTTAAAAAATTTAAGTAAAGTCCATGCAAGGGTATTAAGCAAAAATTTACTTATATTTTCACCAATTCAGTGGTTTATATATGTATTATTTTCCTAATACCTTTAACATATTTGAAAAATATAACATTTCTCCATAAATAAAAAAAAAATTATGGGTATATCATAAACCGTTAAGAAGATATGCCCAAATCTATAAGTCCCTAAAAATTATTTTATTTTTGATTTTTCATGGAAAAAAAATGTAACCCCACTTTCCCCCAAGCAGTTTTTTTAATAAAATGAAATTTGGGAGTGTCTTGTTTCGATTAAAAAAAATTTTTGTCGAATAATAAACGAAATATCCAAAAAATTCTTATCTATGTATGGGTTTCGTGGGCGGTGCGCGTGGTCGATTTTGATAAAATTTTATGTTTTTCTTAACACATTGACTGCCAAGGCACTTTCAGCTAATAAGATGCTGGGGGCCACAGCATTTTCTTTGCGTAATCTCTTCGAAAACGTCAATATTGGAATTTAGACTACTGCCAGTAATATTTATTGCTTAGAAACAGATTTTTTTTTTTATAAATAAGAGGGTCTTACGAAATGGCGAAAAGGATTTTTTATGGGATACTGAGTTAGAAAAAATACGCAGTAGAAGTTCAGAAAGTGACGAAAAATGTGAAGATTACAGTTTTGATGACGAACTTCCAGATAACATCGAAAAAATTCTGAAAATCCAGCACTATTGTCTGACTTGGCTAAAGAGAATAAAAGTCGTGTCGGACATATGTGTCCGACGTGGCGTAAACCGCATATTGCAGTGTCACACATATGTGTCCGACGTGGCAGTCAATGTGTTAATTTAGTCCATATAATTCTCGGTGCCAAATTTCAATTCCTTAATTTTTACACAAAAATGAATTGCATGGGCGGTATGCGGTGGGCATGGCCGATTTTATTGATACTCGGCATACGTTCTTCTTTTGTTTCAGAAAATATATGTACCAAATTTCTAGATTTGTACTTGGATAAGAAAAATTTTATGCGAAAAAATCGATTTAAACTGTATGGGAAGTGGGCGTTGGGCGTGGTCGATTTTGATAAAATTTTATTTTTTCATAGCTTGTTCCATATAATTTTTTGTTTTTGCCAAAAAATGTATGAATGTTTGTGTGACGTGTAAACAAATCGTAGAGGAAGAGACTAAATACAAGGTGAGGTACTGAATGTCAAACTTTGTACAGCTTATACAATAAACTGTACCTCAAAAAACGTTACCTCTTAAATTACAATATATCAATTATTTTGAGTCGAGAAGACCAATGTTTTGCTCGAACGGTCATTGACTTCAAGTATCCCGTTCTAGTATTTTCCCACAGACCTCTGTTTCTATCTTCCTAATGTACACCCTAATGTCGGAAAATTAAATACTAGAACGGGATACTTGAGGTGAATGGTCTTAGATCAAAACATTGGTCTTCTCGATAAAAAAACATTTTTTTTCGAAACTGCATCGCAAAAGTAATTTATATTAGAGTAAGGTGCATTTTTTTGCTTGTAAGGTTTACGCTCTTATAGACAACTTTCAATGAATGAACATTTGCTAAAAAAGCAAGTGCGAAGGTAAAAACATCTTGGAATTTTCATATTTAACCTTGATTTTTTTTTATTTTAGAAAATATAGATGTAGGAGTCGATATATTCACACCCGCCTGTTCGTCTGAATGTTGAAATGAACTTTCCGTAGCCCTCAAATAATTTACAGACACGATTCATTCATTTGACCTTCACGATTTAAGGTTTAACGTTTTCCAATTTTAAGTAAACTTTCAGAGTATATTTAGAATTATCTGGACTATAATATTCTGAAATATTAAATGCATCTCAAAACTTCAGAGGTCGTGCGGCTTAACCCCAACCGATTTTCCTAAATTTTTTTCAGGATGATTTTTTTACTAATCTTCACTAAACTGGGGGGTGAGAATGGCCAAAATCCAACTTTCGTATATTAAGGGCCACCCTAATGATTCATACATCAGCAGACTCGTTTCGGTTGCTATTTAAAATCGAGAAAATAGGCCCACAAATGACTGTGATATAAGTAAAAAACCAAGACAACCTCGATTTTTGACATATTTTTGATCTATATATTTAAAAGACCTCGGAAAAAATATTAACCCGAATTTTTTATTCACCAAAAAAAATATTTTTTTCATAAAAATTTTTTCACTAATAAATAAAAAAAAGTAAAAAAAAATAATTTTGAAAACAAAATTTGTTTACCTAAAGATAATAAAAAAAATTATTTTAAAGTATAATTTGTTGTTCGGCACCTGCCGAATATAGCTCTCTTACTTGGTTTAATATAAATTTCCATATAAAAAGTTGTTAATTTAGTGTTTGTGTGTAAACGTTTTTATCCTTTTTCACAAATTTACTATTGGTTAAAATTCAATGAATAAATTGATAATTAAAATAAGTTTGGCACTATAATTGTATTCAGAAACGCCGTTATACTCAATTGAATTTGACTGGGATAATAATTTTGCAAAACAAAAGGGGACATTGCACGTTCGCCCAATAAGATAACGTTTGGTTTCCAATTTTTTTTAATTTAATAAATTAGTTTAATAATATGTTTATTAAAATATACTCGAATACTCGAAAAAAAATGTTTTATTTGTTAAATTTTATGTTTTTAATGTAAAATAAAAATCTCAAAATCCTGATAAAATCCGAGATTTACATTTTTAAAATTCCGAATCGCGGTACTGAAAAATCCAATCGCGTTTAGCATAACTAGGCCAAATGTGTCCCAGAATTCAGACCTCTACACTAAAAAATATGAAGTAGAAGAAATTTAGTTTTTACTTTTTTTAAAACATCGTTAATCCATTTTTCCCAAAAGTTAAAAATTCTGCTAAAGGCAATTTCGAATACATATAAATTAGTTAGGAGGGTATATTGCGTTTGTGCTAATGTTTGTAGCGTCCAAAAATATTAGTCTAGCAACAACCTTTTAGTATACCGATCGATTCAGAATCACTCTCTGAGTTGCAATCTTCATACAGGTCGCAATCTTGAAGATATTTCGATCAAATTTGGTACATATAATTTTTTCGGACCAAACTGGTCCATTATTTCACATAGCCCCAATACAAATGTCTTCCCAAAATTGGACTTTATTTACTTAGTGTAAGGTATTTCGATATAAAGTTAGTTTTCATAAATTTAGAAATTTTGTATAAATATGGGGGTTACATATCAATCAATGTCAAACGTTTTGTTTTAAAAATATTTTTTCCATGCTTTAAAGGATTAAAATCATAATGAATGTATTATGTATTTAGATGTGAAATATCCCGTTTATGACGTTTTTATATATTTCACAATTTAGATAGAATAAAATATTGTTTTCTAAGCTACCTGAAATTAAAAATTTATGCAAATTTTTTTTTTGTTTCATATATTAAACACTGTCTTTGCAAAAAAAAAAAATGCTAATCCAACCACATATTGAAGGCCAACAGGATTACACATTCAATAAAGGCAAGCAATAGAGGAAAATTGACACACTTTAGGTGTGTTGTCAATGTTTTCGCATTTTTAATTTTTTGACAAAATTTCGTTGTAACGGTTGATTGGTTTTATGTAGTTGACAAAAGACATCCTTTGTTTGTGGTATTAAGTGCGAAACGAACAGATTTTTTGATAATAACATGTTAATTAATTTTTACGAATTTAGTGTTGGTTTTTAATCCAAGTTAAATTAAGGCGTATGATTAATATTTAATGATGAAATTTATTGCACATACGTAAGGGAGTTTTGTTTATGTTTCCTGTTTTTTTTTTAAAGTACTTAAATAATTTTATTCAATAAAATTTTAATAATAATATCACTCTCGTTCATGTACGAGTTAGTAGACGACAGTAATAATACAGAGCTGCGCGTAGGTGTAGATCTTGTTGAGAAATTTTCAAAATTATTTATAAGTACTTATTAATATTCAAAAATTTATTCTTTTATTTTCGCACTTGGCCATTTATAACTTATTAATTTCGAAATTGATTTGAATTATGCTAAATGATGTGAAAATATACCTTTTTTGAGATATTCTTTCTTTATGTACCCATTTCATAAAAAACGCATTGATAGAAAAAAGCTTCAAAATCTACGATTCATCAGCTTTAATATGAGATCAATATTGATAAGATCAGATTAACAGTTCCAAAGTTATTTAAAGTTTTATTTATAAAATATGAACTTAGAACCCAAACTAAGGCCGAAGCGACGCAATGAGCGGCTAAGCGGCGAGCGTCAGTTCTGAGCGGCCAAGCCGTAGAATTTCATATGTTTTAATTTTTTGACGCTCATCGCTCTGACGTTCGCCGCTAGTATGGTAATCATATATGCCAAACATCATCGAATTCAGAAGAGTAAAGGTTCAAAATTTCTTTATATCATCGAAATTTTGGGTTATGGGACTTCTTCAACATTTAGACAAGTAAAAGTGTTATGTTTGGCTGTGCTTGCAAACACACCATCAATAAAGAAACTATATTTTTCTGATATAGATGGTATATGGCGGGTATGGTCAATTATGGACCGGCATACTAAACTTGTTTATGTCCAATTTCATCGGGATATTAATTATTATAAAACAATTATGAATGTTCCAGTCATTTTATATAATTTCAGAGTACTTAGAAATAATTTGTGCAAAATTGTGGCATAATCAACATCTTCATTTCTGATCCAGGCTAATATCGAAAACCCTATATCCGAAACCCTCTATATTTGATTTTATCGAAAATGACTTTTTGATGGTAAAATGTTCAGTATAACAGCCCTCATCTATGGTGTAAATTTCATAACAAACATATTTCTTTTCGATATTTTAATTAATTTTCAAATATTTTTTTAGAATAATTTCTTCTTGCAATTCATGTTTTCTTAGAAATTTTTGCATGTTGACCATGAATTTTACAAAAATATTAGTCTAACACTCATCTTAAAGTATACCGATCGACTAAGAATTTCTGAGTCGATTAAACGTTGTCTGTCCATCGGTTTGAAGATATTTAGATAAAATCTGGTACTTTGTTTGGCCCAAGAACCAAGCCTATTGAAACTGGCTGAAATTGGTCCATTATTTCACCTTGCTCCCATACAAATGTCCACCAGAAATTGGACTTTAACGGTCATATATGTTTATATACATGGAATTTATGTCACCAAATTTTATTATGAACGGTCCATAATTATTCATAGCTCCCATATAAGGCCCACTTCCGAAAATCACTCAAGAATTGAAATTATTGAAATTTGAAAAGAAAAATGTTGTTGATCATTCACGTAGTGGTCTTTACCGACCATACTTTCTTATGTTAAAATCTGACGGATGGCATAAATAAAATCAAAGTAATTTAATTTTATAAAAATGAAAAATCCTCTATCTTATAATTTTCATCTGCCCATCATAAAGTCACCAATAATGCAAAATTTTAAAAACCAATTATATGTGAAATTCAGTAGTTGTTTTAAAACAATAGTATACAATACCGATATTTTAATAACTCAAGTAATACGCGAAAAAACAGGTTTGAATCTCCATATATTAGATTTTATTATATAGCTTAATGTAAATAAGCGATAACACTATTAATAACAATTGACTTTGGGCTTTGTTTATGTTTCAAATATGTATTTATTACTGCAGTCATCTAAAATAAACGGATATCTTATGGTCTTTATTATAACCCACAAATAAAATATTCTTAGAAAATAAAGTTTTTACAACGTGCCATAATTCTATCCGCTTATTTTTGCTATAAATTTAGCAATGTATTACATTGAAACAAATCTTCAATTACATAGAATTTAACTTAATATTTGTTTAATCTACACAAATACGGATGTATATAAAATAAATATATTCTTGTGTCTACATCAATTAGCATTTGCCTGAATGATGAATTTTCCAATTAAGGAATATTATATCCTTGTTTGTTTATATCACAAGCACAAGGAGAATATTATATGAATTCTTATGTATTTTTTATGCATAAAATATGTTTGTATTTAGATATAAATGCGGACTACAGTAGCCGTATAATTAATATTTATTGCTCATACGTTTTAGCTAAATGAGTTTATGTTTTATGTAAATATTTGTAATGAGTATATTTTGTTTATGACTATACTGTGTAAAGTATTACCATAAAAAATAAATAAAATATGGTGAACATATTATAATCAGGAATATTATGGTTGTTATTGCCTTAGTCATATTAACAATAATATTTACATATACATATTTGCTTTCCGGAATAATTACATTTTTCTTAGCAGAAACAAATACAAAGACGGGGAAAAATATTCAATTGTTAGTCATTATTATAAAAAGTGTAAATATGTATCTTGTTAATGAAAAATACTGCAGCTTTTTATAAAATATTTAATGTACTAACCTCTATTTTATGTTTAGATTTAACTAAAATTTAAAATCATGTTATTAGTTTGTTGTGAAAACATTAATTTTCTCAATGAACAAATATTACAAAATTTAACACAGATAATATTGATATTTTAATTTATTTTCCCAGGCTACAATACAAACTATTTATATTATTTTGTAGGCCATCAAATGTTTAACACCTAATTTAAAAAACATAAAACATAAACATAAAAAAACTAAAAATAACTATTTTCGAATAATTTACATAAACACGAAAACGCAAATACAAATCGTTAGCTTAGTGTGCAAACGTGATAAGTCCTTTATTATAAATAGTTTTGGAAATCTGTTAAAGCAGTTTTAGGAATTATAATCATAAATAATAACAGTTGAAAAGAAGAGCGCTTTTTCATTTCCCGAGAAATGGCGATTAATTATGAAATTTCCCGGGATCCCGGGAATTCCCGCCCAGAAAAAATTATTCAATTTAAAGAATTCAGACTTCGTTCAAAATCAAAAAAAAAGTCTTTGTTTTTAAAATTTAATTGGATACAAATAAAAAAATCCAATAAAAATTTAATATAAAGAGATAAAATGACTTGATTTCTAATTTTTGTTATATAAAAACATGTCACCATTTATCATTTGTATCGGAATGGCTTCAATATCTAGAAGATTTTGTTCTATCTTTTTAAATTCCAGTTAATTCTGTTAATTCGCAAAAACTAAATATTCAATCTTTATACCCTACAACACCATAATGGGGAGGGTATAATGCGTTTGTGCAGATATTTTGTAACGCCCAAAAATATTAATCTAACATCCACCTATACCGATCGACTTGTAATCACTTTCTGGGTCGATTAAACGATGTCCGTCCGTTCGTCCGTCTGTCCATGTAAACTTTGTGTGCAAAGTACAGGTCGCAATTTTGAAGACATTTCGATAGAATTTGGTTCATATAATTCTTTCGGCCCAAGGACCAAGTCTATTGAAAATGGCTGAAATCGAGCTGTTATTTCACCTAGCCCCCATACAAAGGTCCTCCCGAAATTGGACTTTATCGGTCTTAAATGTTTAATTTATATAGGTATCTACACAAATTTAGCTCCAAATAAGTTTTATATATACGAAATTCATGTCAACAAATTTTGTTATTATCGGTCCATAATTAGTCATAGCTCCCATATAGACCTGCTTCCGAAAATCACTTTAACATGCATAAATCACTTAAAAATGTTGGTATACACACAAAATTCAACATAAATAACTTTCATATAGACATAAATCACACGACCTAATTTTATGGTGATCGGTCCATAATTGGTCATAGCCCCCATATAATGCCCACTTTCAAAAATCACTCAAAAATTCAAATTATTGAAATTTTAAAAGAAAAATGTTTTTACTCTTTTACTTAGTGTAGGGTATTGTATGGTCGGGCTTCACCGACCATACTTTCTTACTTGTTTTAAATTGGCAATGTTTAGCTTATTAAATCAAAAATGAAGTAAAGATGTTAATTAAAACTTGAAGAAAATCCAATAATGACAGTTTTATTCCAAACATTTTCTTTTTACTCTCTGTGAAAAAGCAAAACACTAAAATATTTCTACTTTCGATCGGAATAAAATTCTGTGACAGCCCTGAACATTCACGAGTTTTGGAATAATTTGAATAATGAACTTGTTATTGGTCTATTTGGGTTAAATATTTTGTGTTGTATGAATCTTCTGCATTTGTACTGGAGCATCTTTAGAGAAAGTCAAATTCAAAAAACATTTTATAAAACTAAAGAAAAGAATTCCCGGGAATTCTCGTACAATTTCCCGGGATTTCGGGATTGAAAATTGCCGTAAAAACTCTAATTTTCTATTACTTAGTTTGTATGTTTAGTGGATTTAGCTTAATTTCATATAACAGTTTTTCTTTATTGTTATTATTTTAACTCTGCTATTACATTTGAAGTTTATATTATCACCAAATTTTCTCTCAAATGGCAATGGAGCAACGTTTTTAATATCAATATTTCCTCAAACAAAATAAAGTAATAATTAAAATAAGTTTGACTGAGATAATAATTTTTGAATTTTATCGAAAGGAATGGACTTGTTTTCATACCACAAAATGGTATGGAAGTGGTAAAGAAACTGTGTATTTTATTTCAACGTTTTGTATTAACAAAAAATGTTAACCCTGCTGTTAGGTTTGGACCATTTTGGTCAAATTTTTTTTTATTTTTCATATAAATTTGCAATGGCTTATCGTATCAACTTAAAACGTCTGCTCAGGTATTATTTTTCTATTTTAATGATTTTAGTTAGTTTTTAGCTATATAGGATAACATAGAACAGAAACAAATTAAAATTTACAAATCTTAGGTTATGGACCATTTTGGTCCATGCAATATATTTTATTCTTTATATGAGTAAAAGTAAGAAAAAACAATTATGGCTTATTGTTATTTTCGAAGCAAGATGAAAAAATTGTTTTTCGATTCGATTTGCATACAAATATGTTGGATATAATGCATTTGGCATTACATTTGAACTTACATCAATTGCAAATTACCCATTTTCTAGTAGCTGAAATTTTTATATCAACTCTTGTAGATGGTACACTATTTGATGGCGAAGCTTTTTGTTGAGTCAATAGCTCTGCTGCAAATGGATTTTTAGGTTTGACTGTCCATTTCAAAACGTATTCTTCTGATAGGCACATAGCTAACTGGCGTAAAAACTCGGATGTATCATCTATATTTGAAAATACATCATTTTACCATCTATTTAGTGTTGTAGTAACTAATCGTTTGATCAGCAGTATCAACGCCTCCTAAGATAGATAAAGGAAACTTTGTACAGTTATAATAAGAAACGATTGCAGGTATCTTGTTATGATTATTGATGGAGCTCATCAATATAGTTCCTTTAGTTTTATGGCCGATATATATAGCAAACAAGTGCTGCGATTTCACTAAAAGCAAATGCGGATGTATATAAAGGAACTTTTTTGGACATAAACAATTTCGGTGGAAGTTTTGTTTTCCCGAAATGTTCCCATATATGTCCGTCTCCTTTGCATCTTACTCAAAAGATGAAGTTATCACCTGTTATCAGGATGTTATAAAACATTGAAAGAAGAGTTTCCCAATTGTCCCATAACTCAAATTTGTCACTACTTTTTTGTTGTCTTCTGTTGACAACATCATCCAAGCTGAGAGCACTTGTATCAATATGCCAAAACTTGCATCAAACTAATCTTCGTTTTTGCCACTGCAATATAAAATTAGTATGATAACCTAATTACGTATACACAAGACCAAAATCTTAGCAAGAATTAGAACACCAATAAATCTTTCCATTTGCTTTCAAATTTAAGTCTACCACATTTATTCGTATTATCCATGATTATTTTCACACCACAAAGCGTTAAACCTGGTGGTAATGATGTAATATTCTCCGCTGAAGCTCCAATGTGACGTGGTAAAGGAATCCATTGCATTTTGGTTTTGGCAATGTATAATGCATCTACAGCATAATCTGCTTCATTTTCTTCACCATTGTTCATTTCACATTCATCAATATGACTTTCTTTCAATATTTTCATCTAATATGGACGAAAATGAAATATCTGAATCAATTTCATTTAGAATTTCGGCAATATCACTGATAATATTTCGTCAATTTTCCATTTTTTTTAATTTTTTTTATAAAAATTTATATATTCACTTTTATAAATATTTAAAATGTCTGGTCAAAGAGTTTTATGTAAAATTTTTTATGAAAAATACAAAGAGGACCAAAATGGTCCCTTACCTAAGATTCGTAAGTTTTTTTTAACCTAACAGCAGGGTTAATAAAAAGTTGACTTAGCACGTTTGCCCACAAAGCTAACGAAATGTTACACACTCAATATCAAAGGTCAGCATGTGATTATGTTGTTTAGTGTGCCAAGGGTTTTGATGGTGGGTATATTTAACTATGTACTTAAGTGTATAGGGAAATTGTCAGTTTAAACTTCAGTGTATATGAGGAAAATCAAATATTTTATAGAAACTTTAATACTGAATTCAAATGGCTTGTACATGAAAATTAAAAAAATCAGTGACACATATCGGTAGACCATACCAAAACACTTTAGATTACTAATTGTTTACCTCTTAATGTTGATTAAAGATGATGACATTTGTTAGTAAAAACTTATAAGTATAAAACTTACAAGCGTTTTTTCATTTAATTTATATCCGTACTCACTGTTTTGAAGTTAAAGCTTCCATCCAACATAAATTAGAGCTAATAGACTTTGGACTACTTTTTAATAATAATAATTTATATATTAATTTGTCTGATGTCAGAGCATTTCAGTAAAATTTAAAAAATGTATGTTTTTCGAATGTTATTTTGAATTTGGTTATTATATCGCATAGGCACAATTTTGCTATAAAACTTTAACAAATTAAAAGAGCAAACAAAGTTTTATTTTGGGAAAATGTTGGATTTTGAAAAAAAAAAAATATTTGTTAAATTCACAACTGACGTTGTACAGTCGTATGAGTTATAAGTTGTCTGAATTTACAATAGTTGTACAAATGTTGTTGATAATTTCTATATAAATATTTTGTACAACACCTACAACATTTTTACATATGTTTTTCAAATGTTGTATGACATTTTAAGTGTTACCAAAAGTTCATATCTATACATAAACAAAATAATTAGCTCATTTTAATTCAAAATAACAACCAAACGGTAACACTGAAATCAATAAATTTATCCGCTTGCATTATTAATTTTAAATATTAATATACTATTGAATGTTAGATTTCATCTTCCACTTTTGGCATTTTCAACGCTACACAAGGTAAACTTACGACTTAGAGAAATTTGTGTTCACAACCACAATAGTTGTATCATACAAGGTACAACATACAACTAAGTTGTGAATTGGATAATTATGTTACAAAACATGTATTCTGATAGATATCCATATCTTTTGAGAAAAAAAGGCCCCATTTTGAAAAAAGACAAAAAAGTTTTTGATTTCGGAAAAATAATTTAAAAATTTTACTAAAAACTATAGGTAATAAGCAGGGAAACCGGAAATATGCTCTAAAAAAAGAGTTTTAAGCGCTTTAAAGATGCAGTAAAAGCATTAATATATGCTCTTAAAATTTAAAAATTATGCTCTTAAAAAAACGAACTTTTACATAATTTTTAACAAAAAAATATAATTTTGTTTAAAAAAATCAACACAATTCATTTCTAAAAAGATAAAATAAACAAAAATAACAAGAACTAAAACGAGTATAACCAAAAATAAATACAACATAAAAACAATATGAACTTAAGTTATGAAAAGGCCTCGAGAGGTATTTTTGATGATATTTTACATAAATATAAAGTCACTTCTTCAATTAAGTTTATTATTGCAATAAAATACAAAATGTTGACTTAAATTTTCAACTAAAAATCGTTGTCTATTGGATCTGAAAACAGTTTTATACATTTTAAAAGATAATATTTCTTTAACACTTAATTTTGAAATCTGTGTTGAGGAAAGTCCTTTAAACTGTTTCCCAGTTGGTCAAAAATTTTTAAACAAAACGGCGGATATTTGTTTCGTACTAACTTTGACAGTAAACAGTCAAAATTTCATATATAAAAGCAAGCAGATATTGTTTCAGTATTAAATTTATCAAATTACGAAACATACGTAAGTATGAAAAAATTAGTTTTTGATAAAATCAAAATATGCTATTAAACAGTAAAATATGCTCTAAAAACGAAAAAATATGACATAAATATGCTCTTAAAACCAATATATGCAAAAGTATGCATTTATGGGTAAAATATGCACTCACAAATAGATGCCAAAATTCTTAAATAGTTCTGAAACGTGTAAATATCTTATCCATGTGCCCATTAGACTCACCAGAAAAAACATGCATTTGCATATTCTGGTAATAAGTTATATGGATGTGAAAAAACACCTGCTTGGCCAAAATGTCAAATTTTTACCCCCTCTAACTCAGAAAGATCTTGACCAATCTTGTTGAAAAATTGTGTCTGAATTAATTTGCGATCATCCCGATCGGAAGACATCGATTTCAAAAGTTAGTTCACTTGACATGAAAGCCCCATATATATTTTGAAAAAATTAAGTGTTGTAAAAGTTACAAGCTGTAGAAGACATTCAATCGGACCAGCATTTTAGAAAGTAAGGATTTATCACCACTTTTCTTCTGATCGACCACACTGAGTCGCATTTGAATAGAATTATCGATGATTTTGAGACCAGCAAATGAAAGGAGATTATTGTTGTAGAGTAGTGAGGGATATAAATGAAGATATTTATAGAAAAAAGTATTAAGTATTAATTTTTAATTATTTGTTCCAATTTTAGTGTTATTTATAATATTTCTTACTTAATAAATATCGCAAGAGTTTAACGTCCAGGATTTTCTTCAATATTTTTTCCGAAGTTAGAAGGCCTTAAATAACAAACCCATATATGTTTCACATCATGAACAAAAATCTTTCAAACTAGTGTTTTTAAAGCGAAAATTTTTAGCATGTAACCCAAATTAACTATAAAATTGAATTCGTGTCATAATTTTTTTAACAATTTTTAGTCAAATTCTCAACAATTTTTGATTTTCCTCATATATCAATAGTGTGTATCCCAACCAAATTTATATGCCGTTTTTTTCTATTTAAATAGAATTTTAGTTCTTTCGTATGGGTTAGTTTAATCCAAAATCATTTCTATAAAATTTACCACATTTACCTAATGTTGGCCTTAGACCGACAATTTAACATATTTACCCTTGATTTTTAGATTATTTTTTTTTTTGTTTGTTTGTTAGTCTCACATCCTAGTTGTATCTCTCTGGGGCAGATAAATTGGGTTATGAATTGATAGAGCCGGCACTTGGGTACAATTGTTTATAGTTTGTATAACACAACAAATATACATACTTACATATGTAGATATGTATGTATTAATATTTTGAGTAGGTTATTTTCATGTTAATTTTATGTCTACAGTGAGTGACATTGCAATGAAAATGATAAACATAAATTTATGATAGATCGATTGATTGTTAGAAAATTTATGAGGATTTTAAAACCATAACCAAGAGTCATATAAGTTGTGTTTACATAGAAATTGCAAATATTTTAATGATTTATTTAAGTAAACAGCTACATTTTCAGTCTTGGAAATCCTTCACCTTTAAATTATAAACAGTATTAAAATACATAACTACCTTCAATATTTAAATACTATGTATTGTAAAAACTCCAAATCCCTTATTTTCTATAAATTCTCTACATATTTGTAACTCACTATAAACATTTCAGCCTGTCTATGTTTCTGATTATTCAAATTTTTGTTTTTCCAAAACACAAAATTTACATTATTTTTGTTTGTTTGTTCCTAAATTGCCAATAAAAGTTATAACTTATAAAATGTTTACAGAATACATACAAAACATTGTTTAAAAAGTTATCTAATTGAATCTGTATAATGTTTAAAATGGTTTTACTAAATTCCATAATGCCAATATATTTTACAACCACTCCACTTAACTGTCTGCGTACGGTTTTAACTTTATGTTAATAAAATGTAGACAAAATTTTGAAATTGGGATTAAACATGTTAAAATTATTCAAAAATGTTTTATATTTTTTTTTTCAATTTTGTTGTAAATGATGTGATGACATGAATTTAGATTGGTTTGTTTAAAGCATGTTGAAATTAAAATAAATTGCAAATGAATGTGATTATTATTGTATGGCGAATGAATGAATATGCTATATTTAATGTTAAATACAAAGTTTATTTTAATGTTCATCCATTTTGAATTAGATTTTAATAAACTAGAGTGACACGGTTAGTGAATAAACTAGATAAGATGATGTTCAAAGAATTATAATGCGGAAAAAGCTGGTAAAAGAATTTTTTAGCAACGATTTTCAGGTTAGATAACCGTTTAGTTTGACAAAGCGGAATAAGTTTCAAAGTATACAGACATACTAAAAACAAAACACTGAATGAATGTCCAACAAATTCCACGAATCATGTTAGCATTGCCAATGGTTGTTAATCCAGTACTGTTATACACTTACATTACACAGGGCAACAAAATCGAAAAAATTTTAGAGGATTTTTAAACCACTACACAATTTTGATAAATTATAGTTCCAGTAGTACAAATATGGTAACAATTTTAAATTCTATGGAGAAGTTTTTTTAATTTTTTTTTTTTCAAATTGTGAATTTTTTTAGATGTTTCTCCACATAATTTCAAAAAGGGTTAGTCCGATATTATTGAAGTAAACTTAGAAAAGTTCAAATTTATACAACTTTCAATCTGTTTATATATTGCGTTTTAATCCAAACCAAATCTCCCACGTTGAAACCGATGGAACATATTCACCATAAGTTTGGGTGAGCAGTCGGTGTCCATCAGCAGCACTATTTTCCAAATTAAAGAAGTAAAGCAAAACTCCACGCATATAACGCTTTGTTGGAAAGCAAAAAGGTTTTTGCTCATGAATTAAAATATATGGGGATTTGTGTATTAAGGTCTTTTAACTTCGGAAAAAATATTAAAAAAATTCCAGGACGTCAAACTTTTGAGATATTTATTAAAAACGAAACATATAAAAATGTACATTAAATTAGGACAACAAAATTAAAAGTGAAGTGTTTAATCCTCTTTTTATAATTATTTTCATTTGTCTCCCTCACGACACTTCAACAGTAGTCTCCTAGCATATTCTGATCCCAAAAACCTTGATAATTCCTCTCGAAAAACTTCAAATCTTGATGGAAACGCTCTCCATGTTCGTCACTCATGTGTCCGAGGTTTTCCGGGAAAAAATCCACATGAGAATATAAAAAGTGAATTTTGAGGGATATATTTACACCCATCAGTTCGAAATTATGTAATAAATTCGCAACAATATCTTTGTAATTTTGACTTTACTTATTCCCCAAAAATTCTTGAACAACAAGTTTAAAAGAATTCCATGCTGCATTTTCAACATCGGCACTCAAATTTGGTATCAACCAAATTTTTTCTTCTTTGAGGACCCGCAAATATCCCTTCTTTTAGTTTAGCCTCAGAAAGACTCGGGAACACGCGCATAAATATTGAAATGCTGGTTTTGTCTTATTTAAAGCTTTTACGAAATTTTTTAATGTAAATAAGCGTTTTGCAGTGTTTGTGTTATAGGAAAACCTCGATTTGACTGAATAATTTTTCCGCAAATAACACAAAAATGGTCTGGGTTTATTTTACAATTCCTAGAAGACATTTTAAAATAGGTTTTACTTTAGAGTTTTGTATTTAATAGCGATTTATTAACGTTTATCTACAGGAAAGATGTACTTTTAAACAGTATTTATTTTTTTCCCGTTAATTTTTTTTGGAATTTGTCAAAAGAATACAACTATGAAAGTATCTAGTAGCTTCGCCAGAGTGTTGATTACCCAAAAACGATGTAAATACTTAATTACTACAATTCGGTACACTACAGTATGTATTAGTAGTACTCAGGGCAGGTGAAAAATAAAAACCCATATATCTCAAAATTTTGACGTATAGGTGGGAAACAAAAAATGGTAAATTAACTAGCATCCCTAGCTCTTCTCAAAAATATAAGTTTCATTCCATGAGCAAACAAAAATGTGTGATTTGTAAACTAGTGTAATTAAGTGAGCATAAATGACATATATGTACCCTTCGAAATCACATATAAGTTATTAAAAATTGAAACCGCGTTCAAAAGATACGCCACCCTTTATAATACCGCATTTTTAAGTCATACACCCAATAATATTTACCATAATCATAATTTTAGGATTTTCTTTTACTTTGTAAAAGTAATAACAAAACCATTTCTATTTATCCACAAACCACTTACTTAAGATAAATATTTCCTGATTGTTTATTTATGCCGCAAAGGAAATCAATAATATTGCTGTACAAATACCTATACATGATTCCATCAAATGCTTTAGTATATCAATAAAGTTGTTAAACATAACAAAAATTATACTCATAACTATTTACAACACATAAATAAAATATTATTTATTGTATCCTATAGTAAGTATATTTAGTAATTTACAAAGAAAGAATCCAACATGTATGATAACTAAAGAAAATGAATAAGGTAAAGAATGTGAACCTTCATTGTTGCAGTTTACCCTTGTGTGACACACAAGTACGAGTGCAACTGCAGATAAAAAAATGCATTTAGTAGGATTTGTAACTACTCGTAGTTTTAAGATGACAACCACTTGCTGTATTAACTTGTATGCGAGTAAAGTTTTACAAATAAATGACGTGTTGTATTTGCAGCACAATATTAATTTATATTACATGATCAAGTACAAATGTGTTTCAACAAACACTCGAAGTTTTTGTTGTGATTAAGTGAAAGAAAAATAGTTCATCTTTAAATAGGCCTACCTACCTTGAATTCCAAACCGTACTTGAGATTGTCCAGGTCATGAAAAAAATGTTGGTTAGTCACTTAAAATGTGATGTCAACTTATGGTTTTCACGTAGATAACTCATATGTTTTTACATATGGTCAATTCATAAGGTCTCCTAGAGGAAAAAAGGACAATATTCTGTGATCACTCATCAAATATCGATTTTTGTATGAAAAAAATCTAAAATCACATATAGATCGTTAATAAGAGGTCCTAAATACCGATTTTTATATGAAAAATATAAAATCACTCATAGATCGTAAATAAGAGGAAAAAGGGCAATAATCTGTGATCACTCATATTTCCCACCAAATATTGATTTTTATATGAAAAATATAAAATCACTCATAGATCGTTAATAAGAGGTCCTAGAGGAAAAACGACAATATTCTGTGATCACTCATTTTCCCACCAAATATCGATTTTTATATGAAAAATCTAAAATCAATCATAGATCGTTAATAAGAGGTCCTATAGGAAAATGGTCAATAATCTGTGATCACTCATATTTCCCACCAAATATCGATTTTTATATGAAAAATCTAAAATCAGTCATAGATCGTTAATAAGAGGTCCTAGATGAAAAAGGGCAATAATCTGTGATCACTCATATTTCCCACCAAATATAGATTTTTATATGAAAAATCTAAAATTACTCATAGATCGTTAACAAGAGGTCCTAGAGGAAAAAGGGCAATAATCTGTGATCACTCATATTTCCCACCAAATATCGATTTTTACATGAAAAATCTAAAATCACTCATAGATCGTTAATAAGAGGTCCTAGAGGAAAAAGGGCAATAATCTGTGATCACTCATATTTCCCACCAAATATCGATTTTTATATGAAAAATCTAAAATCACTAATAGATCGTTAATAAGAGGTCCTAGAGGAAAATGGGCAATAATCTGTGATCACTCATCAAATACCGATTTTTATATGAAAAATATAAAATCACTCATAGATCGTTAATAAGAGGAAAAAGGGCAATAATCTGTGATCACTCATATTTCCCACCAAATATCGATTTTTATATGAAAAATCTAAAATCACTCATAGATCGTTAATAAGAGGTCCTAGAGGAAAAAGGGCAATAATCTGTGATCACTCATATTTCCCACCAAATATAGATTTTTATATGAAAAATATAAAATCACTCATAGATCGTTAACAAGAGGTCCTAGATGAAAAAGGGCAATAATCTGTGATCACTCATATTTCCCACCAAATACAGATTTTTATATGAAAAATCTAAAATCACTCATAGACCGTTAATAAGAGGTCCTAGAGGAAAAACGACAATATTCTGTGATCACTCATTTTCCCACCAAATATCGATTTTTATATGAAAAATCTAAAATCACTCATAGATCGTTAATAAGAGGTCCTAGAGAAAAATCTAAAATCACTCATAGATCGTTAAGAGGTCCTAGAGGAAAATGGTCAATAATCTGTGATCACTCATATTTTACACCAAATACCGATTTTTATATGAAAAATCTAAAATCACTCATAGATCGTTAATAAGAGGTCCTAGAGGAAAAAGGGCAATAATCGGTGATCACTCATATTTCCCACCAAATATCGATTTTTATATCAAAAATATAAAATCACTCATATATCGTTAATAAGAGGTCCTAGAGGAAAAAGGGCAATAATCTGTGATCACTCATATTTCCCACCAAATATAGATTTTTATATGAAAAATCTAAAATCACTCATACATCGTTAACAAGAGGTCCTAGAGGAAAAAGGGCAATAACCTGTGATCACTCATGTTTCCCACCAAATATCGATTTTTATATGAAAAATATAAAATCACTCATAGATCGTTAATCAGAGGCCCTAGAGGAAAAACGGCAATATTCTGCGATCACTCATATTTCCCACCAAATATCGATTTTTATATGAAAAATCTAAAATCACTCATAGATCGTTAATAAGAGGTCCTAGAGGAAAAAGGGCAATAATCTGTGATCACTCATATTTCCCACCAAATATCGATTTTTATATGAAAAATCTAAAATCACTCATAGATCGTTAATAAGAGGTCCTAGAGGAAAAAGGGCAATAATCTGTGATCCCTCATATTTCCCACCAAATATCGATTTTTATATGAAAAATCTAAAATCACTCATAGATCGTTAATAAGAGGTCCTAGAGGAAAAAGGGCAATAATCTGTGATCACTCATCAAATACCGATTTTTATATGAAATATATAAAATCACTCATAGATCGTTAATAAGAGGTCCTAGAGGAAAATGGGCAATAATCTGTGATCACTCATCAAATACCGATTTTTATATGAAAAATATAAAATCACTCATAGATCGTTAATAAGAGGTCCTAGAGGAAAAAGGACAATAATCTGTGATCACTCGTATTTCCCCCCAAATATCGATTTTTATATGAAAAATCTAAAATCACTCATAGATCTTTAATAAGAGGTCCTAGAGGAAAATGGGCAATAATCTGTGATCACTCATCAAATACCGATTTTTATATGAAAAATATAAAATCACTCATATATCGTTAATAAGAGGTCCTAGAGGAAAAACGGCAATATTCTGCGATCACTCATATTTCCCACCAAATATCGATTTTTATATGAAAAATCTAAAATCACTCATAGATCGTTAATAAGAGGTCCTAGAGGAAAAAGGGCAATACTCTGTGATCACTCATATTTCCCACCAAATATCGATTTTTATATGAAAAATCTAAAATCACTCATAGATCGTTAATAAGAGGTCCTAGAGGAAAATGGGCAATAATCTGTGATCACTCGTATTTCCCACCAAATATCGATTTTTATATCAAAAATATAAAATCACTCATAGATCGTTAATAAGAGGTCCTAGAGGAAAATGGGCAATAATCTGTGATCACTCATCAAATACCGATTTTTATATGAAAAATATAAAATCACTCATAGATCGTTAATAAGAGGTCCTAGAGGAAAAAGGACAATAATCTGTGATCACTCATATTTCCCCCCAAATATCGATTTTTATATGAAAAATCTAAAATCACTCATAGATCTTTAATAAGAGGTCCTAGAGGAAAATGGGCAATAATCTGTGATCACTCATCAAATACCGATTTTTATATGAAAAATATAAAATCACTCATATATCGTTAATAAGAGGTCCTAGAGGAAAAACGGCAATAATCTGTGATCACTCATATTGCCCACCAAATATCGATTTTTATATGAAAAATCTAAAATCACTCATAGATCGTTAATAAGAGGTCCTAGAGGAAAAAGGGCAATAATCTGTGATCACTCATATTTCCCACCAAATATCGATTTTTATATGAAAAATCTAAAATCACTCATAGATCGTTAATAAGAGGTCCTAGAGGAAAATGGGCAATAATCTGTGATCACTCATCAAATACCGATTTTTATATGAAAAATAAAAATCACTCATAGATCGTTAATAAGAGGTCCTAGAGGAAAAAGGACAATAATCTGTGATCACTCATATTTCCCCCCAAATATCGATTTTTATATGAAAAATCTAAAATCACTCATAGATCGTTAATAAGAGGTCCTAGAGGAAAATGGGCAATAATCTGTGATCACTCATCAAATACCGATTTTTATATGAAAAATATAAAATCACTCATAGGTCGTTAATAAGAGGAAAAAGGGCAATAATCTGTGATCACTCATATTTCCCACCAAATATCGATTTTTATATGAAAAATCTAAAATCACTCATAGATCGTTAATAAGAGGTCCTAGAGGAAAATGGGCAATAATCTGTGATCACTCATTAAATACCGATTTTTATATGAAAAATATAAAATCACTCATAGGTCGTTAATAAGAGGAAAAAGGGCAATAATCTGTGATCACTCATATTGCCCACCAAATATCGATTTTAATATGAAAAATCTAAAATCACTCATAGATCGTTAATAAGAGGTCCTAGAGGAAAATGGGCAATAATCTGTGATCACTCATCAAATACCGATTTTTATATGAAAAATATAAAATCACTCATAGATCGTTAATAAGAGGTCCTAGAGGAAAAAGGGCAATAATCTCTGATCACTCATATTTCCCACCAAATATCGATTGTTATATGAAAAATCTAAAATCACTCATAGATCGTAAACAAGAGGTCCTAGAGGAAAAAGGGCAATAATCTGTCATCACTCATATTTCCCACCAAATATCGATTTTTATATGAAAAATATAAAATCACTCATAGATCGTTA
This sequence comes from Calliphora vicina, assembly GCF_958450345.1. Lineage (NCBI taxonomy): Eukaryota > Metazoa > Arthropoda > Insecta > Diptera > Calliphoridae > Calliphora > Calliphora vicina. The sequence continues at coordinate 140,363,284 of NC_088780.1, read as the reverse complement.
ATAAGAGGTCCTATAGGAAAAACGGCAATATTCTGCGATCACTCATATTTCCCACCAAATATCGATTTTTATATGAAAAATCTAAAATCACTCATAGATCGTTAATAATAGGTCCTAGAGGAAAAAAGGCAATAATCTGTGATCACTCATATTTCCCACCAAACTCATTGGTCGTTAATAATAGGTCCTAAAGGCAAAAAGACAATAATCGGTGATCACTCATATTTCCCCCCGAAATATCGATTTTTATATGAAGTCGGCTTAACCGACTCTTTGGCGTTCGGCAGGCGTCTGCTGGTTGGCAATAACAATATTTTCAAATTATTTATGAAATATTAGGACATTATGACAATATGACATAATAGTAGAGCTTGTGAATTGACCAATAGAGTGTATAGTAAGCATGCCTGAAACAAGTCTAATCGTATTTCTACCAAAAGTCAAGAGCATATTGGGTATTGTACAATTGGTAATCGTAGACAACCTAAATTCCATCACTTTTAACGACCATTTATCAATTCTATTCGATACTGCAACCTAGAGGTTTGCATGGACAGCCAGCCGACCAGCAAGACGGACGGACTTCGTTTAATCTACCCATAAAGTGATTCTGAGTCGATTAGTATACTTTAAGGTGGGTGTTGGACTACTATTTTCGGGCGTTATATCTGCAGAAACGCATAATACCCTTCCCATTAAGGTGGTGTAGGGTATAAAGATAAACTGACTCGATTTCTAATTTTGGTTATATACAAACCTGCCACTATTTCGTCCTTGTTTCGTAATGGCTTCAATTTACATTAGATTCATTATTTTCTAATTAAATCTGTTAAAAAAATTAATGTTTTAGAAGCACTTTCTGAGTCGATTACACGATGTCCGTCTGGCTGACTGGTTGGCAGTCCATGTAAACCTTGTGCGCAAAGTACAGGTAGCAACTTTGATGATATTTCGATCAAATTTGGTGCATATAACTTCGTTGGTCCAAGGACCAAGCCTATGGAAACTGGCTGAAATCGGTCAATTATTTCATCTAGCCCCCATACAAATGCCATCCGAAATTGAACTTCATCGGTCTTAAATCCTTAATTTATATAGGTATCTCCACAAAATTTCGATTCAAATAATTGTTATATATACGAAATTCGTGCCACCAAATTTTGTTACGATCGGTCCATAATTCATAGCTCCCATATAGATCCAAATATGGGAGCTATGAATTATAGATCATGCATAAATTTCTTAAAAACGTTGGTATACACACAAAATTCAACATAAATAACACTCATATAGACATAAATCACACGACCTAATTTCATGGCGATCGGTCTATAATTGTTCGTAGCTCCCATATAAATGATTGATATTTTAAAAGAAAAATGTTTTTGCTCATTTACTTAGTGTAGGGTATTATATGGTCCGACCATACTTTCCCACTTGTTTTTAATTTTCAATTAAGTAAAGATGTTAATTAAAACTTTAAGAAAACCCAATGGTTTTATTCTTTGTGAAAAAGCAAAATACTAAAATAATTCCAATTTCGATCGGAATAGAATTCTGTGACAGCCCTGAACATTCACGAGTGTGACATGCGACATATTATTTATTACAGCCCGGAGGCATTGCATTGCTCTCACTCATTAAAATTTATTGTTTTTGTTTTGTAAACTTCCTGTTTGCAATAGAATTACAAGAATGAATCGGGTGCAGTAAGGCCAAGACACCTAGAGTGCAAATGGAATTTGGAGTATCTAGAATATTCGGTGGAATTCTGTTATAACAGTCCTGGCTATGAGACAAGTTGCTCCAAGTTGCTTAGTTGAATACACTAAGACATGAAAGGGATTATCATTTGGCGTTGTTCTGTAAAGAAAAATTATTTCAACATCTTTAAGTAACGTTGTCCGTTTACCGTTTTCTTCGAATAAGTAAGGCCCGACAATGTAGCTTGATGAAATTCCATCTCATGGAGTATGTGCTGGCTCACACATGTCAAGTTTACCTGAACTAACTCAAGACTTGCGCAAAGTAAACTTGACGTGTGTTAACCAGCACTATTTGTGAATTAGAGTCACTTCATATTCGACAATTTTGTATGTTGACATTGCCATTTATAGCTAAAATAAATTGCAGTGATAATTGTATCTTAACGTAAGTAATGCCATAGCCACTATAAACTAATTAAACAAATTCTTTATGGGACTAGAAATCTCTGGTACACATAATACTTTTACTTAGTATGTAAAATATTTAAGATAAGCAAAATCTTAATAAGGTAAAACATGTTGGAAATTATTATTGCAGTAGAATAAATAATAACAAAATATACTTATACAAGAATTTAGCAAGTACTTTATAACAAAACAATAACTATGAAAGGAAACGGATACGAAACAAGGTTAAAAGCCTCTTATGGCTTGAGCAAATATAGTAAATGCGGTACATTATTTAAGTAAATAAGTCTTAAAATACACTCAAATATGAACTTGTTCAGGCTGACGTTTAAGCAGTTTATTACACATCTTTCTAGTTACAAATAACAACAGTGGAGGTCGAAATTGTTCAAATGAGGTTAAGACAAACGTTTGACTAAAAATTTAATTGAATTATTGTTCCATGAAATTCCTCATCTCATTTTTCATCAAATTTCTTATGTCTTAAAACGTTTCGTATTATAAAGAGGCCATAATTTAATGTTACAAATTGTACGCCATGCTCTTAGAAAGGATACTTCAACAAATAAAGTGGCATTATGTTTGTACAGGGAATACCATCCATTGTCAAAAGTGATCTAAGCAAGTTGTGCGCATTTTCACGACAGACCTTGCAAGACGATTTAGCACGTCCAAAATGATGCTTGAACGCTATAAAAGAAAATAATTTTAACGCCGAATAATTACTTGCGATAAAAATGGATACATTACGATAACCCGAAGAGTAAAAGATCGTATGTAAAGCCTGGCCAACATGCCGAATCGACAACAAAGCCTCAACCACATCTTGCAATATACAGTAGCGAGCATAAAAAATGCAACGCTATGCAATGTGATTTTCAGCAGCATTGTATGACATTTTGTCCAATATTTTTTTACGTAAGGATAATTATAAAATTTTTAGTAAAAACAGTGGTAAAATTGTGCGAGCAAAAAAATGCAACTCTAAGAAAATTGACTTGATTTTTAAAATTTTTTAAAAAATGATTATAAAAAATTGCTAAAAACTATAATACTGTAACAAAACAGTAATTTACCGTTATTACTAATAAATTCAAGGATATGAAATCTACAAAGGATAACAGAATTAACGAATGATGCATTTTCTGTTCAATGTGGTGAATTTTTCGAAAACCATGAAAATTTTAAGAATTTTTATTTATTTCTTTACCAATTTAAAATCTTGCGGATATTCTCTATGAAAAGGAAATCAAATAATTTTGGTGGTGTGCCTAAAACTGAGTGTATAAGAGCACAACATCAAAAGGATATGACTAGTTAATGTTAGAAGGGTGCTGAAATTTAATGCTAAAATAATATTTTCACAATCATATGATATAATGTGGTATTTAAAAATTACAAATAATGAAATCATATTCAAATATCCATTTATTTTGGTAAGTAAACGAATTCCAACACAGAGGAAGATAATTGTAAACAATATTAAATTTGACACTGTTCCTATTTCATAGAATCCTATATTTAGCTTACGTGATTACTAAGTTATCGCAATTTTTACTATTTTAGTTTAATATTTAAGGGAATATCTGTGACCAGACGATCTGAGTAACAGATCGAAACTATCAGACACGAATAAATTAAAATTACGTTAACTGACCTTCCATATCAGACGACTGCACCATTTTAGGCATAAAGGACCTTCTTTGAAAAGCATAGGCGCTTAATTTATTTTTGTAAATAATACATGGTTTATTGAGTTGGTTTCTCCTTATTATATTTGCATCATTAAATTATCTTTTGGAGGTTGCAATAGTCATAAATGTCCACATGTGTTCGTTTGGGTAGCATCAAATATATGATGTCACCTTCCATACATCAGGTAACACAGCCTTGATTACTTCAATGTCTAAAATTTTAGTTTTATTTCAATAAAAGCCAATTCAAAACTAGCCATCAAAATTATTTCGGCACTCAATTCTTAATTATATCTAAATTTTTATAACGGAATAGGAGTAGGCGTTTTTTGGATAAAATGTTTATCCTTTAGAATTTTAATGTCCTTAAATTTGTTTGTATTAATAGTAAATGATAGTAGTGCAACATTGTTAAAGTTTTTAGCAATTTTTTATAATATTTTTTTTTTCAAAATTTTCAAAATTAAGTAAATTTCCGTAGAGTTGAATTTTTTTTGTTCAAAAAATTTGTAATCATCCTTACGTAAACAAATATTGGACACAATGTAACACTATAATTGCCAATGATCAATAAGAATATAAAAACAGCAGATGTGCTGTTGAAAATCACATTGCATGGTGTTGCATTTTTTAAGCTCGCTACTGTATGTTAAAAATTATATAGAATGGGGAGCTATAACGGACGGACTTCAAATCAGAAAGTAATTCTGAGTCCATCGGTATACTTCATTACACTTGGACATTACAAACATTAGCAAAAATGCAATATACACCCACTATGGTGGTGTAGGGTATAGAAATAAAAAAATATTGGAAAATTTTTTGGTTGGTATTTTATACACTCTCTAGAACATAACCTAATTTAAAAATGTTTATAAAGTTATACTTTAATGGTAGAACTTTTGTAACTATTTTGAGGAATTATGTACAATATAAAAACAATTCAATGCGTCACGAGAATGTTTCCTTTTTGTAGGTTTTGTATGTTTTGCACTTTGAAAATAAAGTCCAATGATAAAAATTTAATCCCGACACGATTTCGATAGCCCTTTGGGAAGTTCATTTGCGCAATCAGTTATTTTCGTAACTCTTTTCTATCATACAAACTGCAGTGATGACCCAAACTGTATCTTAGTTATATAGGCATCATCACGTACACTTTCTCATATAAGCCATATTCAAATAAATTCCTGCACATATTTATGCAAAATCAACTGCGTAGTTTTCATTTTGCACTTCTGTATTAAACAATTCAATATTTCTAATACCATTGCATGAACATTTTTGAGAAATGGAGTAGATAATGTATAAATTGACTTGTGTATTAAATAAGAAATGATATCCTTATATTGCACTAAACATATCCGCATGAACATTAAAAATATTGTATTAATGTGACAATATCTAATGGAAATTGTAACATAACTTATGGAAGGAAAAATAACTCAACGTCAATAGTTTTATGCAGTTCGAAATAAATTATTCTAAGCCTTTGGAAAAAAAGAAAATGTCCCTTAAATGTTATTATGCAGATTTAAGGATTTATTTTCTAAAACTCAAGGTATTTGTTTGATCACTGATCAAAAAACTTTATATATTTTTACTGTTCTATTTTTTGTCATATGCACAACATTCGGTAACATTGTTCTAAATTATTTATTTGCTGAATAATTCTAATACGTTTTTAAAAATTTTTATAACTTTCTGTCAAACAATAAATTGGTGATATTGTAATAATGTCGTCCAAGGAGATATCTTCCAATTGCAGGCGGATCGATGGCTGTGTGAGAGGTTACACGAAATTATTAATAATATTAGGATTATGACATCCTTCACATTTTTATGGTTTTAGGGTCGAATTTTCAGAGAATTTTTCGCACAAATATAAACGATGATCTGGGTTTTGTTGGCTTAGAGCATCGATTGCACCTTATTCAGATAGAACTGTGACTTAATAACATATTTTTTAATATTTACGTTAAAACATTCGGATTTTTTTTTTAATTACAATATGCACATTAGGTTGGGTCGATTTTATTTACGAAAAATCGAAACGCAATTCCTCAAGAAACCATATGTCTAAAATCAAATCTTATCTTGCGCATTTCGTCTTTTATCAAAACGTTCTCCGTAAAAATACCTGAAAGGAAAACATAAAATTGTTACAATAGTTACATAAAAAAATTTAAGTCACCTTTCCCAAAAATCGTTTATTTTTGGATCCATGATTGAAATTGCTCAGAAATCTTTTGTATATTATCGGTAATTTAGTTGTCTAACTAACAAAAAAATCGAGTCCATTCGGTCCAAAAGTACGTCCCATATTTTTTCATGACCTAGCCGAGCGCTTTCCAAAAATATAAAAATGTTTGAAATCGAATGGGAAACAACGTGTTTAAACATTTACATGTTGAATGTACCCTACTTTCAGCCCCCATATTTGTACGGCCCATTTAATAACTTAAGCTTGAATACTCCTTGTTCAGGCATACGTCAAATTATAAGCCGATCGGAGAAGCCGTTTATAAATGCTTTTTTTATAAACTTTTTCAGTTTTTTTAAAACTCTATCAATTTCAAAATATATTGTTACGAAATTGTACTTGAATTCAGATATAACGATTTTAGCGGCTGATTTAAAAGTAGCATAATGCTTTCAAATAACAGTGCTGTAGAACAGTAACATATCTGTAGGCATTATTAAATAAAAGCTTTCAGTTGATTTGATCGTAAGTCAGCAACGCTGTATTCGATTTCGAATGTTCGGTTAAAGAACATTGTAGAAAGTACACCACAGATGGCTTATGTATTAGAAACCTCTAGACAGTTAAAGAGCTTTCTAGATGGTAATGCAGTGTTATAAATAGTGGCAGAGGTTGCAGTCGTGAGTGAGTTGATCAGAGACGCTTTTCGAATAAACATCATCTGAGTGCCTTAAAGTGTGTTGTGTTTTTCAAGTAAATTCGTGTACATTATAAATTGTGTCTGTAATTCTGAGAATTTATGAACGTGTATAAAAAAACATTGAGTGGTTATTTAATTCTGTTGTTGTTGTACATTTTAAAGAAATAAAGAGTTGTTACGATTTTCAAACTACTAAACGGCTTTTATTTGCAATCAAAAGTATCCGGTTTATTTAAAGGAAATAAACCAGCGTTTTGAAAAGGTTAAAACGTAACAATATGTAAATTTCTGAGTGGTGTTTAATTTCTTTGAAGTTAAGCTCAACAGAAATATTATAATCATTTTTAAACTACTCTCTTTTCAGGCAATTACATTAATTTCCTGTACTTTTAAAAATTCAAAAAAGATTTACTCACTTTTTAGTTGTTTGCAATTAGCCTAAATAATTTTTTAGTTTGTTTTATGCATTTAATTCTTATTGTATGCAGTTCATTTTTATTTTAACTCTACATTTGTCTTAAAAAATGCTGTATTGTACTCGCTTAACTTAAAAGTCGAAACAAAGCAAAATATAAAGGAAGTGCATTTTGAGCGGAAGTCACTTTAACATATAAAAAAAACACAATTCCCATAAAGTACAATAAAAAAACTAAACTAAATTAAAAACCATAAATAAAAGAAAAAATAAAAAGCTAATAAATTTATTTATTATTTGCCTACAATATTTCGTTGTAGACATTTAATAGAGTTTTTAAAAAATTATTGTCATAATTATTGAAAGGAACTAAGGAAGTATGACATTTCAAATGTGGATATTCTTAAAATAAAAGTTCTGTGGTTAGTTAAGTGAAGAATAAATGAAATATTTATGATTATTTTAAAATTTTATTTGAAGATATTTATAAATGTGCAGGTCAATTCATGCCAAATTTTCAGGAGTGTTATACAATAAATCAAATTATTTATAGTATGACATACTTTTTGCTTACTTTTAATATAATTGTAAAATTGTATATAAAAATGTCTATAGAAATATAATTTTTTCACAAAAAAGAACACCTACACAAAAATTAAATATTTAATGTAATTTCTTTTTTCGCAAGAAATAAAATAATAAAATTATCATCGTTAACAAATGATTTTGTAGGCAGGTAAATCATGTTTTTCAATTTAAATAATAAATTCATGAAATTTATTACAACTGGATAGAATAAAATTTAGCATAAAAATAAATGTAATGTAAAAATTGAAGGCAAAAAGCCATGAAATGGATGATGGTGTAATATTAGTATATTTAATTTTATAGGCCACAACCACTTGATGTTAACAGTACAGAAACAGAAACAACACAAAAATAATATACATAGAAAAAAATGAAATAAAATAGAAAAAAAAACATGAGTGAATGCTTGAAAGTGGCAGTATATATTCTGTAGTCTTTGTTTTATTTTTATAAATGAATGAATGTTTTAAAAGTACTAGGCTAAGAGCGATCTATTACACATGTTAAAAGGTTTGTTACTATTTTGTGAAAATGTAGGTATGAATATTAGATTTCTCAAAAAATATATACTATGTAGTTAGCTTAGTTATTAAACGTGCTAAGTCCACTTTTTAAGAAAATTAAGTTTTTAATACAAAATGTTATTAATACACAATATATGCATAGAAATGTTTACAATTACTACATTTTCTCTAATTTTTATACTGTGGTATTCAAACGTCAAAAGTCCATTTTGTCAAAACTGCAAAATTATTATCTCAGTGAAAGAAAATTGAGCATAACAACGTTTTCAAATATATAACAGATTCAAACGGCTAGCTCACTAGCCCGGTGTGCTTCGCTACCCCTGTCGTAATAAAATAAAAAATGTGAATACCGGAATTTCTTGTTTGTGATTAATTGCATACCATACCATTTAAATTATAAAAAATATCCTGCGATTTTAAAAAATATTGATTGGCTTCCCTATAATTTCGTGTGTTTTTTTAGTGAGCAAGTTTCGTTCCAGCCTTGTTTAAGTCAAACTGCAATGATATGAAAACTATTTATAAAAACTTAGAAGACTCTAGCTATAACAGTTGTTTGGATATTCGAAAATTAAAATTACTTTGCATATGAGGTGACTCACCACCAGTTCCGATCCCTCCCATTTTTAGTTGAACTTCATGCAGTTATAAGAAATTGATTCATATGAAGTTTGAAGACTTCAATTATAGTACTCCAGATATTCGAAAATAACTATTTACTTTGTATGATAGGTGCCACGCCCACTTAAACAATCATGTCCATTTTCAGCTAAACTCCATATAGTAATAAGAAATTAATGTGTTCAAAGTTTAAATACTTTTGCAATTATAGTTCTTCAGATATAAGTAATAAACAATTTACATTGTATGGAATGTGCACGCCCACTAACTCAATACCGCCCATGTAAAATGCTCCACATATTATTTAAATAACATATTATTTAAAATAACGCCCTTTTATAAAATCCCGCCCATTTTTAGGCAAAGAGTATACAATGGTACCGAAGTAAATCCCGCGAAAGTAAAACCTCCCTTTGTAAGGGAGGTGCCACACCCATTTATATGTATATAGGAATATACGGTAAAAATTTCAAAAGGATGGTACCAATGATTTGGCCTCATATAAGGTAAAACCAAACAAATAAACGGGCACCTATTTTCACGTTTTCCCCTTTTTATACGTTCGTGGTCGAAGTTATAGCCTATTGATGCTGCAAAGTAAGGATCTATCTGTGTCCGAAATTTCAATCAAATCGGTTTAGTATTTAGTATTTTAGTGTTTATTGTTTAAGAACTAAAGGTACCAATTTTATCGATTTTTCCCCTGTTTATATTTATATCCTACACCACCATAGACGGGAGGGTATTATACATTCACTTTCTGAGTCGATTAAATGATGTCGGTCCGCGCAGAGTACAGGTCGCAATTTTGAAGATATTTCGATAAAATTTGGCACATATAATTTTTTCGACTTTCCTACTGAAACTGGCAGTAATCGGTCCATTATTTAACCTAGCCCCCATACAAATGTCCTCCCGAAATTGAAATTTATCGGTCATAAATGTAATATTTATATTTATTTATTTATTGGTTTCCTATACAGCAAGACAAGTCTTATAATTATAGTACAGGAATTTGTATGTGGATTTGGATGTTATAAAAAAAAGAAAAACTTAACATTAACATTAACATTAAGTGGAGTGAGAACAATTTAAATTTTAAAATAATTAATTAAATAAAAACAATTAGTTACAAAAAAAAGTATACAAAAACTTCCTAAAATGCATCGCGTTGCTGTTTATTTGTTGGACATGTGGAAGAGTATTCCAAAGACGAGTAGCATTTATAAGGAACTGCCATTCGGACACTAGCTTACGATGATGGGGTATGATAATATTCTTTCCCCTGGGTGACCTTCCAAACCGTAGAAGACGGAAAAGATATTCAGGTTGTTGAGTGTATATGATTTTATGCAAAAATATGAGAACTCTTATTTTAAGTAAGTTATCAAAGGATACACCAAAAAGTAATTTTGAGAAAGAGGAAACATGGTCACGTTGTCTCAATCCGTAAACATATCTGGTAATGTTATTATACAGGACGTTGAGTTTTGTTTTGCTCACTGAATCACAGTTTGCAAATAGTATATAGGTATCTACACAAATTTTGCACCAAATAAGTTTTATATATACGAAATTTATGACACCAAATTTTATTATGATCGGTCCATAATTAGTCATTGCTCTCATATAAGACCCGCTTTCGAAAATCACTTTAACGTGCATAGATCACGTAAAAATGTTTATATACACATAAAATTCAACACAAAAAACTTTCATATAGACATAAATAACACGACCTAATTTTATGATGATCGGCCATAATTAGTCATAACTCCCATATAAGGCCCGCTTCCGAAAATCACTTTAATGAGCAATCATGTCTTAAAAATGTTGATATACACATTAAATTCAACACAAATAGCTTTAATATAGACATAAATAACACAACCTAATTTTATCGAGCAAAAATCTTTTAAAAATATTGGTATACACATTCAGTTCAACACGAATAACCTAATTTGATGGCAATCGGTCCATTATTAGTCATAGCTCCCATATAATGCACTGTTCCGAAAATCATTCACGAAAATAAGTTACTGAAATTTTTAAAGAAAAATTAATTTGCTCATTTACTTAATGTAGGGTTAGGCTTGACCGACCATACTTTCTTACTTATTTTATATGCAATCAATTTCTATATTGGCCTTTTTTCACAGAATAATTTGTATTGCGCTGTTTACTAAATATTTCGAATAATATAATTTTTCAAAAATATAAAATCCTGAATTAAATCGCGAATTTTTCAAAATTTGAAAATTTAAAAGTGAAAATGCCTCAAATAATTCCATACAAAATCCGAAGACACATGGTAAGACGATGCACAGTGGGTTGAATGGTACCCAAAGTGGCGATTAATTCATATAAGCCGTTGTTTTAAAATATTATATTTTTTTATTGATGAGTTATTATAAGCACATAAAAACACAGCATTTTAGAAAAAAAGGTTAAAAAAAAAATTTTTTTAACCCTTTAAGCGCATTATTGTTTTTTGCAAAAAAAATGACCTTTTTTCACAATTTATGCTGTAACTTTGGAATGGAAAGCGATAAATTATTGAATAAAATTGGAAATTAAAGCATACTTCATTTGCTACTAAAAAAATAAAATTATAAATTAATTATATGTATTTATATTAGTATAAATTTAATTTAAAATCCAATTTTTGTTTTACACAAAATTGTATAAATTTACAAATTTGTTCAAAAAAGTCATAAAAGAGAATATTATAATTTTTTAGTACTGAATAATCATAAACCCATAAAAACACAGCACTTTAGAAAAAAAAATTTTTTAACCCTTTAAATGCGTTATTGTTTTTTGGAAAAAAAGACCTTAGCTCACAATTTATGCTATAACTTTGAAATGGAATGCGATAAATTAATGAATAAAATTGGAAATTAAAGCATACTTCATGTGCTACTACAAATAAAAACACAGCATTTAAAATAAAAAAAATTTTAACCCGTTAAGCGCATTATTGTTTTTTTTTGGAAAAAAAGACCTTAGTTCACAATTTATGCTGTAACTTTGGAATGGAAAGCTATAAATTAATTAATTAAATTGGAAATAAAAGCATACTTGATATGCTATTAAAAAATTGAAAACATAAATTTATTATATGTATGTACATTAGCATATATTTAATTTAAAATCTAATTTTTGTTTTTCACAAAATTTTATAAATGTACAAATTTTTTTAAAAAAAAGCCACAAAAGACAATATTATAAATTTTTGTAATGAACAATCATAAATACATAAAAACACAACTTTAAAAAAAATGTAAGAAAAAAATGTTTTAACCTATTTTGTATCAGAATATGTTTTTTAGCAAGAGGAGTTCATTCACTATAACTTAAATAAGTAAAAAACCTCAATAAACCTGCACGATTTTTTTTCTGTATATAGAAGCTGAAAGTTCATATTTTAAGAGCATTTAATGGAATTTACCCGATCTCGCCCTGATTTTTTTTAAACTCAATCTATATATCGAAAAAACCCCAATAATGGAGAACTTTAAAAAAAATCGTAAAAAATATTTTTAAAACATTTATCTAAACAAAAATTATTTATTTATGTTCTCAAATACCTGGAGTTGATGATTCCATTTTAATATTTCTACTTTTAACAGATTTAACAAAAAATATAAGCTCTCGAAATATCACAATTTTCAATTTTAACCACAGCACGCAAAATTTGTAAAAATTATTTGAATTTGACCGCTCACTGCCAATAAAGTAAGTTACTCACAACTGTAATTTTAGCAGTTTGTGATGTATTATTTAATGCACTTTAACCCAATACCAAACATGACTGAAACAGATAAAGTTCAGCTTTTGAATTAATCGACACTTTTGGTACATTTCAACCCTCTGTGCGATGGAATGTATGATATTTATTTCTTATAGAGTGTATTCAAAATTCGTTATCAGTCAACTTTCATCTTGTTGTATAAATAACCAGTGTGTTGTTTAAACGCCTCATTTGTTTGTCTTTAGATTTGTGGGGTGGTTAGTCTATCCATACCATGTCACTGTCAAGGCTGTTAGCAATTTACATATTTTTTTGTTGTACATTTTCTACTCTTTTTTTCTTTTGCTGTTTTCTATTTGGTTTGGTTTTCTGTTACGTCTTTATGTCTGGTTTGTGTGTTTATTTTGTATACGGTTTTTCTTTTGGGGTTTTGTCTTACTTACATATGTGTGTGTTCATGACACACACACATACATATATATACTTCCATACACACAGACTCAGTCACAATATGTAAATATGTTTTATGTAGCTTTATGCCTTTAAGTTGTAACCAGAAGTTAAGAGTGTAATTTTTTTCCCGCTTTTAGGAATATTTCCTTTTTTATTATTTAATATGCTAAATTATATTTTTACTATTTTCTCTTGTTTGCCAAATCTTGTTGCTCTGTGTGTATGTGGTTCTTAGTTTTGGCTTTTTTATAGCTTTGGCCAAAATACGTGATTACTTTAGTTAATATTTTTTTTTGCTGTAAGAGTTAAGGCAAGAGTCCGTGCTACTCATAGGTTTTTCGCCCTTAGAAATAGGGCAATGAAAAAATGCAAAATGAAAATTGTTAAGAAAACGAAATTATTCAAATTATGCACTTAAATATTCTTTACATCATAGCTCGTTAGCTCAAGATGTCTTGAAAATATAAATTGGCTTTAATTAAATGTTGGTAAGAAGTGTATTTAAATTTAAGATTTAAAGGAAGTGGTGACAATGAATTTGTCATAAGGTTAAATACTATAAAATAAAACTTCAACGACAATGCCAAAAAGTAAAAATGAACTAATTCCCAATCGTAAAAAATTATATAACTTCCACCGGCTAAAATAGAATTACTGGCAGTTTTATAATAATAAAACAAGTTAGAAAGTTTGGGCAGTCAAGCCCGACCATATAATAATTTCAATAATTTATCTCCGTGAAAGATTTTTGCCTCAAATGGGAGCTATGAAAAATTATAGACCGATCGCCATGATATTAGGTCTTGTGATTTATATATTCCACGAAAATGACAACCACGACTGAAATAAAAAAAACCATTGAAACATTTTTTCAAGAAACATTTTTTTAGTTTTTGTATACATATACATATTTTCAGAATACATGTATATTTTTTTACTATAAGAGAAAAATCTGTCACTCACGGTATGTGACGTACGATATTAAATTTTAATTATTATAAAATCATCCATATATTGCTTTTAAATATGAGGAATTGTAAAGGAAAACAAGTAACAAAGTATGGTCGGTCAAGCCCGACCAAATAATACCCTACACTAAGTAAAAGAGCAAAAACATTTTTCTTTTAAAATTTCAATAATTTATATTTTTGAGTGATTTTCGGAAGTGGGCCTTATATGGGGGCTAAGAACAATTATAGACCGATCACCATGAAATTAGGTCGTGTGATTTGTGTGTATATGAAAGTTTACTATGTTGAATTTTGTGAGTAAACCAACATTTTTAAGAGATTTATGCACGTTAAAGTGATTTTCAGAAGCGGACATATATGGGAGCTATGACTAATTATGGACCGATCGTAACAAAATTTGGTGACATGAATTTTGTGTATATAAAACTTATTTGGAGCGGAATTTGTGGAGATACATAAATAAATTAAACATTTATGACCGATAAAGTCCAATTTCGGGAGGACATTTGTATGGGGGCTAGGTGAAATAATGGACCGATTTCAGCCAGTTTCAATAGACTGGGTCCTTGAGCCGAAAAAATAATATGTACCAAATTTCATTGAAATATAATCAAAATTGCGACCTGTACTCTGCGCACAAGGTTTACATGGACAGCCAGCCAGCCGACCAGACGGACGGACGGACGGACATCGCTTAATCGACTCAGAAAGTGATTCTAAGTCGATCGGTATACTTTAAGGTGGGTGTTAGACTAATATTTCTGGGCGTAACAAACATCTGCACAAATGCATAATACCCTCCCCACTATGGTGGTGTAGGGTATAAATATTTGGTTTAGTGTAAGAACTTAATAGAAAACATAACTCCTCTCACGATTCGTGAATTTTGGCATATTTCTATATGTACCTCAAAATTACATCCGTTTTATGTCACATACGATATACCCTTATTTCGCTCGTTATTTTGAACAACATAATGGACAACCCTCTGAATGAAATATAAATACCAAATTGTATTTCAGATAGTCTTATTTTTGCAAAATCTATTAAAGGCCTACAAATGTCATGTACGATGACATGGAATTGTCCATATATGAAACTTATTTCTGTTGAATTTTATGTGGACACCAACATTTTTTAAGATATTTATGCTCTTTTAAGTGATTATTGGAAGCGATCTTTATATGGGAACCTATTATAGACCAATCATCAAATTAGCTACATGACTTCCGTATATATAAAACTTATTTCGAGAGAAATTTGTTTAGATACCTACAAAATTAATCATTTATGAACGATAAAGTATGGACATTTGAGAAATAAGGGACCAATTTCAGCAGGCTACGACCTTTGTCCAAAAAAAAACGCATGCGTCAAATTTGATTGAGATATCTTCAAAATTGCGACCTGAACTTTGCAGTTGAAATGGACAGCAAGACTGACGGACGGACAGCTAGACATCGTTTAAACGACTCAGAAAGAAATTCTGATTCGATCGGTGTACCCAAAGGTTGGTATTAGACTAATATTTTTGGATGTGCACAAAATGTGAAACGATTTCCAATTCGAAAGCTATGTATGTACTTATTAATGCTTGCAAAAGCTTTAAATGATAAAATCTAGGTTTTTCAGTTAAGACTTCTTGCACACTTCACTCATTATCATTTTACATCCATTATTGTTATTAATTTAAAAAATTTGATCGTCTTTTGTCGAGCTTACAATTTACGTATAATTTCTCTAACAACAATTAATTAGTAAGCCAAACATTTAAATAAGAATGTTTGGTTTAGATTAATTGGAAGCCAATAAAGAAAAAACCATACAAGTATTTACTCTGTATCATATATTTATATCAACATACAAATTTATAAAATAAACAAATCAGCGCTGCCAGCTTGTTCTATGAAAAAAACTCACAAATGCAATTAAATGTTTTAAATTTAAACATATTATTTATTGAAATATAAATTGTTAAATCAAACAATACAATTCGTAAATTCACAGAAACAATTAATTCATAATTTTAATGAATTGTTTTATTTATTTTAATGCTTTAAATGTGTGGAAAGAAATTAAACAATAGATTACACAGGGCAACAAAATCGAAGAAAAATGTTAGAGGCCTTTTTAAACCACTACACAATTTTGATATATTGTGGTTTCAATAGTACAAATACGGTCCAAATTTTAAATTATATTGAGAGGTTTTTTTAAAAAGAATTTTAAATAAAATTCTGATTTTTTAGATTTTTCTCCACATAATTAGTGATAACACAAAATGGGTCAGATATCCGATATTATTAAAATAATCTTAGAAAAATTTAAATCTATATAACCTTTAATCAGCTTACATATTGCGTTTTAATCGTCTCTGTAGATTCAGAGTTGCGATAACAAATTGAAGCAAATAATATATTTTTTACGTGAAAATATCAATTTTTTTTGTATTAAAAAAAACATGAAAAATCTTAGGCGACAGAAATTGCTCAGATTTATTACTTTAGGAACAAAATCAGATATCCATCGTAAATATCGATGGATTCTTTTAGAATTTATTCACAATTAATGTTTAATGTTTTTCTTTCGATTGAATGAACACATTTTCAAATATATATTGCGTTTCATATATATATTTTTTACGTGAAAATAACACATTTTTTGATTTAAAAAAAACCATGAAAAATCTAAAACGACAGAACGTCCAGATTTATAGCTTTATCGCAAAGCCACATAAAATAGGAACAAAATAAAATAACGACCATAAAAGTCGATGGATTAGTTTTGAATTTATTCACAATTAAGTGAATTAGTAATTTTCCAAAAATTTTAGTTTTTTGCAGGGACGTAACAATTATAAGATAAACGACAAAAAAATCATTTTTAACCATTTATATTGATGAATTTATAAAATGGTTATAATTAACCATTTTTATAAGATATATTTTATTTTGGTTATCGTAACCAATTAAAGTAAGAAATATTTTTTTTGGTTATAAGTTACCATTATATCAACCAAAAAGATTTTTTAGTTTCAAATAATGTTCATCGATGTTTAAATATATTTAATGATATTTTTTATATTTAGGATTTTGTTGATTCATCTTGAAAGATTGGCCAATATAGGGTTGTTATACAAATATCTTTGAACTTATTCATTATGTTAAATATCAACAAATTTATGTTATGTGTGATTTGATAACGCCCTGTCTATACTTGACAAATATTTATCATAACAATATATGACGTTTGTTGTCAAGATAAAGTTGTTTGAGCAAAAGCACTAACGATTTTGTTATAACATAGCAATAACACTAATAAATGGAGACTGTATCTGATATTCTTTTTATCTTGACAACAATTTTGACGTTTATCATGATAAAAATTTATCAAGTATATGCATACGATAATATGTACGAACCTGTTCTTATTCTGAATGAAAAAAGTTTTGGGGTGAAAAATTCATGTTCGATAAATAATAATTATTGATAAATTCATTCCAATTATAAATTTATTTTTTCTGTTAAGAATTTAAGAATTGTATTGTTTGATTTTATAATTTCTGTGATAGGTCCAACTTCAGTAAGTAATGTACTTTGCATAAATGAAAAAAATATTTTATTAATTTTTCTAACATTGAATTTTTGGGGGTTGTAATTAAAACCATAGAGAATAGACATAGAGCGGAAACTCTCTTGTCAAAGACTTAACTCAGTTGTCAGAATCCTAAGTGGTGAGAATGTATTAGTAAAAAAAACTATGTGAAAACAAAAACAACACTCGTATGTGTGATTATTTTGAGTAATTTTATTGTTTGAGTTTTTTTAGTTTCCGCTTTATTTTTGTCTATGATTAAACTGTAAAAAACATTGTTGTAAATTTTAGTATTGAAACTGAAAAATAAAACTCATATATATTACATTTTTTATAGAAATTATCCCAGTAAGCCTTTTTACTGGAATTCAAGTTGAAAGCAAGCGTAATTCAAGGCTTTAATTTTAGTCAAGCAATTGAATTACAGTTGTATTCCACTTTATTTCAATAGCGTTCTCCAGTAATGCTTCCTATATATTCAAGCCATATGTTTTTTATTTGAAAACTATTTTATTTTTCAAATAAAAAACATAATATAAACCTGATCTCAACCCGATTGAGTATCTATGGGATCATGGAAAGAAAGATTCGGCAGCACAATAAAACGAGTAAAGATCAGCTAAAAGTTGTTATAATGGAAGAGTGCTATAAAATAGATTCCCCGACAACAACAATGCTGGTCCATTCCATGCACTGCCATGAAAATCAAGCAATTGCTCAGAAAGGAGGACCTACCACATATTAAATGCAATTAAGGCCCTAATTTTGTAAATCACGTCACCAAAGTGATATTTATGTGCAAAATAAAAACAACAATTCACACATTTCAAAAATTTGTTTTTGTTTTATGTACATATTGTGAACCAAACAAGCGTTGATTTGCCTTTCATAATTTGAAAATTGTGTACACAAAACAAAAACAAATTTTTAAAATGTGTGAAATGTTGTTTTTGCTTTGCACATAAACATCACTTTGGTGACGTGATTTACAAAATTAGGGCCTAAGTTTAATATTGGGATTCCCTGTCTTAAAATAGTTAACTGTACGGAGACTTTGTTGGTGATACTTTTCGTACAATTATTGAATTTATGTAAATTTTTATGTTTTTAATGAAAATGTTTGTAGTTTCACTATGTTGAATTCTAGTTTATAAGATTTTTTTATAAAATGAATTAAAAAAAGGTTTAAATACATATGTATTGAAATGTGACCATAAATAGCTAGTTTATATTATGAGTATGTCTGTACGGAGACTTAATTGATTCAGTGTATATATTTAAACAAAAAATTACATTCTTATAGTCAGGTTTTTTTGACAGCGTTTCCCTTCTTGATATTGATTGTATTGTTGAGAATCTGCGATCAAGGAAGGAGTGTATTCATATATTTCAAGGAATTAAATATAATATGTATTACACAACTAAATTATTTTATATTAATTTTTCTTAATTTAATTTAAAAAATTATGAAATTCTTTCATATTATAATTTCAAATATATACTTTATTTTATCTCCAAACTCATTTAAAAAATAAATATTTACTTTAAACTTAAACATCCCTTCTTCAGTACTGCATATATCAGTTTTTCTGGGTCACAGAACATATATATGGGGGATTTCATGTCAAATGAACCAATTTATAAAATCGATGTCTTCCGATCGGGATGAAATTTGCACCAAGGTTAGCAAAATGTGTCCCAAATAGTTAAGATAGCTATTTCTAAAATCTTTCGAAATAAAAAATATTTAAAAAAAAATAAATGAAGGAAAATATCTAAGCTTTCTTTTAAGAAAAAAGGGCCCATTTTGAAAAAAAGTCTATTTCGATTTCGATTTCGGAAAAAAAATATTAAAAATTTTTTTTGGTTTTTTTTTAATATTTTTTTTCGAAAGATTGAAGAAAAGCTATATAAACTATTTGGGACACATTTTGCTAATAACAATAGGTAATAAGTTACATGGATGAGAAAAAACACATGTTTGGCCAAAATGTCAAATTTTGACCCCGTATTACTCAGAGAGTTCTTGACCGATCTTGTTGAAAAATTGTATCAGAATTACTAACCTTGGTACAAATTTCATGCCAATCGGAAGACATCGATTTTAAAAATTGGTTCACTTGAAATGAAATCCCCCATATATAAAAGGTTAGCCAGAGTATAACATCTACTTCAAAATTACTAACAAAATGTGACAACATGTGAAAAATGTCTTTGTATATAGTTTTAGGTGTATGTATGTATGTATGTCAGTATGTATCTAAATATATTTACAAACAAACCATTACTACACACATATTGGTATTTATTTTACCCAATAAAATGAAAACAAGTTTAAAACTCTATATAAAAGTTTTGTTTTATCTTTTCTTTTTGCTGAAACAGTATACGAATATAAACTCTATTAGTTTTCTTTGTACACCTGTGAAAAGTTGCTGGCGAAACAACAAGTAACTTTGTTTACCTTTTTACTGAATTTTTTTCTGATAAAAAGGAAACTAAGCAAAAATTAAATAATCAAATTTCCACAGGTTTTCGTGTTATGAATTTCAAATTGTCCAAACTATCAACAGCAACAACGTTGTCTATAATAACTTTGTATACAGTACTTGTACTAAAATTTTTAAAGATTTTTCGGTTAATATTGATGTTTATTTCTTGTTTTGTACATTCTATGTAATGACTTAGTTTTAAAGACGTATAGTATGAAATTAAAAAGGAAAAACAAATTTTTAAAATGTGTGAAATGTTGTTTTTGCTTTGCACATAAATATCACTTTGGTGACGTGATTTATAAAATTAGGGCCTAAGTATTTTGGGTGATTCCAATTACGTATACTTTATATAAAATCAATCATACGCCTGGTGTAATCATGTAAAACATACATTGTATGAACTAGATGGATGAAATATAAATTATTTAAATATAGAGAAGAAACGAAAATTTCGATAATAAAAAAAAAATAATTTTTGAAACCATACTCTTCTGAATTTCATAATATTTGGTAAAAATATTTTGTATTGCCATAGAAAATTAAAAAAATTCTACAGAATTTTGAAAATCGCTTTAGTTTGGGTTTTATATACATAGTAGAGTATTCAATTAATCGGGTTTCTGGTTTAATCGGTTAATCGAGCAAATAATTAATCGGGGTTTAGATTTATTCGGTTAATTTAAATTTATTCGATTAACCGAATAATTTCTATTTTAATTTTAAATTGAAAATACATCCACGTATTTTGTGTACAAAAACTTAAAAAACAAACAAAACATAACAATTCAACCAAAAAATAATAGCAAATATGGTATTTGAGATCCTTTTTTTATACACATGTGAGTTGTTTTATGATGTTCTTTTAAAAAAGAATATAATTTAAATGTTTTCCCTTTCAACGATTTTTTCTTTAGATTTAATAAAACTTGACTTGGAAAAAACTCTCTCGCTGTAGATATTGAAGAAGTTGAAAGCATGATATAGAATATCAAATATCCAATATCTCATTTCTTTTTTTAGTTTTTTCTAAGCATATAAAATTCTTTGTATACCATTGGAGTCCTTTTACTTTTAATAGTTTCGTTAAGTTCTGATAAAAGACTCGTTTCAAAAAAAGTTTCGTCTAAAAATGTAAATACAAAGTTTCAAATACATGTAAATTAAATATGCCAGTTATTATACTTACTAAACATGATTCTTGGATGTTCGGAAAAATATGTAATTTTAATTTGTATTTAAATTGAAACGGAAAAATATATACAAAAAATATGTTAATAAAAAGGAATTTTGGTTAATCGGTTACAAATCGACACAAATTAATCGGCTTATTTGTTATTTGAAAATCGGCAATTTAAAATTATTCGAACAGTTAACCGTTCATCGATTGAATACCCTAATACATAGGTTCAAAATTCAATAACTTTATAATTGTTAGTCAGAATTTACAATTTTTTACTTCAAATTGAAGCTAATGGATCACAGATTTATTTGGAAATATTTGTACAATATACATTTACTGATAGTATTGGCCAATGTTAGCTATGAACTTTTCCCATCTTTCTGGCAACCTTATAGATTTTTTTGAGACCATGAATAAATCAAGCCAATTTCAGATGGTGTATTACGACTTCATGTCTGCCCTCATGTTTTCGATAAATGCTCGTTTTCAGCGAATTAGTTATATTCGCTACAGGTTCCGTGTGATAGTATGGTCAGATTTCAGCAGCCCACCAAATCCAAAGCATTATCTTAACGCCATGGATATTTGGCTTTGGTGTCGATTCGGCTGGTTGGACGGGTTTCAGTTTTCATCGCAACTAATGTTTCGGTGCAAAAACTATTTTCTTTTACAGAGTTCAAACTGAATTTCGGAAACGAAAACTCGTCTTTTCTTGAATTCAATTTGTGTGGTACCTACCCAATTTCCTACTGATCGCAAGCGTTTGCTGTTTGACTAGCTGCCAATAATTTTGCAAGCTCTTGTCGAGTTTTACAACAATCTTCATGGAGCAATGCCTAAATTCATGGAGAAATACCTAGGTGAAGTCCGACCATTTTTTTTAATTTCAATAATTTATTTTCGTTTATGATTTTCAGAAGTTGGCTTTATATGGAAGCTATGACAAATTATGGACCGATTTCCTTGAAATTAGGTCAAGTGATTTACGTCTACATGAAACTTATTTCTGTTGAATTTTTTGTGGGTACCAACACAAGAGATTTATGCTCGTTTAAGTGATTTTTGGAAACGGACCTTATATGGGAGCTATCACTAATTATGTAACGATCATCATAAAATTACGTGACAAAATTTATCAAAATATTAAAATTCCGACGGGTAGTCTGTTCCCAAATTTTACATGGATAGCCAGCCAGCCTGACGGATGGACGGACAAACATCGTTTAATCGGCTCAGAAAGTAACTGATTCTAAGACGATCGGTATACATCAAGGTGGGTGTTAGACTAATATTTTTGGGCGTTGCAAACAATTTAAATATATGATTTCTTGTCAAAAAATGTTTGTTTCCTCCCTATAATTTTTAAATTTATATAAATGTGGTCAAAACTATTTAAATATGCTTTTTTAACAAAATTCTAAAAATGTTTCATCAAGTTTTTCAAATGTATTTTACAAATTATAATAAAACTATTTTTTGGAATTAATCTGTTCATTTAATTATCAGTAGTTCAGAAACAGTTGGTTTCATAGAAAATTTTAATTAAATTTAAGTTAAACAAATTATATATATTAATTGTTAATAATTCCAGATTGTTACATTTTGGCAGACATATTTTTAAGCTACATTTTTGTCTCACAAGGAACCACTTAAATATACATTTTTCAGCATGTTGCAATATTTGACATTATTTTTATAGAGCAAACCCAATAAGCAGTTCAGCATTTTTACGAAGCAAGTTAAATAAAAACATTTTTTCATGTACTGGATCTATCAGAAGCATATTGAAAATACACACACCTACTTCTTAGTATGAACTCACGATTACAAAAATTATGACTTCTGTAAGAAAAGAGTGTGAGATATAACCTCCGTAAATTTGTTTTAGCTCTTACCCTTTTCCTTGTCACTTGAAATCAGGTTTTTATATGTTTTGTACTACTTTAATCATAGTTTTTTTTTTAACTTGAAATTAAAAGTTTATTTCCGTACCCTACTGAATCTTACATTACTACTTTTCGAATATGTTTTAATTTTTTACTGGGTATTGAAACAATTGAAATGTTCAAAAAAGAAAAGTTTAACAACGATATTTTAATTATTATAAAATGTACGATTAAATAAAAGAAGTAATGACGCTTAATTATTTATGACAACGATTAAAAACGTTTTGCCAACCACAAATTGCATGTTATTGCAATGTTCGTATACATATATTCGATATATAAATATTCATACAAATGTACATAATTACAAACATACATACATATAACGTATGTACCCTATGTACGTACATTAGGGTTGTCTTTATTTTGAACTTTTCTAAATTTCGACTTAAATAGATTTCCATTATCTAAAAACAAAATTCTGAATATTTTAGAGGTTCTGATTTTATTTGAAATTTTGGGTCAAAGTAACTGTAATTTCAAAAAACTTCAGAAAGCACAGCTGCGGTGGCCATATATCCGAAATCATTCTTAAATGCTAATGCTAATGCTTTGTATTGATATTTAGAATAAAAAAAATTGTTTGATTAAAATTTACTTTTTTGTGTTGTTTTTTAAATTTAAACACACTTTATATTCTCGGTCCTTATAAAATTCTAAGACGATCTAGTTATGTTCGTCCGTCTGTTGAAGCTACGATAGGGCCTACGGAGAAGAAGTTAGAAGAATGAAATGGTATTGAAAATGGGCAAAATCGGTCAAGTAAAACCAGTGAATTCGCTCATTTTCACAAAATTGTATGTGCTTACAAGCGTGTAATTTGAGTGTAAATTTTTTTATTGTAAGTAATAAAAACAAAACACATGTAAAATTTACACTGAAAGTACACACTTGTACGCAAATACAATTTTGTGAAAATGAGCGAATTCACTTAATTGTGAATAAATTCGAAAAGAATCAATAGATTTTTATGATCGATATACGATTTTGTTGGCATTAAATGTGACTTTGCGACAAAGTAATAAACCTGAACAATTTCCGTTTTCGATTTTTCATGATTTTTTTAAAACAAGAAAATGCTATTTTCACGTAAAAAATATATTTATACCCTACACCACCATAGTGGGGAGGGTATAATGCGTTTGCGCAGATGTTTGTAACGCCCAAAAATATTAGTCCAACATCCACATTAAAGTATACCGATCGACTTACCGATCTGAGTCGATTAAACGATGTCCGTCTGGTCGGCTGGCTGGCTGTCCATGTAAACCTTGTGCGCAGAGTACAGGTCGCAATTTTGAAGATATTTCCATGAAATTTGGTACATATCATTTTTTCGGCTCAAGGACCAAGCCTATTGAAATCGGTCCATAATTTCACCTAGCCCCCATATAAATGTCCCCCCGAAATTGGTTTTTATCGGTCAAAAATGTTTAATTTATATATGTATCTCCACAAATTCCGCTCCAAATAAGTTCTATATACACAAAATTCATGTCACCAAATTTTATTACGATCGGTCCATAATTAGTCATAGCTCCCATATAGACCCGCTTCCGAAAATCACTTTAACTTGCATAAATCGCTTAAAAATGTTGGTATACACAAAAAATTAGACATAGTTAACTTTAATATAGACATAAATCGAACGACCTAATTTCATGGTAATCGGTCCATAATTGGTCATAGACCCCATATAAGGCCCACTTCCGAAAATCACTCAAAAATATAAATTATTGAAATTTTGAAAGAAAAATGTTTTTGCTCTTTTACTTAGTGTAGGGTATTATATCGTCGGGCTTGACTGACCATACTTCCTAACTTGTTTTTGCTTGAATTTATTATTATATAACCGTCATGGTTCCAGAGTGTATTTAATATGGTATTCAATTAATCGGTTTTCTGGATTAATCGGTTAAATAATTAATCGGGGTTTAGATTTAATCGATTAATAATCGAAGAGCCAAAATCTGTTACCATTCAACTAAGACGAACACAAACTTCCAATACGAATTCAAAAGTGCCGATCACAAATAAGTCAAGAATTCCAAAAAGAGTAAAATTTTCGAGAGTTCAATAACAAACTCTCTGGTGGGGGAGTATATGTAGCAACTACTACTCTACCATAAAACTACTTGTTTTAAAAAATAAAATATAAAAATAGTTTCATTGAATTTATTAATAACTTTTTGTAGAAAAATATGAAAAAATAAAAAAATATTTTTAGTCTTGAAAAATAAAATATTGAAAAAACATTTTTTTTAAAAATTATTCGATAAACCGAATAATTTATATTTTAATTTTAATACTTAATTTGTATACTTATATAAACAAACAAAACATAATAATTCAACAACACAATAAATAAAAATAAACACATGTGTGTTCTTTTTTTCGATTTTAGGGAGATCTTCTGAAATAATCTTTTAAAAAAAGTAACATAAATGCTTCAGTTTTAAACGATTTTTTTAGTTTTAATTAAACTTGACTTGAAAAAACTATCTCACTGATTGTAGATGTTGGAATAATCGAAAGTAAGGCATGATAAAAAGTATCCAATTTCTCAGTTCTTTTTTAGTTTTTTCTAAGCATATTTTTTTAGATTTCTTATACTTTAATAACACTAGTTTACAAGGTTTTTGCTCATGAATTGAAACATTTGGGGATTTGTGTATTTAGTTCTTCTAACTTCGGAAAAAATATTAAAAAAAATCCTGGACGTCAAACATTTGAAATATTTATTAAAAACGGAACATATGAAAATGTACATTAAATTAGGACAAACAAATTAAAAGTGAAGTGTTTAGTCCCCTTTTTATAATTATTTTCATTTGCCTCCCTCACGATACTTCAACAGTAGTCTCCTAGCATATTCTGATCCCAAAAACCTTGATAATTCCTCTCGAAATACTTCAAATCTTGATGGAAACGCCCTCCATGTTCGTTACTCATGTGTCCGAGGTTTTCCGGGAAAAAATCCACATGAGATTGTAAAAAGTGAACTTTGAGGGATATATTTACACCCATAAGTTCAAAATTATGTAATAAATTCGCAACAATATCTCTGTAATCTTGACTTTTCTTATTCCCAAAAAATTCCTGAACAACTAGTTTAAAAGAATTCCATGCTATATTTCAACACCGGTTAATAGACACTCAAATTTGGAATCAATCAACATTTTTCTTATTTGAGGACCCACAAATATCCCTTTTTTTAGTTTAGCCTCAGAAAGACTCGGGAACATAAATATTGAAATGCTGGTTTTGTCTTATCTAAAGCTTTTACGAAATTGTTTAATGTAAATAAGCATTTTGCAGTGTTTGTGTTATAGGAAAACCTCGATTTGACTGAATAATTTTTCCGCAAATAAAACCAAAATGGTCTGGGTTTATTTTAGACTTTCTAGAAGACATTGTAAAATAGTTTTTACTTTAGAGTTTTGTATTTAATAGCGATTTTTTAATGTTTATCTACAAGAAAAATGTACTTTTAAACAGTATTTATTTTTTCCCGTTAATTTTTTTTTGGAATTTGTCAAAAGAATACAACTCTGAAAGTATCTAGTAGCTTCGCCAGAGTGTTGAGTACCCAAAAACGATGTAAATACTTAATTACTACAATTCGGTACACTACAGTATGCATTAGTAGTACTCAGGGCAGGTGAAAAATAAAAACCCATATATCTCAAAATTTTGACGTATAGGTGGGAAACAAAAAATGGTCAATTAACTATCGTCCCTAGTTCTTCTCAAAAATATAAGTTTCATTCCATGAGCAAACAAAAATGTTTGATTTGTAAACTAGTGTAATTTAACATTCTAAATAAAGACTCATTTCAGTAATGTCTTTAGTTTCGTCTATTACCATGTCGTCCTTCAACTCATTATCACAAAGTTCATCATAGAATATTCTAAAAAAGAATATAATTTCCAAATTCCTTAGTTTCAGTTTTCGTACTATACTTCAAAAAACTATTGCTAGAAGGGAATTTTCATGAGTTAAGACATAAAATTTGAGTGTTTAAAACTATATTTCTATATAAAGTGCAAAAAAAAGGAAATTTCGGTTAATCGTTAATCGACACAAATTAATCGGTTTATTTGTTATTTGAAAATCGTCAATTTTAAATTATTCGAACAGTTAACCGACAAAAATTAATCGGTTAACAGTTTAAATTTATATATTTTGCACATATCTATTAGAAAATGTGATTTTTGAACATTAATGCGGAAGGTTCAAAAATTATTTTTTTTATCGAACTTGTGTATTTCGTTCCTATAACAATAAGTAACCCAAACATATACATATAATTTTGTGGAAAATGTTGCTACAAAAGTTGTTATTTTTCTCATATCTAACGTTGTTATTTTTCTCCTATCTAACTATTGAGATAACAGAGACCAATTATAGACCCTGCCACATTCAAAAATCTATAAATTGCAATATAAGGGCCACCCTACTGTACATGTACATTACATAAATATGTATGTTTAAAATGCATTCGAGCATGTGTGTAAAATAAAAGTTAACATTACAATTACTCTCACACTTAAACAAATCCGTTGTTATACAAACTTGTATAATGGATAATTGTTAAATATGTGTGTGAGTGTCTCGGTCGCATTTGTTTGTGTTTGGGGATATGTACACGTATGACAGTAATAAATAAAAATTAATTGGTTCTTTTTTTTCACTCACTGTTCTCCTATAATTGCATTGCATTGTGTTTAAGAGAATTTATTGTTTTGCGTGTTCGGGTCTTTGTGTATTTAAAAAATTATAAATGGGGTTTTGCTACAGAAATAATGATAAATTACAAAAAGCATTGGCGGTGGCGTAAAAAACAAGCAAAGGAGTTATTGTTGACCAAAACTGACTGTATTATATGCTACACAATTCACAGTAATTGAAACTAAAAGTTTCAACACAACCAAATATAGAGGACCAACAAGCAATAAAATATGTTACGGTCTGTGTATTTTAAATGTTTTATATTTAACCCTTATGTGATTTACCAAAAAAAAAAACTACTTACTTGTACCTAGGTATCTTCAAACAAATCTCATATAAAACTTTTTCACTGAAAAATATTGAAGATTTTTTGGTTATTGTACTGAAAAATATAACTCCGAAAGTTTTTGATATTGAGTACCGGGAAAAATGTACAGTATTGAGTGCTGTGTACCAAAATTCTAAATACTTTCACACCACTATAGTCTAACCAAATTTTGACAACAGCATTTAAAAGATGTTGTAATTTGCAACTGTTTAAGGTACATCTTGTTGATGGCTGAGCACCAGGAAAATAACACGATCTTCTTAAAGTTTAAAAGAATTGCAGTAAATTCTTAAAAAATATTTTTTTATAAATAGACATTTTTTAATTTGTCTCATATCGCGTAATTAAAAATAAAAAAATTGTCGTTCGTTGGTAATTGCATCAGTTGAGAACAGATTTAGACAATTTTTTTTTTTTAAATGTTGGTCATAGTCCAACTTAGGTTTTTTTTACGCCCACTTTTTTCGACTTATCTAAAATTGGAAAACGGCTACACCGATTTGGCTAATTGTTTGTTTAAATGTTCGTAGTTATCCAATTTAAGTTTTTATTGAAGGAAAAATTGACCACGTCACTTTCACGCCCAATTTTTTTCGATTTATCTAAAATAGGAAAACGTCTATTTGGCTAATTTGTTCTTAAATGTTCGTAGTAAAATTCGTAAGAAAAATTTACCATGCTCAGTTTTTTTCGATATATCTAAAAACCGATTTGGACCGATTTGGCTATATTTTTTTAATTTTTGGAATTGTCCACACAAGTTTTTTACGCCCAATAATACGCTCACTAATACGCCCACTTATTAAATGCTGTAAATATGTGACTTGATCGACCGCCATATACAACATTGACCAGATGTTTTGATATGTGCAGGAATGATAAATTTGGCCGAACGCTGCTATACTCCGAAATGACAAAATATTATACTTGGAATCAATAGTCAAAGAAATTTCAAGGCATTCCAGTTCCAGATTTCCGCCATTTATTTTCCAACGACACATTAGGTCCATCCGAGACCTAAACTAGATTTTTTTATAAAAACTAAATAAATATCTAAACTTGCTAATAACTTGGCCAATAAGCGTTTAATCAAGAAAAGGAGCTCGATCTGTGATCACTTATGTTTCTGACAAAAAAAAACTCACAATATCGAAAATCGCTAATAACTTGGCCAATAAGCGTTTAATCAAGAAAAAGAGCTCGATCTGTGATAACTCATATTTCTGAACAAAAATCGATTTTTATATAAAAACTCAAAATATCTAAAATCTCTAATAACTTGGCCAATAAGAGTTTAATAAAGAAAAAATCTCGATCTGTGATCACTCATACTTCTGAACAAAAACCGATTTTTTATATAAAAATTCTAAATATGTACATTGATTTACATGTATTCTGTTGTTGCAAGACTCAGGTGTTCTTTGTCTCTCAGTAGCGCTTCTATGTATATTTTATTCTATGTTCTATGCCATTCAATAATACGTTTTTTTTTTCTTTTTAACAATTTTTACCCTTTTCAAACCGCTTCTCACAAATTCACAAATCGAACACAAGCATTTTTTAACTTGGACAAGACAACGTCTGTCGGGTCAGCTAGTTTAAAATAAAATTTAAAATTGCAAACGTTTTATGTACTGGGTGTATGACTTAAAAATGCAGGATTTTTTAAAATTTTTAGCTTTTGATTTTGAAACATTTTTTGGAAATAAATCTGGAATTTCTGAACGACTGGTACCATCAGGATAAAATTCAATGAGGGCTTAGCCAAGGAGTATTTAAATTTAAGTTATAAAAATGGACCAAAAAAATGCTCCAGGGGCGGCGCTATGTATCATTTCGACATGTATCATTTTTAAACACGTTCCGTTGGAAAGCGTTTGACTAGGTCTTGAAAAACATTCTTGCGTCTGCTATATATCACTTATAATTTCCAAGTTATAGGCATTTGAAAATAGAAAATTAAAAATGTTGCCATACCTTGGTCAGCATTTTTAAAAATATAGTACGTACTTTTGGATAGACTTGAATTTTTTTTGTTAGTTAGATAACGAAATTATCCTAAATATACAAAAGATTTCACAGCAATATCATTTATAGATCAAAAAATAAACGATTTTCAATACAACAATGCAAAAAGCAGTCGATTTTTGCTGTATTTTTGGGCGAAAAGGATTTTTAATTAGATGGGAAACAAAAAAAAATTTGATTCTGCCCCATTGTGCATTGTTAGCTATGACCTTTTTCCCATCTTTATGGAAACATATGGATTCCGAGCTAAAAGAACTGCTTAACTTTTGAGGTAGTCGGTCGGGGCAAGGTCTGGTCTATAAGGCGAGTGAAGCACAACTTTCCAAGGTATTGCAATATGTGGCCTAGCGTTGCCAAGATGAAATATTACGTGTGTCATGTCTGGCGTTTTTCGGCCAATGCTCGCTTCAAGCGAATAAGTTGCATTCGCTCATAATAGAGAGGACCCTTTTGGTCTCACCAAATACAGATATGTATCTTAACGCCATGGATATTTGGCTTTGACGTCGATTCGGTTGGTAATAATTCGGTTGAAAAATTTATTTCTTTTATAACGTTGGATCAATTCAGCCATACAAAATCGTCTTTCAAGGCCTCTTAGCTTCAATTCGTATGACAATCAATTTCCCTGCTTTTGGGTGAAGCCTTCTGCTTGCAAACGTTCTGGAAGTACTGATAGAGTAGCTACCAATGATTTTGCAAGCTTTTGTTGAGTTTGACTACAATCGTCATGCAGTAATGCTTCCAATTCTTAGTCTTCAAACTTTTTTGACTGGCCAGGATGATATTTATCTTCCATGTCAAAATCACCACTCGAAAGTTTTTTTATGTAATAAATATGAAGGAACATTATAAAGAATAGTATGTTTTGAACGATGTTATAACCAAAATTAATATTTACTTAATTTTTCACATGAAATTTTTTATAGTTTTGGAACAAAATAAAATTAAAAATATTTGTTTTCGGTGAAAATATTAACCCCATATTCATAAAAAAAAAGTTAAAATTAAACAATGTTTTAAAGCAAAATTTCCATACAAAATTTGATTTTAAAACGTTGTTTAAATTTAAAAATTGTTTATGAATATGGCCCTAAATATGGAATAAATATTTTAACACACGCTAAAAGTTCTTAGAGAGTTTTATGAATTGGTACCATTTGAAATTCAATTAATAAATTTTAAGATTTTTTTTAACATTTGAGCGTAATAAGAAAAATAATTAACGTGAATAGTTTTAGCTTGCCTAAATATCAGAGTATACAGCAACAAAATAGCGTTCAAGTCAAATTCTCCAAAATGTTTGATTTTACTCAGACCAAAGTGAAGTGTGTAAAAATAAATCCAAATATTTAATAAATAACCTCTAACAACTGTAGAGTGCATGTATATTCAACCAGTTAGTATTTAAAATGCATTTATTTGTAATATTGCTTATAAACACAAGTACATGCTATTGAAATCGTATTTTTATTTATTATTCTTTGCATTTTGTTTTTTACTTGCAGAAAAAAAGCCATGGTCACAATGGAAGGACAATTTTTAGTGCGACAAATTTATGATGATGAAATCACATACAACTTAATTGGTGCAGCAGTGGAAATATTAAGTGAGTATACGATTTAACCATAAATATTTATTGTTTCAATTAAATAATTATACATAATATTTCAATTAAGTGTGAGTGAAAATGTTAACAATTAAATACAGTAATTCATTTGGACGTAATCCCATTCGGTATTTTAAATATTCATATATTCTGTGGTTGTCTATACGGGTTAAATGATAGTGAACTTGGAAATATACTCAGACCTGTTAAATAAGGAATGAAAATCCGCTACTTTTGTGAAAATAAGTTTCTTAATCATTAACGAATTTTCAGCAAATCATGATAAGTTATGTTTCTATAGTATAGAAACATAACTTATCATGATTTGCTATATAATATATAGCATATATAATATAAAATATAATATGCTATAGAATCTATACACAACCCTATAAGCAATTTATGTTGCTATTCTCATTAACAGAGAAAATTTAAAAAGTGTTGTTAGAAGAAATCATGATCACGCACGATTAAAAACTATATATTCAAAAATACCAAACTGCTTACCCAAATTTTGCATCTTCGCAAAATTCGGGAATTTTTAACATTGGTTTCAAATGCTTTAAATTTTATCGAAATTTCATCAAACTACATATGTATAATATAAAGCTCATTTAAGTATTTCGCGCTCCTCTTAACACATCCAAATATGTTATACTACACGCAGAGAAAAAACATGGTTGTGGTAACCATAAACTAAGAGCAACATATTATGATCAGATTTTTGCTTGTAGTCCAAAACATATTATGATCATCATTAGTATCATAAAATATCATAATATGTTCTGAAATAATCAAATTATGATAAAAATCAATCGTAATATGTTTTGAAATAATCATGTTATGACATAAATCAATCATAATATGACCCAATTAAATCATATTATGATACAATTAAATCATATTATGATCCAAAATAATCATATTATTATTAAAATTTATTTTTGGAAATACAAAATTTTAATACACAGAAAAAAAAATTCATAATTGGAATGAATTTTGTAATAAATATTATTAATCGAATTTGACTTTTTTTTCCCAAACTTATTTCATTCAAAATAAGAACATGTTCATAAATATTATAAAATTTTACATGACGGAAATTTTTGCTTTTTTTACTTAATTTTTTAATAAATTGCATTATAATTGTATTATATAATGAATTAGTGAAAATTATCATTAAATATAATAAAACATTCATAAATATAAAAGCATTTCATCCTCTTAAATCAATTTAATCATTTTCGCGCTTTTTATATCATTTTGTAGCTGAAAATCATAAAAAAACTAAAAATTTTCCATGAAAAATTTCAAACATTTTTGAACAACATAAAAATAAAAATGAAATTGAAATTATATTTTTCAAGCCTTCTAGATTTTATTTCAAAACATAAAATATTAAAAAAACCATACTATTTAAGAAATTATTTATAAATGTTATGAATTGAAATCAATGAATTCGAATCATAATATTTATGTTGAAACTTTTTTCTGTGTAGGTTTTAGTTTTAAAGTACTAAATTCACAATTAAAATATTATTGATTAAATCAAATTTATTGTTATTCGCTCTAGGAAAGTTAAAGATAATATACAAATAAAACTATAGAGCGAATGGGAATTACAGACACTCAAAATTTACTTGTAAAAATAACATAGCTGAGACAAACACCAACACTCACAAATGGTGGGAAAACAGACTATTAAAAGTAAACATATTTTGTTTGCATGTTAAACATATTATGACTACATTTATTGTTATTTAGTTGTTGTAAACATATTCTGTTAATATATTAAACATATTATGACTACGCGTATATAAACTTAACATTTAATGGTTGTACATAAAAATAATATGTTTACCTAATTATCATTATTAAGTTGTTCGAAAACCATATTCATATTTATAATTGCGATGAAAATATAAACGTTTACAGTAACTATAATATTGTTGAAATTAAATTAAAACAATAATTATATGCTTACGACAACAATATATTATTACAGAGAACATAGTATAGTTGTCGTAACCATGTCCAACCATGTTTTTTCTCTGCGTGTACTTACCAACAGCTATTAGACTACATATGTTTGCTGATTTAATAATATCTCAAGGAAATCTTTATTTTACTTTTTTGTGTAATACTATTTAAAAAATGTATATTATAAATTCTAATAAATTACTTGTTATTTACAGACATACCAGCTGACGATATTTTGGAATTGTTTGGCAAAACTTTTTTTGAATTCTGCCAAGATTCTGGATACGATAAAATACTGCAAGTATTGGGAGCCACACCAAGAGATTTTTTACAGGTGGGTTGAAATTTAAAAATATTCATTATTCTTTCAGGTCGAAAGTGGAAATGATCGTATGTGACAATTCGTAAAGTTTTGGTTTTGCTTCTTCGGCTTTCGTTCAGGCACAACTTATAAGTTTTTTAAAAACTCAAAAAGCTTATGGGAGAATCCATATCAAAACGGACAGAAAAGAGCTATTTTCGGATTTGGCATCTTCGATTTTAATGAATTTTACCACACATATTACGGTTCCAAAGGGTTCCTCAAACCAATGACTTTTTCATTGGAAACCCTTTCTATTTCAAAAATATCGCGATTTGAAAATTGAAAAATTTTGCTAAAATTTTCTAAAAATATAGAGACATAATTGACCATAACATTGATACTACTAAAATTCCAACATAATTTTTGATTTCATTTTATAGCAAAGATATTGTCCTTCAAATGGTGTGAATAAATTTATTAAAGGTCAATATTCGGAGTATATATTTCAATGTCAAAAATATCAAAGATCGCGGTGTTAAAAATTCAAAAAGTTCATGGTATGAGGACACCCAAACTCTCTACTATATTCGTGCAAAATAATTTCGATGGAGACTCGATTAGTTCAGGAGTAATAAAGAAAAATGTTATAAAAATTACGTTTTTTTATATAAATTCATATACACATAATATTATGTAGAAATTATAATATAACAACTAGTTGAAAAGCCGTTAAAAATAAAATGGCACTTACCAAATATATGTTTTCACAGACCAAAGTATTTGAAAATTATCTCAAAAATCAAATGAAAATACAAAGTCTTTTTCTCACATTTTGAGCTACATTACCCAAAATTTTTAAGATAAACCACAAAAAATAGGGCATTCAATGGAAATATAAAAACCGTGATATTTCGAAAATGAGAGCTGACGGAAAAAAAAAACAACTTGTACAAAACGTAGTTCAAATCTCGAGCACCAAAATGTCTGCTCCGCTGTGTAATCAGCAATTGAATTTCAAAAATTTATAATTATATTTCAGAAGATATATTTTTATATTTTAGAAATTTCCATTTGTATTTCAGTAATTTCTGATAGAAATACCAATGGAAACTACTAAATAATATAAAAAACGCTGTTCAAATTAAAATCAGAAATAGAGAATTATTAAATATTTTTGGTAATAATAAATTACACGGAATCTGAAGAACCTAAAAGGAAATCGAGCGGAATTGTAAATACGGAATTGAAATCATTCCGAACAAAATGTGTGACAGGCCTGATAATTACAAAATTTTTTAAATACAGTTACAACTGCTGAAATACAACATCAAATGTTTGCTGGCTTCTATATAATGATAATAATATTATGCAGCCTTTATAAGAAATTACACTAACAAGTGTTGATGTAATTTACAAAATGAACATCGGAAACAAAAATTCATATCCCTTGTGCATTGTATTCCTTGTCAAGTAATTATCAATAAATATTATTTGTTTGTCTGTCCAAATGGTGTCGATTCCAATGGTGAAATAAACAAAAATGAAAAATAAACAGTTTCAGGGGATTTAAATTTCCTGCAAAATAACAACAATATACATAGTATAATGTTCTAAATGTAAAAAATCTTAAGCTAAATTTTTTGTAATATTTTTTCAATTCCGTTTTATGATGAACAAAACTGAATAGAATAGAGAGTGTTGTATTCACATTCGATTTATTTTCAATTTGATTCATTTATTTATTTATTTGCTGCTGTAGTTTTTGTTGTTTATTTATTTGATATATTTATGTATGTGTATGAGTTTAATTTTTTTGTTATTCTTCCTCTCTCTTTTCATAATACAACAACAACAACAAAAATATACAATGGCTTCTGGTAAAATGTCTGTGTATGTGTTTGGATGGTTTCTGGGATACTTGTGCTGCTTCCTGTATTATACACCGAAACCCTTGTCGATGCTGATGATGATGATGATGCTGTCATAATGCAATGAACAACTATAACACAAAATATATTGACAAACATATTTGTTGTTCCAACTGGTACTACTACTAACTGCATTATACTTCTTGCTACCTCTTCACTTTATCCACTTTAACAATAATAAATTCATACAATTGATGATGGTTTCGTTTCGTATTTTGTTTTGCAACAAACGTTATTTGTTCTTGTTGCCGTGGCTCGTTTATCATTTAATAATAAAACAAAATTGTAAAATTGAATATTTTTCTTACTTTTTTTGTAACCATTCCATCAAAATGGATGAATGACAATGCTGGTGGTTTAAATGGAACAAATGGTGCTGGTGGTTGCACATATTCATACTTTATGGTCTATTGTTCGTTGAAATTGTAACTATTTTTCCTTTGTATGTAATGCTGATGTGGATAATTATGTGGATGATGATGACCTTCAATAATTTAATACAATAAAATGCTTACAAATAAAATATAAAATTCTGCTCGACTATTTGTTTGTTGGCCTGTCGGACTGCATGCCTTTGGCTTTCATTGGCTTTCTTTGCTTACTTCTATTGTTGTGGCATAAATATTGAAAATACATTAGAATTTGGATGCCCTACATGACCATTTGGGCACATTGTATCCTGGCATGAGAGCGCCCTCATTTCGTTGCACAGAAAAGGATGGTTCATTGCTGTTGCACTACTATTCAGA
This sequence comes from Calliphora vicina, assembly GCF_958450345.1. NCBI lineage: Eukaryota > Metazoa > Arthropoda > Insecta > Diptera > Calliphoridae > Calliphora > Calliphora vicina. The sequence continues at coordinate 140,326,311 of NC_088780.1, read as the reverse complement.
ACGTCCTGGATTGGAGCATATTGTAATTGGTATTGTTAAGGTAAGTAAGTGTAATGTTAATAGGATTATTTTAAATGTTTGGCAAAATATAAGTGAAACTATTTTAAAGATTTTCGAGAAAATTTCTCGATATATTAATGTATGAGGCTCCTCTGGGAGTAATGCTTTGTAGAAATCAGTTAAAATATAAAATTTTATTATACTTTACCATGATACAATAATATTAAATTAATATCATTTTATCATGTAGTTTATCAAACTTTTCAAACCAATCCTCGTGCATTATTTCATTAATAAACAAAGCAAAATCATTTTTTTTTTATTTGTTGTTCAAATTTTTAAAATTTTCATTTGTTGTTCAGGCGGTTGCCTCCAAGTTGCACGGCGTTGATGTGGAAATTGAAATTGTGAAACGTAAAGGAGATCCCATGGAAGAGGATGAAAAGGATGAAGTTTTTCTACATCAAATAAGTCAGATACAACAACAATCGAATGCTTCCGTTACATGTTCAAATGAAGAAAATAATAATCTCAACGCAAACATTAATCTGAATAACAACAACGATGAATCTGCGGATAATTATACAAATAATAGAAGACCAGGTAAGTTATTTGAAAAACTTAGAATTTGGCGTAATATTACATCTTTTTCGAAAATTTATATTTTTTTTCTCTTCCAGAACCATGTCCATTTACACGAAAAAAATCACATTCCGCATCTTCAATGGCTGCCACAACAGCGGATAGTTTCGATAGCGAGGATAAAGAGCAGAAGTGTTTGCGTTTGTTGAAAAACAAAAGTGATGATATTGAACGTTACGACCATGTCCAATTTCTGATACGTGAAATATCATCGAATAATAAAGCCGACAATGAGGCATTGGGAACAAAAGAAGAGGCAGGCAAGGAGCCACCAGATGAAATTGAAAATTTATGTGGAGGTAAGTCATGAATGGAAACAAGTAAAAGTGTTACATTATATATATATGTATATACCCACCATCGGGATTGTTGTGCATTTTGCATAAAACATTTATATGGTTCACCAGATTTGGTTAGTTTTTTTATTTTCTATTACTAGAAAATATTAGCAGAAAATTTAATTTTTAAAGAGTCATTCATTTAAAAAAAGATTTTCACATATTTTGATCCAAATCTTTTCAAAGATTCAACCTATTTTTGAATATATGTACATATAAGTAAGCTGTTAGAAATTAGCTATTTGTGGCAAATTTCGGTTTTCTAGGTTTGTTTATAGGCCTTATCGCTATAAAGTTATTCTCGGAAGAGGATTTTTTGTAGGATCGTCACAAATTTTCCTGCGATATCGATATTTATAAAACATATACTTATGTTGATTAATGCGTTTTTTGAATGTGGTCCTTATATGGGAGCTATGACCAATTATGAATCACAATATTTCGTATGGAAATTTTTATATATACAGATAGGCCTCCATTTACGCGGTTTGTTGGGCCCAAAAAATAGCGTGTAAATCAAATTCGCGTAAAACGAGGTTCTAATTTAGAAAGAAATGCTTTTTTGGGGCCAATAATTTTTTTGTTTCGCGTAAAACAATACATCAGTCACATAACAAAAAATAAATTGGGACCTATAAATCGCGTTAAATAGAAAACACATATTTACATACATACATATCGTCACCTTAAATGAAAGCGGTCGTATCTACACAAAAATTCAAAATCGAGTTTTTGATTGATTGAACAATTGCCAAGAATACTCTATTATTATTGATTTTATAACGTATCTTGAAAATACTATAAAAATGTAGTTATGTCCGTTTGCATTTAAGGCGATGATAAACTTAAGTAAACTTATTTTATTTGTACTTTTAAAAACTTATTTAAAACAAAACTATTAATTTACTTTTTCAACTAAAAAAATTATTTCTTATCGAAAATTAAGGAAAAATTTCAATTAAAAAACCAAAATATTCCAATACACAAAAGAGATCAAAATATAACAAAAAATTCATAAAAATTAAAGAAGTTTTCGAAAAAGAAATCGGGTTTTCGCTTTTGTTTTTTCGTTTCTTGTTGTTTGTTGCCGCGTTATATAAAAATCGTTTAACAAAAATCGCGTATTTGAAAAAATGGTTGCTAATTTGAGTTCGCGTAATATCGAATTCGCGTAAATAAAGTACCGCGTAAATGAAGGCTTACCTGTATTGGGATTATAAGTAAGAGTCGAACCCGATAGCTATGTTTAAGTGATTTTAGTAAGTGGACGTATATGGGGCAATTACCTATTAGGTGCCGATCGTCTTAAATTTTCATATCCTCTATCCTATATTCAAAATCCTCTATCTTTGATTTTAACGAAAATAACTTTTTGATGGTAAAATGTTCAGTAAAATAGCCCTCATCTATGATGTGAATTTCATAACAAACATATTTTTTCGCTTTTTTATTCAAGGACCGTAACGGTTATAAGTACTACCAATAAAGTTATTTTATAATAGTTATTTTGTGACTTTAAAAATAAAAATCCATCTAAAACGTAAAAATTAAAGTTCGCATGATACTCTTAAAAAAAGAGTTTTAAGTAGCCGTCATCAAAATAAACTCATTTGAGGAGTTTTATTTTTCGCGTCAGAAAATAAAACTCATTTTATGTAAATTGACACCTAATGCTTGCCGCTGATCAGATCATTAAAATTTGTAAAGCACCTTGCAATTGCATAAAAAATAAAATCAAGTGTGATTTTAATTTGTTATTGTTTGATTCCTATTATCAAATTGTTGTTGTTTTCTTATTCTTAAACAAATAAATTACTACAAACATTATATCAGATAGACTCAATAAAGAAAGATACTGAAAAAAATTAGAAAAAACAAGTAAGAGAGCTATATTCGGCTGTGCCGAATCTTATATAGCCTTCACCAAATTATAATTTAAAATAAAGAAATGGTTTTTTAATTTTTTTTAAAAAAGTTTTTTCAAATTTTTTTTTTTTAAATTTTTGAGAAAAAAATTTTTGGATGAGAAAAAAATTCGGGTTAAAAAATATTTTTCCCGATTTTGACCTATTGTATATCCAATCACTATAGCCAAGTATTCTTCTGAATTAATTCCAAAATGTTATTCGCGACATATTTTTGTATTGCATTAGAAGCAAATTTTATTTTTATAACCTAAAACCATAGTGGGGAGGGTATTATGCGTTTGTCGTCCGTCCATCCGTGTGTTAGCTGGCTGTCCATGTAAACCTTGTGCGCAGAGTACAGGTCGCAATTTTGAAGACATTTCGATCAAATTTGGTACATATTATTTTTTCGGCCCAAGGACCAAGTCTATGAAACTGACTGAAATCAGTTCATTATTTCACCTAGCCACCATACTAATGTCCTTCCGAAATTGAACTCAATCGGTCATAAATGTTTAATTTATAAATGTATCTCCACTAGTTGCTCTCCCAATAAGTTTTACATATACAAAATTCATGTCACAACCATATTTCTCACCAAATATCGATTTTTATATGAAAAATCTAAAATAACTCATAGATCCTTAATAAGAGGTCCTAGACGAAAAAGGGCAATAATCTGTAATCACTCTTATTATCCAAATATCAATTTTTATATGAAAAATCTAAAATCACTCATAGATCCTTAATAAGAGGTCCTAGACGAAAAAGGGCAATAATCTGTGATCACTCTTATTTACGACCAAATATAAATTTTTATATGAAAAATCTAAAATCACTCATAGATCCTTAATAAGAGGTCCTAGACGAAAAAGGGCAATAATCTGTGATCACTCTTATTTACGACCAAATATCAATTTTTATATGAAAAATCTAAAATCACTCATAGATCCTTAATAAGAGGTCCTAGACGAAAAAGGGCAATAATCTGTGATCACTTTCATTTACGACCAAATATCAATTTTTAAAAGGGCAATAATCTGTGATGACTCTTATAAAAAGGGCACTACGTAATTTCATCTTGATCGGTCCATAATTGGTCATAGCCCCCATATAAGGCCCACTTCCGAAAATCACTCAAAAATATAAATTATTGAAATTTTAAATATAAAATGTTTTTGCTCTTTTACTTAGTGTAGGGTATTATATGGTCGGGCTTGACCGACCACACTTTCTTACTTGTTTTTCCTGGTTTTAATAAATAGATTTGCATTAATTTCAGGTGTATGAAAAAAGTATATTAATAAAAACTATTTCATGACAATTTCTTTCTTAACTTTGAGAAGACATAGCGGTTTATTGAAATCCGAGTGAAAAAATCAGATTACGGTTTCATATAGAGAAAAATGTCAGCTTTCCGCCGATATAATTTTTTCCTCGAATTATCGCCAAACGTCTCCATATGTCTGCCCCAATGTACATCGTTGCAATTTATCTATCTGAAATATCTATCATTAGATATCCATATTGTCTATACTAATGACTTGGTAATCCAGATATAGATCAAAAATAGGCCAAAAATCGAGGTTTTCCCGGTTTTTTCTTTATATCTCAGCCACTTGTGGTCGATTTTGTCGATTTACGGAAAGCTAATTTCAACATACAGATGGACATGGCTATATCGACTTCGCTATCTATAACGATCCAGAATATATACACTTTGTGGGGTCGCAAATGAAAAATGTAGAAATTACAAATAGAATGACAAACTTATATACACCCTTGCCACACTCACTCATGGTGAAGGCTATAAAAATGGAAAAGAATTTTATTTTCTGACGGGAAAAATAAAACTCCTCAAATGACTTTTGTTATATGACGGAAAAAATAAAGCTCCTCAAATGAGCTTTTTTAAAACTCTTTTTTTAAGAGTTTCATGCGAAATTTACGTTGAATAATAACTGCTAACTGTAGAGTTGAGATCACTAATCTATTGATATATTACAGTATCTGTCTCCGATGATTCTAACATAGAGATTTTATGATAAAATTTTCTAGATAACCGTTATTTACGGTCCCTGGTTTTATTTCAATTTTATTATACCCTTCACCATGAGTGGCAAGGGTATATATAAGTTTGTCATTCCGTTTGTAATTTCTACATTTTTCATTTGCGACCCCACAAAGTATATATATATCTGAATCGTTATAGATAGCGGAGTCGATATAGCCATGTCCGTCTGTGTGTTGAAATCAACCCCCAAATAACTTACATACACGAATGATACATCAATATCTCAGAAATTCAGAGAAAATCGGTCCACAATTGGCAGATATAAGGAAAAAACCAGGACAACCTCGATTTTTGACCCATATCTGGATTACTAAATCATTAATATAGAAAATATGGATAGCTAATGATAGATATTTCAACGACGTATATAAGACAATAGTAAGTTGGACCTACAAAGGGTCAAAATCGGAAAAAATATTTTTTAACCCGAATTTTTTTTTTTCACCAAAATTTTTTTTCACTAAAAACTAAAAAAAAAATTTTTTAAAATTAAAAAAAAAATTATTAAATTTAAAAAAAAAAAATTAAAATTTTAAAAAACAATTTCGAAAAAACAACTGTAAAAAAAATTAAATTTTTTTTTACCTAAAAATATTTAAAATTTTTATTTTAAAGTATATTTTGGTGAAGGGTATATAAAATTCGGCACAGCCGAATATAGCTCTCTTACTTGTTTTTACTATAATTTACACCAATCAAATTCCAAAAAAAAAGTAGTTGCTTTAAAAAAATTCTGTAGAATAAGGAGTGAGATCGAAAAATTCTTAACACACGTTTTTCATTACATTTTTTAACCCAAGTATTATTTGAATTTTTTTTTGATCAAGTTACCTTTGAAAAACATGTCAGTTATTATGTGTAATGTCAATTATATTAATTTTTTTGTTAATCTGATTAAAATGAGTGACCAGAAAAAAGTGCGTACTGAAATTATTAAATATTTTCAACAAAACCCAACTTGGTCTTACAAAAAGTTGGCCAAGCATACAAAGGTCTGCCGTCAAACTGTTTCCAATGTTATTAAACAGTACCGGGAGAACTTGTCAGTTGATAGAAAACCTGGTTCAGGTAGAAGGAATGGTCCACATGATGTTTCTAAAGCCAAAAAAATAGAACGCATTTTCAAAAGAGCTCCCAACACATCCGGTAGGAAAGCAGCCCGGTTAGCTCAGTGCTCGGACTATTTGGTACGAAAAGTTAAAGCTAATGCAGGTTTAAAAACATACAAGGCTCAAAAAGTTCCTGACAGGAACGCTACTAAAAATTTAGAGGCCAAAAACAGAGCACGGAAATTGAAGTCAAGTTTTATAAAAAAATATTCTTGCTGCATAATGGATGACGAAACGTATGTTCTGGCAGATTTTTCGCAACTTCCAGGTCAAAAATTTTATGTTGCTGATGCTCGAGGGAATGTTGAAGAAAAGTTTAGAACCCAAAAGCAGACAAAATTTCCCAGAAAGTTCTTGGTATGGCAAGCAATATGCAGTTGCGGCAAAAGAAGCCACTCATTTGTTACAACGGGCTCTATAAATACCGAAATTTACATCAAGGAATGTTTACAAAAAAGGCTGCTTCCATTCATAAGACTTCATAATGTGTCCACTTATTTTTGGCCTGACTTGGCATCCTGTCACTATGGCAAACAAGCCCTTGAGTGGTACAAGAACAATAATGTGGTATTTGTACCAAGAGAGGCAAATCCTCCAAACTGCCCGGAGCTAAGGCCAGTGGAGAGATATTGGGCTCTTGTTAAAAGAGAATTGAAGAGTACAAAAAAGGTGTCCAAAAGTGTGGTAGATTTTAAACGGAGATGGACTACATGTTCGAGCAAAGTGACAGAAAGCACTATAAAAACGTTAATGGAAGGGTTTCCGAAAAAGGTTCAAAATTTCATCACTAGTGATTAAAACTATAAAAATAATTTTTTTTGTAAATTGTAATAATAATTTCAATCAAATAAAAAAAAAATTAAAGCTGTAAGTTTAGTGGTTTCTTTTTTATAAACATATATGTATGTTAAGAATTTTTCGATCTCACTCCTTACCGAATTTGATTAACTCAAGTAGTATGCGAAAAAAACAGTTTTTGGCTCTCCTGAAAAGATGTGTTTTTTAAGATAGAGGGTTTTGAATATAAGTCCTATATATAATGTTTTATTCTACGACAATAAAATAGTGACTATCCCCCATATTCATAAAAAATGTCTAAATTTATCACAGGTTTATAAACCAAATTTTGTATGAAAATTTTCTTTTTTAAATTTCAATATATTTTATGGGTATTTGTGTTTACCCGATATGATAAAAATCGGAAGATCTAAGGCTAATTTGTTTATGATGTCTTATATAATCTACCTTTTCGATCTATAATTTGATGAGTTATAAGCAAAAATATTAATACCTCTTTTATATTATACTATTTTCTGTTCTGTTTTGTCATTACAGCGCCTTTGATATCACCGGCAACATTTTGTAAAATCTTTCCATTTCATCTCATGTTCGATCGTCAAATGAAAATTGTACAAGCTGGCAAATCAGTGTCAAGAGTTATACCACGGTATGTATTACTATTGTAAAAAAAATAATCAAAGTGCAAAAATATAAATACATAAGCACTTAATGTGTTAATTTTCAAATGGTATTGAATGCTTAATGCCATTTCTAGCCTTAGACAAAAATAGAAATTGAAAATGACATTTGAACAATACACGAGTACATACGTATGTATGTACATTAGACCTGCCCTTAGCAAATATATTTAATTCTTTAGTAGCTTAAACTAACTGATGCATTGTAAGTTGTTGCATAAACAAATTGTGTAAACAATTATTTTCAGGTAAATCTTTGTTTTTTCTTAACAATTGGTGTGATCAAATGGGTAATTTTTCCTTCGAAAGTTTACCCAATTTTACAAGTTTCATTCGATTTCCGGTCCGTGTTCTAGTTATCCGATTGTCATTTTGCACCAGTTAGTTTTAGCTAATAAAGAAAAAAAATCTATTTTTGAGTAACAGATCTAATGTACATATGTATAAACACAAGAAACAGGCACATACATACATATATGCTGTAAACCAAGTATGCAAGTCTAAGTGCAATGTATTTCAGTTTCTAACATACACAATCATGATGTTGGTTACTTAAGGATATTAAAAAATCCTTCGTCACTCATACTACATAAAGGCATATTTTTTTTTGCAGGCCTGGGTGTATGTATGCATGTCAGTATGTGGCACTAATGTTTGTTGAAGTTTATTCAAATGCCTCTATATCGATACTAAATGGCCATGTTGATTTTAAGTTGTTTTTAATATGATTCTTTACTTTTTTTCTCTTTTCAATTTTTGCTAGAGTGGCCGATGAAAATTGTTCTTTATTAGAAGTACTTGAAGCCATACGTCCTCATTTACAGTTGACATTCGAGAATGTTTTAGCCCACATCAATACAATCTATGTACTGCAGACACGTCAAGGTGCCATGGGCAAACATGAACGTTATCTTAGACTAAAGGTATGTATTATTTTATATACATTCAATTATAAAGTTATACTTGTAAATTTATATGTACAAAGTTATGAATAAGTTTGAAGTTTGTTAACAAATTTTCAAGTTTATTTTGGTCTTAAAAATAAAATAATACGGGGGATACTCATAAAAAAATTTAAATTTAAACAATGCACGATGGGGCAGTTATATAAATGAAAAATGCGTTTTACAAAACAAATGATATGTCATTGGAAAGAGGACACTTTTCTACATAGAGTTTGCTCAGAACATTTTTTTTCAAAGCTTTGGTTTAAGAGTAGCAGCAGTCCAAACGTAAGAAAAAACAAGTAAGAAAGTATGATCGGTCAAGCCCGACCATATAATACCCTACACTAAGTAAAAGAGCAAAACCATTTTCTTTTAAAATTTCAATAATTTATATTATTGAGTGATTTTCGGAAGTGGTCCTTATATGGGAGCTATGACTAATTATGGACCGATCGTAACAAAATTTGGTGACATGAATTTTGTGTATATAAAACTTATTTGGAGCGGAACTTGTGGAGATACATATATAAATTAAAGATTTATGACCGATAAAGTCCAATTTCGGGAGGACATTTGTATGGGGGCTAGGTGAAATAATGTACCGATTTCAGCCAGTTTCAATAGGCTTGGTCCTTGGGCCGATCAAATAATATGTACCAAATTTCATCGAAATATCTTCAAAATTGCGACCTGTACTCTGCGCACAATGTTTACATGGACAGCCAGCCGACCAGATGGACGGACGGACGGACATCGTTTATCGGTATACTTTAAGGTGGGTGTTAGACTAATATTTTTGGGCGTTACAAACATCTGCATAAACGCATTATACCCTCCCCACTATGGTGGTGTAGGGTATAAATACCCCATTTAATATCTATTAAAAATGGAATATAATTCATTATTAAATAAAATAGTTTTTTGTATTAATAATATTGATATATGTTGTGGTCTTTTTTTAAAGAAATTATTTTTTTTTACATGAAAAAGTTCTTTGGAAGTAAAAAAGTAGCATAAATGCGCAAAAATGCCCATAACTACTTTATGTGGATTAAAGAAGGAAATGTATAGAATTATATTCTATTTTAATATTTTGCGGATTTTTGCGGTTTTCGATTTTATTAAATTTTTAAAATTATAAAATTATATTCCAAAAGTCCTAAAAAAAATATAAACGTGCTTCCACAGGAGGCATCGGAATTTTTAGTACCATCCTGCGATTATGTTAAGAAGAATACATTATGTATTATTTTCATTCTTAAATCTGTTCTTATGTTAACCAATAACTAATATTGGCTGATTTAAAAAAGTCTGTTAAAAAAACATAGGAATAAATATTGGAGATTTGCATTTAAGTATAAATAAAATTATGCGCCTAAAGATAAGTTATTAACAGTGAATGTTGAAAAATAAAAAGGAACGACATTTAACAGTATGTTGAAAAATATTAAAGAACGACTTAAATGAAAAATCACTGGTAACAGTTACTGAATATAGCAAATAACTGGCTATCGGTCATAAATGTTTAATTTATATATGTATCTCCACAAATTCCGCTCCAAATAAGTTTTATATATATATAAAACTTATATACATTGTATATATACAAAATTCATGTCACCAAATTTTGTTACGATCGGTCCATAATTAGTCATAGCTCCCATATAGACCCGCTTCCGAAAATCACTTTAACGTGCATAAATCACTTAAAAATTTTGGTACACACTAGGGTATTCAATTAATCGGGTTACTGGTTTAATCGGTTAATCGAGCAAATAATTAATCGGGGTTTAGAATAAATCTGTTAATAATCGGTTAATTTTAAATTATTCGATTAACCGAGTAATTTATATTTAAATTACAAATTGAAAATAAAACCATGAATTTTGTGTTATTTAAGTATTTTTTAAATATAAACAAAACATAACAATTCAGTAAAAAAATAAATAATTTTCCTGAGTTTTAATAAAACTCGACTTGGAAAAAACTCTCTCGTTGATTGCAGATGTTGGAGAAATCGAAAATAAGGCATGATAACGAATATCCAATATCTCAGTAATTTTTTTTTAGTTTTTTCTAATCATATAAAATCCTCCTTTATACACGCAGAGAAAAAATATAATTGGGCATGGTTACTGTAACCATATACATATATAGTGTTACAAGATTTTTAACAAAATTATAGTCACAGTAACCATTTACATGATTGTGGTAACCATAATATGGTTAATTTACGATTCACATGATTGTATCAACCATATATATGGTTACAGTAAACAAATATATGTTTGTGGCAACCATATTTATGATGAATAATTTTATCATAATATGTTGTTCTCAGATTATGATAAGCCTTAAGCCGAGGGCACCATAATATGATAAGTCCTTCATCATATAAATGGTTGTCACAAACATATATATGTTTACTGTAACCATATATATGGTTGAGACAATCATGTGAATCGTAGGTTAACCATATTATGGTTACCACAATCATGTAAATGGTTACTGTGACTATAATATAGTTAAAAAACTTGTAACAATATTGAAATGGTTACAGTAACCATGCCCAACTATATTTTTTCTCTGCGTGTACCATTGAAAACCTTTTTGATTTTTTTTAGATTTTGAATACTTTTAATAATTTCTACAAGTTCTGATAAACTACTCGTTTCAGTAATGCCTCCAGTTGCGTCAATTATCATGATTTTATCCAACAAATATGTACATATAAATTAAATATGACAGTTGTTATTGGATGTTCGAAAAAATATGTAATTTTACATTTGACATTTGTAAAAATAAATACAAAAAAATTAGTTAAAGTGCAAAAAAAAGGAATTTCGGTTAATCGGTTAATCGACACAAATTAATCGGTTTATTTGTTATTTGAAAATCGGCACTTTTCAATTATTCGAACAGTTAACCGACCAAAATTAATCGGTTAACCGATTAACGGTTAATCGATTGAACACCCTGGTACACACACAAAATTCAACATAGTTAACTTTAATATAGACATAAATCACACGACCAAATTTCATGGTGATCGGTCCATAATTGGTCATAGCACCCATATAAGGCCCACTTCCGAAAATCACTCAAAAATATAAATTATTGATATTTTAAAAGAAAAATATTTTTACTCATTTACTTGGTGTAGGGTATTATACGGTCGGGCTTGACCGACCATACTTTCTTACTTGTTTTTACACCATAGACATTATATTTTTCAAAAAACAATAGCTAAATTATTTTCATGGCATTCAATACAGAATCGGCATTCGCTATTTTGATAAATGATTGAAAAATGTAGAATTCATGTTCTGCATTACAAAATTAGTACGAAAAAAGAATTGCAGGAAGAAATTATTCCTAAAACTATTTTGAAAATTAGTTATTTGAAAAAATTAATTGTATAAAAAATAACAAAAATGCAAATAAAACAGTATAAAAAATGTATTTGTTATGAAATTCACACCATAGCTGAGGGCTGGTTTACTGAATATTTTACCATCAAAAAGTAATTTGCGTGAAAATCAAAGATAGAGGGTTTTGAATATAGGCCCTCGATATTTATGTCCTATTTTTTTATTTTATAATACAAGCGAGTACTTTTAGTGGAAATTTTATATGTATTTTGTTTTTGTTACAATAACAAAAAACACATTAAAAATTTGATTTTCTTTATTGACTATGTTGTAGCCGGCATTGAGCTTAACAACTTTGCTGAACATCACTTTGCGATATTTGTACATTTCTAATTGTTTTTTACGTTCTAATTGTTGTTTGGTTGAAGCCATGGAGATCTAACGAGAGAAGATTAATATTTCAACTCTGTTTTAAATTAAAAACACTAATCTTATTACATATTCAGCTTTGCTGCACATATTAAGTTTATTTAATTTTTCATAAAATGTCCTAATCACATTAAATTGTACTCGTTGTAGTATCTCCCAATACTCCTAATAATAAATCCAATTTTACCAAAGCTGTAGATTATATTTGATTTCTTTTAAACATGTCAAAAGGCAAATTTTCATTATTTTTTCTTTCATTAAACATTTCACAAAACCATCTTATGGCAACTATCTGGAAAATGTTTCATTTTTTTCCAACTGTTGGACTTTCATTCATAATTCTTTACATTTGTTCACTATTACGACTTTAAACAACCTTAACCACAAACATATTAAACTACAAGCAGCAATGATAAAGGAAAACAAAATAGTTCTAAGTATTTCTTCTAGAGAGGCAGACCTGATACTGGAAGGAAAAAATATTTCAATTACCCTCAAACCACAAACATCACCAAGAAAAAAATCTGTCTTATCAAAAAAAAATTCGTAACAATACGCTTTTAAAGAATCTTTTTCCATTTTTTTGTTTTGTTCTTTTTAAAGCAAAATATTGCAAAATATTACTGTACGTACGACTGCGGGTATTGTTCTTGGGTACTCGTATTTGTATACTTGTACTTGTGTTTAAAGTATTCTTTTGCAAATCACAATGATGTGTTTCTGACATTGATGTCTACCACAAATTTCTGGTTATATTTTACAGTCAAATAATAATCTTAAACAGGCAATATGAGGCATGAAATAAAGGGGGGTGTCTAAAATGTGTATGTGCCACTTGATATTAACAACAATGGAAGTCAGTTTTAGTAAGAGAGGAAACAGTGAGGAGCAAAAATTTTTGAAATTATATATCAATGTGAAGGTCTTTTCCATTATGAACTTGAACTCAAATGATTTCGAAAGTTATATTTTCAAAAATATTGCCCGACTCTATGTTAATTGGACAGTAGAAGCCCACAATTATACAAACCCTCAAAAATACTTTGACGTCTCAAGATTTTTAAAATGCATTTATGTTAAGCCACTACGCAGTTATCATGTCTACCCTGAAACCGATTATTACATGAAACTTGCTACCTAGTATATTACTAGGACGTTTACACAGCTTCTCAGTGGGAATAAGGCGGTTAAGGAGGAAGAATAAAAAATAACAGAAAAATGGATATGGTTGTGGGAATTAGGAAGAAAAGTTATAAATGTGTAGAGTGAAGAAAACTTAATTGGAGAAAAAAAAATAAAAATTTATATACTTATAAAAATCGCTAAACTAACAACCATAATTCAAACATGAAATTAAACATTTACTTACAAAACATAATAAAACAAAATGAACAAAACTTACAAATTATCCTCACATACATATATATTAGTGTGTCCCAAAAAAAGTTTTTTTTCTTATTTTCATGGGTGCTCAAGCATAATTTGAAAGCTTATAGGGTAGAGTATTTTTGAGATTTTTTTCCGATTTTTCGGAAGTGGTTTAGAGGTCGCTCAAATCGAGATTTTGCCAAAAATCGGGATTTTCGGCACGGAAATTTGATACCATACGAACTGAAGCCGAGAGACCTTGAAGACGATTTTGCATGTCCGAAATGATGCTTAAACGCTCTAAAAGAAAATAATTTTTCACCGAATCATCATGAAAAATGTTTCCATTACGATAACCCAAAGAATCCTAAGAGTCCAGCCGAATCTACACCAAAGCCATATATATAATGCGCTAAGGTAATTATCTGTATTTGGTAGGAGGAAGGGTCTTATCTATTATGCTGAAATCTGATCAGACTATCACAGGGAACCTGTACCGAATAATGACAACGCTCGGCCACATGTTGCAATACCTGTTAAATATTTTTTAGAATGAAGTTGTAGGGAAATTTTTCCTCACCCGCTTTTTTTACTTTTTCTTTCCATCGATGCAGACTCTCTCTCTGGGATACGCTTCACTTTGGAACAGAGTATCCGATGGGCTTGATTCATTCTTGGCCTCGAAAGATGAGCAGTTTTTTTGGCTAGGAATCCAAATGTTGCCAAAATGATGGGAAAAGGTCATAGCTAACATTGGCCAATCCTTAAAGTAAATTTGTATTGAACAAATGTGTTAATAAAAATATCAGCTAAAATTATTTTTCTTTATTTTTGCAAAAAATTTGAATTTTTTTCATTCACTTCGATATATAATATGAATATCTAATATTTTCTACTGCGATGACAACTGCTGGCATTTAACTGCTAAATTAAAATTTTGCAATTCGATCCCGCAAACATCCTTAAATGATACTCAACTAAGAGATTACCTACAGTAGATTTCAATTCTACAAATCGTTTTTAAAATATTCAGCTAAATTATACGTTTTTGATTGGAATTAAAGCAAAACAATTTTCCGAAAACTGACTGTACGCTTTTAAAATTTTTATCAGATTTGTGTTCAGGACCTTAGCTATAATACTGATACAAACTTCCTAAAGGTTCCTAAAGATAACCTCGTTCCTGCTGGCATTGACTTTGGCGACAGCGGTCAAAATAGGACACTGAAACATTAATGTTTGTTTAAGTATGTTATTTTGTGGAGTAGAGGAGTTTTCTAAGAAGTGCTTAAAAGGAACACAGGAACCCCCACAGTATGACGATCAAGGTCTCTTAAAGTATCAAGGCCACCTAAAGTATCAAGGCCCTCCAAAGTTAATTGCATGTTCAAACTAACCATCGGCAATGTTTTTTCGAGCAGGAAATCACACGAACAATCATATAGAAGGAAGCTCTTGACCTGTTTTTGGTGGACCAAAAATAGAATGCGGAGATTGATTCAATTTATCCAGAATAAGATAATATGATTGAAATGAGGCGAAATTTTTCAAACAAGAAGGAAATCAACTACCTAGAGAGAGGTATGATAATCTCTGCTATGGTTTCGTGTCAAAGTTCCTTCACGTCGATCGATGGAAGGACAAGGGAGCTCCGGATTGGGA
This sequence comes from Calliphora vicina, assembly GCF_958450345.1. NCBI lineage: Eukaryota > Metazoa > Arthropoda > Insecta > Diptera > Calliphoridae > Calliphora > Calliphora vicina. The sequence goes on along the minus strand of NC_088780.1, from coordinate 140,310,986 downwards.
TGATATGTTTCAAGCCGATATTATGTCCTGTGAAAAAATTGCTAGTTTATCGGTGAGAGTGAGACTCAATCAAATTCTGCATTAATGAGTCAATTCTGTGATCGCTTGTGTTGTGTTGTTTTGTTAGTATTACGTATGGAATTTCTCGAACTACTTATCGAGACTAACCAAACCCCATTTGTTTTTTTTCTAGTCATATATATTTTGGCTATTAGTTTTACACTTATTTTCCAATTGGTATTCCAGATATAACTGTGAGAAAAAATTAATATTCTTCGGAAAAATAAAGCTTTAGCAAAAGTATACATGAGGCCATAAAATCCGAACAGCAGCTAAAACTATCAAAACCAAAATGGGGTTTTGTTCACCCACCACCATGTCAAATAGTAGAAAAACAATTAAAATAATTTTACATTTTAATATTATTTTGAAAAAGATTTATATTATCCAAAAAAAAATTTCACAAAAACAGTCATAAGAATTCTAGATTCCGCTTCAAATATGTCAACAAATAATATTGGTGAAACAACCTAATGTGCAAACTAACATCTAACGAATACAGCTCTCATACAGTTTTAAAAAATTGTATACTCAAAAATTATCAAAATTTATGCTATTCATTGTCAATGTTAAATAGTATCTATAAAGGGGGAAAAATTAATAAAATTTAATGCAACATTATGTTTTATTATAACCATAAAGTAATTTGGAGAGAATTCTTCAAAAAAAGAAACGTATGATAAGAACTGAGTTTAAATTTTATACTTCCAAAAAATATTTCAATTTTTATAAATTGTTATTTATTTTGCTTTCATTCATAGTTTCATACGAATCATTTTATGTGTGTTACCAAGAAACAGTTGAATTTTTACGCAACATTGCATTTTGTTGTAAAATAATTGAATAAAACAATAGCAAAAAAACCAACTTTTATTTCTTCTACCCACTTGATGTATGACTATTTGGATAAATGATGAATTTATTTTGTTTATTCTTTTTTCATTTCATTTTCAAGGGTCAAATGATGTATATACCAGAATCGGATCGTATACTGTTTCAATGTTACCCAAGCGTTATGAATTTAGATGATTTGGCCAAGTAAGTATTAAAAAAAAAGAAATTTTTCTTCTGCTCTTCTAGTTTAAACAACATAAAGTTTTTATTAAATTTATTATGATAAAAAAATAGATTCAATAAAAAAAGTTTAAAAGTAAATAATCACAAAAATATTTAATCCCTATTATATTTATAATCTCCATAATTGAATTATTATGCTTTGGTGCTTTTGTTTAAGAAATATAATAAAACATGTCAGAAAATATAGTCGGGTAAGCCCGACCATATGATACCCTACAACGAGTATATGATTACAAACAGTTTTCTTTTGATATGAAACTTATTTGTATTGAATATTATTTGAATACAAAAATTTGTAAGATATTTATGCACAATATGGGAGCTATGACTAATTATGGACCGATTGTGACAAAATTTGGTGGGATAATTTTCATATACAGACAAAACAATGGAAACTTTTCCAAATATTCCATATGTAGCCCAAAATTTAAAATTTTTTTTTAAAATAAAATTTTTTTTTAGTATTTTACATGTACAGTTTTATTTATATAAATTAACTGAAAAACAAACAACATAATTAATTATATTCTGAAAAAAGGGAACAAAATTAAAAATATTCACTATTTCGCTACTGACAAAACAATGGAAACTTTTAAACTTCTGCAAGAAAGAAGTGTTAAACGAAAATAATATTGAAAAGAACGATGTAAAAAGCATCCTGTTTACAGTTATTTTATTTTATTTTTAAGTTCTGGTAATTTTTTACAATTTCTTTTTCTAAGTTTTGCGCATAATTGCATTTTTTCAAATTGCTAAAGTTAAGATTTGTGAAGACTTAAAAAATAAAATAATTAACGATTTTAAAGCTGGTTTAAAACAAAAAATTATCTGTGACAAATATTCAATAAATAAATCAGCAATCTGTAAGAACTCAACATTTAGGTGGAAGACCTCGTAAGACTACTCCTAGACAAGATAATTTAATAGCGAGAGAGTTCAAGAAATTCCCAAAAATAACTCCTCGAGAGGTTGTTAATAGCCTAAAATTAGAAATAAGTACCCGAACAGTTAGTCGCAGGGCAAATGGGGCTGGTCTTGGTTGCTATCGTCCTATGAAAAAACCACTCATTTCTAAAAAGAACCTTTCTGCTCGTCTACAATTTGCCAGGAATCATTTAAACTGGTCGATACAGAAATGGAATACTGTCCTCTTTTCCGACGAATCCAAATACAATTTAAGAGGCAGTGATGGGAGAATATTTGTAAGACGACCAAAGGGAAAAAGATTAGATCCAAAGTACACAAATAAGACTGTAAAGTTTAGCGGTGGCTTTATTATGGTATGGGGATGTTTTTCAGGACAATGTATGGGCCCAATTCATATTATTAAAGATACCATGGCAGGTATAGGATACAGAACCATATTAAACGATGTTTTTTGGAGTTTGAAGATTCCAACACGACAACGACCCGAAACACACCTCTAGGGTTGTAACCGAGTGGCTACAATCCAACGAGGTACATGTTATCTGGTATCGCCAGATCTCAATCCCATAGAAAATCTATGGGAAATTGTAGATCGTAAAATAAGGACCCAAAATTACACCAGGAAGGAAGATTTACCGGAGGCGGTTATAAGGGAATGGCAAAATATTTCAAAGGAGACCATTGACTCTTTTGTTGTTTCAATGCATCGTCGATGTGCAGCAGTTATAAAAAATAAGGGATACCCAACAAAATATTGAGTTATTGCAAAGTTTAGACCATATTTGTTAAAATAATACCTAAGTTTCCATTGTCTTGTCAATGCCGCAATAAAGAAATCTTTTAATTTTGTTTTGTCATTTTTAGAATTTAATTAATTATGTCCTTTGTTTTTTTTTAAATTAAGTTAATAAAAGTATACAAATAAAATACTACAAAAATTTTAAAATTTTTTAAAAAATTATTTCAGATTTTAGGCCACTAATGAAATATTTGGAAAAGTTTCCATTGAATTTTATTTGGATTTCGAGAATGGTGTTTGTATGGGAGCTATGGAAACTCTGAACCGATCGGTACTAAATTTGGTAGTACGAGTTCAGCTTATATAAAACTTATTTGTGCTAAATTTTGTTTGGATATTTATGAGAGCTTAACTATTTTAAGATATGGCAGTTGTATGGGCGTTAGGAGAAATAATGGACCGATTCTAACAAAAATTGCGACCCACAGTTTGATACCCTTCCCAATATGGTGGTGTAGGGTACAAATATGGAATTAATTTTAAAAATTTCAGACATAAGTTTGTAACCTTTTTATACCCTACACCACCATAGTGTGGATGATATTATTGGTTTATACTGATGTTTATAATGCCCAAAAATATTAGTCTAACACTTACCTACACTTACGATCTACTCAGAATCACTTTCGATTTAATGATATCAACCCGACAGTTGTCTGTCCGTTTGGCTGACTGGTTGTCCATGTAAAATTGTGCGCAAAATACAGTTCGCAAGGACGAAGCCTATTAAAGCTGGTAGGCCCCATAAAAATGTCCACAAGAAATAAGACTTTTGTCGGCCAAAAATTCTTGATTTATATAAATATAAGGCACTCATGTGAAAATTTTTATACGAGCATAAAACTTTTCAAACCACCAAAAATTCATCCAAATCGAATTATTCGAAAAACCGGGTTTTACCGAAATTTTTTTTTTTATAAAAGTATGGTTTTCAAATTAATCGACAAAATGTATATTTTGTCTAGAATTATTCGAAAAAATCGAATTTATACAAAATTTAGAATCTCAGTTTAGTTTAACAATAAAATATGTTACAAACGGAATGAAAAAATCATACTCGATCATCTTTTTTTATGAAGGGTATTCTTAAATCAAAACTGACTAACTAAAAGAGAAAACTTATTTGTATATTTAATTACATACTGATCAGTTTTACCTTAACTAAATTTGTAGCTGCAACATTAAAGGAAATATTTAAAATTCCAACTAAATTTAAACAAGTAAGAGTGCTATATTCGGCTATGCCGAATCTTATATACCCTTCACCTTTGTTGTGGATGCATTATTATTTTTTATAATTAGTACATATATACATATGTATGTACATTGCCCACTTTCAGCGTACAGCATCCTAAATTTATCAAGAACACAAAAAACAACAACAACGCCAAACGAAACAAAACACCAAAAGAAAAAACAAAAACAAAATACGCAAGGCAATGAAACCAACACACATCCAAACATACGTTTAATTGTATAAAAAACAACCACAACGCCAAAAGAAACAAAACACAAAAAAAACAAAAAAATGCAAAGCATGCACACCCAAACATACGATTTGTTGTTTTTTTGTCAAAAAAACCAACACACAACCAAACTAAACTTTAGTTGTATAAAAAACAACAACAACGCCAAAAGAAACAAAACACAAAAAAAACCAAATACACAAAGCTTGCACATCCATGCATACGTTTTGTTGTTTTTTTGTCAAAGCATGCAATACATTGTGTTTTTTGATGAAATTTTCAGAGGTTGTCTCGGATTTTTGCTCATATCTCCGTTATTTATGGACGGATTTTGCTGATTTTAAATAGCAAAATTCTCGAAAGTATGTCTGACAGAATTGTTGAAGATTTGGATCCCGGAGATATCTGGGGCCTTCAGAAAATTGATTTCAACAGACAGACAGACAGACAGACGGACAGACAGACAGACAGACGGACATGGCTTAATCGACTCCGCTATCTATAAGGATCCAGAATATATATACTTTATAGGGTCGGAAATGAAAAATGTAGAAATTACAAACGGAATGACAAACTTATATATACCCTTCTCACGAAGCTGAAGGGTATAAAAATAGAAAAAAGTAAAATGTGATTAAAGTCCTTTAACTAAATCACTGAATAATAAATATAACGTCTAAAAGCTCTCGGGGATAATTGTCAATATATTTAACCCCAATGAAAACAATGATAAAGATAATTCTGCTGTCTCGTGCTACACTTATATAATTCCTCCATATTGTCGGTTTTTGTCTTTGTTAATGAATTAAAAAAGAAAATGTTTGTTTTTCATTAACCACAACTTGCCAGTCAGTCAGTCCATTGTTATACATTTATACATATAAACTACATAATGTTGTGTGTTTCCTTTATCATTTTTGTGTGGTGAATATAATTTAACTTGAACTTGAGTAAATCTGTCACTGGATTTCCTGACAGTTATTAACTCAAACAGAGTGTAATAATGAGCGGTACAGTGCGGTGTGTGATGAGTTTTGTTAGTTGTGCATATAGTGAAAAGTATCGTGTTTAAAAAAAAAAAGAATTTATAATGATGATGATGAAAAAAAAGAAGAAAAATTGTATATTAATACAAAATATCATTCTTGTCATCCACAACTTTTTATCGTTTTCTACAAAAAAAAAATAAATAAAAAGTTTTTGTTTTTTTTTTGCCTCTTTTATTTATCACCAACTGGGAGCAATGTGCGTAAAGCTTTAATACAAAGATAATGACAAATGACCAGAGATAAAAATACATGCTATAGTAGAATAAAATTTAGAAATGTGGAAAAAATATATAAATGACATATTAACAAAGAATTTATATTCGTTGCTGTGAATAAGGACGTAAATGTAATTTATCTAACGAAATGATAGCTAAATTAACTTTATCTTTTGTAAAATGGAATGTACTACATGTTGTCACAGTAACCCCCATTAACACGGAGTCTGGTTAAGCCTTAACTAATAGTTATACTGTCGGTTAAAATTATTTTTGTATGATAACTGTCAGTATAACTATTAGTTAAAACATAACCAGACTTCGTGTTAATGGGGGTAAATATTATTTATTTAACTCTCCAGTTTAAAAATAGAAGAAACAAGAAATTTTCTGAAGATGGTTTTAGTTTATTCCTAAAGCCGATTAGTTTCTTTTAGTTTATGAGATATTCACATTTGAAAATTTAATTTTCAACATTTTTACCCACCAAACTCCAGTTTTTTTATAACACCGGATCCAAATATTTACCGATTTTCTCCATTTTTCCTTTATTGGACTAACACATTCGCTGTGTCAAATCAAAAAAGAATTGTAAAAAGGCGATTTTTCGCTAGCTTTTTTTTTGAAAAAATCTCTTTTTTCATTTTAAGTTATCTTAAAAATATTTAAGAAGATGTATAAGGAAAATATGAATTTTAAAAAGCTTAATTTACAGTAAATATTCTAAATGAAAAAAAATTGATACCTAAGAGACCATTTTCATCCAGAAAACGCCTATCTTTCATGTAAAATTCTAATTTAGGGCAAAAATTCTCAAATTGTCTTTTGAGGTAGCCCAATATGGTCTTAATTATTTTGTAAAGGGTTCCGATAATCCCTGCCCTGGTATGGATATTATAGTCAAAAAACTAAAAAATTCCATTTTTGTGATTTTTCAAAACTCTTTTGAGAATTGCGGGATTCCTGATAATAAATTTGTTTTTACATTTGCTTGTATTTTGTTGTTGCTAGACTTACAAAAGAATCAAGTAATCCGTACTTGAATCAAGCCAGATAGAGATCAATAGTACGGTAAGTACGGTTTTACTTGAACCGAGTACAAAATACTTGAATCAAGTATGAATCTTCCAAGTACGAAAAAGTTGATTTTAGCGCAATTTTATATCCTTGATTCAAGCTCAAACTCGTACTTAATTTAATCTTAAAATTGATTGAATAAAGTATGTTTACACTTACATTGAGCCAAAATGCGCTTGATTTAAGATTGAAGTCGTACTTGATTTAAGTACAAAAATCTTAAAAAAAAATTAATTTAAAAACGTTTTTTTATTTTTGTATTTATACATGTTTATTTAAATATTATACAACGAAAACTTTTTTTTTAATATTTTAATTCAATATATCAAAAATATCAATTATTTTTAATAAATAATTATAATAAAACAATAATAGTCATTAATTATTATAGTAATTTATTTTTTTAGCTATTTCTATTCTTTTAGTAACGCTTCTATGTTAATTTTAGTCGAATGTTCGAAAAGTCGAATTTTTAAAAATCGAAAAAGGCCGAAAATGTAACCTTTTGTTTCAACTATAGAACAGTCTTTTACGGATTTAGGTATTATAACTATCTCTGCAACTTTACACGAGTTCGGGAAAATCCATGTTTGGAAAATACGCAATATTTTTATATAATATAAGCATTAAAATCTTTACATTTAGGCGAACTTATATATACGAGTAAATACCTCCATTCATCATGAGCGGTGGTGGAGTTAAATTTGTAGATCTGAATATAATCTGGTCTAAATATATTTTTATGAAATATCATTATCAATTTAAATTAAACGGTTTGTAACTGCTGGTTTAAATCATTTTTATCAATAAAATACATAAAAAAATTGTTTTACTCAAGCAGCAATTAAGGCCCTAATTTTGTAAATCACTTCACAAAGTGATATTTATATGGAAAGCAAAAACAAAATTTGAAAAATTTTAAAAATTTGTTTTTGTTTTATATACAAATTCTTAACAGAACAAACGCACCAAAATTCAAGCGTTGATTTGCCTTTCATAATTTCTAAATTTTGTATATAAAACAAAAACAAATATTTAAAATTTTTGAAATTTTGTTTTTGCTTTCCATATAAATATCACTTTGGTGACGTGATTTACAAAATTAGGGCCTAAGTCATTTTTCTAACACACATTTGAATACAGATAAATGGAAAGTCTAGCAAACAAAACCACATGACACTGAACATAAAATTCACAATTTTTGAAAAAAAAGACAAACTACATATAAAACTATCAACACAATAAACCTTGGAGATCAGTTTGCTAAAAACGCATTAGTTTCTTAAAATGTTGAATGCAAAATAGAACGTATTAAAATTGTATCACAATTACTTTACGAATTGGGAATTGGGTTTTTTGTGTTAATTCTCTTTATTGGATTTTATGGTGAAATACACTTAAAAATATTATGCCAAGAGTTAAGTATCAATAATTCCATAAAATATCGCCCAAAAATTGCTCATAGCTCCTCAGAATTTACTGCCACAAGCATACAGTGATATTGAGACTTTATTCTGGTATATATGGAATATGGACAAATCTGTACTTCGATCACAAAGCTTAAATATGAAGATGTTGCTACAGTCAAATGGATGACGTTAAATAAGACTCACAAAGTAATTTTGATTAAAAATGCATAAATAGGGAAAATGTCTCCCAACTTTGTAAAAGATTTGTTTCAACAATTTCAAAATTTAATATTTTGTAACACTAACTAACAGCTACTTCATATTAGAACCAAATTATGTCATTCGTAAATGCATTTTTAATCTTTCTGGTTTATCTAAACCGCAAATATTATAAACAAATATTTTTTTAAGTATTTTTCTGGTAAAGAAATTTAAAATTTAGCAATCCTCCTACTCTACATGCTATATATGTATGTGAATGACCAATGAAATAAGTTTACAGGACATCCTTATGTGTGTAAGAGTCAAAGGTTTGAAAGAATTAATTCTTAATTCTATATTTGAAAGCAAAACTAATTTTCATTCAATTCAATTAATGTATTCAGTATGAATTAATTCATAGGCTTAATTTTTTTATACGTCAAATATATTGATTTCATTAATTTTAGAATTATTTCTTTATGGAATCAGTAATATTTTTTGAATTCAAATCTATTACAAAAAGGCTTAATTAGATTTTGTTAATGATTAAAAGGAAAACAAAAACAAAACTGAGTGAAGAAAAAAATTATTGAAATAAAAGCCTTCGGATGAAGCTAAAGATTTTAATGCTGGGAATAGATTTATGGAATGAATGGCTGACATTTTTTAATTCCGAATTAAGATTTTAGTAAATTAAGCTCCAAATTTAATTAATTATTTAGAAGCTCTGGTTTGAGTATATGTATAGGATTACATTTATACATAAATATAAGTAAATGTGATAAAGGGAATGTGTTTATATGTATACAACACAGTTGACGGGATACATGAATAAACACAAAATACCAAACTACACACTAAAAATATTCATATATATCATCCATGTATATCATATACATTAGAGTGGCCCTTATATTGGACTTTTCCGTCCGTATAAAACCTAAAGCCTAGTACTCTGTTCATATTTGCGAAAAATTATGTTTTTCATGCGAAAATTTTTATATGCAACTGTGGTTTTAATTTCGTGCGAAAGAAGTACTGCTTATGTTATTTCGTAGTTGAAAAATAAGGTTGCAAGAATATTTCGCATGTTTTTCACAAAAAGACCAGAGTATGTACTTCCTTTGCGAAATAAGTAATTACTTTTTATATATCCTTCTTATAGGTAATACATTTTTGATAAATTCTTGGTATAAACTTAATGTAAAATGTATAAAAGATAAATTAAAAATAGATTTGAGTGCCTTATTTTGAGTTCTTTAGAGAGATTTTTTTAATAATAAGTTCATGCCAACGACCTTGGTATTTATTTTCCATCACTTCAAAATTTTCCTTGTTATTCGCTATACGATCCAAGATTTTCAGGAAAATTGTCTACAAGATGTTTAAAGCTAATTAAATGGTCTCCAACTAATTTCTCGTAATTTTCAGTCTTCTGATATCCTAAGAAATTTTTCACAATGGCAACAAAAGATTTCCAAGCCGCTGCTTATAAATCATGAATGTATAAAATCGTTGCCTTTCGTTAAAAGTCTTATTTGTGGGCCATCAGAAAAAACTCAGCTTTTAGTTTGGAAAAAACATGGATCAATTTGATCCTATGCCTTAAACAGGTACGGATACAGGTCAACCATTTTGGGGTAGGGGGATGTAATAAAGAAAAATTGATTTTACATTTTTATTTTCTCCTTCTTTTCCTTTTTTATATTTAAACTTTTCGGTTTCCTTTTTTCACCTTCCTGGATCCAGCCCGGCCTTAACATACTGCTGCATAATTCCCAATTTGATGTCTATTCACAACGTCTAATGGAGGAACAATTATCTAATGTCTGGAAACCAAAGGCATGTTTATAAAATTTTCTTTGCCAACCGTCATGTTTTCTCTCAGAAGCCAGTCGTTATTGATTCAATGATCGTGTTTTGCTGTCCTGTCGTATGAACAGATGAAACATTAAAATTTTATTAAATTTATACTACACACTTTCAACACAATGTTTGGAACCCACGGCTTATTCGGGGCCTTAATCTCCATTTTAAAGTAATTGAAATATGTGTTTCTCACTAAGTCAGTGATAAGTTTTCTAAACAAATGTAACAAAACACATTTAGTTTTAGGATTGCGACAATTTTTGCGAGCTGAAAACATACTTAATTGGTCAATTCACAAGGTCTCTTATCATGTCATATTGTCATAATGTCCTAATATTTCAAGACTCGATGCCTCGGCTTAATCGACCCTTAGGCGTTCGAAGGTCCATGCTGGTTGGTTATGATATTACAATAAACATTGTGACAATATGACATAATAGGAGACCTTATTAATTAACCAAATCTTAAAATTAATTTATTTAGAAAACTCTACATAGAAAATTATGAAACGGGCACACGAATTTACTTATGATAGTCAATATTGAAAAACGAAGGAGGATCCAAGGCTAGATTGTTGGAAATACCTCTAAATGTTTTCCGATATTACTGAAATGTTCAGCATTTGATTTTTAGATGACGAAGAATAATTTTAGATCTTGGGAGCACCGTAAAACTAAAAGGTGCAAAACAAGTGCCACTCTAATAATATATAGTATATGTACGTGAATTTAACTTCATCTCATTTGTATTTTCACTTTCTAATTGGTAGCAAGAGAAATTAAGTGTTTTGTTGTTGCTGTTTATAGTTGTTCAGACAATGAAAATGCCATGACATGTGTCAGAAAACAAAAGTAGAAGTTGTCGACACAACCTACAGCAGCAAACGATAAAAACATTCTATACACAGTACCTACCTACATATGAATAATAATAGTAATAGTAATACTGTATAAACTTTATAGACACAATTTAGCTAAAAATAAATAAAACAAGTAAGAAAGTATGGTCGGTCAAGCCCGACCATATAATACCCTACACCAAGTAAATGAGTAAAAATATTTTTCTTTTAAAATATCAATAATTTATATTCGTGAGTGATTTTCGGAAGTGGGCCTTATATGGGAGCTATGACCAATTATGGACCGATCACCATAAAATTAGGTCGTATGATTTATGTCTATATTAAAGTTAACTATGTTGAATTTTGTGTGTATACCAACATTTTTAAGCGATTTATGCACGTTAAAGTGATTTTCGGAAGCGGGTCTATATGGGAGCTATGACTAATTATGAACCGATCGTAACAAAATTTGGTGACATGAATTTTGTATATATAAAACTTATTTGGAGCGAAATTTGTGTAGATACATAGATAAATTAAACATTTATGACCGATAAAGTCCAATTTCGAGGGGACATTTGTATGGGGGCTAGGTGAAATAATGGACCGATTTCAGCCAGTTTCAATAGGCTTGGTCCTTGGGCCGAAAAAGTAATATGTACCAAATTTGATCGAAATATCTTCAAAATTGCGACCTGTACTCTGCGCACAAGGTTTACATGGACAGCTAGCCAGCCAGCCAGCCAGCCAGCCAGCCAGCCAGCCAGCCAGCCAGCCAGCCAGCCAGCCAGCCAACCAGACGGACGGACGGACGGACATCGTTTAATCGACTCAGAAAGTGATTCTAAGTCGATCGGTATACTTTAAGGTGTTAGACTAATATTTTTGGGCGTTACAAACATCAGCACAAACGCATAATACCCTCCACACTATGGTGGTGTAGGGTATAAATATACAAAACCAAATGAAATAAGGGATAGTATATGGATGTTACATTTTTGTGTGTATGCTCCATCATGAATGACAAATTACAGGAAAAATTTAAGAGAAAATACATCAAATATACATATACTATTTATAGTACATAATAAATCCTTGATGTGTGATAGAAAATATATCGAACAAAACTTATCTGCAGTTTTGACAGACAGCTTTGCAAGTATATTTTCATGCGAACAGTACCTACACAAGTTCTGTACTTGATAGTGTAATATCTGCAAAATTCAAAAATTGAAAATCGAAAAATTGCACAATTATAACAGTAAAAGTTTCGCGATCAAATTCATTAATATTATCGCAAGGGTATATATATGTAAGTTTGCCATTCCGTGTGTAATTTCTACATTTTTCATTTGCGACTCCACTTGATCGTTATGTATAGCGGAGTCGACAGACCCGATTAGGATGCTATTTAAAATCGAGATAATCAGCACACAAATGACTGACATATAAGGAAAAAAAAAAAAAACAATTTTACCTATTTTTGATCTATATCTGGATTACTAAGATATTAATATAGTTCAAAGACCTTTGCAACGACATAATTAATGCCATAGTGAGTCCGACCTACAATGGGTCAAAATCGGGAAAATTATTTTTTAACCCAAGTTTTACAAACAAGTTTTTTTTCACCAAAAAAACTGTTTGTTTGTAAAAGCTTTTCATTAGGTGCGCTCGCGAACTTTCCAGTAAAAAATATCCAGTAACTTTATTTTACAGAGTAAAAATAAATTACTCTCAATCTGAAAAATAACCAAAAAAGTACGCAAACAACAATTTGTAAAAATAAGTTGTATTTTATTATAAATTAATTTTAAACATTTGTTTTGGGCTATTTTACTTCTTTTCTTTGCAAAACTTGTAAATTGTATTAATTTTCAACTGTTTAGTTTTGTTTGCATTTGCAACCGCATGTTTTAAACGTTTTTTATGTTGATATTTTTTACTGGACTAAAAATGTCAAGTAAAAAAATATCCTGTTCTCTATCTAAGAACTGTCACTTTTAACACTCTCTTGCTCTCTCGTTACATGTTTTAAAAAGTAAACGAACGGAATCCCGTAACTTCCAGTAATAATTTGTACAAATTATTGCAAATTATCAAGTACGCGAACACAACTATTAATAAGCCAGCAGAAACTTACATTGAAAAGTAAAGAGTTAAAAAGCTAATATAACTACTCTCTACTCGGTCAAGCCCGACCATATAATACCCTACACTAAGTAAAAGAGAAAAAACATTTTTCTTTTAAAATTTCAATAATTTTTATTTTTGAGTGATTTTCGAAAGTTTCACTTATGGACCGATCACCATGAAATTAGGTCGTGTGATTTATGTCTATATGAAAGTTCACTATGTTGAATTTTGTGAGTATACCAACATTTTTAAGCGATTTATGCACGTTAAAGTGATTTTCGGAAGCGGGTCTAAATGGAAGCTATGACTAATTATGGACCGATCGTAACAAAATTTGTTGACATGAATTTTGTATATATAAAACTTATTTGGAGCGCAATTTGTGGAGATACATTTATAAATTAAACATTTATGATCGATAAAGTCCAATTTCGGAAGGACATTTGTATGGGCGCTAGGTGAAATAATGCACCTATTTCAGACAGTTTCAATAGGCTTGGTCCATGGGACGAAAAAATAACACGTACCAAATTTTATCGAAATATCTTCAAAATTGCGACCTGTACTCTGCGCATAAGGTTTACATGGACAGCCAGCCAGCCAACCAGACGGACGGACATCGTTTAATCGGTGTTAAGGTGGGTGTTAGACTAATATTTTTGGGCGTTACAAACATCTGCACAAACCCTACACCACCATAGTGGGGAGAGTATAAAAATTACAAAAATGTCATTATTATTTTTACCTAAAAATAATTTTAATTTTAACACTCTATTACTTGTTCATACTCAAATTGCGCATTTCACTGCAATGAAACAAATTATGTGAAATCTTAAATAATTGCTACGCATTTGTGCGATACATTATTTGTCACACTGTATTTTTACATACAAATAATCATAGAAGTTTTTACATGCTCTGACATAAGATTTCCTAATAAAAAGCACAATATTTCAGGATCGTAAATTTGAAATAAAATCAGAATATTTGCCATAACCGTAAAGTCCACCAGAAGAAGTATATTTAAGTATTTGAATATCTTAATTAAAGTTCCAAGTAAAGGAGAAAAAAGTTATAGAGTAGTTATTTAAGAACTATCTAAAAATAACTGATTATATTTGAGGATTAAATATGTGTGTGCTAATTATGTATCTGGTATATTTGTTATAAAAGCTGTTGCTCTAAAACTTAATGATTAAAATACATTATATTGTGGTTTTCTTAAGGGGATACATGGTGATTTATTATTTTAACGCTATTTAAGCAATGCTCAGCATAGTGTGGTTAGATATTCGTTCACGAAAAGTTAGTTAAAACAACTAAAGTTTATTATTTAGATTTTATCGTACTTTCAATTGGGTAGGCAGGCAGATGAATTCATATAATTTGATGAAAATTTAAAAATAATTTAACTTAAAAAATAATTTTTTTAACACATTCATTTATTAATCTTATAAAAAGATCAATGTGTTTAAAACTGTTGACAAAATCATTGTTCATAACACATAATTAAATATTCGAATACAGATTAACGGAAAGCACTGCTAACGAAATCACATGATACTGAATATATAATTCTAAATTTAATGGAAAATACCAAAACTACTTATGTATATTTAATTTGATTATCAACGTGCTAAAAACCCATTAATTTCAAAATTCTTTTTATTATATTCAATGTAAAATATAAATAATTTAAATTAAATCTCTAATACTTTACGAATTGGGTTTTTGGCCTAATTAAATATAAAAAATTGTCATGATTTCCGGGAATGCACATATTTTGTTAAATATTTTCCGGAAAAATAAAATAACTCAACAGTGAAGAATAATCAAAGCCAACATTTCCAATTAAGTATAAACAAGTAAGAGTGTTATATTCGGCTATGCCGAAGCTTATATACCCACCATCAATATAAACATTTATTTACCATAGGGGCATATTCCCGGAAGATATTTGCATGGGTGCTAGGATATATAGCATGGACCACTTCTTACCATTTTCAACACAAATTGTAGAAATAATGTGTTGAAAATTTAAATTTATTATCTGCAATATATTTAATGAAAAAAAGTTTTACTTTACCGATTTTGACCATTGTCAATACGAAATATTTCCGATCGCCTAATTTCCTAAGTCCTTCCCTATATGCGCTATCGTATCTACAATAAAAAATCAGGTCAGCCAACAATTAAGCTTTTCTTTAATTTTTCTCAAAGATTTTTACATTAATTAAATTATAATATTGATAAGATATAGTTTAAAACATTATTTATTTTAAAAGTTTATATCCACTCTGCTTTAGGAAATGGTCGAAGATGGATAACAAAATTCTAAGTTTATTATTAAATAAAAACAAGTAAGAAAGTATGGTCGGTCAAGCCCTACACTAAGTAAAAGAGCAAAAACATTTTTCTTTTAAAATTTCAATAATTTTTATTTTTGAGTGATTTTCGGAAGTGGGCCTTATATGGGGGCTATGTCTAATTATGGACCGATCACCATGAAATTAGGTCTTGTGATTTATGTCTACATGAAAGTTTACTATGTTGCATTTTGTGAGTATACCAACATTTTTAAGCGATTTATATGGGAGCTATGACTAATTCTGGACCGATCGTAACAAAATTTGGTGACATGAATTTTGTATATATAAAACTTATTTGGAGCGGAATTTGTGGAGATACATATATAAATTAAACATTTATGACCGATAAAGTCCAATTTCGGGAGGACATTTGTATGGGGGCTAGGTGAAATAATGGACCGATTTCAGCCAGGCTTGGTCCTTGAGCCGAAAAAATAATATGTACCAAATTTCATCGAAATATCTACAAAATTGCGACCTGTACTCTGCACACAAAGTTTACATGGAAAGCCAGACAGCCAGCCGACCAGACGGACGGACGGACATCGTTTAAACGACTTAGAAAGTCTCTAAGTCGATCGGTATACTTTAAGGTGGGTGTTAGACTAATATTTTTGGGCGTTACAAACATCTGCAGAAACGCAATATACCCTCCCCACTATGGTGGCGTAGGGTATAAAAAGTGACATCGAGTTATAAATCAGCCTCTTAATTTTTAGCCGACCACTATAGGTCTGCACAAAGTTGTTGTCAAAGAGTTGGACTACTTGTTATACTTTGGTTTGTACCAACTAAGCGTCATATGCGGGAAGTTTTGCTTTACTTCTTTAATTTGATAAAAAAAGTGCCGCAGAACAGCACCATTGCTAACCATAGCTTACGGTGAATGTGTTCCATTGCGGTTCAGAAGGGGTGATTTTAACACAGTAAACAAAAATCGCCCAGACCAGCCAAAAAAGTTTGATGACCAAGAATTGGAGGCATTACTCCATGAAGATTGTTGTAAAACTCAACAACAGCTTGCAAAATCTTTGAGACCTTTGAGAAGCATAATATTATTTAAAATGTTTGCAAGCAGCATGATTAATCAACATAAATACAGGGAAATTGGGTACCATACCACTGAACAAGGATTTTACATGTCCAAAATTAAGCTTGAACTCTATATAAGAAAATATTTGTTTCAAGAATCATTGCTTGCGACGAAAAATTTGAAGGCCGGGCAATCAGCCGAATCGAAACTAAAGCCAAATATCCATGGCGCTAAGGTAATTTTCAGTATTTGGTGGGAGCAAAAGATCCTATCTATTATGAGCTGCTGAACGCAACTGATTCATTTGATGCGAGCATTGGCCAAAAAACGCCCAGTATATGGGGCCAAATATCAAACCGTAATATTCCATAATTTTAAAAAGTATTTATAATAAAGTGTTTTGGAAGTTTGGCTCACCCTCTTTATAGTACAGATTGTTCCTCGTTGAACTGATATTTGTTTCGATCGATGCATAGCGCTCTCTCTGGAACAAAGTATCCTATGTTTCTTGATTCGTTCATGGCCTATAAAAATAAGCTGTTCTTTCAGCTAGAAATCCAACTCCTGTTACGATACGAAAATGTTTGCATATTTTTACATGTACCTTAAAATCACTTCCGTTTTGTGTCACGTTCGATGTACCATTATTTCGTTGGATATTTTGGACAACAATATTTCGAAATAACTTTTTATTTTTTTTAAAATATAATACCCTCTGAATAGAACATAAAGACCAAATTATTTTTCAGATACTCTTATAAAAATTAAATTTGTGACGTATAGGTAGGAATCAAAAAAAGAAAATTAGTCCGCAAGTCTTCTATATCGCCTCTTATTTATTCTTTGTAAGCTTATTTTTTCTATTTTTCTATAGAATTTATTTACTAATATAAACTAACCACACTTAACTTCTGTTTTTTTTTATTGAATTACAGAAAAGGTTTACACATCTCTGACGTCCCATTGCATGATGCCACCAGAGATTTAGTCTTGCTCTCTGAGAAATTTGAAGCTGAATATAAATTAACTAAAAATTTGGAAATGCTAACCGATAAATTGCAACAAACATATAGAGATTTAGAAAGTGAAAAACAAAAAACTGATAGGTAAAATAAATTCAAGCCAATTCATTCATTTTAAATGCCATTTCAATTATTTACATATCTCTGTTTTCCAATGAATAGACTTTTATATTCAGTGCTACCAAAATCTGTTGCCAATGAGTTAAGACATCAAAGACCAGTTGCACCCAAAAGGTGAGTTAAATACTGGCAAGCAACTTTAATTGAAACAACTGTCAACACATAACATTTATAGATAAATAAATATGAATTCATAACGTTAAAATAAATAAAAACCTTTACAAATCGCATATTTACATTTCAATATTTATTCATAATCATATATTTGTTTACATTTTATTTGTATTGTGCAGGTATGATTCCGTAACATTAATGTTTTCTGGCATCGTTGGTTTTGGTCAATATTGTGCTGAGAACACCGATCCGGAGGGTGCCATGAAAATTGTTAAAATGCTGAATGAACTTTATACGGTATTTGATGCTCTAACAGATTCAAAACGCAATCCAAACATTTACAAGGTAAATAGCATAAAATATTTCCATGAAAACAAAAATTTACACAATATAACTGAAATGTGTAAATGCTTGTGGAAAAAGCATTACTTACTATTAAAACTTTTTATTTAACCAGATTTTTTTATCTGAATGAAATATAAACATTTAAATTGAAATTTCATCATTCGAATGCATGCAAACTAATATACATTTTTTCAATTTTTTACTTTTTTATTTGTATAAGCAATCTAACAAATTTGATTTTACAAAGTCGAGATGATAGTGAAACCTTGTGTTAGCAAAAAATAAATAAATTTTGTTTGGCTAAAAGAGTGTGAGTGTTTTTATGAAATTAAAACATAACATGACTAGTGCTTCTTTTCAATTTTAAAACACTTGCATCAATGTCCATTTACTTACTATGTGTGAAGGAAATATTAGATTTTATTATTTCACTACAGATACTAACAAAGTCAAAACCATTGGGGAACTAGATGCTTTTACTGACTTGTTTTGTTGGCTGTTTGGGTTTGGTTTGAATGGCTTGCTGACTGGTTGGCTAGTTGGTCGGTTTGTTGGTTAGATTTAACCACTTGTAAACATAAAAACTCGAATAAATTTCGTTTAAAATTGTTTCATTCCCTTTTTCAATGCGTTAGTTTTTGTTCAAAGCACTTGCTTTAATTGAATGCTAAGTTATCGTAAAAAAATCATTTTATTTTATGTTTCCTAGTAACTCTAGGTAATCTTGATGCATTTACAAATATTTATCAAATGAGAGTTAAATAACTGGTCAATTCACAAGGTCTCTTATCATGTCATATTTTCATAATGTTCTAATATTTGACTCGGGTTAACCCACTCTTCTGCTGGTTTGCATACATAGTAGTATTATTTTATGTTATTTTCTGCTTGTAAGGTCATTTTCAAACCACTGTGAAATATTAGGACATTATGACAATATGACAGGATAAGAAGATGGCCTTGTGAATTGACCAATTGATTTTAAACAGGACATTTTAGTATCACTTTTAATGGTCACAAAATTTATTTCATCCTTCCGTTTCCATCATACACCAAAATGTTTATAGAAGCAACACACAGATTATAATTCATTACACTCTGCTACAAATTTCGGGTCATCGCCGCCAGCCTCAACAACTCCAATGGGAAATGAAAGTTCACCATTAACTTAACAAAAGTGCCAAAGGGTTTTAAAAAGTTAGCTCGAATTTCATTTTATGGACTCATTTTTTACACTATGAGCGAAAAAACGTATAAATATATAAAAATATTTAATGGACTGTAATTGTGCGTACTTATTGTTGCCTTGAATCCCATGTGGAAAAATATATTTTTTCCTTTATTTCAAGAAATGGTGGGCGGTATAGGCTTGATCAAATATAAAAAAATTGCATTTTGGATTAAAATGCACTACATGACATTCATTGTCTTTTTTTAGAAAAATGTAAAACTATTCTAGATCAAATAAATCTGATGCTATTGTATATTACAATTTATTTTCAGAATGTGATCTAAAAATTTTGAAAAAAAAATGGTAAATATTTCTGTTTTATTAAAAAAAATGTGTTTAAAAGGTTTTATTTCTATAACGAACTCGGGTTGCCATTTTGTTCACTGGAACCAATATAAATATTTTAAACTATTTGGTTCGAAGTCTTTTTGATGTTGATGGAAGCTGTAAATTCTGGATATCGTCACTTTCATCTTTCGAGGCCGAATCCATTTATGTTTCACTCTCTTAATTAGCTCCATTGTCATCTTTATTTATTTCTTCGTGGTCGATAAATAAGTTTTTATTCCACCAACAAATTTCCGCTAGAACGGAGTGTGGCAACTTTTTCCCTCGGTATCTGTAATATGTTTCACAAATATATGTATGTCATCAATATATATAAATAATTTTACCTAATTTCAAATGGAATAGCAATTTGGTTCAACTTGTTCGCCTGACTCATAATGTAAAAAATTATCAAAAATGGTCCAACTTCAAGAGGACATAAAAATTAAATTCGAGCTTACTTTTCAAAACACTTTGGTAGTTCTGTTTACTTAATGGTCTCCTTTCATTCTCCATTGGAATTGTTGAGGCTGGTTTTTCTTGTTGCACAGTGTTATCTTTACATAACTTGGAGTCAGAGCCTCGATTTAATTAACTCATTTCATTTGAACTTAATTTATTAAAATCTTAATTCAGAATTTTAAAGTGTTAGCTATTCATTCCAAGTATCCATTCCATATTAACCTTCGCTTTACCAATACCCACCCGGGTGACCACTCGGTTTTTGTTAGCTTAATAATTTTTTTCATTTTGTTTCGATTTAAATAAAATTTAGACTTAATGAACAAATTTTAGAGTTCTATATTATTTAATAAAAACATTTTAAACTTTTTATAAGGTTTTTTCGATTTTTTAAAATTTTGTTCGTCGGATATATGTATAGAAGTGCAGTATCACCCGGGTGGGTATTGGTAAACCACGTACATAAAAAACCTTTGGTAAAGCGAAGGTTAAATTAGCCCCATTCAAAGGCTTTTATTTACACTTAATTTATTCATCGTTGCATTAATTCACAGGGATGAAAACTAATTTTTTGACAAGGGATCGTAACATACCTGTTCCAAATTTGTTAAAACTTTATACAAAGAATCCTTATGATCATATAAAATTTGAAGTTGCTCAGAAATTTTAAATTCGCTTTGGGGTTTTATTGAGGTTGGAAATTTCTTATTCATGCACCTAATATGCAAGAGTAAACAAAATTGTTTATCACAGACCGAATATAACTTTACAGTGTTACCCGCTTGGCTATTGTGAAGGTTGAACATTTCATCAAAATTGGTCCAGCCGTTTTTTATATATATACATTAGAGTGACAATCAGTTGTATGGAAAAAAATGTTTGTTAAAATTTTGAAGAGTGCCGGGTGGAATATTGTGACACTAGGCCTAAATGTTAAGTGCTGAAAATTTGAGCCAAATCGGGCAACGATTTCTGGACGCGCATCGAGGTCAAAGTTCAGATATATGCAAAATTTTACTGTTAATATGGAATAAATAGGTGAAACTCGTTAACTTTCTCCATTGTTTTCTAGAAATATGTAGATTTATTTATATTAATGAATATTACATTAAAAAAAAGTTTTGGAAATTAACCCTGTATCTCCTTTGGTTCAAAATGACCCAAAAACTGTATTATCGCCAAAATTAGAGAAAAATGCAAATTTTTCAGTTTTTGAAAAAAATTTGCTACTAAATAAATACTTTTGCAATTGAATGCAAAAGAATCGAAATATGTACGTAATTATCGTTGTAATGAGATATAAATGACAAAATTTGATTAAAAAATGTTAAAGTTATTACAAATTCGCCAGACCATTACCGTGTTTCAGACCACTTGAACAAAAAATTTAGAAACAAAATTTAGATATTTCGAGAAAAATTAAAATAAAAGCTCATTTTTACTTAAAATATGTCCATATTTACTTGTATATGAGTTTTTGTCTTCGTAGGATACCGTTAACCTATTCGCAGGTATGGCCAAAAAAAATAATTTTTTTTAACGGCTGTTTCAAAACTCCATTTTCAAATTTTTAAAAATTTTGTTAAACAAATTTCAGATTTTTTCGATCATCACATTGGGGTTTATTGAGATCAAAATAGGGAATACAAATATGAAAAAATTATGTCAATACCTCTTATAGTTTTTGCGTACCTGCGATTGAAATTTTGCGTTTTTCAAGAAAAACTAATTTTTTGTCCATATTTAGGCGAATGAGTCCAATTTCCTTACTGTTATAAATTTTAAGTAAAACCTATTCATAATATTATAGTCCTTGTAATTTTAAATATGTTCTGAAAGTTTTACTAAAATCGGAAAACGATAACCTTTGAATCGTGAAGGTCAAAGGCCAAATTTTTCAATATTTGGAATTTCTAATGAAAAGATAGCGAAATGTTACATATTTTTGGGCCGATTTTCATGAAACTTGAGGAAAATATATATTGGGGTCTAGCATTTACAACAACAGTGCAAAAATGAATTTTAACCTTTAAGAGGACTTGGGGTCAAAATGGTTGTGTTTTTCTTGATTTTAAAAGTTGAGAATAATTTGGACCCCAAGTGCTGCTAAGGGTTAATTTCCATTTTTGTGCTGTTATTTTAAATTCTGGACTTTATGTTATATTTTCCTCAAGTTTCATGAAAATCGGCCCAAAAATATGTAACATTTCGCTATCTTTGCATTAGAAATTCCAAATATTAAAAAATTTGACCTTTGACCTTCACGATTCAAAGGTTATCATTTTCCGATTTTAGTGAAACTTTCAGAACATATTTAAAATTACAAGGACTATAATATTGTGAATAGGTTTTACTTAAAATTTATAACAGTAAGGAAATTGGACTCAATCGCCTAAATATGGACAAAAAATTAGTTTTTCTTGAAAAACGCAAAATTTAAATCGCAGGTACGCAAAAACTGTAAGAGGTATTGACATAATTTTTTCATATTTTTATTCCCTATTTTAATGTCAATAAACCCCAATGTGATGATCGAAAAAATCTGAAATTTGTTTAACAAAATTTTTAAAAATTTGAAAATAGAGTTTTGAAACAGCCGTTAAAAAAAATTATTTTTTTTGGCCATACCTGCGAATAGGTTAACGGTATCCTACGAAGACAAAAACTCATATACAAGTAAATATGGACATATTTTAAGTAAAAATGAGCTTTTATTTTAATTTTTCTCGAAATATCTAAATTTTTTGTTCAAGTGGTCTGAAACACGGTAATGGTCTGGCGAATTTGTAATAACTTTAAAATTTTTTAATCAAATTTTGTCATTTATATCTCATTACAACGATAATTACGTACATATTTCGATTCTTTTGCACTCAATTGCAAAAGTATTTATTTAGTAGCAAATTTTTTTCAAAAACTGGAAAATTTGCATTTTTCTCTAATTTTGGCGATAATACAGTTTTTGGGTCATTTTGAACCAAAGGAGATACAGGGTTAATTTCCAAAACTTTTTTTTTAATGTAATATTCATTAATATAAATAAATCTACATATTTCTAGAAAACAATGCAGAAAGCTAACGAGTTTCACCTATTTATTCCATATTAAAAGTACAATTTTGCATATATCTGAACTTTGACCTCGATGCGCGTCCAGAAATCGTTGCCCGATTTGGCTCAAATTTTCAGTACTTAACATTTAGGCCTAGTGTCACAATATTCCACCCGGCACTCTTTGAAATCTAAAAAAAAAAATCGGCTGTCACTCTAATATACATAGATGGCATTAGCGGTGTAATGTAAAAATTTGACTTTGCCATACCCCTCCGCCCACAGACCGAAAATCAAAAATCTGACCTTACAGTGTTACCCGCTAGACTATTCTGAAGATCCGCTGAAAATTACATCAAAATCGGTCCAGTCGTTTTTGAGTTCATTTGGAACATAAATACAAACATTCATTTTTATATACATAGATTGCATAAAATTGCTCAAATTCAATTGTATATAACTTATTCATCGCTTATAAAATATTTACAATATTGTGCAGTTTCTGGTTATTTCGGATTTAAAGCTGGGGTAATGCTCAGCCTGTCCAGGGTCCTTAACATTAAATTCAATTAGTCTTTTCTTTGTTCTTTTTTTCACTCTCACAATGCTATTGCATCTTTCTTGAGAACAATTTGCTGCTGCTCCGTGTCGGTATATTGATATCCTATGTAATATAGCATGAAGACAATTTAGTTTCTCTTAGTAACCTATGTTGAAGTCACTTTAAACATTTATTTTGTATTGCACTTATGATAGTAGTTATTTTACCCACCAAAAGCAATGTATTGGAGAGTTTTTGCTGATCAAGTAATTAGTTAGGTAGCTAGTAAGGTAAATGACACTATGTAACCAGTATGTGAATCCAATCGGTTGGCTACTTTGGACCAGCTATCAGACAAAATGGACAAATGATCATCTGCTTAGGACATGCTGGGTACTGTGTTCTTAGCTACTTTCTTCTCTGTCTTGTATCCTATTCACTTCGACTGAATATCTTCTCTCGTGACTCTCTCTATTAACTGCCCTCTGCTGATACACACTGTTGAGTCCCCTCTGCTGACATTCTGCTCTTAACTCCACTGGTGACACTCTCTGCTATTGAATTTCGCAGCCAGTGTTGAACCCACCACCAGTCCCTGGCATTTCGTGCGAAATGCTGTCAAACTACATATAAAATATTTGTGAAAAACATGTGAAATAAGCTGGCAACCTTATTCTTTTAACTACGAAATAACATAATTTTTCGCAAATATGAACAGAGTACTAGGCTTAAAATAATAATTGATGAGATTCATTAGCTTTAATATAAGATCAAAAATGATGCAATCTGACTAAAACTTCTACAGTTATTATAAGAATTTTAAACGCATCTATTAAAAAAAAATTAATTTCGAACTTCTGGAGAAATTGAAAACATACAGTATTGGCCATAACTAAAGCACCCCCTCAATGGATTTTTTCAAATCATAATTTTTTTGATAAAAACGGTTTTTTTGGGATGTATTTTGTATATATTTTATTATCTAATATTGTTAATGTTCATTTAATATTCATTTGGTAAAAGATAATTTTATTAAAAATTAATTTAAAATGATAAATCATAAAAAAACTCAAAACGCAACGGACAAAACAAAAGCACCCTCTGATAAGATGTTTAAAAATTTGACTCGGTACTGCATATTTGGAATGTGAATTATCGGGAATCACAATGAATGGACTTAAAAATTCCAAAAGATAAAAATATAGGAAGACGTAGTGTGCAAAATTTAAGTTTTATACAGTTTATTGTGAAAAAAAAACAATGACAAGGAACAAGTACTCCAGTAAATTTAAAATTAAAGTTATTGAAGACTGGAAGACGGGCTTATCACTACATGAATTTAGTAAAAAATATTCAATTAACAGATCAGTAATTTCCAGGTTCGTTTCAAAATTTTTTAAGACTGGTCGAAAATCTCAAGTGCATTCCGGAGGTCGTTCGCAAAAAAAAAAACACGATATTTTGATTCCTTGATCAAAAGAGCAATACAAAAAGTTCCTACAGCATCAGCTATTCAAGTACGAACAAGTTTAAGATTATGCGTTATTGAAAGAACAATCCGTAGAAGAGTAGTAGAAGCCCGATTATTCAGCTGACGACCAGCAAAGAAAAACATTTCTATCAGCTAAGAACTAGAAAGCTAGACTGAAATTTGCCAAAGCCCACATCGACTGGAGTGTCCAAAAATTAAAGACAGTACTGTTCCCTGCCGAATCCAAATACAACTTAACCTTAAATCGAAAGAAAATAAAAAAAATTATTAAGCTAACAAAAACCGAGTGGTCACCCGGGTGGGTATTGGTAAAGCGAAGGTTAAAAAGTTCCGCTGGAATAAGGCGTGTACGCAGACCAAAAGGAGGAAGACTGAATCCTAAGTATTGCAAAGGAACAATTAAACATGGAGTAGGCAATGTAATGGTCTGGGGTTGCTTTTCTGGTCAAGGATTTGGACCAAATCATAAAATTTATGGGATTATGGATTGGTTCATGTACCGTGATGTATTGAAAGCAGTAATGTTGCCTTATGCTAGTGAAGAGATGCCAATTATAGGAAGCTTCCAACAGGATAACGATCCTAAGCACCCCTCCAAACTTTGTAAGACTTGGCTACACAGCAATAAGATTCAAGTTCTTCATTGGCCTGGTCAATCTCCCGATCTCAATCCTATTGAGAACTTGTGGCACATTGTTAATATGAAAATAAATCGTGAAAATTGTTAAAATAAGGATCGAAAATTTTCACGATTTATTTCATGCCGTTAAAATAGCCTGGAAAGGAATATCGAAAAACGCCTTAATAACATATTATCTTCTATGCTAAGAGATGTTCTTGTGCCATCCAAAACAAAGGATTTGCAACAAAAAATTAACTAAATTTTTTTTTATAGTATATCCTTGAAGGGGTGCTTTAGTTTTGTCCGTTTCATTTTCTACCTTAAAATATTTTTTGATTTTAAGTTACCTCTTATAGAAAGGTTTACTTTGAAAGTAATTGTTTATCAACACTAAACATATTAACAAATGAAAATAATACATAATACATATTTAAAACTTTGATTTTATACAAAAAAATACCATATGAAAAAAATTCATTGAGGGGGTGCTTTAGTTATGGCCAATACTGTAAATATCAAATATTATTGAAATCAGAAGAATAAAAATTAATTTTTGTTATCTACATTTTTCGTTACGTCCCGTATACTTTATTATTCTGCAATTGTAACAATCATACGCCTCGGTTGTTCTCAAGTTCAATGATTAATATAAAATCTCAACCCTTTTCTAGGTGGAAACTGTTGGTGACAAATACATGGCAGTCTCTGGATTACCCGATCACTGTGAAAATCATGCTAAATGCATTGCACGCCTGGCCCTCGACATGATGGACATGGCTAAAAATGTTAAAATGGGTCCAAATCCAATGGTAAGTTAACAAGTTATTTTCTATGTAGTTATTATTTATATATTTAAGTAAAATTCTCAACAACCATAAAAATGTTATTAAAATCACATTAAAATTTATAATTTTCAACAGAACAACAATGTTTTATGCAAAACTTACAAATTGTTCAAATAATGCATAATTCAGTAACAATGTTGTAGTAGTTGCAGCTTGTATAAAAGTTTACCGGAAACATGAATTTCTGCAATTAAATTAAGTATCCGATTTTTGTTGTTGTTATTTTGTTGTTGGCCATTAAGAAAACTTCTATGAACAACATAAAACACTATCGATAGAAGTTGGCTTTTTTGTTGTTCTATTTAGTTTTATTTAAGCGTTTCAAGTTTCGCTACGTGCTGCGAGTAGTTACAGTAAGAACAGCGTAGTGCGTCGTACATGCAGAATGTCAGGAAAACCATTAAAGCAAAAGTTTGATGAATGTTAAAGTTTAATGATCCGGTGTTACTTACAATGAGTACAATGAATTTCATTAGTAAGAGGAACAAGTGAGGTATTTGTTGGAAAAAATATAAACACGTGGGAATTGCGATTAAAATATGGTTGTTTAGTAGTTAGTGTAAATTGTTTTGCGAAATTAACAATGCCCTGTTTAAACTAGAGCCAATATTGCGTAAAAACAAACAATATCAGTTTTAAAGTTAAATGTTAAATGTTGAATTTGTATTTATCTTCTTATTTGCCAATAGTTTTGTATTCATAAATACTTAAATTAGTTTAATTGTTACATTATGCAGCTCAGCGTAGCCGTCTAAAATATATGCACTAAAGTCCAAATAATTTGTATTTGTTTAACCTGTCGTCAAGTCAACATTGTCAATTCATGTTATGATGTAACATCAAATGTAATCGACGCACAGTGGTATGAGAAAAAAAAAGATGGAAATAAATCTGTAACTTCCTAAGTCCTTAGTCCAATTTCAATGAAATTTCACATGCGCAAAGAGGAAGTATTGTCGAGGTAAGTCTTGAATTTGGACCTCATGAACCCACCACGAGGGGACACCTCGGGTATGTTCAATTTTAAAAATGATCCTATTTATTCGTTTGTGTTCCGATTTCAAAAAACTTACATATATAGAATCTTCTCATCGAGCACTACATGAACTAAATTATCTGCTAGTTGTTAAATTTTCTCTAATTAATTTGCCACGTAAAAAACATATGGTAGACATGTTATATATCAATGGATAGAGGATTTTGTCTACTTTCCACTAACGTATATAACTTTTGACAATTAACAAATTCATGGAATACTTTTTTGAATAATATGACAAAAAATGTTTTGGCATAGATACAAATTTTTCAAATTGAAATAAAATTTTTATTAATGAATATTTTGTAATGAAATTTTACACTTATGTGTATAGTTTTTTTTTTTTGGAAATCGAAAAATGGAAACAAATTTTAAAATTTGTAATCAGGAATCCCGCAGTTCACAACAAATTAGTGATAAATTCCAAAAATGGGATTTTTTTGTTTTTTGGCTATAATTTCCATACTAGGGGTGGGGTTATCGGAACCCGTTACAAAATAATTGAGAACATAGTGGGCCATCTAAAATAGATGATTATAATTTGATATCCACTATGCGGTTTAAGAATTTTTGCCCTAAAGTTGAATTTTAGATAAAAAAAATATACATTTTTTGAATGGACCTGGTCCCCTCGGTATCACAAATTATAATTTTTTTTTCATTTAAAATATTTGATGTAAAGTTAGCTTTTCAAAAAGTATAAATTCATTATACATCCTCTTAGAAATTTTTTAGATAACTTAAAAAGAATAAAAGTACTTTTTTCCCCAAAAAATAGCGAAAAATCGACTTTTTTATGTTTTTAAATTCAAATGCATGTCACTTTGGACTCAGCCGTGATTTTTAACCAATTATTTCTTTATTTGATATACACATCTGTTGTTAATCCTATAAAAAAAGTGGAGAAAATCGGGAAATATTTGGAACCGCGGTCATCAAAAAACTGGAGTAGGGTGGATAAAAATGTTGAAAATTTAATTTTCAAATGCGAATATCTCCTAAGCTATAAAATATACTTGATAACTACGTAGTAGTACTCGATGAGAAGATTCTATATATGTAAGTTTTTTGAAATCGGAACACAAACGAAGAAATAGGATCATTTTTAAAATTGAACATACCTGAGGTGTCCTACTTTAGGGACCCCTGGTCCCGCTCGTTGTGGGGTCATGAGGTCCGAGTTCAAAATTTAAACTCGAAAACTCTTCCTCTCTGCGCATGTGAAATTTAAATTGGACTAAGGGTTTAGAAGTTCCAGATTTATATCCATATTTTTTTTTCTCATACCACTGTGCGACGTGACAAACCAGGGAAATGGCAAACACAACCCAATTACTGATACTCAACTGTTCCCACTGAAATGTAACTATCTGAATTTTCATTATTTTAGCCAAAAAATGGACATAATTAGGAAAGTTATTAAAATATAGATAATAAACCTGAAAGTGCGCACGTACGACCAAATATTCAACACATGATGCTGAATATGGGATGATCCGGATTCATGCAATCCATTTGTATTGGAACCAGATGTTAAAATTTTTTAGCTTCATTCAACTATTGATGGTTCAATCTATGTTAATTCAAATCTAATCCAAATTGAATAACAATATTTTTTCTTCACTCAGTGTTGAATTGAAAAAAAATTGTGTAAAGTTTATTTGTAATAGAGTTGCATTAGAAAAAAGTTTATAATTCATTCGTTTGGGTTAACCAAAATTGTTGGTGAAAAAAAAATTGGGTTAAAAATATTTTTCTAGATTTTGAACCATTGTAGGTTCGTTGGCGTTATATAACTCATTTGAAAGGTCTATTAATTAGATTTATTTTGTCTTTGTTAATGACATAGTAATACGGATACAGATAAACAAAATGATCGAGGTAGTCAAGATTTTTAAGTTAGGTTAAGGTCCGGTGACTGCGAACGCCATTCCATAAGATGTACTTTGTTGACAGCAAACCAGTCTTTTGCAAATTTTGAGGAGTGCTTCTGATACTAGTCATAACAATGTGTATTGTTTCTAGATTATTCGCATAGTATCGATATTTAACGACACTCAAGAAAATATAGTCAAAAGAGATCGCTTAATAAATCACGATTACATTCTGTTGTAACCAATGATTAACCAAGTTCACATCTTCCATTTCAGTCCAAAATAAGGGCCGAACCACTCGCCGTTAACTGATGTTTTTGAATTATACGTTTATATATTATTCAAAATATATAAACGTTAACATTATGTATTACTACAGAAACCCATTATAATTTCAACTTTTTACATTTAAAATCGTTTGGCCAAAGTAAACAATAAAATATTCATTAGTAAAGAATAACAAACAAATTGCAAGAAATACAAAACAATAGAAGAATAACTTTTTTATACAACAAAATACAACCAGCACCTTTAACTGATTCCTTTTCTCTTCTTCTCGAAAATTTACACAAAAAGCTATATTAAAATTGATAAGTACGAGTAAAAAAAAAATATAAATAAACAACAAAATGATAGTTAGTTTTGCAATTTTTACATTATTTTACGTTTGTAGTTTGCAGTTGGCAAAAGTCTCTATAAAAAAGTTACTATATAAAAAAAAGTTCACACAACAAATCTCTGCACTAAACTACTGACAAACTACATGCAAACAGACAGTCAGTGACTCGTACTGCAAAGCAAATAATAAAGTGTGCCGTGAACTTGTGTAACAAAAACATTAAAAACTAAGACAGGAATAGAGCACCTGTTAAGTAAGTTTTTTATAGGATGTCATGAAAAAAATTATACTTCTACGATATGCATGTGTATAATAGAAAACTTTTTACTTTTCGATAGTCCAAATGTCAGTTTGTTTTGAGTAGCGTGCTCAAGTCCAAGTCAAATTGAATTCAAATTTTGACAATAAATGTGAAGAGCATGAGGCACTTGGAAAGCTATGAAAAGAACAACAGTAGAATCTGCGTCAGCAATAGTAACAATACTGTGATACGAGGGATGGATATAGAGTACTGCACAGTGGGGTAACTAAAAAAAAGTGGAAATAAATCTGTATTTT
This sequence comes from Calliphora vicina, assembly GCF_958450345.1. NCBI lineage: Eukaryota > Metazoa > Arthropoda > Insecta > Diptera > Calliphoridae > Calliphora > Calliphora vicina. Next base: position 140,280,201 of record NC_088780.1, on the reverse strand, counting down.
TTGATGAATACATATCTGTCCTTTATTCTCACTTAGTTACGCAGTAAAAAAAGGAAAAAAATAACCACCTCTACGTGATAAAAGACCAAAAAAAAAGACCCGTGGAGCCTCGGTGTCATTTTTGCAAAAAAACTGATAATTTTCTCAGTCTCATATCTTGCAAACACTTCGGAATTTTGATTTACTCTCTGAGGCAAAATTGTAGCCCTTGTCATAAAGAACAAAAAAAACTTCATCTTCAAGATCAAGATCGCAAAAAACTTTAAAAAATTCGAAATAAATTAAAAAATAATTTTGTTTAAAGCTCCTAAAAGTATACTTTAGTTTATAATAATTCAATAGTTTATGGCCCAAAACACTTAATTCCTTTAGTTTTTTCTTACTACCTAACTAAACGTTGTTAAGAATCAGTCCTAGGAAGTTCATATGTTCTAGAAAGTTGTTTATTGAGATCTCAGGTACATTTTTGTACCAACATTTTTGTTGATTGACTGGAACCAAACATTTTCCTCACTCGCCTTATAGTCCAGATTCTTTTTTATCAACTGAATTTCTGTTGATAGAACCGAACAATTTAATGTGTGCAACCGAATCATTCGACTGACAACAAATTCGGTTGCTACTACGAATCTGTTTTCTCTGTGCATGGACAATTTTATTAAAATCGGAATATCCGTTTAGTAGTTACAGATTTATTTCCACTTTTTTAGTTCCCTTACTGAGTATCGCCTGTATAGTGCAAGACTGTTACAACTCAAAATTTTTAATTTCTAATATGGGTATTGAAGAACTATGTTTTAAATAATCCTTCTGAAAGTTTTCGCATTTAGAGTGTATGTTTTCATAGGCACAATTAAAATAAAATTTCAACTCCAAGAATGAAATACGCTTCTTATTTGTAATTGTATACTAGCTTTTAAAGCACTTTAGCCTTCCAAAGTGTTTTTACTTACAGAGTTTAAAACAAAATATTTGATCTGTTACATATTTATAAGCTAAACACTAAAGCTATGTTTGTTTAAAATTGGGGAAACAATTTGATTTGATCTGCTCAAAATAACTTCCTGTGATTAGCTTGGATAATACAGTTCCAATTACACAATACAACCCTCGAGAAACAATTTCATACATATTGTCGTGCAACACTCCATATCATCTAATAATTGTTTTAACAGCATCTGCAGCTGACTCTCTCCGAGCAACTCCTTGCATATTTGAAAATCGGAAAAAAGACAAAACAAACTGAAACTGCACATAAAAGCAAAAAGTTTATGACAAAGTTTTCATTTGAAGCAAATAACTAACAACAAAGAGCAATGTGCAATAAGAAAAAATACTAATAGTTTATGAATTTTTATGCATGCAACTTTTGCTTGTTGCTCTAAATTTCTTGTATTTCCTTTACCCATAAATTTATTTTGCGAAAAAAAGTTGTTTATTTTTTTTTTACTATTATCCTCTATGAATATTTAAAAATGTTGCTCTGAAAATAAATGCAAACAAGAAAAAAAGTTTTATAATATTTTAATATGTTTCAAAACATTTATGTAAGAGTAAAGGATACAAAGGAATAATAATAAGTTAAAATCGTTTATTCTAAGTACATTGAAACAAAAATTTAAAAATTTAGGAAAACTTTTCAAAAACTATTAGTGCAAAGATTAGATAGCAGTTTAAATACTTATGTATTTTTATATAAGGAATGTAGACATAGGTTGGCTCATTTCTTGTACTTCTTGAATAGTCTCCTTTACATAAAAACCAAATGGTGAACATTTTAGAAAAATTGGATAACGTTTAGAGGTAGGCATAGGTTGGCACGTTGTTAAAAAATTAAAAAATCAAATTAAAAATAGTTTTTGTGTTTTATTTACCCAAAAAATATTCAATTACAAAACTTATAATTTTATGCAAATCTCAAATACAAAATTCAACATTTTCAAAATTTTTTTTTGTTAAAAATTTCAAAATATTCCAAAAAATTTTGAATTCTCATTTAGCAAATTTTTATTTAAATAATTGTTAGTATAGATCTAACTTTGCTGTCTGAGATGAATTTGGCCCCATATAAAATTAAAAAAAATTCATGGAAATTTAAAATCTCAAAATTTAATTTCGAATTAATATCAGAAAATCGGACAAATCTATGAATTGACAATAAATCACAATGAACTTAAAAAAAGATGGAAATAAATCTGTAACTTCTAAACCCTTACGCCGATTTTAATGAAATTTCACATGCGCAAAGAGAAAGTGTAGTCGAGTTTTCAATTTGGACCTCATGGGCCCACCAGGAGCGGGGCCAGGGGTCCCCAAAGTAGGACACCTCGGGTATGTTCAATTTTAAAAATTATCCTATTTCTTCGTTTGTGTTCCGATTTAAAAAAAAATTACACTTATAGAATCTCCTCGTCGAGCACTACCTCGTTGTAGCTATCAATTATCTCTTATAGCTTAGGAGATATTCGCATTTGAAAATTAAATTTTCAAAATTTTTACCCACCCTACTCCAGTTTTTTGGTGACCGCGGTTTCAAATATTCCGCGATTTTATCCATTTTTCTTTTATAGGATTAACAATAGATCTATATATCAAACAAAGAAAGAAGTGTTTAAAAATCAGAACTGAGTCCAAAGTTACGTGCATTTGAATATAAAAAATTAAAAAAAGGCGATTTTTCGCAATTTTTTTGAGAAAAAAGTACTTTTATTCTTTTTAAGTTATCTAAAAAATTTCTAAGAGGATGTATAATGAATTTGTACTTTTTGAAAAGCTAACTTTACGCCAAATATTCTAAATGAAAAAAAAAAATTTTAATTTTTGATACCGAGGGGACCAGGTCCATTCAAAAAATGCCTATTTTTTATGTAAAATTCAAATTTAGGGCAAAAATTCTCAAATCGCCTACTCGATATCAAAATATAGTAACCTATTTTAGATGGCACAATATGTTCTTAATTATTTTGTAAAAGGTTCCGATAACTCCGCCCCTGGTATGGATATTATAGCCAAAAAACGAAAAAATCCCATTTTTGGGATTTTTCAAGATTTTTTTGGGAATTGCGGGATACTTGATAACAAATTTCAAAATTTGTTTTTATTTTTCCATTTTGAATAGAAAAATCTACATAACTGTGAAATTTCATAAAAAAATATTCATAAATAAAAATTTTATTTCAATTTGAAAAATTTATATCTATGTAAAATTTGTCATATTTTTCAAAAAAGTATTCCATGAATTTTTTAATTGTCAAAAGTTATATACATTTTTGAAAAATCTTCTCAAAATCCTCTATCCATTGATATATAACATGTCTACCTTATGTTTTTTACGTGTCAAATAAATTAGGGAAAACTAAACAACTCGCTGAGTATTTACCTAACATAGAAATTCATAAAAAAGCATGTGAAATTTCATTCAAATCGGCGTAAGGGTTTAGAAGTTACAGATTTATTTCCCTCTTTTTTATTCTCATACCACTGTGCATCGTCAAACAAATTTGTGCAAACAAAAAGTGGTTACGCTTTTTTGAGTAAATATTTTCCATGTGATTCCTGCAATTTCCCTGATTTTCTAAACAAAATATTCTTGATACGTCAAATAAAAGTTGCATTTGGGTTTTAGATGAATAATTTGGAGTAATCTAGCTATGATAGATAATATGACACATGCTTTAATTAAATATTTACAATTAAAAAAATACTATAACATGTTACTGTTTCAAAACTCTTCTAGTTTATACGTTTATTGATTTTAAAATAAAAAATAAACTATTTCTCTTTCTTGGTAGCGCCCCTTTCCTAACAGATCTTTTTGTTTTCAGTTTACTTGCTAACAACAATGTTGCCTCTGTCCATCATTTATTTTATTTCGAAATTTATATTATATTTGATTTATTTCAATATTTTTTATTCTCAATACAATTAAAATGATTTGTTTTTTCCCCCAATACGTATGTTTTTCTAAAATTCACATAAATTCTCTTTTTAATGCATACAACATCAAGTACAATTGAGAAAAATTCCCAATCAATTGTCTGTGAAATGGAAAATAAAAACTTTATTTCACATTTTGCTCTCTTCAGTCGTTTTGCTTCTTTTGTTGCTTTGCAGTCGTCTTTCAAATGCTTTCGACAACAGTGAAGGAATGAAGTAGTTAGTGCAACATTATTTATTGACTGCAATTTCCAACTTCCTCCTCACAAGTGCACAAAAGCAAAGCAGAGAAATTTGTTCGGCAAAAAAGGAAAACATCGAAAACTTTTTAAAGTAGAAAATGTAATTTAAAGCAGGAAACGAGAAAGTATTTCAAAGCAAAAAAGTAGCCAACAAGTGCAATGAAAGAATGTAGCATTTTAAAATGGAAACATATCGGTGCCAGAAATGCACCTTTCCACACTCTGCGTGGAAAGAGTATGTTTTTTTATATCGAGGGAATATATTCAAGACACTATATCTTAGAAAACAGAAGGTTTCAGGACAGAGAACAAATTTGTATTGCGCTTTTAATAGGAAACATTATTAAATTCTTTATTCTACAATATATTTTTAAAGCCGCTACTAAATTCTACAACACGTCTAATTTATTTTTCAAATTTTGATTTATTGGCAATTTTTAAAGATACACAAAAATTCATTTTAAATAAATATTGGTGAATAAATTGAATTGAATTGTAAGAAATAAATTTTAAATTTTATTTATTTTGAGAGGTTGTTTATTGAATATTATTGAATTGATTTAACAAATCAATAGGTAGACAAGTACTAACCCTCCGTTACTCGCAACTGATCTAGTTTTTATTGTCATTTTTTTTGAAACATCCTATTTAGTTTTAAGCTATTTTTTGATAAAAATGTATTTATACTGCAATTTTATTTGTATTATTCTTTTAAATACTTCGAATGTAATATTGTTTTTATGTTTTCGAAATAAAAATTGAAGAGGTTATTTTCAAACCCGCCTTTCTTCTATTGATATCAATTTGATACATTGCGACTAGTCTCGATTTGAAAATGATTGCGACTAAAGGAAGGTTAAAAAATAAAATACAATTATAATTAATATAGTAAAACAATCGTTTTATCTTTAGTTAATCCATCCAGAATTAAAAGTATCTTAAACAAATTTGTACTCCGTATTTGTAAACCTTACAAATTATTTCACTTATTTGAAGTTAATTCGAACACGTATCTCAACGTAATCTACCAAAAGGTACTTTTTACCATCTGTTACAACTTGGAAGATATAAAAGTGACAATAATTTTGATTTAATTTAAAGGCCTATACAGTATATCCGAGGCCGGGTCAATAAGTCTGTGATTTTTTGAATTTTTCACCTCAATCGCTCCTGTCAACAGGTATCTGTCAGTTGACTCCTGTAAAAATTTGAACAAGCTGTGTCAATTAGTTTGTGTTTGACAACTATCGTGACTTGAGGAGAAAAAGAAAAACAGTTAATTTCATGCATTACTTTTTGCGGAAAAAAATTATCACTCAAACCATTGCTAAGCTTGATAAATACTATGGGAACTCTGCACCATCAATTTCAATGGTAAAAACATGGTTTACAGAATTTCGTTGTGGCCTTACAAGCACGGAAGTTTCCGATCGATCTGGTCGCCCAGTTTAGGTCTCTACAACCCAAACAATTGAAAAAATTCACGATATGGTGTTGTTCGATCTGAGATTGAAAGTGCTAGAGATTATGGAAGCCACATGCATACACGCAGAGAAAAAACATGGTTGTGGTAACCATAAACTAAGAGCAACATATTATGATCAGATTTTTGCTTGTAGTCCAAAACATATTATGATCATTATTAGTATCATAAAATATCATAATATGTTCTGAAATAATCAAATTATGATAAAAATCAATCATAATATGTTTTGAAATAATCATATTATGATATATATCAATCATAATATGACCCAAGGTCATCATATTTATGACCCAATTAAATCATATTATGATCCAAAATAATCATATTATTATTAAAATTTATTTTTGGAAATACAAAATTTTAATAGGTTTTAGTTTTAAAGTACTAAATTCACAATTAAAATATTATTGATTGAATCAAATTTATTGTTAAAGATAATATACAAATAAAACTATAGAGCGAATGGGAATTACAGACACTCAAAATTTACTTGTAAAAATAACATAGCTGAGACAAACACCAACACTCACAAATGGTGGGAAAACAGACAATTAAAAGTAAACATATTTTGTTTGCATCTTAAACATATTATGACTACATTTATTATTGTAGTCATAATATGTTAACATCTTAAACATATTATGACTACGCGTATATAAACTTAACATTTAATGGTTGTACATAAAAATAATATGTTTACCTAATTATCATTATTTAGTTGTTCGAAAACCATATTCATATTTATAATTGCGATGAAAATATAAACGTTTACAGTAACTATAATATTGTTGAAATTAAATTAAAACAATAATTATATTTTTACGACAACAATATATTGTTACAGAGAACATAGTATAGTTGTCGTAACCATGTCCAACCATGTTTTTTCTCTGCGTGTATGATATGACTCAGTAGTATAAATTTTGAATGACTATTTGGGTATAAGCAGGTTTTCCGCAAGATGGGTGCAGCGTTTGCTCACAATCGACTCCAATGCAATCGTGTGACATTTTCGCTGGACAGTTTGGCAATGGACGAAACGCGGATTCACTACAACTCACCAGAGATAAAACAGCAGTCAAAACAGTGGGTTCTTGGGGTGTAGAAGGCCGATTAACTAACTTCAAAAGAATAAAACAATCAATGGTCAAGAAAAAGAGACAATGTAAGGGAGATGAAGTCATCTCACAAACAAATTTTGGAAGGGATACAAAAAATGGAGATAGGTTAGACAAAGTGTATAGAGCTCGGTGAGTATGATGAAAAATAAAATGATTTTTTGTTCAAAAAGTCTCGGACTTATTGACTCGCCCTAGGAATTACAAAAATGTCAGTAAATTGCAAAAAAAAAATATGTTTCTCTTTAAAATTTATACCACGAATTGTACATTAAAAAAACCTTAAGCAGTTGTTTTCAAGAGCGCAGCAAAAAGCACAGCAAAAGCTGTGCATTTGGCCAAAATGTCAAATCCTCTAACTCTGAGAGTTCTTGATCGATATTGTTGAAAAATATTGTCTGAATTACTATCCAATAAGACTAACCTTGGTCCGAACGGTAGACATGGATTTCAATGGTTGGTTCATTTGACATGAAATCCCCCATATATATAGAAGAAGATTACTTGAGTAAACAATTTATCTCTAAATTGTGTATAATGCATTATTCGCTAGTCTATCAACACTATTGTTTTAGATATTTAAAAAAATGACTTATATTGAAATATTTGCCACCGTAAGGAATAGTTCAGATACATATCTAAAATGGAACGTATATTAATTTAAAATTACTCCCTGTATGAAAAATAATTCCTTCCTGTTGTGATATTAAAAAACTTGCTAAATCATATATTTTTATAACAGTTTTTTGACAATATATATAATTAGTATATACATATAAAAGAATATAATACTTTTTTATCTTTAAAAAACTGTATGCACCTCCTACAACTATTCATTTACATCAACAATTTTTCCACATCAACAAACTGTTGCAAACATTTCACCAACTCTCATATACACTTATTTACCCTTCGTAATGCAGCGTCATGTAACCTAAAATTATGGCAACTTAAAATCCTTCCAAAAAGAAAAAGTTTTTTGAGCATTTATTTATGGCAAATAAATTCACACTATACGAGCATAAAAGTAGGCCAAAGTTATGATAAAAATAAGGTATCGTACGAACGGTACGGTATGAATAAGTACTTGACAGTCACATTATAAATCATGATAAGTTTCATTACATAAATACTTAGTAAACCTCCAACAAATACTTGCATAAACAGTATCAGTTACTCTAGCATGGAGCATACAAAAAAAGAGAAAAGTTGTAAATTTGAATATTTATTTGGTCTAACAGGAAACGGATGTTAGGTGTTTTTGTTTAAGATGTTTTTAAGCGATAAATTAATATGCACATTTTGGTTTTTAGTTTTTAAAATGTTGATTTATTTATTGTATTTTACAATTAAACTGTAACTCGGCTTAAAACATATGGTCGGTCAAGCCCGACCATATAATACCCTACACTAAGTATAATTTATATAATAATAATTTATATTTTTGAGTGATTTTCGGAAGTGGGCCTTATATGGGGGCTATGCCCAATTGTGGACCGATCACCATGAAATTAGGTCGTGTTATTTATGTCTATATTAAAGTTTACTATGTTGAATTTTGTGTGTTTACCAACATTTTTAAGCGATTTATACACGTTAAAATGATTTTCGGAAGCGGGTCTATATGGCAGCTATGACTAATTATTGACCGATCGTAACAAAATTTGGTGACATGAATTTTGTATATATAAAACTTATTTGGAGCGCAATTTGTAGAGATACATTTATAAATTAAACATTTATGACCGATAAAGTCCAATTTCGGAAGGACATTTGTATGGGGACTAGGTGAAATAATTTGGTCCTTGGGCCAATCAAATTTCATCGAAATATCTTCAAAATTGCGACCTGTACTCTGCGCACAAGGTTTACATGGACAGCCAGCCAGCCAGCAACCAGACGGACGGACGGACATCGTTTAATCGACTCAGACATCGTTTAAAGTGACTCTAAGTCGATCGGTATACTTTGAGGAGGGTATTAGACTAATATTTTTGGGCGTTACAAACATCTGCACAAACGCCTACACCACCATAGTGGGGAGGGTATAAAAACTATTGATGAAATTGAAAAATTACGAAAAAAATAAAAAAAATTTAAAATTTTATAAAAACTTACAAAATTTCATGAAATAATCAGACAATTATGAAAAATTAAATTGGATGCCTCTCCATAATTGTTTAAAATTTTGAAAACTATTACTAATACTTTTATACAAAAACTCAAAAAAAAATTTAAAAAATTTATTTTTTAATCATTCATATCTTATTTTTTAATAACTCGATTTTTATGATTAAAACTACATATTAAAGCTTAAAGTTCCACCTCTTCAACAAAAAAAAACTTACAAAAATTCTCATCCATTCAAATGTTACAGATTTTTGATCCGAAAATGATCAAAATTGTCCACTGTGAGGTGGTGGGTGTTAGACCAATATCAGCATAAACGCAATATATCCTCTACACTATGGTGGTGTAGGGTATAATTCACTTTTTAACTGCAACTTTATACCCTAACGATAATGGCAGCACTTAAGATCGTTTATTTGTAACCAAAGTAAAGAGTAATGTTTAATTGTTTAATTCCATATTTAATAGTGCGATGTAACCCCCATGTTAAACAAACAACACTTAACCGTAATAAGAAAACTTTCTACAAAGTCAAATAAGTACATACATCTCAGTATATATGTATATTAGGGTGACGTTTAAATTGCACTTTTAAATTTTCGGTACTCTCTTAGTCAGAAATCGTCATCTAAAAACTAATTGTTGAACATTTGAGCAAAATTGGATAATATTTATAAATAAATATCATATATTTTTAAAAAACTTTTAGTGCAAAGTTCTAACATTGATGTTTAGAACAGTATTGAATGCAGATATAAAAGTGGTAATAAAGTCCTAGAAATTTAAGATTAAAGAATCAACGAAAATAAAATTAAATACACTGAGGGAAAAACTACGTTGCAAAATCTACAACGGTTGGTGTCATTTTGACACCGAATGGTGTCACTTTTGTAAACAAACGGGTACTAATCGACAACGCAATGTTGTTAAATTATTCGCGACGCATTTCAACGTGAGTTGCATTTTATAAGAGTGTTTTAATTTTATTTACATTAAAAAATTTTAAATAGTTTAATAAATAATAAAGGGTAATAGTGATGCAAGTAAATGGTATAAAAACCAAAATATAAAAGAAAGTGTAATTCTGTTTAATTGCGAATTTGTGTCGATGCAGATGAAGATCCAGGCAGAGAAGACCACCGAATCCAGTGACGACATACAACTCCAAATGGAAACTTATAGTTGTTATATTTATTTTATATTTAAGTATTCATAAGTATTGAATTAAAAAAAGGTAAAAAATAAAGAAATTGTTATTTATGTATATTAATTACCAAAAAAATAGAAATGAAAAATTGTCAGGTGTCAAATCGTACACGAACGGTATCAAGTCGACAACTTATGGTGTCAAATTGACAATGGTCTGGTGTCAAATCGTACACGAACGGTGACAAATTGTCAACGGTCTGTTATAAAATCGTACACGAACGTTGTCAAATCGACAACGGATGGTGTCAATTCGGCAACGGAATAGTGGCAAATTGTACACACATTTTTTCGCTGGTTGTAGTTGTCTTAAAAAATGTAAATTTAATAATTTTACTACCAACAACTACATTTCGTAGTTTTATTTATTAGAATCGAGAAATTAGGTTTTAATTTTTTTAAAGTTCGTTAAAAAAATCACAAAAAAATAAAAATTTGGGATTTGCTTAAAATTTTATGATTTATATTTTTTTGGTATCAAGTTATAATGGGTTTATGGTGTCAGACACTCTGTATATTCTCCATTTCAACCTCTATGGATAAATAGAATACGAACATAGTTTTTAATTGGAATTTTTGTTTAACTTTTAAAATTTAATGAATGGTAAAATGCTCAAATTTCCTGAAATGGTTTTTTGATAGCACAGAATAATTAATCGCTTTGAAAGCATCGAAAAAGTCCAACCTAATGTATATATACAGTGGCGGCCATCTTTTTAGAAACAAATATATTGTTTTTTTTTATCGACTGAATTGTGCGATAGTTCCAAAACAAAAGGACCAAGGGGTATAAAATTTAGTATATATTAATATCTCAATTTTCTAAAAAAATTTTTTGAAAACACAATGGTGACCAGCTAATTAAGACTAAAATTGTTTGCTAAATTCCATGTGATTCTTATTTAATTTTTCAAATATTTCCACAAATATGTAAGCATAAGGACTGTTTTAAGACACAAGTGTGTTTTATTCAACTGTGTCAATTCATACATATTCACCACGAATACATACGATTTTTTCTACAACTTGACCAAAAAATTAGTTTCTAACATTTATATCATTATATTTTTATTAATATAAAATATTCAGACCAAATTTCGTATTTTTAGTTACATTAGTTTCGGCCATATCATGTTATTAGCAGCGGATGTTCGCAGAGGAGGGTCAACGTATTTCCATATATCTTTGTCCATGTACAGTCAGCGTTTAAAGAAAGTGTACAACTTGTTTTTACATTTCAAACATTTTATTTACATATTAAAAAACTATTTGTTCTCCAGTTCTAGTATATTTAACAAAACATTTAATTGTTCTCTTGCAATATATAAACAAAAGACTAAACTAGTTCAACTGCAACAAAAACAGTAACAACAAAACCAAAAAAACTCCATTTTTAACGCGTCAAAAGAAAGTGTACAGTTTAGGGAAATTAGAAGAAAAAACGTGTTTAGTATTTTATTTTACATGTTTTGGGTTTTAAAATAGTTTCAAGCCTCCTTGGCATTGTTTCTACCAATTTTGATGTCACCGATGTTGGGATGTTGAACAACTCTTCCTGCAGGATTTCGTGTAGAGAGTCATTGCTGGTAATATTTCATTTTCTGATCTGTCTGTCCAAATGCTACCACAGATGTTCAATGGGATTAATGTTCGGTGACTGTGGGGGTTGTTCCAGTTGTTTCGGTGTATGATACAACAACCATTCTTTAACAAGTTAAGAAGTATGCTTCGGATAGTTGTCCTGTTGGAAGATCCAGGTTCTGTCTAGATTTAATTTTCTAATGATGGGTTCCATATTTTCTATAAGAATGTTTAGGTAATCGGTTTTGCTCATCAAACTATCAATAAATATGAGTTTTCCCATGCCACTTGCCGCCATACACCCCCACACCATCACCTAACCACCACCATGCTTTACGGTGGATAGTACATTTTTTGGTCGAACTCTTGATTTTTGCTTCTCCAAATTTTACTCCTTTTTTTACTTCCGAAAATCTCAAACTTGCTTTCGTCCGTAAACAGCACATTATTCCAAAACAATTTTCTTGGTTTTTATACCTGTTTGCGAATTCTCGAAGTCGCTCTTTATTTCGTTTGGAAATGTGGGGTTATTCTCTCGGAACTCCACCATATAGAGCATTTGGGTGTAGCGCTCGGCGAACCGTACTGTTACTAACTCTCACTCCAGACGAATCTGTTAATTCTTCGAATAATTTTACTGCACTTACTGTGAATACTTTCTTCACTGCTCTCACAATCGATCGTATTTCAAGGTTGTTAAGGCGTTTTGGTGTTCCGGCACGTTGCTGATCTTCTAAAATTCTAAATTTTTTGTTTGTCTATAATTTTTTTACAGTATTATGGCTTCTTCGTATTATAGAGGAGATTTCACGTGACGATTTGCCTTCATTTTTAAATTTATGACTTACTTTCTTGTTTCAATTGCAGTTTGTTTTCCCATTTTGGTTTTAAAGTTCTCGCGATCAAACAAGAAAAGCTACTATCTTATAATCTCATGAGACTAGCAGCAAGATCCACAAAAAATTATAATCTAGGCAAAAATAAAGAATAACAATATATTTTTTTATGTAGCTAGAAAAATCTTATTGCAATTCTAAATGTGTACACTTTTTTCTGACGCGTTAAAAATGGAGTATTTTTGGTTTTGTTGTTACTGTTTTTGTTGCAGTTGAAATAGTTTAGTTTTTTGTTTATATATTGCAAGAGAACAATTAAGTGTTTTGTTAAATATACTAGAACTGGAAAAAAAAATGTTTTTTAATATGTAAATAAAACGTTTTAAATGTAAAAACAAGTTGTACACTTTCTTTTGACGCTGACTGTATGTTGTACCGATTTCGGTATATATGTAATGAATATGTAATTGTAATTAATGACACAGCCGAATAAAATATGGAAATATTTAAAAAATTAATTGAGAATCACATGCAATTTAACAAACAATTTTGTCCCTAATTAGCTGCCCACCACTGTATATATGTATATAGTAAATGCGTTTACAACTACATATTACATTAACACTTATCACTAAGTGTGGGTGTGCATGTACATTTATACAGATATTTTACACTCAATAAAGAAATTGAACAAGCTTTTAGTTCAATTCATAATCAACACTATTTACAAAGGGTAAAAGTAATTTCTATAAAAAGGTATAAAAAAAATCTAAAATCTATGAGCATTTAAACGCATTACGAATTTGGCATCTTCTGTTGCTTTCAAATCAAAAAAACAGACGTAATTAGTAATGGCCAACTACGAAGGTTTTCTAAAGCTATTGTTTATAATCCTTTAGATTTTATACAAGTTCAATGTAAACTAACAATACCACATTGGATCTAAGCTCAGAAAATACCCGAGTTTTGTCAGATTAAAGATTAACAACTCAATTGTTTACGCCTTTTTGTGCCAAAGTTGCACGTTTCTACAGCCAATCGCAATTTTTGTAGTTAGTTGTAAGACTTGGGAATACCTTGCCGACAACGGCTTGAATATTCATTTGCATTTGACAGAAGTTCGGGAACGAAATCTCATTTGTGATCAATTGGAATTTTTCCATTTCCGATGTCCAACAATTGTTTTGAGAATGTTTCGGCAGAAGGGTATTACAGAAAATGCACACGTATGTTCGTTGATAGCATTCAGCTTCTGTAGCTTCATTTCCAGTGAAATAAATTTGAAGGAACTTCGCATTATCATTGGGAAGCGGGAACAATGATTCAATTCTGTGGTACATTTGGCCCTGAACGTTAAATGTGGGCATGAAGCCAACGTAATTTGAAAGCATGATTTGCACTTTTGGATATTTTGAAGCAAGTGCTTGGAAATAGGATTGGCGCCGGAAATGTGATTCTCGATCACTTTCCATTTCTGCAAAAACTAACCTAATAAAATTAGAATACTGAACCTGATTTTTCGAAAAACTGTTTACGATGAGGGCAAATCATTTGCAAATATTCGATTCTATTTATGAGGCACTATAATATTTATGTAGATAATAAATTTAAAATAACTATTCCCTAATCCAATACTAAAGACGATCTTAAGTGAATGCCAAACCAAATCTTCGCTTTTCATAGTAAAAATAAATGGAAAAACCACATTTAACTTACATAACCTTAGCTCAAATGAATACCCACAATAGCCTCATGTCTTATATTCATTCGCATTAGCTAGCATGGACATTTCTATCCATGCAATAACTTAGTTTACATAGTGCAAGTTCACGTGTATTTGCCAGTTATTATGAAAATAGTCTAATTCATAAAATTATAAAAAATATTTATACAAAAATCGATTTATTTATTCTCATAATATTTTATATAATTATTGCAAAAATATAAATCAGAATTGATTTTTTGTAGTTGGTTGGAAAGTCTACCTATTATTTTTTAGTTTTTTTTAACAAAAAATTTTTATCTACGCGCAGAGCAAATATATAGTTGTGCATGTTTACTGTAACCATTTCAACATTGTTAAAAGTTTTATAACAATACTAGCTGACCCGACAGACGTTGTCCTGTCCAAGTTAAAAAAATCCTTGTGTTCTATTTGTGAATTTCAGAGAAGCGGTTTGAAAAGGGTAAAAATAGTTAAAAAGAAAAAAACCTACTATTGAATGATAATTTTTATTCATATAGGACATAGAATAAAATATACATAGAAGCACTACTGAGAGACAAAGAACTTAAGTTTGTTGTCAAAAACCTAAGTCTTGCAACAACAAAATACATATAAATCAATGTACATATTTTGAGTTTTAATATAAAAGATCGATTTTTGTTAAGAAATATGAGTGATCACAATTCGAGCTCTTTTTCTTGATTAAACAATTATTGGCCAAGTTATTAGCGAATTTAGATATTTTGAATTTTTATATAAAAAATCGAATTTTGGTCAGAAATATGAGTGATCACAGATCGAGCTCTTTTTCTTGATTAAACGCTTATTGGCCAAGTTATTAGCGAATTTAGATATTTTGAGTTTTTATATAAAAAATCGATTTTTGTTAAGATATATGAGTGATCACAGATCGAGCTCCTTTTCTTGATTCAACGCTTGGCCAAGTTATTATCGATTTAAGCTATTGTCAGTTTTTATACAAGTTATTAGCGAATTTAGATATATTGAGTTTTTATATAAAAAATCGATTATTGGTCAGAAATATGAGTGATCACTGATCGAGCTCTTTTTCTTGATTAAACGCTTATTGGCCAAGTTATTAGCGAATTTAGATATTTTAAGTTTTGGAAATTTGGGAGAAATATAAGTGATCACAGATCGATCTCCTTTTCTTGATTAAACGCTTATTGGACAGATTATTCCCGAATTTAGATATTTTGAATTTTTATATAAAAAATCGAATTTTGGTCAGAAATATGAGTGATCACAGATCGATCTCTTTTTCTTGATTAAACGCTTATTGGCCAAGTTATTAGCGAATTTAGATATTTTGAGTTTTGGAAATTTGGGAGAAATATAAGTGATCACAGATCGATCTCCTTTTCTTGATTAAACAATTATTGGCCAAGTTATTAGCGAATTTAGATATTTTGAATTTTTATATAAAAAATCTAATTTTGGTCAGAAATATGAGTGATCACAGATCGAGCTCTTTTTCTTGATTAAACGCTTATTGGCCAAGTTATTAGCGAATTTAGATATTTTAAGTTTTTATATAAAAGATCGATTTTTGTTTAGAAATATGAGTGATCACAGATCGATCTCCTTTTCTTATTGGCCAAGGTATTAGCGAATTTAGATATTTTGAGTTTTTATATAAAAAATCGATTTTTGGTCAGAAATATGAGTGATCACAGATCGATCTCTTTTTCTTAATTAAACGCTTATTGGCCAGGTTATTAGCGAATTTAAGTATTTTTAGTTTTTATATAAAAAATCGATTTTTGTTAAGAAATATGAGTGATCACAGATCGAGCTCCTTTTCTTGATTAAACGGTTATTGGCCAAGGTATTAGCGAATTTAGATATTTTGAGTTTTTATATGAAAAATCGAATTTTGGTCAGAAATATGAGTGATCACAGATCGAGCTATTTTTCTTGATTAAACAGTTATTGGCCAAGGTATTAGCGAATTTAGATATTTTGAGTTTTTATATAAAAAATCGATTTTTGTTAAGATATATGAGTGATCACAGATCGAGCTCTTGATTCAACGCTTATTGGCCAAGTTATTATCGATTTAAGCTATTGTCAGTTTTTATATAAGTAATCGAATTTTGGTCTGAAATTTGATTGATCACAGACCGATGTATTTTGTAGACGTATTTAATAAGTGGGCGTAAAAGTGGCCGTGGTCAATTTTTCATTCCGTAAAAACCTAAGTTGGGCTATGACCAAAATTTTTAAAAAAAAAATGTATCTAAATCGGTCTGGCCGTTCTCTACTGATACAATTACCAACGAACGACATTTGATTTTTATTTATATAGAATAGATAGATTATAGTTAGAGTAACTATTTACATGATTGCGGTAACCATAATATGGTTAATTTACGATTCACATGATTGTATCAACCGTATACATGGTTACAGTAAACAAGTATATGTTTGTGGTTACCACAATCATGTAAATAGTTACTGTAACTATAATATTGTTAAAAAATTTGTAACAATGTTGAAATGGTTACAGTAAACATGCTCAACTATATTTTTCTCTGCGTGTGCTAATAATAACAAGTCTAATAATAACAAATTATAAATGTATGACTTAGACCACTATTGCAATAACTGGCTTGTACGAATATCTTTATAAATATATTTTTATTTGTTTACACTTTCTTTATATTTGTCTTTCTTCATCTCGCTCTTTTTGTACATGTACGGATCTATGTGTGTCAATAATGGTGAGAAGGACAATTGATAATGACTATTTGTTGCTGGTTGTAAATAAAAGTGTAGAGGTTTTATATCGTAGTCCATTAAATGCCACACACTTGAAGATTCTTCGTTACTTTTCGCAAATAATGTTTGAGTATGCTGTAACATACTTATTCAAGTACTCTCCTTATTATACAAATTACATGACCATCGTACTTTTTTATGGCCTCAAGTATTTTGTTGTTGAAAGACATTGATTCCTAAATATTTACTTTTTTGCTCATATAATAATGAAAATATGTTTTTGCTGTAAATGCGTCAAGCTTAATTTCTATTAGAGTTTAGGGCACAGATGTTAAATATAAAACATATTGTAATTCTCATAAGTTTATAAGATAAAAAATGTTTGAATATTGTTTCTATACAGAATAATATTATTTGAGTCTAAAAACAGTAGATTTTTAAAATTTTTTAGTAGAACACTGTTAATAATTGGTTAAAAAAATACAGCAGTAAAAAATAATAATTATCATCAACAACAGGTTTTTATTCCGTAAACAATTATTGAAGAGTTCTGTTTATGATTTTGTTTTTCTAAAGAAATAATGACAGAATTTGAAAATTGCATTATAAACATTAGAGCGCGATCATCGTTAACTATTAGCAAACTGAACACCACCTTCACGAGGAAACTAAGGTTCTTCCGGTCAAGGAATATAACGTCATGCTGAAGCTAGGATGTCACCTGAGGAGTCATCCAAACTTCAACATCACACAGTTGGAGTCTCCCCCGAGGCATGTCAGACCGTACCTTATGACAGCTTTGAAAGACATTCTTAGAGTCGCCATCAATTCCGCGGTAGCAGGATACCGTATGAATGTCGTACTTGGAGGTCGCACACCACCGATAGCAGACGCCTAGAAGATTCTGCCACGGAAAACAAGAGTCTTTCTGGCACAACTAAGATCAGGATAGAGCAACAGGCTTAATACCTTCTGGTCCCGCATAGACCGTGCCGTCCTCAACTTATGCCCAGCAAGTGGTCATGGTCCTCATGATACCCTCCACATTTTCAACTCTTCAGCCAGCCCTACTTCACTATGTCCAGTAGATTCATGGACCCATCCAGCAGAAGTAGCTCAATTTCTTGGACTTGATATTGCAGAACCCCCAAATTAAATATTGCAAAATTGTTCACGCTGCTACAACAACAACAACATTAGCAAACTGTAGCTCAGTTGTTATAAAAATTCTCAATAAACTAATCACCATTTTTTCATAAAATTACTCGCTGTTCGAAGATTCATAAATTTTAAATGTCGGAGGAACCTTTTTTAAATTTTTATTTTGTTGGACCGATTTTTCTCATTTTCAATACCAAACATTGAAAATATTCTTAACACAGAATATTTGGAAAATTATGATCTCTAGGCCCTACATAACTAATATATCTCAAAATTAATAAAATCATTTTTATACAATTTTTAGTGATTTTTAATATTATAATTGAAAATATGTGACTTTTTATAACAATGAGATTTGTGGACTAGTTATTTTCTGTCTTTGCCACAAATAAATAAAAAGTTTCTTGTTGTTCTGTTTTAAGTATAATGTGGTCTTAAGAAAGAACTTTTCAAAATGTGTATTTGAAATTAGCTAGGAATTTATTTGCTTATACGAACACTTTCTTTTTTACTGACAACATTTTGCTATCTTAATGTTTAATTAGGAAATTTAATGTATACTTAGAAAGACAAAGAAGCAAACTTTTAAAACTTTTCTTTTTTTTTTGTAAATATAGTAGCTAGAAACTCTTAAACAAAGTGTGTCCTAATGTCAATGGCCCAAAATTGTCTATTTCATTGGTCATTTCATAAAACAAAACATCTGCTATGACTCAATTAGAGTTTAATTAAGTAAAATGTTCCTTACAACTTTGGTGGTAAACAGATTAGTTTATCGTTCAGTGTTTAAAATTTATAAATATGTATATGAAATCCAATAAAGCCTTAAATTAATAAATTAATATTCTAGGTCATTATTCAATCCTACGCCAATCTAACTATGCCAGTCTATCTATGGGAAGCAATTTCATGACAATATTACGAAATATAATTAAATGATTTAGAATACTTTCGATGCAGTTGTTTTTTAGCACCAATATTGGTATTGCAGAAACAATTTTATGAGCCAAAATCTTAGCCAATCTCGCAAAAACATTGTGTCTTACATAATAATTTTCAACATTGATAATGCAAAGTGTGTTGTTGCCATGTGTAAGTATAATCAGTTTATCCGTTTCATGCTAAAAACAACAAAAATATGTATACATTGAATGTGTATATGTTTGTATCTTAGTAAATATGCATCAATGTAGAAACGAGTGTATTATAGGTGAAGGGTATTTAGGATTCGCAAAAGCCGTATAAAGATTTCAAACTGATTCAACTTTTATTTAACCATCAATTGATATACAAACATGGCTAAAAGTTTCCTTGAATAGAAGGAAATAATAAAAAAGTATTCGTATATACTTTTATAAGATTGTGGGGTAATTCTTTTCATGTATATAATTATTAAAGTTTGACCAATTTGATAGTGCTAATGGCCCAAATAACAAACACATTTATGTATATCTAAGTGTGCGGTAGGTATGTGGTGCTCTTAAAATTAAATATTATTATATACTAACATATACTACATAGCAAAATACCTAATTTGCTAAACTTTTGTTTTAAAACTATATAAAGAGAGTATATGTAATTACTTCCTATATAATTGCAGACATATTTTATTGTTATTTGTTATTAATGTGTTTGCTAGTTTGTGCGAAAAAACTAAATCATATGTTTTTTCTCTGACATAATTATTAATTATGATACAAGTTAATGCCAAATGCAGATATAATTTGTATTATAATTCTGCACATTGCCAATTTAAAACAGCAGAAATCGGTATTATTATTAACACTTTAACATATTAGTTTTAAAATAATTTTTATAAAAATTAACCAGTAAGAGAGCTATATTCGACTGTGCCAAATCTTATATACCCTTTACAAAAGTATACTTTAAAATATATTTTTTTAAATTGTTGTAAATCTATATAAATTACAATCAAATGTCGTTCTTTGGTAACTACATCAGTTGATAACGGCCAGACCGATTTAGAAAATTTTTTTTTTAAATGTTGGTCATAGTCCAACTTAGATTTTTACGAAATGAAAAATTTACCACGACCACTTTTTTCGATTTATCCAAAATCGGAAAACGGCTGCACGGATTTGGCTAATTTTTTTTATAATGTTCGCAATAGTCCGCAAAAGTTAGTCCACGTCCACTTATTAAATACATCTGCAAAATACATCGATCTGAGATCACTCATTTTTCTGAAAAAAAAATCGATTTTTTATATAGAAACTCAAAATATCTAAATTCGTTAGTAACTTGGCCAATAAGCGTTTAACCAAGAAAAGGACCTCGATCTGTGATCTCTTATATTTCTGAACAAAAATCGATAAAAACTCAAAATATCTAATAACTTGGCCAATAAGCGTTTAATCAAGAAAAGGAACTCGATCTGTGATCCCTTATATTTCTGAACAAAAATCGATTTTTTATATAAAAACTCGAAATATCTAAATTCGCTAATAACTTGGCTAATAAGCTTTTAATCAAGAAAAGAAGGGCGATCAGTGATCACTAATTTTTCTGAAAAAAAATTTAATTTTTATATAAAAACTCAAAATATCTAATAACTTGGCCAATAAGCGTTTAACCAAGAAAAGGAGCTCGATCTGTGATCACTCATATTTCTGAACAAAAATCGATTTTTAATATAAAAATTCAAAATATTTAATAACTTGGACAACAAGCTTTTAATCAAGAAAAATAGCTCGATCTGTGATCACTCATATTTCTGAAGAAAAATCGATTTTTTATATAAAAATTCAAAATATCTAAATTCGCTAATAACTTGGCCAATAAGTGTTTAATCAAGAAAAGGAGCTCGATCTGTGATCACTCATATTTCTGAATTAAAATCAATTTTTTGTGTAAAAACCCAAAATATCTAAATTCACTAATAACTTGGCCAATAAGCTTTTAATCAAGAAAAGGAGCTCGATCTGTGATCACTTATATGTAATTCTGAACATAAATCTATTTTTTTATATAAAAACTCAAAATATCTAAATTTTCTAATAACTTGTATATATGTAATTAAAATCTATAATTTTATTCTTATTTTTATTCTTTATATATTTGTTTTTATTAAAATCTAATTAAAAATTTAAATACATAATTAAATACCATAAATATTCAACTTACAACTATACATAAATACTAAAATCTATATTAAATTCTTTTATTTCAGCAAATAACAATTGGTATACATTCCGGTGAAGTTGTGACCGGTGTTATAGGCAATCGGGTGCCGCGCTACTGTCTATTTGGTAATACGGTGAATTTAACAAGTCGCACTGAAACTACAGGCGTGCCGGGACGCATAAATGTCAGCGAAGAGACCTACAAGTGAGTACTAAGTATATCCTTTGATTTTACTATTGTAATTAAAATTCTTCAAATTTAATTTAAAAATATTGTAAAATTAATGAAATCATTGATTTTGCCACATCGAGATAAAGAAACCAACAAAAATTACATCTAAATATTATATTTCACTAAGAAAAAATAAAATAAAAAGATAATATGAAAACTTTTCCTACTTGACAAAAATTGTAACGAAGAGGGAAAAACTTTTCAAATATTGTTAAAATAAAACCTCAAGAAAAGGGTAGTTTAAAGATACTTTTTAAAATGAAAAGAATACTGTATAAAAATCAAAGTGTCAAAGGTTTATCTAAAACTGTCTCAGCTACTGCTACCACTCCTGTGGAAGAATTAGAGCTGACAGCATCCTCGCTCACGGAATTTGGCCGGTGTAGGTCTGAAGGTGATAATAATGTAGTTGTCGCTGATGATGAAGATGTTGTAGCTGTCATGGTTGTTGTTGTTGTTGCAGCTTCTACTACTGACTCTGTTTCTGGTTGTGTTGCTGCCTCTGCTGTTGAAATTGACTCAGTTGTAAATGTAACTTGTTTCTTTTTCGTGCTTGTATTACATTTTTTGGCATCAGTTTCGTTGGTGTTCTTTTTTCTTGGCTTTTTACTACACTCATTGTCGTTTTCATTGTTGTCTTTGGTTTCCTCAATCTCTTCCATTAAATCGATATAACGTTGCAAACGTCTTGGCAAACGCAGAGTATCAATGCCATCGGGTAATTGTCCATTACTTCGCAGCAAATCACGTATACGACAGCTAAACGAAAGAAGAAAGAAAATTTAAGAAAAGAGGAAAACAATTTAGATTTTTTTTTTGCAGTTTTTTGATTTTTTCCTTAGTTTAGATTTTATAAAGTATTAAAGTAGATGCTCAAGAATTTTTACTTAATTTCTGTGTGGAATTTACAAACAAAATTGCCAAAAAGGAACAAATTTCAAAAGTTTTGCAACTTGTTATTAGGACTTAAAGTACCAACATGTTTGTGCAAAATGAAATTTGTTTTGTATTAAATTAAATATTTCTCAGCACTTTTGAAAGTCACAACAAAAAAACTTTTCAATTTAAATTCAATTTGAATAAACAGAACATTGTTAATGTTTTAGTGAAAGAATATGATTACTTGCTACTTACTAAGTTTAGCGATTTTAGGATAAAAAATTCATGAAAATGTTTCTTAGAGAAATTATAAAAAACAAGTTGTAGAAAAGAGGGTGTTGTGCTTGTTTTTATCGTAAATAAGAATTATGGTTAATATTTAAATTTCACATCATAAACTAGTAATCGATAAACTTTATAATGGACTCTGCTGGTTTTATTGTTTATAAACTTTTTAACCGAAAAATCGGGTTTTTACCGCAATGTAGATTCTTTTAACCTTTTAATTTAAAATATGTGGTTTTAATCACTTTGTTTAACGGTTTTTCAAATTTGGAACTTATATCAATAAATTTAAATGTTGGTCAATATTTTACTTATATTCATTGCGACTCATGATATAATAAATATTTGCTAGTCGGAAGCTTAAGAGGTCGTTTGTTAAGTCCGGCCAACCAACCGAATCGACACCAATGCCAAATATCCATGGAGCTAAGGTAATACTCTGTATTAGGTGAGACCATAGCTATTATTAGCTATCAGGCCAGACCATCACAGGGAACCTGTATTCGTTTGAAGCAATCATTGACCGAAAAACTTCTTGAATATAGGGCCAGACATGAAACCGTAATATTCCATCATGGAAACGCTATGCCGCATGTGGCAATACCTGTTAAAAACTATTTAGAAAGAAGTGGTTGGGAAGTTTTGCCTCACCCGTCTTATAGTCCAGACATTGCCCCTTCCGATTAAATGACAAACCGGCCAGATTTCCATAAAACTAGTTTCTTTTGTTATTCATTTGTTGAAGAACACTGCAAATCTTTTTTGTGATTAAATGGTGCAAAAAGAATACATAGTCACAGCTTGTAGTATTTTTTCAAAATTTCATTCATTAGAAAGTGTCAAAAGACTTTAAACTATCTGAGTTTCGAGATCATAATTAAATGTTGTACAATAATACGAATTTAAACTCATGATTTAACGTTAACAGTCCACAGCCCATATATGGACTGTGAACGGAGGAACAATGATTCTAGAAGAATCTCAATAATATTGATTGTTATTGATTGAATGTTTTACACAAACAGAAATACGGAAATAATCAGACTTTTAAATTAGCAAATAGATTTACAAAGAACTGTATATTTTTTTTGCAGTGCATAAAGTTTTTGTTCAGCTTATAAGAAAAGTTTTTGTATATTTAATATTTTTTATACTAAATTAAAACACAAAAAGTACATAAGTCGCCACAGAATATGGAGGGTGAAAAAAAATACTTGTTTAATAAAACTTTATAGACGTTTAAGAGAAAGTTATTCACTATTTTGATGTTAAGATCAAGACATTAAAGTTATAAGTATCAAAGCACCAAATTTAAGTAAGGGTAAAAAGTGTAGCAATTTATGCTGTAAACTTGAGTTGAAAAGCACTAAATTATTGAAGATAAACTATCAATTTAATAATCAATGTAAAACAATTTTCTCGTAATATATTTACAGATATGTTTTTATAAACCCTAGGAAATTTTAAACAAAAGAAAATTTTAAACTAACAATTATGTTTTTATTTATTACAATTCAATTTGATTTCTACTTTATTATATGCATTTTATAATTTTCAAACGAAACTGTTTAAACATTAACAATTTGGTCATAAATAATATATGAAAACCAAACAATGAAATATGATTTGAAGCTCAGAAGTATATATAAAGGCGCATAAACCATAAGGCTATTTTAAAGAAGACAATAACTAAAAATATCATGAAACTTGAAAATTATATATTTCAGAAATATCCCAGAAATTTAGCCATTCATTATACCCTACACCACCATAGTGGGGAGGGTATATTGCGTTTGTGCATATGTTTTTAGCGTCCAAAAATATTAGTCTAACACCCACCATATAGTATACCGATCGGCTAAGAACCAATTTCGATTAAACGATGTCCGTCCGTCTGGCTGGCTGGCTGATTGTCCATGTAAATCTAGTGCGCAAAGTACAGGTCGCAATTTTGAAGATTCATATTTCAATAAAATTTGGTATATATAATTTCTTCGGCCTAAGGACCAAGCCTATTGAAACTGGTTAAAATCGGTTTATTATTTTACCTAGCCCTCATACAAATATCCTCCCGAAATTGGACGAAATATACACAAGTTTTTCTAAAAATAAGTTTTATATATACGGAATTTATGTTACCAAATTTTATTATGATCGGTACATAATTAGCCATAGCTCCCATATAAGACCCGCTTCCGAAAATCACTTTAACGTACATAAATCTCCTAAAAATATTGGTATACACATAAAATTCTACATAAATAAATAACTCAACCTAATTTAATGGTGATCGGTTCACAATTGGTCATAGCTCCTATATAAGGCCCACTTCTGAAAATCACACACGAATATAAATTATTGAAATTTTAAAAGAAAACAAGTAAGAAAGTATAATACCCTACACTAAGTAAAAGAGCAAAAACATTTTTCTTTTAAAATTTCAATAATTTATATTTTTGAGTGATTTTCGGAAGTGGGCCTTCTATGGGGGCTATGACCATAGATATACAGTGAGCCCCAAAAGTGAGTATACACCAAAAATTATTGGATATATTTTAAGATAATGAAAATTCTAAAATTTATCCATCGATTAAAATTTTAAAGTTTCGGTTTGATAGAGATTGGCTTGAATAATATCTTTGGTTGTGAAAAATATAGATTTAAGTCGGACTATAATGATTTTCATGATCCTAAAAAATCAAAAAATTCGCTGCTGTTTACTCACTTTTGAGGCTCACTGTATATGACTATATGAAAGTTTACTATGTTCAATTTTGTGAGTATACCAAGATTTTTAAGCGATTTATGCACGTTAAAGTGATTTTCGGAAGCGGGTCTATATGGGAGCTATGACTAATTATGGACCGATCGTAACAAAATTTGGTGACATGAATTTTGTATATATAAAACTTATTTGGAGCGCAATTTGTGGAGATACATTTATAAATCAAACATTTATGACCGATAAATTCCAATTTCGGAAGGACATTTGTATGGGGGCTAGTTGAAATAATGGACCGATTTCATTTTCAACAGGCTTGGTCCTTGGGCTGAAAAAATAATATGTACCAAATTTTATCGAAATATCTTCAAAATTGCGACCTGTACTCTGCGCACAAGGTTTACATGGACAGCCAGCCAGCCAACCGACCAGACGGACGGACATCGTTTAATCGACTCAGAAAGTGATTCTAAGTCGATCGGTATACTTTAAGGTGGGTGTTAGACTAATATTTTTGGGCGTTACAAACATCTGCACAAACGCATAATACCCTCCCCACTATGGTGGTTGAAGATATTTCGATAAAATTTGGTACATATAATTTCTTCGACCCATGGACGAAGCCTGTTGAAACTCGCTGAAATCGGTCCATTATTTCACCTTTATCGGTCATAAATGTTTAATTTATATGTGTATCTACAAAAATTTCGATCCAAATAAATTTTATATATACAAAATTCATGTCACCAAATTTTGTTACGATCGGTCCATAATTAGTCATAGCTACCATATAGACCCGCTTCCGAAAATCACTTTAACATGCTTAAATCACTTAAAAATTTTGGTATATACACAAAATTCAACATAAATAACTTTCAACGTGTCGTGTGATACACGACCTAATTTTATGGTGATCGGTCCATAATTGGTCATAGCTCCCATATAAGGACCACTTCCGAAAATCACTCACGAATATAAAATATTAAAATTTTAAAAGAAAAATATTTTACTCATTTACTTGGTGTAGGGTATTATATGGTCGGGCTTGACCGACCATACTTTCTTACTAGTTTTTATATGTTTATGTTAAATCACATTGTTAACTTACGATAAAATAACTCGTTAATGGAGCAGTGACTAAGCAGCTAGACTTTCAAACACAAAAAACAATCGAGCCTGCCGGTTCGATTCCCATACATAGGCTACATATTATTGGTGTGAATTGTAAGTACATTTGTAAGCGAGGCCCATGAATGTTTTGATAAAATTATACTTGGCTTACTGGGGAAGTAGAGTTTTGGCTGGGACACTTTCATACTTAATAAATCATAAAATAATTGGGGTATTAAGTCATATTGCCATATATGGCATATATATATATATATTTTGATAGATATCCCACTCGCATCCCACTAAGGGACTAAAAATATCTTAAAGGAATGGACCTAGGCTTTCTTTTGAGCAAAAAAAAAAAATTAAAAAAGGGCCCATATTGGAAAAAAATTTTGATTTTGCAAAAAAAAAATAAAAAATTGTATGTCTTGCGTTACAAAATATTTATTTTGATAGATATCCCACTCGCATCGCACTAAGGGACTAAAAATATCTTAAAGGAATGGACCTAAGCTTTCTTTTGACTACAAAAAAAATTTTAAAAAAAGGGCCCATTTGGAAAAAAAATCGTATTTGCCAAAAAAAAAGTCAAAAATTGTAAGTCTTGAGTTAAAAAATATTTATTTTGATAGATATCCCACTCGCATCCCACTAAGCGACCAAAAGGGTCTTCAAGGATAATATCTAAGCTTTTGTTTGACCTAAAAAAAAAGATTAAAAAAGGGTCCATTTTGAAAAAAAAAAAGTCAACAAAGTTTTTGATTTTGCAAAAAAAGTCAAAAATTTTATGTTTTGAGTTACAAAATATTTATTTTGATAGATATCCCACTCGCATCCCACTAAGCGACCAAGTTGGTGTTCAAGGAAAATATCTAAACTTTATTTTAAGAAAAAAAAAAAAAAAAAAGGACGTATTTTAAAAAAAAGTCAAAAAAGTTTTTGATTTCGGAAAAAAAATATTAAAAATTTTTTATTTTTTTTTTTAAATATTTTTTTTCGAAAGATCGAAGAAATAGCTATCTATACTATTTGGGACACATTTTGCTAAGAACAATAGGTAATAAGTTACATGGATAAGAAAAAACCCCTGTTTGACCAAATTGTCAAAATTTTACCCCCTATAACTCAGAGAGTTCTCGACCGATGTTGTTGAAAAATTGTGTCTGAATTACTATCCAATAGAGCTAACCTTGGTGCAAATTTCATCCCGATCGGAAGACATCGATTTCAAAAGTTGGTTCACTTGACATGAAATGCCCCATATATATTACGAAAAGCTTGTTTAAAATTTTGAAATATTCTCCACTTATTTTAGTGCAATTTGAATAAATATTTTAACTATTTTAAACCAAAAATACGAATATCTTAACAAATGAAAATAAATAAAATTATTAAATCAGGCTCTTAAGCTAATTATTTTACTGAAAACTATAGATTTTTCAATTTATTTTTATAAATAGATGTAAGTGGATAAGTTTTAAATTTTTTTATGGAAAAATACATAATTATTCGCCTGCATGCTTCATTTATAATAACCAAATGTGTTACAAATTTGTTTGTGTACGATTCGTTCGTTTTGAATTTCATTCATTTTATAAACATTTAATCATTATATTCTGTTTATTAAAATAAAGTTAATACTATCGGTTTTTAATCTTATATTTTGTTTAAAAATTCAATGTGAAAAAATTCAACTCAAATTTTTTTTGCTGCTCATGAATATCATTTCCCTTCGCAAAAAAAAAAATTATTTGCCACATAAATTTCTGTGGTTTCTAAATATTCATTTACATAGAAAATACATTTTCACAGTTTATTGACCTTTATTTCTGTTTGCGGCTGTTTTTACTTCTTTGCATTTTATGACAACTTTATCTCTAACCAATTCTTTATTATTATCTGTCTTATTTTCGTTAAAGGTCTTTGTGCTGTGACAATGTCCTTCAAATTTATGTTTGGAAAACCAAAATATTTATCATAAAATGTTCATCTTTGATTATTGTAATAATGAAGAAAAGCAAATATTTTACCATAAAATGTTCGTAGATGATTATTGAGAATTTTAATGAACTATTTCAAGAAATGTCGACATTTATTTACCATCATGTCAGTATTTAGCTTGCACAGACTTTTAGTCATTTGCATGTTTTATTTTTGGTGTTCTAATTGTTTACAGAAGATTGTAATTTTTATGGCAGTAAAGATGGAATTTGGTTTATTTTAATTTGTGTGAAGAAAAACAAGTAGTGAAATTTATATACCCTACAGTCATAATTTCGATTTGATTTCATCCACGTCATCATTTCCACATGATTTTAAATGTAAGCCACTTGATTGGGTATAATGAGAAACTCAATTCTTGTAATATTATTGAAAAAAATGTCAAATGAAACAATTTGTTAGAAATAGTAAAAATATTTATTCGAATAGAACTAAAATTATAGAATAGGAGGAAAACATTTCAGATTTATAAATAAGTGTTTCTTATAGCAAAAAAAAATTAATTGTTTAAGAGTTTTAAAGGGCATATATGTATATGGGGGATTTCAAGTTGACAAATTTTGTCCGAATTACGCGATTGGTATAAGTGATAGTCTTTAAAAATATGTAATTATCAAGTTTTATAATGATTCTTTCGTCTCCTGCAAAATAATCCAAATTTTTATATGTATTCATGCTTTATGTCTAGTTTATAAGAAAATATATATCGGCAGCTTAAATTTTTTTAAAGATAAACGTATATTTTGACACAAAATTACTTTTCTGCATATCAATTTTACTTATTGCTTTAATTTTTTTTATATTGCAAATTCCCTACATTCATATTTTGTTTGTATAGCATTCAGTTGAAATAAGATAAATTACCACAATTGATGCTTCATAAAAGCATCAATCAAATGTTCTACAGACATACAAATAAGCTGCGGAAATACTCTAATATATTAAACTGTTTTTTCTTTCTTTCATTTTTTCATTGTTATCTGACACCTTTTTCATACTACATGGATGAAAATTCTAGATCAATTCGTGTGAAATTGTAAAATTCATTTGCAAACATTTTAACTTTTACTGTGTCAATTCTAAAATATATATATTTTTTTATAATATTACTGTTATATTGTTTTATGCTTGTATCCATAAAATTTATGAGAATAAAATGTATTTGACTTGAGCTGATACATGCATTTATCCTGTACATTACTTTTTTGTTCTTTTTCAATGCATATCAAGCGTTTGACAGTTACAGCAGAGAGGATTTTACTTTGTAGCCATTAAGTGGCATGTTATAAATGTTTTAACCCTAGGCGGAGTACGAGAAACAGCTTTGAGTTATTTTAATAAACAGTGTTATCATATACAACCAGGTTCTCTCGATTTGATTAATTTTCTATTGCTGGACAATAGATTTTAGATAATTGTTTTCCTGATCAAAATATTTATAGTTATTTATGGTAAGTCCGATCAAAGTTATTAATTTTTCATATTTTGATCTAAAGCTTTTTACCGATTCAAACGATTTTGTTAATTTTTGGACACATAAGTTAGCTATTTGCAATTCAATTTTGTTTTTAGGTTGCCTTGTTTAGGACCTCTAGTATTTCAATTCGTATTTAAACCTCGCACGGACATTTTGTTGGTTGGACCTATCAACAGAGAATATTTGGTGAACATTTTATCTCCTAGATTCTTCATTCTAGTCTCTATCGTGCCTTCAACAGATATGAGGATGGCCCAAGCCATATCTTGGAGCTAGCACCTAAGAGAAGCATATGTATGTAGACCCAATATAAATATACAATATGTTACAAACAGCATGAAAAAATTAATATTCCGCCTACACTTGACCTCACTCTGCAATACAGCCAAGTGTTAGTTAAGGGTTAAATGTGCAACACAATGTGTCTGTGCAAATGCATGCAACACTAAGTATTATTGTCTATCAGTGTATTGTACGAGTAAATATGTATATGGTTTTATGAGATTTTTTTCATTTTTTATTAACGGCAATAACTTAAAGGTCATTTGTCAACACATTTAAAAGTGTGAACTCGATGGAAAAAGGGCCACAAGGCTGCCAAGGAAATGGGGGTATTGAAAAATGAGGTTAAATAACATAAAAATAATATATATGTATATTAGGATTGCCCCACTAGTACGCAGAGAAAACAGATTCGTAATAGCAACCGAATTTGTTGCCAATCGAATGATTCGGTTGCACACATACAATTTTTCGGTTCTATCAACAGAAAGTCAATTGATAAAGAAGTATTTCGGTTGAAGCAACCAAACTTTGGTTACACCTTCTAAAGTTTTGTAGCCACAACTGTAAAATTCAGTAACTAAGGTAGAATCATTCGATTGGCAACAAATTCGCCACAAATTCACAATATTATCTGGTTAAAATTTTTTGTATGTTTTGCTAAAAATAATCTAAATATTTATTAAAAATTGTTAGTGCAAATTGTACAAAATAGTTGCAATAGGTTACAATTCTATCAATTAGTTTTAAAACGAACTAAAATCTTGGCAATACTAAGCCAGCGTACTTTAATATTTTGATATAGTGTCTTCTAAATATTTATTAAGTTCCCCTAAGAGAAGTATACAGGATTAGTTATGTACACGCAGAGAAAAAATATGGTTGGACATGGATACGACAACTATACTATGTTCTCTGTAACAATATATTGTTGTCGTAAACATATAATTGTTGTTTTAATTTAATTTCAGCAATATTATAGTTACTGTAAACGTTTATATTTTCATCGCAATTATAAATATGAATATGGTTTTCGAACAACTAAATAATGATAAATAGGTAAATATATTATTTTTATGTACAACAATTAAATGTTAAGATGCAAACAAAATATGTTCAACTTTATTTCTCTTAAAATATACTTTATTTCTGACTATGATTATGGGCAATATGTTTACTTTTAATAGTCTGTTTTCCCACCATTTGTGAGTGTTGGTGTTTGTCTAAGCTATATTATTTTTACAAGTAAATTTTGAGTGTCTGTAATTCCCATTCGCTCTATAGTTTTATTTGTATATTATCCTTAACATTCCTAGAGCGAAAAATAATAAATTTGATTTTATCAATAATATTTTAATTGGTAATTTAGTACTTTAAAACTAAAACCTATTAAAATAAAATTCTGTATTTGCAAAAATATATTTCAATAATAATATGATAATTTGGATCATAATATGATTTAATTGGGTCATAAATATGATTATTTTGGGTCATATTATGATATTTAATGATACTAATAATGATCATAATATGTTTTGCACTCAGTGATGTTAACTTTTTAATTTCGATTACCGTACAGCCTTAAAAAATTACCGTTTTTTAGGTAATATTACCGTATCCAAAGTTTAGTACAAAATTAATAATATTTTCTTATTGAAACAGGTTTATTTTTACAATTCAATATATCGAGGGCCCATATCCAAAACCCTCTATCTTAAAAAACAACTTTTCAGGAAAGCCAAAAAAATTTTTTCGCGTATTACTTGAGTTATTAAAATTCGGTATGAAAATCCCTATATTTCTTCTCAAAATATTCAATGTGTATATTAAAATGAAAAGATAGAGGTTTTTGCATTTTAATAGAATTAAATTATTTTGATTTCATTTATGCCATCGTCAGTTTTTAACGTAATTTATTTAAGAAACGGCTAATAATACAACATAAGATAAAAAAAACTTTAAAAGTAGACACTTTTTTAAGTAAACTCTAACTTTAACCTTTTATTTTTATGCCATGGAAATTATATTTTCCAAAAACAAAATGGTAAAATATTTTCATGGTAATTATTTTTTTTAATGATTGAAAAATGTAAAATTCATGTTCAGCATTCAAAAATTAATAAGAAACCATGAATTGCAAGAAGAAATTATTCCAAAAAAATATTTGAAAATTATTTGAAAAGATAGTGGCTTTTGCATTCGGAAAAAATTAATTGTATAACATAGAGAAATAACAAAAATGCAAATAAAACAGCAAAAGACAATATGGTTGTAAGAAATTCACACCATAGATGAGTACTGTTTTACTGAACATTTTACTATCAAAAAGTAATTTTCGTGAATATCAAAGATAGTGGGTTTTGAATATAGGACCATGTTTGTAAAACAGCAGAATGCCATTTTTATCAACATTATTTATTTGCCTTATAATATAAATTCCGTATCTATTTATTTAAATTCATGCATTTCAACAGCTTCTGGGAAATGCAAAACTAAAGGAATTATAGAAATGTTGGTATCGAACAATTGGGGATTTATGACGATCAGTTTTTAATACTAATTTGTATGTTGAAATCCATACTTGAAAGACTTGCGATTACTTTACCGCCTAGATATATTTTGTCTAGTGGTAGTTGGTTATCATCATCCTCAAAGTTTTTTGATTATTTTAATGAGAAATATGTACATTATATGTAGACACATTATAGAAATATAACGTTTGGGATATCATTTTTAAAAATTTAAGTCTTTTAAAATTACCGTACAACTGTATAAATTACCTTCCTACCGTACAGAGGTCTAAATTACCGTACAATACGGTAATTACCGTACGGCTAACATCACTGTTTGCACTACAAACATAAATCTGCTCATAATATGTTGCTCTTAGTTTATGGTTACCGCAACCATGTTTTTTTCTCTGCGTGTAGTGCTAAAGTCGCGAATACGATTTTTTTTAACAAATTTAAATTTTTGCACATTTTTTTACCAGAAAATTTACAAGCCACGTAAATTTTCTATAACTGACAAATATATATAGGGTGTATGACCTTAAAATGCGGGATTTAGAAACATTTGTTTCAAAATAAAAGCATATATATGCCCGCTTCAAACGAATCCTTTGCATTCGGTACAGGTTCCATGTGATGTATTGGCCATATAGCAGCAGCTCATAATAGATAGAACCCTTTTGCTTCCACCAAATACATAGCATGGATATTTGGCTTTCGGATCCATTTTTCATCGCAAGTAATGAAATGATTTTCTTTTATAGCATTCAAGCATCATTTCGGACATGCAAAATCGTTTTTTAAGGTCTCTCAGCTTCACTTCATATGGTACCCAATTTTCCTGCTTTTGGATGATTCCTGCTGCTCACAAAAGTTTTGAAATTGCTGCTTGAGTAGCTCTCAATGATTTTGCAAGCTCTTGTTGAGTTTGATAGCAATCTTCTATTCAATCTTTTTGGGCTGGCCTGGGCGATCTTTGTATTCCTTGTCAAAATAACCACCACTGAAATTATTTTTAAATGTTGTGGGATCCGTGATAGCAAACTAAATATAAATATTACTTTAACACAAATATGATACAAATTGGTAAAACATTGCAAATGATATCATTGATTTAGCTTAACAAATACTAGAACACAATTATTGATAACTAATTTCTCAAAATTAAGTAAACTTCAATATATATTTGAGCCAGTCTAATGTATTTAAAACTTGTAATAAATAAATTCTTATTTATTAACAGTGTCTAAAACATGATTTAGTATATAGGAAATTTACTGAATTGCAGTAAAAATATATAAAATTAATAGCCTTTAATAAGTAGTTACTTATTTAAGCTTTAAACATTTTTAGTTTAAATATATAACAGACCTTTCTTTTATTTGGTTTAATTTAATAATAAAACTGTATGTTTGTATATGAAAAGACCAGACCAGACAGTTATTGATGGAATCTAGTCACACAAAAGAAAACTTAATATAATGCTAACAAAAGTCGGATTTAATAATGTTATACAAACAGACTCATACTATTATTTTGACATATACTAAGTATAAAATACATATTTATTTATGTCTAGAGGCGGCATTATTTTGTTTTTTCTATATTTTATTTTTAATGTGAAAAGAAAAAAATAATAATAGGAGTAACAATGGTTGGCATTTCATAAGAAATCAACTAATAGCATTCACTTTGCAAATACACATTGAAAATTCTAGCTTAAACAAAATATATAACTTGTATGTTTTACTTTCGTTTTCTTATATTAATATAGAATTTAAAACAATTTAATAAAATAAACTTGAAATTCAATTGAATATTTGAAGCTGTTACAAGCAACATGTTGTACTGCATATTTGTACTACATACATTTCAGGAGAAATGTATGTAGTACAAATATGTTAAAGTGAATAATACCTATAAATAAAATAAAATCTGTTGAAAATGCCATTTCTTACAACCACTGGCACCACTCGTACTGTTTAATGAATAAGAACAAGTTGATGCAGGTTTTATACCCAGCCTCAAAAAAGATAGCTAGGTCCGTCCGTCTGTCTGTCCGTTGAAAACACGTTAGGAACCAAACGAAAGGAGCTAGTTAGCTGAAATTTTCCACAAATATTTTCTGTTGATAAAATTGGTTTGGTTTTAATACATTAATTCACCTTGTCCCCAATACAAATGTGCCCATAGAAAATATTTTGAGCAGTCATAAATATGTGGGCATTTTCACGGCCCCGAACGCGACATTCCTAAACATTTGAAGTGAAAAAATAAAAAGATCTGAACTTTTTTCATATTTACATTTGTCGATAGCATATTTGTAGGAATATGATTTGTTGAAAAGATAGGATTTGCGGATTAGTTGTTGCCAATATATTACCGGGTATAACGAACAAGACATAAAACAGAACTCCTTTTCGACTGGCTCTAAAAAAATTAAAAAATCAGCGAATTGGAATGGAATACAATAATATTACCATCAATTGAGAGTTGCCTTCAAAATTGCACAAACTTCATATTCCGATCATGAAAAGATTTTACATGGGCGTGGCCAAGGAGTTTTCGAGTTAAATTTTTTAAAATGGGCCTACAAATGCTCATGATGCGGCGCTATGGGGGCTCAAAGTAGGGTACCATCTTCATGTAAAATTTTTAAACACGTGCCATTTTTTTGTTTCCCTTCTCATTTTAAAGATTTTTATATTAAGTATGCTATTTATCTCTTATAATTTCCGAATTATAGGCATTTCAAATTTAAAATTTTAAAATTTTGACATACCTTGTTCCTCTTTTTTAAAAATAGAAGACGTACTTTTGGACCGAATGAACTCGTTTTTTTTTTTGTTAGTTAGACAATTAAATTGCAATAAAATATACAAAAGATGTCAGACCAATATCAATTATGGATCGAAAAATAATCGATTTTTTTTTGGGCGAAAATGTGACTTAACACTTTCTTTGTTGAAAAAAAAAACTTTCTTTAAGAAAATATAACAATTTTATATGTTTCTGTAAGTTAACTTTACGGAGAACATTTTGATATAAAAAACTTGTCCTACTTTTCGACTACGCCGCCCTTATGTTTATCAAAATTTCAATATTGGGCCACATGTTCTAAAATCCCAAAGTTTGGATCAGAAAACCAAAAGCAGTTTTAGAAACCTCGGTGTGTTCCCTATTTATCAACAAAGTATTTTCGTAGCTTCGATGGAAATGTGGGCTCTATGGGCAAAATTGTAAAAAATACCATTTTTGGAATATTCGCTCCAATTTCTAAGAATTGCGGGATTCCCTTTGACTTTTTGACAAGTTTCTTTACACTATATTATTTAGAATGACAAGTATAAAAACGTTGAAAATTTCATTGAGTTTTGTTAATAAATAAAGATTTTATTATATATTACATATTTTATATTATATTACTTACTGAGTTTCTAAAACTAAAATTTGTATTAAAATTTTAATAGGATTTCCAATATTAACAAAATGGCAATGTTGCTTTAAGGAACATTTAGGAAATTTAAATAGCATTCTAATGCATGTAATTAGGTTTACAGCCTCTAAGAACTGCTTGAGTTAGAGGCAAATTACTAAAGCAAGATTTTTTAATTTTTTGGAAAAAATTCATTTTGCCTACGAAAACGAAAAAACGATTTGAGAGACCACTTTCCGTTCATCAATATTTAAGTGTTATATACCAAAATTCTAGATTTTTAGAGTAGATTAAGAAAATCTATGTGCATGAAGGAATTTATACATTGTACAACTATATTTTTTGTAAATAGTATTTTATTTCTTAATAATTATAATTATAATTATCTTAAAAGTTTTACGTCCTGGATATATTTCAATATTTTTCCCGAAGTAAAACGGTCTAGAATAACAAACATATATATGTTTCACGTCATGATCAAAAACCTTATAAAGCAGTGTAATTGTACAAATATTCCATTTATGTTATGTTCATTTTATATTCATTTTATATTATTTTTAATAATATAAAAGATGTGTAAAAACAACTTATTAGTGCTTGACATCCTGGAAAAAATTACATCTCAAAATAAAATTTTACAATAAACCTTTTATTTTAAAATAATTAAAAAATTCTTTTATTCACTTAATGTCACTTCACATCAGTGTGTTATTTTTCTCCCACACATTTATTTATCGATTTACAAAATGACAAAAAAAAGTCTTTCTTAAAACATTCCTCTTTTGTTAAATTATTTTAATGTCAACATTTAAAGGAATAGATAAAAACTAAATGTTGAAAATTTTCCTCAGTTCATTGAAGTCAATAGAGAAGTACTTTTAACAAAATTTTGTAATAGTGTTAGTAAACTTTTCAAATATAAGAAAATTTGTATTTTATTAAAAATGTATAAAGAAATATTTGAAGGTTAGAAAAGGTTATTTAAAATTAAGTAACGAAATACTTACAAAATTCCAATTTCATAAAAGAAAGCAATTTTAAATGATTATTTATTTATATGTTAATTTTTATACAAAAATTATTGTTTTAACAGAAATAAAATTTTTTTCAAAAATAAAATTATCGATTTTTTATCAAAAATTGTGTTACTTAACTAATAATATTGAATTACAGCTATGTATGTATATCGAAATAAAAATATTTTTTCAATATTGCCACAATTTATTATTTCAAGCTACTATTAGCAAAACTACCCCTACGTATGAGTAATAAAAAATATGTTCAAAAATTTAGCAATACTCATACGTCTTGGAACTCCTAGTATATTTCATACAAATTGAATGTGTATTTAATAAAGTGCTATCATAAGTTACACTTTTAGTCTTAAAAATAAACTCTAAACATATAAAAAAAATAACAAAATTCCTTATTTATTTCCTCAACAACTGAATGTCTGCAATAATGTGCTACTAACGATGAGTTAAATAATGTTCTGCATCATTACGAAAATCATTGCCAAGGAATGACTGTGTCTATAGCAATTTTATTACACTGGTATATTATGGTGCCGCGATACAACGCAACACATTATTTGGATATAAATTCAAATTGAAAGAAATGTAACGACCAGAAAAGATGTCAACGTAAAACATTACCTGGCACATAAAAAACTGTCATTGAATGTATAATATAAGCAAATACATGTATGTATGTGTGTTGGAAAACGGCTTTAAAAGTATAAAAGGAAAATAAGAATAAAAAAAAATCATATTAAAAGAAAAATTAAACAACCTGATGACTGTGTGTGACGGTATAAAATCGAGAAAAATTTAAATTCTATAAACACTTTAGAGCAGCTTAAACAAAGATAATTCAATGGAATTCATGCTGAAAGCAATCATTAACAAACTTTTTTCATTTATTTGTTTTTATTTTCTTTCACTAACAGTTTTGTTATACTTGGCACAGTTTTTTACCTTATTGTTATTCTTTTGTTTTGTTTAACAGCATTCCTCTCGCACAATGAATTTAAGTATTTTTTTTTTTAATTTTTCAAAGTCCATCTAAACTTCATCAATATTTTTGTGCTTATCTTAAAAGAATTATTTTAGTTTAGTCATTATTAACGTTGTCTTCGTCATTGTCGGCATCAACGTTCTTAACATTTGACGTTTTTGTCAATTTGGAAAATTCATTTATCAATTTTAGTTCCGGTCTATTTGTTTCTCTATTTGAATGTGAAATAATAGCAAAAACATTAGCTTTGTTTAGGAATTTTTACACAAAAATAATGTTTTTTTTTATTTAATTTATTTTGCTGCAAAAAGTCCGAAAAACAATTTTGTTAAATTATTATTTTAATGTCATTCAAAATGAAATTTGATTAAAAATCTTTTAGTAAACACAACCAAAAACAAGTAAGAATCTTATATATGGCTGTGCCGAATCATGTATACCCACCATCAATATGTAACAATAAAATATTTTTCTAATATTGAGGTTATATGAAATATTTAGGTTCATATAAAACTTATTTAAGTCCAATTTCATTAATTATTATGAGAAAATTATAAATGTTCCAGTCATTTTCTGAGGTGTACCTTATATGGGAACTAGTGACAAATATTGCCTGATTTTCGCCATACTTTACAGCATAACTTCAGAGTACTTAAAAATAATTTATAGAAAATTTCATCAGGATTGCCGCATAATCAATATATTTATGACTGTTCAAACAGTATTCCGGGGAAACATTCGTATGGGGGATAGGTGAAACCATGGAACGATATTACCCATTTTCAATACCAAATGACATTCATTAACAGAGAGTTGATTAATATAGAAAGGCATAACTCATGCTTTTTTTAAGTCGAGATTTTTGCCTGAATATAATATATGACCAAAAAAACGGAGTTAGGGCCTTTCTATATTACGGTAACGATATGTATACTTTTCGATTCTGTGCCCAATATTTCCGTTACAAATGGAATGACAAAATCAATATACCCCCCATCTTTGTTGATGGTGCATTTGTTATTAGCAGTTAATTAAAAATTTGTATTGCTTTAGATGTAAATGTTTTAGATTTTGCCAACTGTAAGTACATAAATACATTTTAAAATTCATTTAAATGTGAATGTAAGTCTTTCGTTTCTGATTAAATTGCCAACCATTTCTGCCAAAAAAAAAAATATAAAATTGATTTTCCACGTTTTTGTTTAAACAACACTTAAGATACATTCACTTTGTAGGAATATCAACATTTTGGAAAATTTTACTAACAATATTTTCTACATTTTTTCCTTATAACACGAACGTCATTGTAGTTACATATCGTCATCGTAAATGCAATCCGACATTCAATCAAAATCGAGTTTTTGATTGATTATTATTATCAAACTACATGCTCAAGCAAATTCTTAGACCCCTGCAATCAACAAATCCACACTATAAGTAAATTTCGCAGAAAATTTCCAAGAATTAATTGATTCTCCTGTTAAAAAAAAATAAATGTGTAGTTACGTCCGTTTGCATTTAGGATGACGATAATCAAAATATCTAAATTCGCTGATAACTTCTCCATTAAGCGTATAATAAAGAAAGCGTTGGTCTATGATCACTCATATTTCTGAACAAAAATCCATATTTTATATAAAAACCCAAAATATTTAAAATCGCTAATAACTTGGCCAATAAGCGTTTAATTAAGAAAAAGAGCTCGATCTGTGATCACTCAAATTTCTGACCAAAAATCGATTTTTTTATATAAAAACTCAAAATATATAAATTCGCTAATAACTTGGCCAATAAGCGTTGAATCAAGAAAAGGAGCTCGATCTGTGATCACTCATATTTCTGACCAAAATTCGATTTTTTATATAAAAACTCAAAATATCTAAATTCGTTAATAACTTGGCCAATAAGCGTTTAATCAAGAAAAGGAGCTCGATCAGTGATCACTTATATGTATTTTTGAAAAAAAACAATACGATTTTTTATATAAAAACTCACAATATCTAAAATCGCTAATAACATGGCCAATAAGCGATTAATCAAGAAAAGGAGCTCGATCTGTGATCACTAATTTTTCTGACCAAAATTCGATTACTTATATAAAAACTCAAAATATGTACATTGATTTATATGTATTCTGTTGTTGCAAGACTTAGGTTTTTGACAACAAACTTAGGTTCTTTGTCTCTCAGTAGCGCTTCTATGTATATTATATTCTATGTCCTATATGAATAAAAATTGTTATTCAATAATACGTTTTTTTTCTTTTTAACTATTTTTACCCTTTTTAAACCGCTTCTCACAAATCGAACACAAGCATTTTTTAACTTGGACAGGACAACGTCTGTCGGGTCAGCTAGTATCAAAATAATTATAAAACTCCTGAAAAATTCAAAGCATATTTTTGCTTCCGAACTAAGTTTATTGTCGATTAAAATGTCTATATTGCATTACACTTCATTGGAGAGGCCTTTAAAAAACTTTATATATTAGATGTTCACATGTACATATATTGACTTTATACAGAACATAGTATTTAAAGCCACAACTGAAGCCATCATTAGAGATACAATTTTGAACGCGATATGAACAATTTCATTGGAACCGAAAACATGAGGTTTTAAATTCTCGTCATCAATTTTATCTCGGCTATAATTTATATTGGAAGAAATCCCTCAATAAAAAAAACTGTGAATTAATTTGGTATTATTAATAAAACTCTTGTAAGTTTCAAAGCATATTTAAAATTTGTTTAGCATTAAAATTTTCATAATTTTAAGAAGTGAAAGATAAGTAACATAAAATTTCGCACTCACACCGATTTTTTTTTCACATCGAAACACAAAAATTGATATCTGAATTCAGTTGCAACGATTCTCTAACGACTTGATTTTCCTCATATATGTAGGTAGTTATTAAATATATTTCCAACCATTTCTGTCAAAAATATAACATTGCTTTCACCCAGTTTCTGTTTCAACAATACTTAAGGTACGTTCACATTGTTGAAATATATAGCAAAATAAGAGCGATCACAAAAGCGTCTCACTACACAACTACTAGAATACTTTGTAGGAATTAAACTACTTCATGTAACCATTAACACTCGAACATAAACATATTAATAAAAAAAATTAAATCAGGGTCGCCCTCTATTCCATAATATGGATTTTATTTACACCAACCACCACAGACTCATGATATCCTCCATGATAATAGAGCTTTAGATTATTAAAAGCATAGGGATATTGGTTCTTTAAAAAAATGTCCACCAGAAGTTTACTTTAAGTTAAATATATTTTTTTCCATAAAAATATTTGTAAATGTTGCCTGGGATTATAACAAATAATAACAAAATCCACTCATAGAAACACAGCAAAAAACTGCCAACAGATTTCCACAGATATAGAGAAATACACATAGAGCGGAAACTAGAAAACAACTAAAACAAAGAATTACTCAAAATAGTCACACATACAAGTTTTATTTTTGTTTTCACATAGTTTTTTTTACTGATACATTCTCACCGCTTAGGCTTTTGGCAACTGAGTTAAATTTTTCCAGGAGAGTTTCTGATCTATATGTATTAATCTATGTCCACAGATTAAAAGTTTTAACTTCTATAGTATTTAAACAAAAATTGAAATATATAGTTATGACAGTAACAAATCCTAAACAATAGGCAATATTATGAGTATCATTATTACATATTTTTTGTTTTGTCAAAATATGTAATCATTGTTGTAGGATTTTCCAAAGATTAATGACAAAATATTACAACTAATGACAGTTTGTTTAGATAAAGATAAACAATAATACCAGGCAAATAACAAAGTAAGAAAAAAATTAAAAAAAGCCATAGTTTGTATAGCAGATGAAATAATAAGGAATGAAATTATTTAAGGCTGTAAAAAGTAAACACTTTTGAAAAGCTAAAGAAAAAGTAAGTAAAAAGTAACAACGTAATTTATAACTGCAATGGAAGAGAAGAATAATTTGTATATAAACACAAAATAGAGAGTTTAGTATTCCTTATGGACGCAATTTTGCAATATAGCAAAACGAACACAGTTTTCACTCAAAATCGGAACCTCATGAAAAGAGAGCTATATTATTCTATACCCTTCAACTTGACACAACAATATAAGTTACACTCAGTAGAGAATAAATTCTCAATTATACAATTCTTGTAACGTCAAACAAAAGAAAATATGAAAAAAATGAAAATCTAAATATTAAAAATATTGAAAACTCTACCTAGTGATTCTACCTTCTACAATTATTATATCATGCCCTTCACCAAATTATACATTAATACACAAATTTTAAATATGTTTAAGCAAACAAAATTTGCTTGTTTTGATTTTCAAAATTGTTTAAAAAAAATAAATTTTTTCAAACATTTTTTTTCGAAATTATTTTTTGTAATTTTTAATTAAAAACCGAGTACTCATCAAAGCAAAATATGCATGGCGCTAAGGTAATTATCTGTATTTGGTTAGTAAAAAGGGTCCTATTACGAGCTGCTGAAAGAGGGCAAAAGTTCATAACTAAAAATAGCCAATACCCTGAATAAATTTATTTTGTACAAACGTTTCAAAATAAGACCTATTTGAAAAAATCACGCATTTTTTAATAATTCCCGAATTGGGAATTATTTCTCTTCTGTTGAAAGCTCTTTCACATTTTTTGTGAATAACATTTTAATTACTATAAAACTTGCAATTATTGGGAGTAATTTCATTTTAGCATTTGGGAGTTGTTTAATTTTTTAGGATTGTTTAATTTTTTAAATGCTGCCTTTGTTTGTCTCCTCCCACCATTTATATACAATTCCCAATTATCTTTCCAATTATTAAAAGCTTTTAATAAATCAGCAGCAAACAAAAAACAAAAATATTATGCCATTGTCAGTAACCAATCAATTATAATTTGCAATTGACGTTCTAGCATTTCATCACTTTTATCACATTAATTTCACATCATTAAAATTTAATTAGTTAAATTTTGGTTCTTTTTCGTTTCAATTCAAAAGAGATGACATCAATTTGAACTTACCGACACAAATGTCTTAGAGACATAACGCCAAATACTTGCTCCAGTGGCACAATATTATCACGTAATAAGCAGCCATAACGCTCCACAAACATATCACGTCGGGTAT
Organism: Calliphora vicina; assembly: GCF_958450345.1. Lineage (NCBI taxonomy): Eukaryota > Metazoa > Arthropoda > Insecta > Diptera > Calliphoridae > Calliphora > Calliphora vicina. Next base: position 140,236,780 of record NC_088780.1, on the reverse strand, counting down.
TGTACAGAACAATGGGCTGGAATAAAAACAAAAAAAAAAACATAAAAAAGTGTAGAAAAAATTTAATTTTAAAAATAGATCAAACTTTACATCTACTCGTATACAAAGGCGACATAAAGTTTGTGTACTTTTAATTAATATTTCACCGCCAATGCCAAATAATTATAATTAATTTAAGGAATTTATATATAAAATGGGAAATACATATATAAAAAACAGCATTTCAAAATAAAAACCCCCACAGTTGAATGTTAACCAGAAAGAAAACTAAAAAAAAACGATTTCTTACTAAATATCTGTTTTGTCATATCATAAAAATTATTTTTCATAAAAAGAAAAACATTTTTTCACATTTGCTGAGAATGTTATAAGCAGGGCATGTTTAAATATGCAAAAAAAAAGCTCCAAAAAACTGGAAAAAAAACTTTAATCATTTTATTGTAAATAATACCAAAATTATTTCCAAAAAACATTACAATGTTTTTCAAGTTTTCAGAATTAAATTATATTTATTTCTTACATACACATGAGGGGCTTAGGGCATGTTTAAATATGCAAAAAAAAAGCTCCAAAAAACTGGAAAAAAAACTTTAATCATTTTATTGTAAATAATACCAAAATTATTTCCAAAAAACATTACAATGTTTTTCAAGTTTTCAGAATTAAATTATATTTATTTCTTACATACACATGAGGGGCTTAGGGCACATGGTGTTCAAGTGACTTATGTTTAATAATGAAAAAAAAATAGGTTAAAGTTATATAATATAACTCTTTAATTAATAGATAAAAAATACCATCTTCTACATATATAAATACCCAAAAATTACCTTTGAAGTAAGGAAATTCGCACTTATACCCCTTTTGCTCAATTTTTTTTATTAACATTTTATTAAGAAAAGTTTTTATGGGTCTTCGTTATATTTTTAAGTCGTCATAATCAGATTACATGACATCATCAGGCTCATCTTCATCCTTACTTTGACTTTTGATTCTTTCCGGAATTTTTTCCATTCTATCGTGAGGAAGTGCTTTAAACCATTCATGGTAAATTGGTGGTATATAGCAAACAAAATCCTGTAGATTCTTGAATTTCTGGAACATTATTGTTTTTACGCTGTTTTTTGGAGGAAGTTGTGGTAGTAACTACACGGCTTGGCCAACATTTCGAGCTTTTATATTTACTTTGGTGAAGTTTTCTTTCACATTCATAAGATCATCTTGGTATGAGATTCAGATTCAGAGAATTTGTCATTACTATTTTCTGATTCACTTATTTTCAATGATTTTAAATACTTTTTCTTTTTTGGGAAATAATCCACAAAGGTATTTGAAAAGGGGTTTTGATAACTGGTGATGAAAGTACTCGCTAGACTTTAGCTGATCACTTATCTGAATTCACTAAATCAGTCCATGTTAAAAATTAGCACAAGCGGTTTAAGTGCACATGTTCCCCTTGTGCTCCAAGCAAAACAGGTATTTTAATGACAAGTGCTAGAATTGGTCGCCATAAAGGATGAGAATCCCACATTCAACTCTTGTGCTATGAACTTCACCTACTAACTCCATATATTAACTCAATTTGAGAGAAAAGGCACTTAAATCCCTTGTGCTTTAAGCCCCTCATATGTAAACTGACAAAATGATAATAGTGTTTTGTGTATTAAAATTAAAAGAATTTCATAGAATAATATCATGACATGAAATTTTTTTGCCTTTAGCAGAGAGAGAAATATACGGACATATCTAGATGGTCATAAAGTTTCTTGACACTCTAAAAAATGCATGTAAATTTATTACAGTGAGGCCTCGATTATTCGTGATTCGATTAACCGGCAACATCGATTAACCGGGAAAGAAAATTTAAATATTTTTGATCGATTTAATTTTTTTCCATCGATTAACCATAATTTTTTTCAATTATCTTTGAACAATGTGAATAAAACGAAAAATATACGATGATTCGGAAGCATATACAAAATTAGATTTTGCTGTTGATGAATGGTTCCGGAAGGAAAGATTTAAAGGAACTCCAATTTCTGGATTAACAGAAAATATTTCACTCAAAATTAAATAAAAAAGCGACATTGTATTCACAAACTTAATGCAGCAGGAGAAAAATATACAGCTGATTATATAGCTGCTACAATTTTCGTGTAAAAACTAAATGAATTTATATTAATGAAAAAACTCACCAATGAGATAATGGAGATTAAACAGGCATTTTTTGAAATTGTTTACCTGAGAGCAGTTTGCATTAATGCTGAAAACGTTATTGTGAAAGTTTGTCCACCAAATTGGACAATATTGATCCAACTGATGGATCAGTGTGCAATATGGAGCCGTAAATGTCATTATAGAAAAACTATATGCATAAAAAAACTACTTAAAATTGGTACTCAATTAACCGGGGAAATTGATTATCCAGAATGCAACCGGTCCCAACCATTACGGATAATCAAGGTCTCACTGTACTATAAAGCCATGGTAGGCGTGGTATTGATCAGGTTACGATGATTTTCGTCAAACAACCCGAATGTGAACAAAAGAGCGTAATAGAGCGTAAAAATACACACAATTCATTCAGTTTCTTGATGTTGTTGTGGATATTATATTTTTTACCCAAAAGAGCACACAAATTAAATGCCTCTTTTTGCCTACCAATGCTATAAAGTAAACGATAAATCAATAAACCTTAACAATTGCCGCCGTTTTCGATTTTTCATGAGTTTTTTAAAACAAACAAATTAGCAATTTTCACGTAAAAAATATATTTTTTGCTTTAATTTGTTATTATTACTATGAAACTACTGAGCCGATTGAAACACAATATATAAACGAATTAAAAGCTATGTATATTTAAATTTTTCTAAGTTTATTTTAATAATATCGGACTAAGCGTTTTGAGTTATGTATATTTAATTATGTGGAGAAACGTCCAAAAAAATTTACAATTTTACTTAAAATTTTTTTATAACAAACCTCTCCATAGAATTTAGAATTTGGACCATATTTGTACTACTGAAACCACAATACATCAAAATTGTGCAGTGATTTAAAAAGCCCCTCAATAAAATCCTTATAAAGATTAAATTATTAGCATTAAAGGAATACACAATTTTTAAAGTGACATCATTTAAATATGTATTAGGTATTTTTTTTTTTCGTAAAATCTTATCTTCGGCAAAATAATGGTAAAAAAATATTTAAGTATTGTGACAACCCAGGAGTATTGACATACACATATGTACATACAGTGTCGGTCAATACACATTAGGCAAAAATAGCTTCTTTAATATCTATAGGCAATACAAATTTGTATGTTTTTTAAAACAAAAACTATATGACAAAAACCACAAAATGATATACATACAATATGTTAAATGTCATTTTGAAGGCCACATAACTGTTTAAACTATTCACCGAGGCGGTCGAGCAAAATGCACAACATAGAAAGATGTACCAATTGTGAGAGAGTTCAACAAATATCCACAAACGTCTGCTTTTAAAGTAATAAATTCTCTCAATCTAGAATTAAGTGTACGGACTGTACAAATAAAAGCAGTTTCAGCTGGGCTTGCATGCTATAGAGCTGCGAAGAAACCATTTATATCGCAGAAAATAAAAACCATAAAGCTCGCCATACAATCGTAATTCAGTTCTGGAGGAGAAAGAGATCGCGCTTAAGGGAAGTTAGGCCGTCCCTTTTGCGCTACGGCTCACTCTCGCATTGGTTAATGTTAGGCGTTGTCTAACTGTACCGCGTTACAGTTTCCAGAAGTTTTCATTGGATTTTTGGATTTTCATTACCTAATATTTATCTAGACGGGATAACCTGGCAATTTCAGAGTCTGCACACCACAGTGGGACAGAATTAAAATTTTTTGGAAATAAATCTGGCATTTCTAAACGGCTCTTCCGATCGGGACATTATTTTACGTGGGCGTAGCCAAGGAGCATTCGAGTTTAAGTTATTAAAATAGGCCGTACAAATGCTCCAGGGGCGTCGATATGGGGGCTCAAAGTAAGGTACCTTCGACATGTAAAATAGAGTTATAGGCATTTAAAAATTTAAATTTTAAAATTTGGCCATACCTTGTCCCGCTCTTTTAAAAATGGGTATTCTATTATAATGAACATTATTGAATTAATATGACGCGTTCTTAGTTCTTAGCGTCCCTTAGTGTACTGCGCCAACAAACTTAAGAATTAAAAAAATCGCCTTATATTCGCTCGGGAACATTCGAACTGGACTGTTGCACAATAGAATACCGTTTTATTTTCCGATGAATCTAAATTAAATTTTGTTGATTTCGATGGAATTAGAAGAATTTTGTAGTACGATTTTTTTTTTTTTTTTACATTTTGTTGCTTCTAAAATCTTAATTTTTTTTGAAATTGGTAAAAAAAAATACAACGAATTTGTTTCCAATAAGTTTTGAGCGCTACTGTACGAATAAATATGCACACATGCAGATAAACAACAAATACTTAAATATTTATATTCACAAATACATTTACATTTACATAAATAAATACATATGTGTGTATAAATACCCTGAATTAAATATATATTTACAGACAAATAAGAAAACATACTTACCTTAAATGGCAATTCAATAAGCGGTATATTACGCAATAATATTTGCAAGCAAGAGATATTTTGAAACACATAATTACGACCATTTTCAATCAATTTATCAAGTAAAGCTAAAACAACGGAACTGCCACCATCCGGTGGATTTGGTGCGGCGCCATATCTAGAATATAAAATAAAGATAACAACAAAGTAAACGTAAATATTTATATTAATTAAGTTATAAATCTACTTACCCCCATTAACAAGAAGCTGGGTTAGGCTTTAACTAACAGTTATACTGTCGGTTAAAATAATTTTTGTATGAAAACTGTCAGTATAACTATTAGTTAACACATAACCAGACTTCGTGTTACTGGAGGTTATACTTATAATAAATAACAAACAAAAGTTTAAGGTAAAAAAGCACTGATTTCTCCAAGAAAAAAAAATCCTTTGTCATTTTATTTTTTGTTTGCCTTTCAAAATAAATTTAAATATCAGCATTCAAAGAAAATTTCCATAAAAAAGCCATAATTTACTTTCGGTTTTACTGGCGCCAATATTGTTTATAGTTATTTGTATTCTTCAGACACATGTGTATTTTAAATTAGCACAAGTTTTATTTTTCATTGAATATTGAAAACCAATACTTTATGCTGTTTTCAAGCCAACTATTCTTTTAAACTGTTTTCCTTTCCTTTAACCAAGTGGGTAGGTACTCGTATGTCTGTGGGGACAACAATAAATTTAAATTTGGCAATACTTTTTTAAATGAAAAATAATATTCCAAATGAAATAAATATTTGTAAACAATGAAATAAAATAATAATAGTGGCAAAATAGGCTGAGATTCTGTTGTTACAATAAAAAGTTTTTTGTTTGTATACAGTATTTGTCTGGGTTGATTTATGGTTATTTAAAAAATGGATGAAACATTAAAAAACAAGTAAGAGAGCTATATTCGGCAGTGCCGAAGCTTATATACCCTTCACCAAATTATACTTAAAAATATTTTTTTTTGAAATATTTGTATTTAAACAAAATTATAAATTTTTTTAAATTGTTTTTAAAAAGTTTTTTCCAATTTTTTTTTTAATTTTTTTAAAAAAATTTTTGGAAAAGAATTTAAGACATAAAATTACTTTGATGAAAAAAAAATTCGGGTTAAAATATTTTTTTCCCGATTTTGAACCCTTGTAGGTCCAACTAACTATAGCCTTATATACATCGTTGCAATGGACTTTGAAACATCTATCATTAGATATCCATATTGTCTATATTAATGACTTAGTAATTCAGATATATATCAGAAATAGGACAAAAATCGAGGTCGTCCCGGTTTTTTCCATATATCTCAGCCATTGATGTATGAATCATGTATGTAAGTTATTTGGGGGCTACGGAAAGTTGATTTCAACATACAGACGGACAGACGGACAGGTACCGTGAAATAGCTCCCAAATGAAATAACTTCCAATGAAATAACTCCCTATGAAATAATTCCCATCAAAAATGAAATAATTCCCAAACTTGAAAAATGAAATAACTACCAAAGGGTCAAATGAAATTACTCCCAATAATCGGCGGTTTCATAATTTTAAAAATATTACTCCCAAAAAAGCGAAATTACTCCCAATGAAATAAATCCCAATAGAAATGAAATAATTCCCAATCCGAAGCAATTTATTTATGTAATCTAAAAAAAGGAACTACAAAAGTGAAATTATTCTTCGCTTACCAAACATTTTTTGCATTGCGGGCCTATGGCGTAGCGCAAAGTTTTACTCCTCTGGGTTGTGTCAAAAACTGGCTTCACTCAGAAAATTTGTTTTGCATTGCCGGCCTTCGGTCGGGCGCTAAGGTTTTCTCCTCTGGAGTGTATAAAAAACTGGCTTCGCTCACAAAAGTTTTTTGCATTGGCGGACTTCGGCCGGGCGCTAAGGTTTTCTAATCTGGGGTGTATCAAAAACTGGCTTCGCTCAGAAAAGTTTTTTGCATTAACGACCTTTGGCCGGGCACTAAGATTTTCTCCTCTGGGGTGTATCAAAAACTGGCTTTGCTCTGAAAAATTTATTACATTGCCGGCCTTCGGCCGGACGCTAAGGTTTTCTCCTCCGGGGTGTATCAAAATCTGGCTTCGCTCAGAAAAGATTTCTGTCATTGCAGAAAAGTTTTATAATATTTTAGAATGCCGATTTTCATTTCGCACCATATTAAGAAATCGTTGCAACCTGACAAAGGCCGACAATGTAAAAAGAATCTTTTCTGAGCGAAGCCGGTTTTTGATACACCCCAGACGAGAAAACCTTTGCGCCCAAATGCAAAAACTTTTCTTTAATTCCCAAAATAAAATGAAATAAAACTCAACAAAAATTTCATTGGGAGTTGTTTCATTGGGAGTTATTGCATTATGAAATAACTCCCAACAAAAAATTATGAAATAACTCGCTATGTGTTAGGAGTTGTTTCATAATGAAATAAGTCCTAAGTTGTATGAAAAATTTGTTGGGTGTTATTTCATCTTTTCGACAATGCAAAAAACTTTTCTTTAATTCCCAAAATAAAATGAAATAAAACTCAACAAAAATTTCATTGGGAGTTGTTTCATTGGGAGTTATTGCATTATGAAATAACTCCCAACAAAAAATTATGAAATAACTCGCTATGTGTTAGGAGTTGTTTCATAATGAAATAAGTCCTAAGTTGTATGAAAAATTTGTTGGGTGTTATTTCATCTTTTCGTGGGGAGTTATTTCATTTGGTAGTTATTTCACGGTACCAGACGGACATGGCTATACCGACTTCGCTATCTATAACGATCCAGAATATACATATATACTTTGTGGGGTCGCAAATGAAAAATGTAGAAATTACAAACGGAATGAGAAATTACCCTTGCAACTCATGGTGAAGGATATAATAACGAGTATCTTCATTCCTTCAAACCCATTCAAATGTCATCATTTATAAAAAAAGTTTGGTGAATCGTTGAAACAGATTTTTTTTTGGGGTTTCGAAACGAAAAAAATAGAAAAACCTTGGTAGACCATAAAAAAACTGTAGGACTTACAATTTTTAAAACTCATAAAAATATCTTTAAATACGAGTGTGGCTCGAAAAGTCCGTGACTTTTTCAATGAAACATCGATTTTTTTATACGCACCATGTCCAGCGTTTCTCCAATTTTTTTTGTTATCCCTTCCAAAAACTAAGATTTGTCGAGGTCATCAAAATAGATATTTTTTGTGAGATGATTTCATCGTTGGAGTCAAATCTCTTTCCGGTGAGCCATTTATTCAGTTTTGGAAAGAGCACATGTATGCACCCTTTTGTACACCCGATTGTGAGCAAAAGCAACAGCCATCTTGCTGAAAGCTTTCTTATAACCAAATGATCATTCAAAATTTAAACCACTGTGAGATAACTATCTCAATTTGGCCAACTGGAGTCCAGAACTGATTGTGCTTGTACTGCCACAAAAAACTTCAGTAAACCACCATAGTGGTTAGGGTATATTGGGTTTGTGCAGATGTTTGTAACGTCTAAAAATATTGTCCCAACACCCACCGATCGACTCAGAATCGTTTTCTGAGTCAATTAAACGATGTCCGTCTGTGGCTGACTGGCTGGCTGGCCGTGTAAACCTTGAACGAAAAGTACAGGTCGCAATTTATAAGACATAGCGATAAAATTTGGCACGACAAAATTTGGCCCAACGACGAAGCCTATTGAAACTGGCTGAAATCGGTCCATTATTTCACATAGCCCTCATACAAATGTCCTCCCGAAATTGGAATTTATCGGTCATAAATTTTAAATCTATATAGGTATCCACACAAATTTCACTTCAAATAAGTTCTATATATATATAAAATTCATGTCACCTAATTTTATGAAGATTGGTCCATAATTAGTCATAGCTGCCATATAAGGCCCGCTTCCTATAATCACTTTAACGAGCATAAATCACTTAAAAATTTTGGTATACACATAAAATTCAACAAAAATAACTTTCATGTAGACATAAATCACACGACCTAATTTCATGGTGATCGGTCCATAATTAGTTATAGCTCCCATATAAGGCCCACTTCTGAAAATCACTCACGAATATAAATTAAAAGAAAAATATTTTTATTCATTTACTTAGTGTAGGGTATTACATGATTGGGCTTGACCGACCATACTTTCTTACTTATTTTAATACTTAATAAATATTTAATATACGCTGATAGCTCCGAGAGAGTTATATGAATTTGCATCATTTTAATTTCAAGTTTTTTAAGATTTTCTTTTAAATTATTTGAAAGTCAATTTTTAGTTTGGCTTAAGTTCATTTATTATAATTACTCTGTAATAATTCAAAGAATACTACTGAAAATTAATTTTAAACAATTGGCAAATTAGAATGCATTTTTTACACTGCCAAGGGCGTCATCTTTATTGTCAAGGTCTATTGTAGATATCACTATTACAATAGAATATGTATTAAACATACAAATTCAAATTATTTTCTTATCAAAACGAGTTACAAAAGTATTTTGTTCGAATAGTTTTCCTGTTTAAATTTAATTATGTCAATCAAAATTTCAATTTCGTGGACAAATTTTAAACAAACTGTAAAAAAAATATTTTCAACTAATGAATAAATTGGTATTCCGTTATATTTTCTGTGTATTTTTGTTAATTTTAAATTCCCGTGATTTTTTATCGGGAATCCTGGGAATCGTGTAGTGAAAATTGGTAAAATTCCCAGGATAAAAACCCTAGTATCAGCGTATATAACTACAAAATTTTTGTTCGCATCATAAGAAACAAATCTTGAATATTCTTAGTGAAATTCTGCAAAATGTTTGAACTTTCCACGAATATAACTTATGCAATATTTTCAAGTAATAGTTAGTTTATTTATTGAAACTTAATTTTAATTATTTCATTGTAATTCAAATTTATTTGCAGAGAAGATAATTCTAAAACATCTGCCACACTTTGGAAGTAAATTATTTATACTTGAATATATCATGAATTCAATGGATTTCAAAAAATTATGGTTAATTTCTGTCTAAAATATATTTCTTTCATTTGAAGTAACATTCTGATAATTGATTTTAGCTTAGTAAAACTACTAGCTCGCTTTAAATATAACACAAATTTTAAAAATTTAAGCAATCCGCAATGCATTTAATGATTTAAAACATCCACATTATGCCATTTCAGAAATACTGTGGTGTAAGCGAAAAAAAGAAATAATAAATTTTAAATGACTTTTAGCTATTTTTTATAGACATACAATATATTTTCCTTCAAAGTCCTTAAATAGGGTTTTTTCTAATGTAGGCTTTTGAAATGTGCTTTTCTATAATTCCTTTTCTTTTTTGTTCTATATTTTTCTACTGAAACAAATGCAATTGCGGCAAAAACAATACATTAATTCTTTTTTATTGCTAAGTATGCAAATAATGTCTAGATTAGATTTGAAAACATGTTTGGCATTTTACCAAAGAAAAGTGTAGAAAAGAACCAACACACAAATGAGTGCAAATAATACAAATAGACATTTATATATATAAGCAGTATTTACATACTTACTAATATGTAAGTATATTAGACATGCCCTTCAAATACCTTTACCTTGGAAGAGCTTATTCTTATTCAAAAACAAAGTGCTGCAATTTTACTGATTCTATATGATTTCCGGCTGAATTGTCTATAAAATTTTTATAGATATATCGACGGAATATTGTATATGCTTTTAAAGTGGACCCTCAATATAATGGAAAACTTAAAACTTATCTGTATCAAAAACAAAGTTTCGTGTGAGGTTAGATACAAAAACATACAAAATTCCCCAAGAAGTTTCTTGTATGGCAATCCATTTGCAGTTGTTGCAAAAGAAACCAATAATATGTGACATCAGGTACGATAAACACAGAATGTTACCTATCTTAAAAAAGCACATAGTGCCTTCATATTTCTGGCCCGATTGTGATCCATAAGAGGTATTCAAACTAAAATGTAAATTTTGTACCACGGGAGGCAAATCCACCCAAATGTCCAAAACTTCGGCCTGTGTAAAGGCTCTTGTATAAAAAGAACACAGGTATGGTATCCCAGGACATGCCCGATTTTAAGCGTAGGTGGACCACCTCGTCCTAAACGGTAACAGAAGCAACTATAAAATCATTAATTGGAGTATTTTCGGAAAAAGTGGATGAATTTATAAATACCGAGTAATATGCCAATATTATAATTTAATCTAATTATATGTTAAAATTTAAAAAAATTAATTTTCTTTAAAAAACTTCCAAAATTAGAATATTTTGGAAGATTTTATATCGGCCTATATTCAAAACCATCTATCTTTGATTTTCACGACAATGACTTATTGATGGTAAAACGTTCAGTAAAACAAGCCTCATTTATGGTGTGAATTTCATAACAAACATATTTTTTGTTGATGTTTTATTTGCATTTTTGATATTTCTCGATCTTACACTATTAATTTTTCTGAATGCAAAACCCTCCTCTATCTTTTCAAATGATTAATTTTCAAAGTTATTTTGGAGTAATTTCATCTTGAAATACATGTTTTCTCACTATTTATACTCTACACCAGCACAGTGGGGAGGCTATATTGGATTTGTGCAGATATTTCTAACGTCCAAAAGTATTAGTATAGCACCCATCTTAAGGTATACCGATCGACTCAGAATCATTTTCAGAGTCGATTAAACGATGACCGCCCGTCTGGCTGGCTGTCCAGACAAATTTTTTTGCTCATTTACTTACATTTTTTAATCGTTTATATTATCTTTGAGAGGAATATGACAAAAAAAATATTGAAAGTTCAAAAATAGCATTGTATCATTTGATCCATCTCACCAAATACTGAAAGGACAAAAATGTTGAGACAGTTGGAAACATCCACAACTTTTATTTGGGGTATATATTTATACGAACTAACTATTATATCGAAGGACTTTATTCAATACCCTCTAACTTAGTACATAGTTAATTTCAAAGTTATGATATAATTAATACTATTTGGAAGATACAAAAGTGACCTTGGTTCAGATACCTTACGATGGCTCTTAATATGATGTTAATACAGTATTTATTCCGTCTCAAATATTTTTTTTATATACAAACATTGATATCTTGAAAACGGGTTAGTCAATCTTAAATATTTTATTAGATTCGTGATCAACATATCCAAATTAGTGAGATGACATATTCTGCATGTGGAAATTAAATAAAATAATTGTCCTTCTAAGGAAAACAATTCAATGAACTATAGCCTGATTAATCTATCTATGTATATAAATAAAAATCAAATGTCGTTCGTTGGTAATTGCATCAGTTGAGAACGGCCGGACCGTTGGCCATAGTCTAACTTAGGTTCCTTAGTGGCCATAGTCTAACTTAGGTTCCTACGGAATGAAAAATTTACCACACCCACTTTTTTACGTTTTATCCAAAATTGGAAAGCGGCTCCCCCGATTTGGCTAATTTTTTGTTTCAATGTTCATAGTAATCCAATTTAAGTTTTTACTGAAAGAAAAATTGACCACCCCAATTTTTTTTTCGATATATCCAAAATCGCAGGACGCCTGGACCGAATTGGCTAATGTTTTTACAGAAAAAAAATTGTCCACGTCCACTAATACGTCCCCTTATTAAATACATTTGCAAAATACATCAATCTATGATCACTTATCTTAAATCATTAATAATTGGCCAATAAACGTTGAATCAAGAAAAGGGGATCGATATGTGATCACTCTGACCACAATTCGATTTATATAAAAACTCAAAATATTTAAATTCGCAAAGAACTTGGCCAATAAGCGTTTAATCGAGAAAAAGAGCTCGGTCTGTGATCACTCATATTTCTAACCAAAAATCGATTTTTAATATAAAAACTTAAAATATCTAATAACTTGGCCAATAAGCGTTTAATCGAGAAAAAGAGCTCGGTCTGTGATCACTCATATTTCTGACCACAAATCGATTTATATAAAAACTCAAAATATCGATTTATATAAAAACTCAAAATATATAAATTCTCTAATAAGTTTGCCAATAAGCGTTAATTCGAGAAAAGGAGCAAATAAATTGGCGAATAAGCGATTAATCAAGACAAACAGCTCGATCTGTGATCACTCATATTTCTGACAAAAAATGGATTTTTTATATAAAAACTCAAAATATCTAAATTCGCAAATAAGTTGGCCAATAAGCGTTTAATCGAGAAAAGGAGCTCAATCTGCGATCAATCACATTTCTGAACAAAAATCGATTTTATATATAAAAACTCAAAATATCTAAATTCGCAAATAACTTGGCCAATAAGCGATTAATCCAGACAAACAGCTCGATCTGTGATCACTCATATTTCTGAACACAAATCTTTTTTTAGTATAAAAACTCAAAATATTTAAATTCGCTAATAACTTGGCCAATAAGCGTTTAATCAAGAAAAGGAGCTCGATCTGTGATCACTCATTTTTCTGACCAAAATTGTATTACTTATATAAAAACTCAAAATATGTACATTGATTTACATGTATTCTGTTGTTGCAAGATATTTAAAACAAATCGAATACAAGCTTTTTTTTAATTTGGACAGGACAACGTCTGTCGGTTCAGCTAGTTAACTATAGTTTTTAAAAAGAAATTATTCAAAAATATAGAGGGTTTTGCATTCTGATATAATTTCTGAAAAATAAATTTTGTTTGCTGAATATTTTGCCTTCTAATACTAATTTTCATGAAAATCTAAGATAGAGGTTATTTAATATAGTCCCTCCATATGATAATTTTCTTATACAGACACATATGTGCATAAACTTTTTCAAATACAAACAAAGAAACCATTTATACACACACACGTAATATTTGCTTTTCTCTTGTTTTGAAAAGAAAATCTATTTAAAATTTTTTGCACTAGCAACACCATTACTCAAAATAAACGCAAATTATTTATATGACATAGAAATTCACAGTCAAACACACAAATCAACAAAGTGTAACCGCACACAGAGTACAATCGTTGGTAAATTACATCAATCGAAGTATGTATGAGTAGGATAAAATAACACCCAGAGATAAAATGATCACAGCAATCAATTTAGCATGATAAAAAAATTTTGAAATTTGTTTAACAAAATTTTTAAAAATTTTAAATTGGAGTTTTGAAACTGGCGTTAAAAAAGTTATATTTTTTTTGGTTATACCTGCTTATTTTATGAAGATAAAAACTCATATACAAGTAAATATGGATAAATTTTTTTTAGAAAGAATAAACTTAAAATATGTTAATTTTGTTCCTACATTTCTTGTTCTAGTGGCCTGAGACACATTTTTTAACCAATTTTTGTCATTATGGTCCTCATTGTGATTCAAATGATTGCAGCTATGATTGCATATGATAGTAGTTGCTCTCAGATGATAATCATACGATGTAAATATTTATGATACATATGGGCAATTCCACGAGAATGAAAACCACGACTGAAAAAAAACCCTTGAAACTTTGTTTCAAGATGAGTTGAACAGGAGAAAACACTACAATGTCTAGTATTTACAATAACAGTACAAAAATGGAAATTAGCCCTTAATGGGACTTGGGGTCAAAATTACTGTATTTTTCGTGATTTTAAAAGTTCAGGGTCATTTGGACACAAAGTGCTATTAAGGGTTAATTTCCATTTTTGTACTGTTATTGTAAATACTAGACTTAATTATATATTTTTCTTAAGTTTCATCAAAATCGGCCCAAAAATATATAATATTCGCTATCTCTCCATGAAAAATTCAAAATATTAAAAAAGTTGACCTTTGACCCTCAATATTTAAGGCTTAGCGTTTTCCGATTTTAGTAAAACATTCAAACTATATTTAAATTGACCTAGACTATAATATTCTCAATTGGTTTTACTTAAAAATCATAACAGTAAGGAAATTCGGCTTATTCGCCAAAATATGGCCAAAAAATTTGTTTTTCTCACTAAAAAAAATATTGGAGGTATTGACATAATTTTTTCACATTTTTATTCCCTATTATGTTGTAAACAAATCCCCATGTGATGATAAAAATATTTTGAATTTTGTTTAACAAAATTTTTAAAAATTTTAAATTGGAGTTTTGAAACTGGCGTTAAAAAAATTATATTTTCTTTTGGTTATACCTGCGAATAGGTTAACTGTATTTTATGAAGTACAAGTAAATATGGATATATTTTTTTTAGAAAGAATAAACTTAAAATATGTTAATTCTGTTCCTACATTTCTTGTTCTAGTGGCCTGAGACACGTTAATGGCCTGGCGATTTTTTAATAACATTAACATTTTTTAACCAATTTTTGTCATTTATATCTCATTAGAACGACAATTATGTACACATTTCGATTCTTTTAAACTAAATTGCAAAAGTAATTACTTAATAGACTAATTTTTAAAGAAACAGATAAAATGCATTTATCCCCTTGTAAATGCACGACAAAACTAAATCGAAAGTCGGCACTGGTTATGTTTAAAATCTATCAAGGTTGTCATAGAATCCAATCTTTGTCGGAATCGGTTTTGAAAACGATAAAAAGGTACAATTGCCTTTTGAAATCCAATGTAATTTCTTGTTTAATCGATAAAGAATTTAATTATAAATCGAATATAAAACCAATAATTTTCGATTTTACGAGACCAATGTACTTTTCCTTTCGTTTTCAAAACCGATTCCGACAATGATTGAATTCTATGACAACCCGGTATAAATATTTGTCTTTAGATTACATGTTCCATATTTCCATATTTACTGTGAACATTAAATCATATTTATTTTAACAAGTATAGAAAAGTTTAGTCCAAGTTTACCAAAAATCTGATGATTCAAAATATTTGCTCAAAACTTTTGCTTGCGAAAGTCGTCAATTGTTTTTCTTTGCTGGGTTACCAACATACACATATGTAAAAATATTTGCCAGTATATTTAACATATGTACACAATCAATGAGGTGTGTCGAAGAACGTTTTCAACAAAAAATTGGCAAAAATAAATAATATTTTTTTTTCTTTTCGCATTTTGGTTTTTGAATAACTAATATTAAAATTTGTATTATGAACTTTTCTGCCATCACTTTCAATTTGTTATTTCTTGCCAAACATGTGGTTTGACTTATTTTACCAGTTGTATTTACTTGCAGTCAGTCAGTTGGTTTGCTAGAACTTATCTTTAAGTAAAGTAAAGTTTTGAGAACAAAAAAGAACATTAGTGGTTGGCAGTGTTAGTTTAAGTTTGTTTGATAAATAACTACTTTATTTGAAATAAATTAAGAAAAGTTTGTAATCTTTTTGTCTTTTTGATATAAAAAAAACTAATTTGCATAAAGATTTAGGTGTTGCTGACGTAAAAGATATATTGTTATATAATAGCTTTAAAAAAATGTAAGAAACATAAGGAACGAATATACATACATATATTCGTAAATTTTAAAATTTGTTTAATGTTTTTACACAAATTAACAATATTTTTTATCAAATACGAACTTTTTGAGCTTTAAACATATTTTGTAATAGTCAAAAGTTCCCAATATTACTATTTTGAATAGATATATATGATTTGCAATTGTGTTTATGTAAAATATTTTAAAGGGTTAAAATATAAGTCAGTTCATATTTCATGCTAA
Source organism: Calliphora vicina (assembly GCF_958450345.1). Classification (NCBI taxonomy): domain Eukaryota; kingdom Metazoa; phylum Arthropoda; class Insecta; order Diptera; family Calliphoridae; genus Calliphora; species Calliphora vicina. Next base: position 140,220,517 of record NC_088780.1, on the reverse strand, counting down.
TTCTTAATACAAATTTCTATCACTAATAATACCAAACTTTACTCCTACATCCTGTTACATTTACTGGTTTTAGACATTACAAAACAAATAAGTATATTGATGTATACTTACTTATACATATGAAGAAAATCAAAAATGTTATAGAATTTTACTGAACAAAATTTTTAAAAAAAGTTGTTCGTAATCTTTTAATTTCAACGCCATTTAAATCTTACTAGCATAACCCGGTGCACTTCGCTACCCCTACCCTAGTAAAATTAAAAAAATATGAATGGAAATACGAAAATAACACATACAAAATTTGAGAATCTCTCAATTACAGTTCACTTGATATTCGAAAATAACTAACAAATTTTGTATGGGAGATACCTCCACTGCTCTGATTCCACCCATTTTTAAACCTTTTATAAAAATATCAAGCTTTACTTCAACTTTCTTTTATAACGGAGGGGTCATTCCTACTAAGCTGATTGTGATTAACTAAACTTCGAACAGGGAACAGGAATAAATGAGTTTTTAGCTAACCTCCGTAGAATGGTAAAAAAGATTGATACAGAGTTAAAATTCTTTTAGAATTATAGTTCTCCAGATATTCAAAATTAATTATTTACTTTGTGCCACAACCACTAATGCAATCCCGACCATTTTCAGCCAATCTGTGTAAAATGGTAAGAGAGCTATGCGGACAAAGTTTGAAGAACCTTGCGATTATTATTACCTTTTCCTCCCATTTTGGTTCCCCAGATATTCGAAATCAGTATTTACTCTGTATGGGAGGTACTATGCTCTCTAATCTAATTCTGTCAATATTCAGCTAAACTCCGCACAGTAATTCGCTAAAAGTTTAAACATTTTTACAATTATAGTTCTACAGATATTTGAAATTAATTATATACTTTGTATAGGGTGTGCCACGCCCACTATGCCAATCTCGAAGAATTTCAGCGAAACTATGAAAAATTTATATTTAGACTAAGTTTGAAGAATTTTGCAATTATAGTTCACAAAATATTTAGAAATAACTATTTACTTTGTATGGGAGGCGACTCACCATTTTTTCCGACCCGTCCCGTTTTTCATTAAACTTTATGCAGTGATAAACCGTTGAAAATCGTCACAATTATAGCTCTGCACATATTATAAAATAACTATTTACTTATGTACAATTACATATTTACCCCCATATGCATAAACAGTTTTTTAAATTTGTCAAATGTTTATAAAACTAATTTTGAATGGAAATTTTGTTTTATAAACCTTTGATAAATTTAAAAGTTGTTTATGCATATGGGAGTTAGAAAATAAAAAAACACCTTCTAAATATATTTACTAAAGCGAATTTAAATTACTAAATTCTTCTTCTTTGTTTTCTATAACAACTCTCATTTAAAACAGAGCGAAATCAATCAACGGTTTAATTGTTTCTCTTATTTACAACAACAAATTGGACAAACACGCATTGCTTTGTTTACATTTAGCTTAAGGAGAAAATGGAAAAATGTGAATTTCGTGTGCTCATTAAGCATTAATTTTTGCGGAAAAAAACCATCACTCAAATTCTATGGGTACTCTGCACCATCAATTCCAATGGTAAAAAATGGTTTACTGAATTTAGTTGTGGCCGTACCGACCGAACGCTCTGGACGCCGAGTTGAGGTCTCTACACCAGAAACAATTGAATAAATTCCCGATAAGGTGTTGACCGATCGGAGATTGAAATTGCAAGAGATTGTGGAAGCCATAGGCATCTCACATGGCTCAGTGGTTTCAATTTTAAATGATCACTTGGGTATGAGAAAGCTTTCCGCAAGATTGGTGCGGAGTTCACTCACAATCCATTGTGTTTGTGCAATCGTGTGACAACATTGCAGGAGTATTTGGTGTTATTCAACCGAAATATTTGTGCCATTTCGTAAACGTGGACGAAATGTGGATCCAACACAACTCACCAGAGAACAAACATAAGTCAAAACAGTGGGTTTATCGGGTTGAAGCGGTCATCAAATGCCTATTTTGATGACCTCGACAAATCTTATTTTTGAAAAGAATAGACAAATTGAAGAAACTTTGGACAAAGAGAGATTATTTATTCAAAAACTTGTGTTTCATTCGAAAAGTCAGGGACTTATTGACGTGCCCTGCTCTATGGTTATGTGTCACTGAGTTATTTCATTTCGAAACCCAAAAGAAATAAAGCTATCTGAAATCAGTTTTGACGATTCTTAAAATGTTTGGTTTTTTCCTTATATGTATCTGAGTGTATTTAATTATGATTTGAAATAAAGCTATCTGAAATAAGTTTTGACGATTCTTAAAATTTTTGGTTTTTTCCTTATATGTATCTGAGTGTATTTAATTTTGATAAATCAATTGTTTTAATAACACAATAAACAAAATTTCTTTACCATAAATTCATCTTCCTTCAAAACAAAAAAAACAACCAAAAATCAAAACGCCTCTGCATATTTCCTAGTTTATGCAAACATACTTTAAAATTTATATACACTGGTAAAAATTAAGAAATTTTCAATAGTTTTCAAAGCTCTTCAAGGAAAAGGCCTAAGATTTCTTTTGAAAAAAGGCCCGACAAATGATAAACAAAAACTAATTTAAAATTTTTTAGCAACTTTAACTTATGTATGACCATAAAGACCCCTTGTACCAAGTTTAAACAAATTTGAAACGGGTAGTGTGCGATCTCTTGTCCAAAAATTTTGTTTATTCCTTGTATTACAACTTTAATATAATTATCATTTTACCTACATTAATATGTTTCTTTCAGCGTACAACTGCTCCCAATTCTTTTAAATAAATAGTATGTATATAAAATACAACTATAATATTACCCTTGTGTAACCTACTTTAGTTGCTTAAAGAATAAACTTGAATCTACATAAATATTTCCCGAAAATACTTATACTTATGTACAAATGCAACAGAGTAAAATCTTCATTGTACAAATCGTACAAACTATACTGCAAAGTATGTATGAATATAATGTATACGAGGAAAAGCCGAAAATTTTTGATAAAATCATGACTTGAATAATATCTCCATAAATGTGTTTTTATACAAAAATTCTTTCTCGGAATTTTCTACTTATCCTCGCATGCAGAAAACAACAGAAATAAAATCACATTTCCAAGTATAAAGTTTTAAAAACACTGCAACAATAACATATTCAACAAAAGAGTACAGACATAACAACAAATATGCAAATGTTTACATTAGTGCATCTTTGCTGTCTTTTGGCAGTTCGTTTGTTATTGGTGGTAGTTAAAATATACATATAAATACACATACAAATAAACACATAATTAAATTAGGGAGGCCCTTATTTTGGACTTTGTCGTTTTGCAGTCCTCCATTGTTCTCTGTCATCTGAAAACCAAATGCTGAAAATTTGAGCAAAATCGAATAATAATTAGATGCTGCTTATTTTATTTGAAGTTTTGATTTTTAGGCTCAAAGTAACATAGCATTATTTAGAAATCTAATTTTAAAATTAAATATTGGAAAAAAAATTCAATTTAAAATACAAATTTCATTTACCCATGAATGTTTTAAATGATAAATTTATCGAATCGATAGATGAATTATTGTACTGGACAGTAGACCTCATGTGATGATCGAAAAATTCTGAAATTTGTTTAACAAAATTTTTAAAAATTTGAAATTGGAAAATGTCGTTAAAAAAATAATTTTTTTGGTTATACCTGCGAATAGGTTAAATGTATCCTATGAAGATAAAAACTCATATACAAGTAAATATGGATATATTTTAAGTAAGAATAAACTTTTGTTTTAATATTTCTCAAAATATGTTAATTTTATTCCTACATTTCTTGTTCTAGTGGCCTGAGACACGTTAATGGCCTGACGATTTTTTAATAACTTTAACATTTTTTAATCAATTTTTGTCTTTTATATCTTATTAGAACGACAATTACGTACACATTTCGATTCTTTTAAATTAAATTACAAAGGTAATTATTTAATGCCAAAAATTGAAAAAAATGCATTTTTCCCCTTGTAAATGCACCTCAAAACTAAATCGAAAGTCGACACGGGTTGCCCTTCTAAAAAAAATGTTGGTGGTATTTTAGGCCATTACGAAAGTTTTCAGCGGGTACTGTTTCAACATTTCAAAAAATTTAATTCTAAGGGACAATGTACTGGACAGGTCAAATTTCTCCTGATGGCAGTACAGTAATTATCATTCCTAACAGGATAATGAAGGCAAGAGCGCTCCAATCAAATAAGTACTAGGAAAAAATTGCGTCTTTTTAAAAGTACTGTCTTATCCTTCAGCGGAAGTTGAAAGCCTTTATCAATAGATGGCTGCGCTATATTTTACGGATTTGGTGGCCAACTGGATATCAAATTACGAATCTTCAATTAACTCTTTCAGCCACAGCTTTATGTGTATAAGTTTAAAATCAAAACAATTTAATTTTTACTTTAATAAAAGTTGGTTAGTTTATTATCTTATTATATGATAAAAATTTTCGTAGCGTATAGATTTGTTTGAAAGCTAATCACTTCGACTAAATTTCCTGCAATAGTAAAGTAACACTGAAACACTAAACACTCTGTGCTCTTTTTATTGAATGCGTGAAAGTCTGAAATTAATATATTAATCTAACCAGAGCAATCAGACAGACAAATTTTGAAAAAAAAACATAAACGATGACTTCAAAAAATGTAATTGTTTAGCAAAATGCAAATAGATGCCAATACAATTGGTCAATTTTTATTGAAATTTAATTGTTTAGCAAAATGCAAATAGATGCCAATACTACCAATTCTACCAACACAATTGGTAAATTCACAAGGTCCTGTCAACTATGTTTTAAAGACTATACAAAAGGTGGTTAGAAAAGAGACCACTAAACCGCAAAGAGTTAAAATGTGTAACCTACAAACGTTATCCAATTGTTTACAGGATTTAATTTGAAATTGCAATATATGGGCCACCCTAATAAACGTATGTGTATACAATACAAAACTAAGAGTTTTTTCTTGTACATTAAATAATAACAAGAACAAATTTAAAGCAAATAACATTTCTCTAGCTGTACACTTTTCTTGTACTAATACTAAAAATTTGTGTTTTGTATTCACTTAATCACACGATTTTATATTAGGGAAGCTCACACAAATTTCAGATATTGCCAAGTAAACTGAAACTTTCATTTCTCAAAATGTTTTCATAATTATTGTGAAACCATCAATAAACAGAAACGTGTGATTTCTTCATAAAATATGTTGTTGGTACGATAGGTCCTAGAAGAAACTACATAGGCGGATGGCATATTCACCAAATATTCTCTGTTGATCAGATATTTACATACACGATAGGACCTAAAAAAGTATACTCTATGAGTCCAAAACTTAAGAACATAAATTAAACCGATTAAAAGTATTGTATTAAAATATATGGAATATTTTGTTGAGACTTTTTTTCTTTTTTTCCCGATAATATTAATGAACCTTCTAAGTGAAATGTACCACTGATATTTACAAGTAATAGAAAATATAAAATTAACCAAATCCGTTGAACCACAAAAATGATTTTATTCAAAATGCAAAAATTGGTACAATATTATATTGGTATTGCCTATGTTTATACTTGTTTATACTTGAAATACTTTTGTCATGATAAACTTCAAAATGGTTTTCAGAAGGTAAAATTATCAGGTGTAGTCCAGTTTCCATTTGTCAGTTTTATTGCACCGTTATGTCAATGCAGCTTTATCTTAACAACTAGCGTCATTAACACGGTATTGACACGGTATATGGTGTCACCTTAATATACTACCATTAAGGTGGGCCTTTAATATATGGAAAATTGAAAACTCATTTCTTTCAAAAACGAAAGGCAGTTTTCTTAGGATAAAAAAAAATTTCACAAAAGTTTGAGCTCGATCGGTTAAAAATAGGCGTGCCGCAAGAGGGTTAAAGTTCATGGGAACTTTAAAATGTTGCCATTAAATAATTATTTTTGCAATTTAATATAAAAGTATCGAAATGTGTACGTAATTGTTATTGTAATGAGATATAAAATACAAAAAATAGTTAAAAATAAAGTTATTAAAAAATTCCCCAGACCATTAACGTGTCTCAGACCACTAGAACAAGAAATGTTGGAACAAAATTAACATATTTTGAGAAATATTAAAACAAAAGCTAATTTTTACTTAAAATATATCCATAGTTAATATATTCGCCAAACCTATGACCAAACAAATTAAATTTTTAACGGCAGTTTCAAACAAATTTTTAAAAATTTTATTAAACAAATTTCAGAATTCTTTGATCATCACATATGGATTTATTGATAATATAATAGGGATTAAAAATATGAAAAAAATATATCAATACCTCCTACAGGTATTCCGTACCTGCGATTTAAATTTTACGGTTTTCGAGAAAAACTAATCTGTTTACCATATTTTGAATTTTAAAAAAAAAATCGTGTTGGTATTGATTTTTAAACAATTCTTATTTTATTTGACTTATAAATTTTTTGTTAGTCCAATAATATAAAATCGGAAAATATTTGAACACGCTGTTATCAAAAAACTGGGTAAACATTTTTAAAATTTAATTTTCAAATAAGAATAAGAATAATTGATAGCTACGACGAGTTTTTTATGTAGTTTTTTTTTAAATCGGAACACGAACTAATAAATATTATCGTTTTAAAAATATAACATATCCAAGATATCCTCATGAGCCCCTGGTGTGCTCATGAGGTCCAAATTCAAAACTTAAACTCGACAACAACTTCCTCTTTGCGCGTATTAAATCGGACCAACCATTTAGAAGTTACAGATTTAATTATTTCTATACCACTACCCTGTGTACTCTACGATATGATAAAATACTGTGTATTTTCTATTCAATTTAAATATTTTGATCTTTTTTTTCGACAGTCATTTCGCAACATTATGTCAAAAAAAGGCCTTTTTCAAAGGCCTATAAACTGCTAGGTACCTACAATTTTTATACTTTCACATTCACATACACACCATGCAAGCAAATACTTGGAAAACAAACTCAAAAGAAAATCCATGATCCATGAGACATTTTGGAGACTGTTGAAGATGCAAATAATGAAGATGTTTGTTTTGTTTATTCTATACAATTCTTGCTGTCAAGCTCCAGAATATTGGTTGGGGGAATAAGTAATTGTTACTGAATTTAAATAGAATATTGCCGGTTGATTTTAAATAATCATGAAATCAATAGGAATTTATTTCAATGTATGTAAGTGATCTTGTAATTTTTACAAGTAAAAATTTGCTTAATGTTACTTAATGGGAAATTTTCCAAAATCCAAATAATATAAACTGCATGTTCTTTAGAGTGTCCCTTAGAATTACATTTTTTGAAATGTTGCAACGGTACCCGCATCAAAATCAGCTCAAAAATATATAACATTTCGCTATCTTTCCATTAGAAATTCCAAATATTGAAAAATTTTACCTTTGACCTACACGATTTAAGGGTTAACGTTTTCCGATTTTAGGAAATCTTTCAGACTATATTTAAAATTACCTGTACTATAATATTCTGAACAGATTTTAATTAAAATTAATAGGAAATTGGGCTCATTCGCCAAAATATGGCCAAAAAATTTGTTGTTCTCGTAAATCGCAAAATTTATATCGCAGGTACGGAAAAACTGTAGGCGGTATTGACATACTTTTTTCACATTTTTATTCCTCATTATGTTGTAAAAAAATCTCCATGTGATGATCAAAAAATTCTGAAGTTTGTTTAACAAAATTTTTAAAAATTTGAAACTGGAGTTTTGAAATTGCCGTTAAAAAAATATTTTTTTTGGTTATACCTGCGAATAGGTTAACTGTATCCTATGAAGATAAAAACTCATATATAAGTAAATATGGATATATTTTAAGTAAGAATAAACTTTTGTGTTAATATTTCTCAAAATATGTTAATTTTATTCCTACATTTCTTGTTCTAGTGGCCTGAGACACTTTAATTGCCTGGCGATTTTTTAATAACTTTAACATTTTTTAACCAATTTTTGTCTTTTATGTCTTATTAGAACGACAATTACGTACACATTTCGATTCTTTTAAATTAAATTGCAAAAGTAATTATTTAATGGCAAAAATTTAAAAAAAAAAAAACTGAAAAAATGCATTTTTTCCACTTGTAAATACACCTCAAAACTAAATCGAAATAACGGCACGGGTTGCCCTTATTAGAACAAGCAAAAATTTTTTTTTGGCGGTATTTTAGGTCATTACGAAAGTTTTCAGCGGGTACCGTTTCAATATTTCAAAAAAATTAATTCTAAGGGAGTGTTCTTATACCCTTCACCATGAGTGGCAAGGGTATATATAAGTTTGTCATTCCGTTTGTAATTTCTACATTTTTCATTTGCGAACCCACAAAGTATATATATTATATGTCCGTCTAGCCGTCTGTATGTTGCCCCCAAATAACTTACATACATGATTCATACATCAATATATTGAGAATTCTTCCGGCTCGGTTGCTATTTAAAATCGCCCCACAAATAACTGAGATATAAGGAAAAACCCGTGAAAACCTCAATTGGCCTATTTTTGATCTGTATCTAGATCTAATGATAGATATTTCCAAGTCCATTGCAACGATATATATAAGGCTATAGTAAGTTGGACCTACAATGGGTCAAAATCGGGAAAAATATTTTTTAACCAGAATTTTTTTTTTCATCAAAAAAATTTTTTTTGACAAAAATTCTTTTTCCAAAAAAAAAATAAAATTAAAATAAAATAAAATTTTAAAAACAATTTCAAAAAAAAATTTAAATTTTGTTTACCTAAAAATATTAAAAAAAAATAATTTTAAAGTATAATTTGTTGAAGGGTATATAGGATTCGGCACAGCCGATTATAGCTCTCTTACTTGTTTTCTTTCCTTCTTATTTTTCAATGTTTTTAAACACACATTTTATGTTCATGTAAAATTAAATTTTTTATGTTTGTTTTTCATATTTTTATGTTTTTGTTTATCTCAAGGCCAGACTTATGTACATGTGTATGTCAGTTCATTTTTTCTTTATAATAATTTAGTATATTAGTTTTTATAGTTTCTTTCATTTTTGAAAAAATTATTTAAAATAGTGCAGTGAATGTTTCTCATTTTTGATAACTTTGGTACAGTAATGGTTTCTTGGCTTGTCATTTTATATGACAGAAAGGACATAAAGATATTTTTTTATATATAATATAATAATATTTTTTTCTAAATATGAAATATTTTTAATGGCTTATATTATGTATAAAAATATATATTTTTTTTAATTTCTATAAACAAAGTAATTACCCAAACAAATCTTTATTTGTTTAAACAAAAATCGCTTCAAAATTATCATTAATTTCCACTTACCTGAGTAAAATCAACAGTAAATCAGGTGCACTCGCCTGTAAAGCTACACGTAGTGGTGATGAACGACCACAGGATTCGATTGGAATATCAATGAATCTGTAAAATACAAATGATTGAAGATAAACGGAAATTTGTGTAAACATTATTTATGTTTAATTAAACTCATCACTCAAACGGAAGTACAAATATTATCATACCACCACAAATATAGTTAAATTAAAACCAATACAGACACATTCTGTTACCAATAAATAACTTAAGCATACAAATGGGAAAATAATTTTGTTTAGATAATTAAAAATTAATTGAAATGTATCATGGTGATATAATTTGTTTCATTGGAAATCATTGACATCAACTAAATAGTTTGGGATAAGTTACCAACATCTTGAAATCACATGTGAATTCAATCAGTACACTATAGTGAAGTATAACAAATATTAGATAAATAAATAAACTAATTTTAATTCTAAATATTAGGAAATAGGTATGTTAACTTCATAGGTATTTGTATTAATTGCATTAAAGGTAGTACAAGTTAATTTTAACAAATAACAAATATTGCATCAAATACATTTTTTTACCAGAAATTTCATATTATTTTACATTCGAATTACTTGCGACCAATATAGTACATTAGGGCGTATGATTTTTGTTTATTTTAAATAAATAATAATCATACGCCTTTCAACGTTGAAGTAAAGCTTTAGTATAAAAAAATGAATACCATAAGTTATCACCAGGGCAACCAAAAATATGCAATATCAGCTGATAGACCTGATAGACGATTTTGTATGTCTGAAATGATGCTTCAACGCTATAACAAAAAATTATTTTTGCACCGAATCATGTATCCATTACGATAAGCCGAACCGTAAGAGATCGTATGTGAAGCCCGGCCAACCAGCCGAGTCAACACCAAATCTGCTTTTTGTTCGATCGATGAAGAATGCTCTCTCTGGGATACGCTGCACTTCAGAACAGAGTATCCGAAATTAGCTTGATTCGTTCTTGGCCTCAAAAGATGAGCAGTTCTTTTGGCGCGGAATCCACATGTTGCCAGAAAGATGGAAAAAGGTCGTAGCTAACAATGGCTAATAGTTTGAATAAATTTGTATTGTACAAATGTTTCAAAATAAAAGCTAAAAATTTTAATAATTCCCGCATTTTTAAGTCATACACAACATTTGAAATTGATTTCGGATATATGGCAATTAGCACAAACCAGTAGTAACAAAAGCTTCGGCTTTATTTTTGTTTACAAGTTGGTGACATGATAGGATCTTAGATCATGACACCAACTGCATGTAATGGGGTCTGTAGGGTCTGTTGAGTATTGGTTTCACTCCATATGTGTCAATTTTGTTTACGGGTTTGCTACCGTAAGCCAAAAATTGTCCTTATTACTGAACACAATTTTTTGATAAAACAGTCGTTCATAAGTAATGCGAATCGATGACTGATTTTCAAAATAAATTTTGATAATTTTGTAGCGCTGTTCAAGAGTCAATCTATTCATGATGCTTTGCCAGAGTATACTGATTATAAATGTCAAAAAGTGAGCGCAGTATGACAATTTATTTGACAGTTAATGCTTTTCTATGTTCTGTCGGTCTTAAAAAACACCCTTTATATTCTAGGTTCTTATGATCTAGCTATGTCCGTCCATCTGTGTATTGTTATGGACCAAAGCGTGAGACAACCTCCCAAAAAATGTGATATTTTTTAAAATTTATTTATTGAAATTTTGCAAAGGTTATTTCTATTATAAATGAATCGTCCCATGATTTCTCATCCATTTATTTCCCAAAGTATGATACATAAATGTGGCATATGATATTCAAAATAAGCAAAATCTGAAAAAAAAAAAAAATTAAAAAAAATGTCAGTATTATATTGGTGGGTATATAAGTTTCACTCTTACTTGTGTTTTTTTTAAATTTCGTAAAACTCTAGATTACAGATTTACAGATTTTAATAATATGATAAAGCTTTCAAAGTACTCCAGGGCCAATCTAATAAACATATTTACATAAATGCTATATTTTAGATAGGCAAGGTTTAAATGCCTATATTCATTTAATTTAGCTTTAAAACATTTTACGACACAGAGCTTTAATGAAATGGTATAAAACCATTGTTTATTTATTCTTGTGTATGTGAGTGTATGTTTACTTTCACATCTTAAATAAACACTTTGCAATACATACACTCAAAGACAAACAAACAATATCAAAATTCAAACATTGTTATGACTCGCAACACCCTGACACGTTTTTATCGTTATTTACACGCTCGCATACACACACACATAAATAGAAAAAATGGAAACAAAATTATAATAGCCGTAAATTTTAGCACTACATACTTGAAGCGATGTTGTAAAATGCGATTTAATGTGCGAATTTAATACTAAAAGGGGTTGCTGCCTTCTCTATGAACCGCCATATGTAAAAACACAAAAAAAGAACAGCAACAACAGCCAATTCTAACCAATTCAAATAGAAAGAAAACAAAAAATATCAAGCAATTTTTATTTGATTTCCTCTTTAGTAAACAATTGAAACATTTTATGAAAATTCGCCGATAAGTATGCTACGCTAGGTATGAAAATTCGCCGACATGTATACTACACTTCTTATACAAGGGTGGTATTAATATTGCATTTTTTTTCGATGTTATCATGGCCTAAAATAGTTTTCTGTCATCTAATAACCTAATGGTGAAAATTTGAGCAAAATCGGTTTATGTTTAAAAAAATTTAAAAACACGTTTCTTAAAAAAAAAAACAATTAAAACAAGTAAGAAAGTATGGTCGGTCAAGAACGACCATATGATACCTTAGACTGAGTAAATGAGCAAAAACTTTTTTTAATTTCAATAATTTATTTTCGTGAATGATATTCGGAAGATGGCTTTATATGGGAGCTATGACTAATTATGGACGGATCGCCATGAAATTGGGTCGTGTGATTTACATTTATATGAAGGTTATTTCTGTTTAATATTATGTGGATACCAACATTTTTAAGAGATTTATGCTCGTTAAAGTGATTTCCGGAAGCGGGCCGGTCATCATAAAATTCCGTAACTTGACTTTCGTATAAACAAATCTTATTGGGAGCGAAACAAATGTATGTAACAAATTTGATCGAAATATCTTAAAAAATATGACCTGTACTTTGCGCGCAAGGCTTACATGGAGACAGTATGTTAGACTAATATTTTTGGGCGTTCCAAACATAAGCACTATGGTGGTGTAGGGTATATATAGGTTTCGAGTAATATTTAAATATAAAATATAAACATTTTCTGCCACTTCATGCATATCTCAAATCCCAAATTTTATATTTTGAAAACACTTTTAAGGTGAAATTTCAAAAAAATTAAAATAATTATCTTCAATTCTAACAAATGCTAAATTAGGATTACAAAGAAGAGTGTTACACTCGGCTGTTGCGAATCTTATATACCCACAACTAATATGATGCGTCAAATTTATATGGGGGCTGGAAGAAATCATGAACTGATTCTTACCATTTACACCAGAACTTGTCCTCTTATCATAGGAACAATGTGTGCAAAATTTCATCATCACATGCAATATATTTAAAGAAAATAGCAAAACAGTCTTGAAAAATATAAATTTTTGGAGGTTGTTTCACATCTTAGTCCATAATTTTGGTTCTACGTAACCGATTATTATTTACAATACCAAACAATTCTGATTCACAAAGAATATTTGGAGAAAATTTAATTTTCCTAGGCTCTATACTTCTCTCGAGGTTATATCATGCCAACAACAGACGGACATAGCTAGATCGCCTGAGAATTTTATAAGGACCCATAATGTATACACACAGAAAGCAAATTCGAGATAGCAACCGAATTTGTTGCCAATCGAATGATTCGGTTGTACACATAGAATTGTTCGGTTCTATCAACAGAAAGTCAGTTGATACACAGAAAAAACTATTTTTTAAACCGTTTTAATTCAAATATTTGTCACATATTGAACTGGTTTCAATTATTTCATAATTAAATCAAGTATTCGTTTGCTCAAAAACAAAATTTCTTGATATTTTCTATTGAATTTTGAGTTTTGAATTTGATTACTTTTTGTCAATTGAATATACAATTTTCGTTATTTCAAATACAAAAATTATTGAATAGATAATTTTCGTAATTGAAAACACATTTTTGTTATTTTTTGTGAATTTGGCAACAAATTCGGTTGCTATCACGAATATGTTTTCTCTATGTAAGAGAAAAAACAAAACAATATAAACTTTTGTTTAAAGGAAAATTAAAATTTTTAGGTCACGCTTATATTGTGAAATATTTGAACAATGTGAACGTACTTTAACATAACGACACTTTCAGTGCTTAAATTCGTTATGAGACTGTATTTTCAAATTAGTACAAAAAAGGCAAACAAATTTCCTTTATAATAATATTTTAATCCTCTATAAGGGTCAAATTGATATTCCACAAAAATTATCCCCATAAAATTCCACAATAAGAATTCTCTCACAAAATTGTTTCCAGTTAGTATAAAACTACATTCAATCAAAACATTACAATTTTGACCCACTGCAAAATACAAATTCAGACCAGCTGGACTATAAGTTTATCCTACAGAAATGATCTACTCAACATGACCTTTTAGAATTATAGGGTAACTTGGGAGCATCCAAAATCTAAAAAGTGCAAAATAAGAGCCATCCTAATGTATACAATACTTTCACATGTAGGAGTATTATGTTCTTTTTTTCTATACTTATGTTTGTTTTTCACTTGTGTGAATGGGTTTGCACTTGTGTGTTTGTTATTGGATTAAAGCAGTAACAATCATTTATTTGGATACATGTATACTAGGATAGCGCAGAATTTATAGAGCCAAAACGTGTTGTTAGAACAATAGTACAAACAGGTTAGGAAATTGTAACAGAAAAGTCAGTTGAGAACAATTACAGCTTTTTTGTAAGGCCACCCTACTGCAGGTAGATACATACGACAATATTTATTTTGTTTTTCTGCAAATGTAAGTGTAAATATAACATCACATGTTTAAGTGTATGCCAAAAATTGTATAGAGTCTTATGTTTTTGTTAATGCATAAAAAATGTTTGAAGTTTTTTTTTTGTTTTTGTCATATGAAAGTATGTGGCATACAACATAAACCCTTGGCAAATATATTGCTTAAATTGGTATACATTTATTGTTTTATTTGGTTGACAGTGTTTATAAACGCGTTTTTATTCATTTAATGTTTTTATTGTTTTTTTTCTTTATTTTTGTTTGCCTACACCACCAACAAATCTTAATACAATTGTATTATAAGTACTATTTAAGACTTGATAAGACTTTAAATAGCTTCAACTCGTGCTAAAACTTTACTCTTTTCTGAAATTATTCTTGTTGGCGCTCAATGTCACGCACAACATATAAATAACAAATGTGTATGTATGTTTATTTAAAATATATAAATATCAAGGAAAATTTATATGTGAAATTACACACATATGTTTTTCTCAAAGCAGAGGCAACTCAATATAATTTATGTTTTATTTATTTTAATATCTGTACAAATTTTATAGTTATTGTGTCTGGTATATGATTTAAGGAGTTTATATAGACCAAAACCATTATTTTTGAAACAATTTACGGGATTGCTAATCTCAAGTTTTAAACAAACAGACTGTGCGACATAATTGGATACCTGATTGCGACAGGTTTGACATGATCTAGTTTTGACATAATCGATCTCATTAAAGTGATAAAAACAGAGTTATCCAATATGACACAACATTTATTCTGTCTGACGAATGATCTTCCAAATGCACATAAGTGGATCTTTGCCAGATCATGAGAACATTACTTAGATATTTCGTAATCGCAGAGTCTGTCTCAAAAAGATCTAGGATGGTGGATTTCAAGGTAATGTACATTTAAAGTAAAAAAAAAATAGTCAAAAACATGAATATTATACATCGCACTTGATCAACAAGAGGGTATTAACTAGGATATTCAAATTATTCGATGTTTCTCTTGTTCGAATAAAACGAATAATTCAAATAACAGATTTTAATTTAAAAATTAAAATTATTCGAATTATTCGAATAATTTAAATTTTTTTAAAAAAAAGTAAAGAATGAAGTTTTTATGTAGGTTTTTTTAATATTTCATTGTTAAAGAAAAACAAAAAGTAACGTTAAAGTTAACAATTCAAGTATTGATAATGTTAAAAAACATTAGAAAACAAAATCCATCATTAAATATTGTGATCAGATTCCCTCCCGAACAATCTATAAATAACCGGTTATAAGCGGTTTTTTAGCTAAGGTCGGTTTCGGTTTTTTTGAAATGCTCATATATGGAAGAAACCGGGTTTTTCTCCTCGAATAGCCGGTTTTTTCTAAAAGTGTGTTTTTATGAGTTGTAGTGTATTAAAAACTATAAAAAATTTTCAAAATCCAAAAAAATTAAAACAAATACTTCAACTATTTTAGAAGACTTTTTATATTTAGAAAATCTTACAGGTGATCTGGAAAGCCTGAAAACTTACTAAGTGCTTTGTTTTCTATATGTACTACAAATACACCAAGTACACGATAATTTTCAATGTCTAGTTTTATAAAAACAAAAAACTGTGTTTTACTTATTCCTAAGAGATTATTTTGCCTTCATAAGGTCTTCAAATTTACTGACGTTAACGATCTTCTGGTCAAATTTGACCCAAATAGAAAATAGATTTTTTTAAAAAAACCTAACGTAGTTGTTGACATTTGAAATTAAATTAAAGTTATAAAATATCAAAAATATCAACCACTCATTTTTAGAAAAAATGCAATTTTAATTTCAAAATTGGTAACATTTTACCTGAAGACCTTATGAAGGATAAGAAAAACAGTAGTTCATCAAGTATGATGAAAAGAGGCAGATATATGTATATTAGAGCTACCAAAGATATATTGTAGAGCTACCAAAGCTCTGAAAAAAATTAACTTAATTGTACGTAACAAAAGACCTTAAGTCCAAACAATTTGTTTTTCTAAAAACCTAACAGTTGTTGACATTTGAAATGAAATAAAATTCATAAAATTTCAAAAATTTCAGAATGGGTCAAATTTGAACCGAAGAACTTGTGAAGGATAAAAAAAGTAATCAAAATGGTTATAATCACCATTATTTTAATAAATAAAACTTTTTTTTTCTTATTTCTAGGCGTTTAAATATTTTTCCAAAAAACCGGTTAACCGGTTATTATAAAAAAAACCGAAACCGGTTTATATTAAATCAAGTGGTCTTAGGGAATTACACAAATCCGTCCAATGTTTGATATCATTGTCCGTAAACGTAGCTAATTTCAGACAGTGCATTATTGACGCATTTATAAATACGCAAAAAGTCTACTACCATGTTAGACAAAGATGTCCAATGATATTAAGCATTATGAATAAGCTTTTCTTGTAACAAAACGTAAAAAATATAAATTAAATATTTTGAAAGACTTGTTTTTAGAATTGTAACTTCCTGCTGTAATATTTATATATTTATAGAAGGAGCTATCCGACCACTCATCTACAGTGATCGAAAGACTTCATTTATCTTTAGTTATTTGTCGAATTTCAGAAACAAAAAAAATTTTGTAAGTCATTATTACTTATTTAAATTTGGAATTATGAAAAATTTTAAGCAATTTAATAAATTTAAATATATGTATATGTATGTACACTTATAAGTTTTATTCGATTATTCTACATAAAATTCTTCGAATTATTTGTTATTCGAAACTGGTAATTCTTAAATTATTCGAATAATTATTCGTAAGAAATAATTCGATTAATTGAACGATCATTACTCGAATGAATACACTACTAAATACTTAATGCCACTAAATACCTAAAGTCACAAAATGCTTAAACAGTTGTAAAAGTTTGTTACCATTTTATCGTTGTTAATAAATTAGGCAATTGCTAATATAAGTCAGTTCCATTAATATTAAAAAATTTAAGGATTTTTTGGTATTCACAAACTCATACTTTTAAACTTTTCTCAGTTGTCATGTTGTTTGACATCTTTTGTCTTTAAATGAAAAAGAAGAAACAAATGAAGACAAACATAAAAAAAGTGTTAAAATTTTATCCATTTCCTTAAAATTATATAACCCTTTTCAAATGCACACGTGAGAAAGTCTTTATATTTGTATGTACTTGTATGAACATAAGTATGTAAGTCTTAATGTACCTTAATGTATGTTTGCATGTCATTTCCATACACATACCCATTTTATAGTTGCTTATCACTACATTTATTTAAATTTTAAAAGCTTTTTTTGTCTTTACTCTTAATAAATTTCTTTATGTTTATAAAAAGAAAGGAGAAGGTTTCATTTTGACAGAGGAATATTTTTTTTATATAAGAATAGAACACAATCATTGGAGTTTCTAAACAATTGGATTCATGAAAAACATTTATCGTATTTGTATAAATACTACGAGTATATTGTAATTTAAAAACTTGTAATTTTGAAAACAATATTCATACTATCATGGTAATATGCTTTTCATCGACTGATCAAATCTAGTAACCCAAGTATAACAAGTAATCCGACTCTCTATTTTGCAATATTACTCTCTTATCGCCGCACAGTGGCTCAGGATCGTTTTTCATCGGCCAAAACTCTGTAACTTTTGAACCGATGGATATATTTTAAAAACTTTTTTTGATGGACAGAAATTTGCTTTCATTAAAATCGGTTCAGCAGTTGTTGAGAAATTTAAAGCTAAAGTTGAACTTTTAATTTTTTATAGCATTTAGTATGAAAATGCGGGTTTTTTTTGCATCAGCATTAATTATAAAAATGTAATAAGAAAAACAAGTAAGAAAGTATGTTCGGTCAAGCTCCTATATACCCTACCTATAATTTATTTTCGTGAATGATTTTGGAAGAAGGCATTATATGGGAGCTATGACTAATTATAGACCGATCGCCATGAAATTAGGCTGTGCGATCTATGTTCATATGCATCATAAAATTAGGTGACATGAATTCAGTATATTATTTCTGTAATTATTTGTCGCACAGTGCTTTGTTTTCATATAGGCAATGGACAAAAATAGAAGGAGTTATTGCAGACGAATAAAAATTAGTAGAATATTACCTTTTGGTAAACCTATAAAACTAAATAAAATTATTTATTTTCAGAAATTATTGTTCTCTTATAATATCAGATTTATTTAGTTATTAACATTTCAATTCTAGCAAGGATTTACATAACTGCCATATATCCTTTTTTAAAAAAATACTGAAATATTGTATGTATTTTCTAAATTCGGAAGGACGGATGGACGGACATCTTCAAATGTGGATAGCCTTATCGTTCAGCTGTAATATTAGAAACTGGATGTTGGATTATACTTTAAGTGTTCATAATATCAGCAGAAGCTCATATTACTATCTCAACCTAAGGATATGTAGGTTATATTCAATTATTGAGTTACTTACATTTACGGTAAAAATGTATTATTTATGGGTGCCATCAAAAACAAATTTTTTTTAAAGTTCTAGTCTAAACGGACAAATAATGATATCACATTATAATAAATAAAAGATAGGCTTTAGATAAAATTAAAGAAAAATTATAATTGATTGACACGTTTTTTTCAAAATTAAATCAAACTTTGGAATTTTTTTTGATTTCAGCAAAAAAAAAACATACAACATCAAGAACCAAATAAAGACCTATTAATACACTTTATGCCATTTAACTACTTTTGTTAAATAACGCAATATTTCTTAGTCATTTAAAAGAAAAAACGGTATTATTTTATAAAAAACCAAAAATCTGGAGCTATTTCCCTAAATCATCAAATTGAAAATTTACGAAATGGTAATTTATACATTTAAACAAAAACAAAATTTTAATAGTTTTCATATGAATGGACAACTAATGATTTCATTTTCTTATAGATAATACTTAAATATATTCTATAGTAAAACATAATCAAAATCGATTAACACATATTTTACTAATATTCCAACAAAGTTTTAGAATTTCAGGCTTACAATAAAAAAAATGTTAATTATTAAAAATTGCTCAGATTAAACTGTTAAACCTTTTTTGACAAAAACAGTAATTTTCCATAATTCCACATTGATATTCTTTTATCTGCAGCCAATAGCGAGTTTATATATTTTAAATCGAACTTTTAACAATGATTTTAGTTAACCATAAAAAAATATATTTTTCTCCATAAAATTTATGTTGAAAATGTACTAACTTTAGCGACCTCTAGTGACGACAAAAATAGATATTTATAAAAAAGTCTTTTTACACGAATGAGTTATTTAGTTGTCTATTGAAAAATATAAATTTCATTAACATCAAAGACATGATCTTGTTTTTGATTTTTGTCCATTGAACAAAGCACTGTGTGTCGGCTGGCTGTCCATGTAAACTTTGTGAGCAGAGTACAGGTCGCAATTTTGAAGATATATCGATCAAATTTGGTACATATTATTTCTTCGGTCCAAAAACGAAGCCTATTGAAACTGACTGAAATCGGTCCATTATTTCACCTAGCCCCCATACAAATGTCCTTCCGAAATTGGACTTTATCGGTCATAAATGTTTAATTTATATATGTCTCTCCACAAATTCCGCTCCCAATAAGTTTCATATATACAAAATTCATCTCACCAAATTTTGTTACGGTCGGTTCATAATTAGTCATAGCTTCCATATAGACCCGCTTCCGAAAATCACTTTAACGTGCAGAAATCGCTTAAAAATTTTAGTATACACACAAAATTCAACATAGTTAACTTTAATAAAGACATAAATCACACGACCTAATTTCATGGTAATCGGTCCATAATTGGTCATAGCTAACATAAGGCCCACTTCCGAAAATCACTCAAAAATATAAATTATTAAAATTTTAAAAGAAAAATGTTTTTGCTATTTTACTTAGTGTAGGGTATTATATGGTCGGGCATGACCGACCATACTTTCTTACTTGTCTAATTTCGACATTTTAATTTGTTTGTGGCAGAATTTTAAGTATAGAATAGGATTTCAGTTTATGGTATTGAAAATAGAATAAAATTTAAATAAATAAAAATGTATTATTGAACTCTGTGTGTGTGGTGAAAATTAAAAAGGGATATAATTAATTTTGGCGAAATTTTTGGCATACCACCACATGATGGCCAATGTTGTATAAGTAATGAAAATAATTTTTTTAAGTCATTTGGAATCAGAAATATCACAACACCTTATTTTTTAAATTATCTTTAGAAGTATTTCCGCAGTTGTTGTTAAAATAAAATATATTGTATTTCAAAATAATTGAAAATATTTAATGAAAAACTTTATTGCGTTTGGTGTGTTAATTTGCATATTTGCAAAAAGTACATTTTTGTTACTAATACCTATTTAGAGCTAAATACTTTTTCACTTACACATTTTTCGGCACTGTTATCAAAGAGTCGGACTACTTGTATATACTTTGCTAGTAACCTAACTAATTATGAAACTCACCTCATAAAAATAAATATTTCCGTATGAAAAATTAATTTGTTTGTTCTTGCGTCTACTTACTTTATCAAACGTTCCTGTTCATAACGTGCAATCCATACGGGTAGTGTCATATCAAGACTTGTTGCATGATGTAGAAAATAAACCATGGCCCTGGTATTCTCATCCTAATACATGTTTGGAACCAAAATTATATTGTGTACATAGGCATATGTGATGAAATTTGGTTGTTACCGAGCAAGAAAACATAAAAAATAATAAAAAAAAATATGTTAAAACAAACACACATAAAAAACATTTCACATAAAAATGAAATGAAATATAAACTCATAAAACGAACTCAAAAGATAAGCGTGGGAAAAGAAGCTAACGAAATAAATATTCTATTGTTCATAATAAGCTTTATTTGTTGTGTTCGTTTTATCGTCTATATTTTGAAAGCAGCTTAACCTGATCTCGAAAGTCACTACGCCAGCCAGCTATGAAATGTGGTGCATGTGTCCCAAATAAAGCACCCAAGAAAATACGTTCAAATGTTTTCTCGCACGAATAGATTTCCTCTGTAAAAAAAAGAATAGAAACATAACCATTTAAAAGTATATTATAGAAATATTTGCTCACAACATTTACACAAAGGAAGTGAAGTACTAACTCATAAAAACAAGTATGTACTCGTACGTATATGCTTATTTATTTCAAGGATTTTTATTAGTTAATATTAAAAAACATAGACACATACACATAAATTTAAATACCTTTATTTCATTTAATTTCGCACAACAGTACGTATGATTATTATTTAATATTGTGTAAATGACAAGCGTACTGTAAAAAATTAATAATACGCCTACGAACAGTATGTCTACTCAAAAAATTTAAATTCAAGTATTGGATATTTAATTGGAATTCAAATTGAAATTCAGTCCCTTTTCAAGTACTTTTCAAGTTATAAAATGTTTGAAAGTATATATTTTTTTGCCAAGCTAGTAATAAATACTACACAAAAATATTAAATTCATAATTGGAATAAATTTTTTAATAAATTTTATTAATATTGCATGACTTTTTTTCCCAAACTTTTTTCATTCAGAATAAGAACATGTTCATAAATTAAACGAGGACGAATTGCTGTTTTAACATAGGTTTGACGATATTTTATAATAAATTGCATTATGATTAATGCAATTAATGATTTAGTTAAAATATTTTTATATAATAGCCTTATAGTGGCCAATCATTCCAGATTAATCAACAAAATCTGAAACGTAAAAATATCATTAAACATTCATTCATAATAGAGCATCTCATCTGCTAAAAAAAATGCAGTAAATTTCGCGCATATTTTCTCGTCCTGTAGCAGAAATTCATAACAAAATAAAAATGTAAATAAAAGTTTAAATAATTTCTATTAAAGTCTCCTAGATTTTATTTGAAAATAAAAATCCAACTATTTAAGAAATTATTTATAAATGTTATGAATTCAAAAACAACTCATATTATTAATGTTGAAACTTTTTCCGACCCACACTAATGTAAATAGGTGGGTCGATTTTTCACGAAAAATCGTTTCCACAAAAAATCATAGGTCTAAAATCAAATGATATTTCAGTATTAATTTTTTTTGAATAGTTTTTTTTTATTGGATAAAAAACGAAATGGGCTAGATAGGCTTTGATTTTATACCTGTGGTTTCTTGGAGAAATTTTCTTAGATTTTTCCGTAGATTGCGTTTCTGCTATACGATTTTTCGGGAAAAAATATCGATCCACCCTAATGTAAATACAGTGTAGTCCGGATGGAATGAACTAGTTAATACAAGGCATGTTCACTTTATCCAATAAATTCACTTTATAGAGACTGAAAAAATTATAAAAAATTCATATAATTTTATGTCAAAAATGTACATTTTATTATATTTTTATAATGGAACAAATAAATCATTAATGGTTGCTTGTTTTGTACATGTACTTTTGGCTTTTTGTATTGCTAAATCACGAAATTTGCAAAACTAAGATATTTTCATAATCTTTAGTATTGTTCTCAGCCCAGTCAATGGCTTTTTCAAAACTTTGAGCAGCTTGAGCTGTTTGCTTTAAGCATTTCTCCACTGACAGCCAAATTTTTACATCCTTCCTTTAAAAGTCAATTATGGAGTATTTTTTCGACGCTGGGACATTCCTCTTTTCGCAAAGTTTTTTTTATTTATAGAATTTTCCGTAGATTGCGATATACGATTTTTTACTTTTTGATAGTCCATACAAATCTACCCAGCCTAATGTACATAAATGGAATAAATTGCTTTTCATTGACTTGAAATAATTTTATCATAAACAAAATTCATAAATAGTACAAAAAATCCATACGTTTTATGAATTTCTTCATAATTTTTTAATTTGAAACAAATCTAGAAGGCTTGAACACGTGGAGAAAAAATATAAATGTGCAATGGTTATGGTAAAACTCAGAGAAAAACAAGTAAGAAAGTATGTAATACCCTACACTAAGTAAAAGAGCAAAAACATTTTTCTTTTAAAATTTCAATAATTTATATTTTTAAGTGATTTTCGGAAGTATGGGGTCTGTGACCAATTATGGACCGATCATCATGAAATTAGGTCGTGTGATTTATGTCTATATGAAAGTTTACTATGTTGAATTTTGTGAGTATAGAAACACTTTTAAGCAATTTATGCACGTTAAAGTGATTTTCGGAAGATGGTCTACATGGAAGCTACGACTAATTATGGACCGATCGTAACAAAATTTGGTGACATGAATTTTGTATATATAAAACTTATTTGGAGCGCAATTTGTGGAGATACATTTATAAATTAAACATTTATGACCGATAAAGTCCAAATTCGGAAGGACATTTGTATGGGGGCTAGGTGAAATAATGGACCGATTTTCAGTTTATAGACTTGGTTCTTGGGCCGAAAACATAATATGTACCAAATTTGATCGAAATATCTTCAAAATTGCGACCGGTACTAGGCGCACAAGGTTTACATGGACAGCCAGCCAACCAGACGGACGGACATCGTTTAATCGACTCAGAAAGTGATTCTAAGTCGAACGGTATACTTTAAGGTGGGTGTTAGAATAATATTTTTGGGTGTTACAAACATCTGCACAAACGCATAATACCCTCCCCACTATGCTGGTGAGGGTATAAATATAGTTGTACATGTTTACCATAACCATTTCAACAATTTTACAAAATTTTTAACAATCTTATGGTCACTGTAATTATGTATGTATATGATTGCGGTTACCATAACATGTTTATGTTACCAAGTTTTTTCATTATATCTTAGCCAATTTTCTCGATTTTAAATAGCAACCGAACCGGGTCTATTTATATATTGATGTATGTATGAATCATATATGTAAGTTGTTTGGGGTCTACGGAAAGTTGATTTCAACATACAAGCTATATCGACGCTGCTATATATAACGATCCAGAATATATATATAATTTGTGGGGTCGCAAATGAAAAATGTAGAAATTACAAACGGAATGACAAACTTATATACATATATCCTTGCTACTCATGGTGAAGGAGTAATTTTTTTCGTGAGCCATTCTAATGTGAAACAAATAAAATATTTTAATATGAGGAGCCGCAGAACAAAAGGTACTTTTTCGCACATTTAAAATTTTTGGGAAAATTAGTTTTATTTATTTCGCCCCATTAAAAAACTTTATGAACCTGGAAATGGTAACAACTGCCATAAGTCACCACATTAAATGTTAAGGATGTTTGATATAAGTCCATTTTAATATCGGAAAAAGAACCTTTTGATAAAAAATAAAGAAAAAAAAAGTACGTTTTGTTAAAAACAAAAATAATATTTTAAATGAATGTTTTCAATCCTGATCTAATATATAAACAAATTACACATTGGAACTAAATAAGTTTTTTTTCGTTTTATACTAGTGTTGTACGTTTTATTAAGTACACACTTTTTTTAGAACTCATTTACTTAGTAAAAAAATTAAAAAAATTTTGCTGACTTGATTGTTTCTAGAAGATTTCAACCCAAGTATTATAAAAATACCAAAAAACCAATTTTTGATAAGATGCGGAAAAGTACCTTTTGTTCTGCGGCTCCTCATATTGTATTTCGCAGTTAATATAAAATTACTAGTACATATACTTTATTCATTTCGTTTTAGACTTTAAAAGCGATTTATTTCCACTTAGTAAAATTTGATTGTATTATAATAATAAAATAAATTAGATTAAAGGAAAATTTTAAATAAGTTTTAGGGATTTAATGTAGATCGCTTAGATGACCCACGAAAGTAAATAGGATTTTTAAACTCAGTAGATAATATTTAGAAATTCAAGGAATATATTTCTTTTCATAGTATTTAATTTGGTATATAATTTTCATTAACCATATTACAATAGATTATTGTTATTTTTGGCAAATTTTCATTGAGTTGTAAGATTGCGTGTGTGGTGTACGTTTTCTACAATTTTTTTTATTGAATATTATTTTTCATAGAATTTCGTATTTTGTCTAAATATGAAATAATATCAGCTTTTACTAATACCTTTTCTTTATAAACCATATACTTATTTAGTTTACTTATTGCGTGTCAATAGTTTTAAACCAGAAATTTTTTATTACACCCAATATCGGAATGATACATGTATGTATATTGCATTATCAGTTGGTGTGGATTACAAGAGGTGATACACATGTAATGTTTATATATCTCAGCAACATTCAATGTTTATAAACATTTACTCATGGTTTATATGCATGTGAGTATAAACAATGCGTAAATAAACATCACGTTTTAGTTACTTATCCCATTAAATGTATCAAAGTGAAAACACCCAAAGTTGATTAAGGTACCACCTAATAATTTTTCAAAATTAATAATTTTGAGGGAAAATTGATGGAAAAATTTAAAACTACACGAAAATTAAAGATATTCTTTGGAAATTTATAAAGAACCAAAAGATAAACTATTATTAGCATATTATTCGGTCAGTCAATTTACGTTGCCACAAGTTTCAAATATATTTGTCGATAATAATGTTTTGGTTAATTGACATTAACTCAAAATGCTTTTAGCTTGAGAATTATTCTCATGAATGTTAAAAGCTAGGTATTCAGAAGTTTTAACTTCCTTTTTCTTCAAATTTTGTGACATCCAGTCGTCTAAAGCTACCAATAAAGCCTGAAAAATTAGTTAACACTAAAATAAGGTTATTTTCACCTCAATTTAAAGTCATTTTACATTTAAAAATTAAAATTTCTTACCAGTTTACTAAAGTTTTGATCGGAAAAGATTTTAATATTTAAATGTAAAATGACTTTAAATTGAGGTGAAAATAACCTTATTTTAGTGTTAACTAATTTTTCAGGCTTTATTGGTAGCTTTAGACGACTGGATGTCACAAAATTTGAAGAAAAAGGAAGTTAAAACTTCTGAATACCTAGCTTTTAACATTCATGAGAATAATTCTCAAGCTAAAAGCATTTTGAGTTAATGTCAATTAACCAAAACATTATTATCGACAAATATATTTGAAACTTGTGGCAACGTAAATTGACTGACCGAATAATATGCTAATAATAGTTTATCTTTTGGTTCTTTATAAATTTCCAAAGAATATCTTTAATTTTCGTGTAGTTTTAAATTTTTCCATCAATTTTCCCTCAAAATTATTAATTTTGAAAAATTATTAGGTGGTACCTTAATCAACTTTGGGTGTTTTCACTTTGATACATTTAATGGGATAAGTAACTAAAACGTGATGTTTATTTACGCATTGTTTATACTCACATGCATATAAACCATGAGTAAATGTTTATAAACATTGAATGTTGCTGAGATATATAAACATTACATGTGTATCACCTCTTGTAATCCACACCAACTGATAATGCAATATACATACATGTATCATTCCGATATTGGGTGTAATAAAAAATTTCTGGTTTAAAACTATTGACACGCAATAAGTAAACTAAATAAGTATATGGTTTATAAAGAAAAGGTATTAGTAAAAGCTGATATTATTTCATATTTAGACAAAATACGAAATTCTATGAAAAATAATATTCAATAAAAAAAATTGTAGAAAACGTACACCACAAACTGCATAACATTTACTCTATGAGTAGAAATGTTAGGAAGAAAAAGAACGTTATTTGAGTTTAAAAATACATTTGTTATTAAAATATAAATAAAAGGATGTAATAAAAGAAAAATTTCCTTATCGAAAATTACCTTATTTTGCAGAATATGAAAACGAATTAGGATTATACAGCAATTTGAAATGAATTAAATACAATTACTCGATCTTAAAGGAATATATGTCCGTGCTTTAAGTACGAATATCTTTAGCGTGATAAGTACCCGCAATTTTTCCATCGGAATCTGTTAAAACATAGTAATGGTTTCCTAACTTTTCCTTAACAGTGGCTTTTACAAACAATGGGGCAAATTTTGCGTTAAAACGCTTTTCCATATTACTCTGTACGAAATTTCTACGTAGAACCTCTTGACCAATATGGAACTTTTCAGGCCTGGTTCGTAGATTATAGGTTCTTTGATTTTGTTTATAAGCCTGGTTTAAATATTTCTGTATGTCCTTTCTAATCAATTGTAAATGGTCATCTCTAGATAAAGAAGCTGTCGGTTCATTTAGGGTTTTCAAGTTGTTTAGCAAAGCATATGCGGATCCATGTGTTATCATGTTAAATCCAAACACAACATGATATGGTGACATGTTTATTGATTGATGGTATCCGTTTCGTAAAGCACAGTTGATCGCACTGAGATTTTCATCCCATTTGGTATGTTCGTGTTTCAGAAAAGCTCTAATCGCCGCTATAATTGAACGGTTTACACGTTCTGACGCGTTTGATTGTGGTGAATAAACGGCTGTATAAATATGTTTAATACCAACAGAAGTAAAATATGCATTTAAATCATTTGCTCTGAATTGTGACCCATTGTCACTAACGATCGTTTCCGGTATCCCATAAACATGGAATATCTGTGTTTCTAAAAAGTCTTTTATTGACGAAGACGTAAACTTTTTCAGAGGTTGTAACCACTGAAACTTTGACAGATGGTCCAAGACTATAAGAATACCAATATTTCCCTTTTTACTACGCGGATAAGGGCCTAACAAGTCTATATATAATCTCTGAAAGGGGCGTATTGTTATAGTTTGTTTACCCATTTCCGGTTTCAAAACAAAATTTGGGTGTTTGGTAGTTTTACATAGTTCACAACTTCTTACAAAATTCCTAACATCTACTACCATTCCTGGCCAGTAAAATTTTCTTCGTAGGAGTTCCAAAGTTTTGGACATTCCTCCGTGAGATACTGTAGGTGGATCATGAAAACGTTTTATAAGCGTTGTTCGAAGACCATATGGAATCCACAGCTTCCAAGCTTCGCTTTCGTTTGATTCGATGCCGTCATAATGTTCGGTTCTTATGTATACATATTTTTCAACGACCTTTATATCCGGAAACTGGGATTGGTTTTCATGTATCCTATTCTTCAAATTACAGTAATCTGGATCATCAAAACAAGTGGAATTCAAATCTATTTCTGGCTCTGATGAATCTAACGAATTAACTTCTCCGAACTCGATTCGTGACAAAGCATCTGGTACGATGTTCTCTTTACCTTTGCGATGACTTATGGTGAAATTGTATGCTTGAAGCTTCAACGCCCATCTGGCTAATCTTCCACTTAGATTCGGCTGCTTCATAAGCCAAACAAGACTGGAGTGGTCTGTTATAACCTCAAATTCTTGGAGTTCGAGATAGCATCGGAATCGTTGAATAGCTTCTATAGCCGCTAAACATTCACGTTCCGTCACACTGTAGTTTCTCTGTGCGGAATTAAGCTTTCTGCTCATAAAAGCAATCGGCTTTTCCTCGTTATTGTTGTCCAGTTGAACGAGCACAGCACCGATACCAAAATCGCTGGCATCACAATGGACGAAAAACTTTTTCTCAAAATCAGGGTTACTTAGAATAGGAGCAGAAGATAGTAAATCTTTAATTTGTTCAAAAGCCTGCTGAGCCTCGGGAGTCCAAACAAACTTCTTCTTAGTTGACAAGGTTTCGGATATCGGATAAACTACGCTAGAAAAGTTCGCAATAAATCGCCTATACCAGCCTGCAAGACCTAAGAAGCCACGAACTTGTTTTATATTCTTTGGAGTTGGCCAGTTTCTGATCGCACTTACTTTTTCTGGGTCTGTAACAATACCACCATCTCCGATAATATAACCTAAGTACTTAACTTTGGTAACACAAAATTTACTTTTCGAGAGGTTTAGGGTCAAATTAGCTTTACGAAACTGTCCTGCTATACGAATTAAAATGCCAATATGTTCTTCGAAATTCTCCGAAACAATAATCACATCGTCAAGGTAACCAAAGACGCTGTTCTTCAAGTCTGGGGGAATTAGCTCATCGATAAGCCTACTCATTGTTTGGGGTGCATTGCACAACCCGAAGGGCATTACAGTGAACTGGTATAATGGTCTACCAGGCACTGTAAAAGCAGTTATGGGCTTCGATTCATCATCCAATGCTATTTGCCAATACGCGTCTTTTAAATCTAACTTAGAAATGATATTGGCTTTTGGAAGACGCGCAAAGATTCCCTCAATAGATGGTAATGGATATGCATCCTTTTTCGTGACAGAATTCACTTTTCTCGCATCTAAACAAAGGCGGACTTTATTCGGTTTTATAACCAGTCTCATCGGGGAACTCCAGGGTGAGTTTGACGGTTCAATAACACCCAATGTCAACATTCGATCAATTTCTGTGAACATTAGTTTTTCCACTGCTGGTGATACGGGGTAGAACCTTTGCTTGATCGGTCTGGCTTCGCCAACATCGATCAAGTGCTTTATTAAGCCCGTTCTTCCCAACCCTTGTTTCTCAAAGTTTGGAAAAAGAGAAATGACAGCGTTTAATTGCTGTTGTTGACTAGAAGTTAACATATAGTTATCATCGGATTTCTCACAATCAGATTTACCACAAACCTCGGACAGACTTTCGGACTTATCGGACGAAACAGACGGACTTGCGCTAACTGATAACTTATCACATAAATCCGCGGATTCCATGACATTCGGTACTAATTTAAATTTCTTCCAAAAGTCAATTCCAAGTATAAGTCGTTGAGAAATTGTTGGTATTACAAAAAGATTAATTGGACAAGACATTTCTTTAAAAGTGATGTTAACATTAAGCCAACCTATAACTCGTTGTTGAGCACCATCGGCAGTTTTGACAAAGTTTCTGCAACTAGTAAAATTGGGGAATTTTGAAAAATCTTCTTTAGCTAATTCAGATCCAATGCAGCTAATGCTAGCACCAGTATCTAACAAACCGTATTCTACATAATCTATAAAAGACACCTTGGCATAGAAACGATTATCTTTTGGATCACTAAGGATAGCATAGAGTAATAATTTGGAGCAAATTTTTCGTTTTCTATAATAATTGTTGAGTCTTATTGTGGAACGTTTAGGTTTAGATCGTTTAAGTGAAGCTAATTCGACATCCTTAAAAATTTTATTACGCCTTGAGTAATAGTTTTCCCATCTTTTATGATAGGGTAAAATAGGGTGAATAAGTTTATCAAATTTATTATTGTTTTCCTCAGAGCTCGAATCTGGTTTTTTCAAAATCTTGTAACAACAAGGATCAGTATTAGGATTCTCTGAGTTTTTTAAGAAAGTATTTTGCGTATTTTCTGCCGTAGTTGTTTGATGGTTTGAAGTATGCAAGGAAAGGTTATTATTTATTCGGAATTCTTGTTCGAAAGAGGAGGATTGTAGTTTTTTGAATACTTTCTGTCTTTACATTTGGGACACTGTGGTCTATAAGTATTTTTAGCCCCACAACCATAACAAAAAATAGTCCTTTCGTAAAGGCAGTCTTCCCAAACATGACCTGGTCTATC
The DNA here is from genome assembly GCF_958450345.1 of Calliphora vicina. Classification (NCBI taxonomy): domain Eukaryota; kingdom Metazoa; phylum Arthropoda; class Insecta; order Diptera; family Calliphoridae; genus Calliphora; species Calliphora vicina. The sequence goes on along the minus strand of NC_088780.1, from coordinate 140,189,581 downwards.
GCAATTCCAGCAGCGTGTAACAGTGGGGGTATTATGTAAAGCATCTATTGAAGTTTCAGAGCCTACAGGGTTAGCATCTACAGAATCTAAATCGACTTCAGCAATATGTCTTCGAGGTTGATGAGCATTAGCAGTACGGTTGTGCAAGTTTCGCTTAACATGTTCGTCTTCAAGAAAAGATTCCCGCATTTGGACTAATTTTCGTAAATGGGGTATTGAATGTACAGGAATATATAACAAATCTTGCCTTATATCCGGTCTTAAGTTTCGCATTATGATCTCAATTAACTCCATTTCAGAAAAAGCAGAAGGCAACCTGTCCATAATTGCGGATATAGAATCATAAAAGACATCAAACGACTCTCCTGGTTTTTGTCTTCTATTTCTTATTTCCTCACGAAGATCAAAAGAAGACTTAAAATCTTTATATTGAGATCTAATCGCGTTGCAGAATTCGCTCCAATCGATAACACCTCTTTCCTGCTTGTGATAGCGCCAGAACCAATCTCGCGCTTTCCCGGATAAAAGTATGTGAAGATTCTTACATATAATCGTGTAATCTCCATTGAAGTTATCGTTGGTTAGCGAGGTTAGTCTATACAAAAACTCTTCTACCGTTAACCCAGTAGTTGAACCGTCAAATTTTAAACACCAGTTTTGGATAATCGATGTAATTTTATCGGTGTTTATCGTAGCAACTTGGCAATTTGTAGATGGTGTTCTCATAGTACTTGGTTGTCGATTAAAATGGTTTGAATTTGGAAAAGAATTGTATATATTTTGAGGTCGATTCTGATGAGTTAACATGGGAATATTTCCAGGATTGTTTTCGTTAGAATTGGGTAGTTGATATTGTTGGTTGTTAGCAGAGTTTGCAGAGTTGTTACAATTTAAATTTCGTAAAACCTGTTGTATATCAGTTTCCATTATGTTTCCTATTAAATTAGAGTTTCCCGAAGAATATTGTTGCTGAATCCGAGGGTTTTGAATAGACAAATTGAGACTTTGTAAAGCTTTTGAAACACTTGACTCTATCATCCGGTTAATACGATTATAATCTATTAAACTGGGTGAATTGGATTGTGGTATTATCTGGGGATTGTTTCTTTCATTGCAAGGCATTCCAGAAGGAACAACGTTTTGCTGAGGTGGAGTTCTGGGGTTAATCAATTCTCCACCAGTCGTATTATTGTGATTAGTTGTAGGGTCTTGAAAAAGATTTTTACTAACACTTCTAGTATTATAAGTTTTTGAAACAGCTCCACGAGCTTTGCCTCTTGGTCTGTTAGGGTTTTGCTTAATGTGAAATGAAAATGTTCGAACATCCTCTAACTCACATGTGAGAAAACAGACTGGGCACTCTTTAGCATTGGATAAAGAGTTTTCAATGCAAATTCTATGGAAGATATGATTACACCGATTAATAACCATACAAGGGGTTTTATCATCCATGTTCTCACTACAAATTTTACAGACATGTTCTGGGTTTGTAATTGGAACATTAGCTGGATCAGCTGTAGATACCACTGTGGCAGCGGATACTGAAGGCTGAGTAGGTGTTCTTGGCAAGGACATTTTTGCGGTAAAAAACTTTATATAGAATTGAATTATAGACAAATTTATTGAAACAAATCCAATAAACTCTACACCAGTAGATATTAAAAGATAAACCAAACTCAATTGCCTAAGAAAATCATGCAAAATTAAATGAAATAATAAAATTTTGAAAGAATTATAAATTCTGGAAGATAGCTTTTACTACAAAAATTATAATATATTTCTGTTGTATATTATTTTTCGACAGTATTCTCAGTGTTCAGACAAAATATCATAAATTTTGGTTTTCTATATGAAATGTTGATTTTAGGGTAAATAAAAATAGCGAATGTTGATCAATAAAGGATACTAAACTGGAATATGGATTGTTTGAGTAAATTAAGATAACTCGCGTTTTACAAAATAAGCCCTAACAACTAATAAAAATGGATGTTATATCGCAAACAGCAAATATAACATAAATCCAATTTTTACCAGAAACTAAAACTGATTGAAATAAAACGGAGATATAATACTTTACCACAAAACTAAATAAATTATAACTATTGAATATAATACCAACGACTATATCTGGAAAGTCATATGTAGAGGTTATCGGTTAAGTCACTCGAACCCATCAAATGCTTAAAAATCCAGGAAACATGCATATGTATTCGAGAATATAGAAGTGGATATTTTATACAATAGAAAAATGTTAAGAAAAAATGAAATCTAAAAAACTAACGTTAAGTTCAGAACCGAAATACTTAGGATGTTAGCGTACTTCGGCCCCACGTTGGGCGCCATTTTCTGTAATGTACACGAGCCTAGATTGGACAACGAAGTGCCGATGAAGTTTTAAGAAATGTTTCAAATGTTTATAAGAATATACAAACCATCAGAACAAGTCTTATATTTGGCTAAGTAAAGGGTTAGATAAATCGATGGGAGCCTATAATTGCTAACTAACAGTCGGTTGGGGGGGGGGGTACGTGACTTATCTGCACCTAACTCACGTTCATACATTTCAATTTTATAAGACTCCCGGATGTGAAAAAATAATGCTATTAAATTTATACTTTAATGGACCGGAAATGCATAGTCAATTCAAATAAAAGCCCCTACTATGCTGATTGTGCTATAAAAATTAACATAATATTGATCAAATGCTAAGGAAGTTTTTCAGATGACAATAGAAAAACCCGTGCCTCAAAACCCACCCTTACCATGATTCTATAGACACTATGAATTTTGTATGGAATCCCAACTCAGATTACCCTAAAGTTTTACTTCATATAGAAAACGTTTTGATTCTTTTAGCAATTCATTTTGCTTAATTAATGTTTATTTTCGAAAATCAAAATAGAAATGTGATAAATTTTAACAAAACAAAAACTTAAAATAAGAAAATTTGTTGTAAATTATAGAGAAAACAATATTTAATTCTGGGGCTAAATACATTATTGAACAATTGGCAAATTCGATAGTAGAAAATTTTATTATAAAGTTGTATAAAAAATATAGAAAGATAAATTCCAAAAATCAAATTTATAAAAGAATACATTTTGGTATAAACACAAATGGTATAGGGAAATTGGAATTGTTTAAAAAAAATTGGTATGTTTTTTTTTACAAAATGTTGTTTAATATTTCATTAATTGATAATTAATTCCTTATTTAATTGATAATTAATTTCTTAATATTATATTAATGTTATTTATTATACGGTTACGTTTACGCTTTCAAGTTCATAATGACGTTTTAGTAACATTTTAAGCATACATGAATTTAGAGATGTAATCAACAGGATTAAATTAAAGAATAGGTCAAAAGAGAATTGCAAAATTTCATATTCATTCTTCTTCTTGTTATTGTTTCTCTATTGTTTTTTTTTTTTTTATTAATTATAAGAAATGATGTTTATATTTTATTTTTAACAAGTTAAAAATAGTGAAAATTTAAATTTCAAGTGTAAAGTTTGTTATTTTAAATACGATTGTTTTAAATTTTATAGAAAATAGTTGAATTTTGTAAATTTTAAATTGTGTATCGTGGAAATTGTGTAACTAAGGAGTGAGATCGAAAAATTCTTAACACACGTTTTTCATTACATTTTTTAACCCAAGTATTATTTGAATTTTTTTTTGATCAAGTTACCTTTGAAAAACATGTCAGTTATTATGTGTAATGTCAATTATATTAATTTTTTTGTTAATCTGATTAAAATGAGTGACCAGAAAAAAGTGCGTACTGAAATTATTAAATATTTTCAACAAAACCCAACTTGGTCTTACAAAAAGTTGGCCAAGCATACAAAGGTCTGCCGTCAAACTGTTTCCAATGTTATTAAACAGTACCGGGAGAACTTGTCAGTTGATAGAAAACCTGGTTCAGGTAGAAGGAATGGTCCACATGATGTTTCTAAAGCCAAAAAAATAGAACGCATTTTCAAAAGAGCTCCCAACACGTCCGGTAGGAAAGCAGCCCGGTTAGCTCAGTGCTCGGACTATTTGGTAAGAAAAGTTAAAGCTAATGCAGGTTTAAAAACATACAAGGCTCAAAAAGTTCCTGACAGGAACGCTACTAAAAATTTAGAGGCCAAAAACAGAGCACGGAAATTGAAGTCAAGTTTTATAAAAAAATATTCTTGCTGCATAATGGATGACGAAACGTATGTTCTGGCAGATTTTTCGCAACTTCCAGGTCAAAAATTTTATGTTGCTGATGCTCGAGGGAATGTTGAAGAAAAGTTTAGGACCCAAAAGCAGACAAAATTTCCCAGAAAGTTCTTGGTATGGCAAGCAATATGCAGTTGCGGCAAAAGAAGCCACTCATTTGTTACAACGGGCTCTATAAATACCGAAATTTACATCAAGGAATGTTTACAAAAAAGGCTGCTTCCATTCATAAGACTTCATAATGTGTCCACTTATTTTTGGCCTGACTTGGCATCCTGTCACTATGGCAAACAAGCCCTTGAGTGGTACAAGAACAATAATGTGGTATTTGTACCAAGAGAGGCAAATCCTCCAAACTGCCCGGAGCTAAGGCCAGTGGAGAGATATTGGGCTCTTGTTAAAAGAGAATTGAAGAGTACAAAAAAGGTGTCCAAAAGTGTGGTAGATTTTAAACGGAGATGGACTACATGTTCGAGCAAAGTGACAGAAAGCACTATAAAAACGTTAATGGAAGGGTTTCCGAAAAAGGTTCAAAATTTCATCACTAGTGATTAAAACTATAAAAATAATTTTTTTTGTAAATTGTAATAATAATTTCAATCAAATAAAAAAAAAATTAAAGCTGTAAGTTTAGTGGTTTCTTTTTTATAAACATATATGTATGTTAAGAATTTTTCGATCTCACTCCTTAATTAGTGTTAATACATTTTATATTAAATTTTAACAAGTGATTTTAAATATTAACAAATGGTTCTCTTTTAAATTTTTAAGAAATGTGAAATAGTTTTAGATTGTAACAATTTAGTTTGTAACCAATAAAATTATTCAACGATTATATATAAAGAAAAATTGCAACAACTGTTTTAACAATAATAAAAATATCGTAATATCTTAAAGATTTCTCAATAAATATTATAAAAATTTTAACATGTTCTTTTAATTTGTTTTTTTTTTTTTTTGTCTTTACTTGTAAGTAATGTGGGAGATAAATATAATCAATAAATTGTGGTTTTCCTCAAATGTATCACTGTTTTGTTTACATAGTTTAATTTTAATAAAGCAACATATAATTCGTCTTTGTGCAGATTCTTTGCTAATTAGAAACATGTATTATGCTCGAATTATCAAAGAGCACTAAGTTAGATCATGCTTTGGGAGTTTTAAAATGACAAATAAAACTACATAACTTTATCAATGAATTTACAAAACAAAAGATCCAAACTAAGAATTCGATCCAATGTGGGAAGTATTTGTTTTCATTAACAAAGACTTTGGATACCATTCATTGATTAGTTCTGTGGTTTTATTTGTAGGCAAGAGTGTTCTATAAATAAAGCAAAAAAAATAAAAGTTTGGTTTCACTCACCCAAGTTTACACCGATGACGATGAGGCCTCTCCGTTTTCGATGGGTTAATTTAGCTGTATTGAACAAATTTTTATTATAGAATACTCTTGCCTACAAATAAAACCACAGAACTAATCAATGAATGGTATCCAAAGTCTTTGTTAATGAAAACAAATACTTCCCACATTGGATTGGTATTTAAAATAACAAACTTTACACTTGAAATTTAAATTTTCACTATTTTTAACTTGTTAAAAATAAAATATAAACATCATTTCTTATAATTAATAAAAAAAAAAAAAAACAATAGAGAAACAATAACAAGAAGAAGAATGAATATGAAATTTTGCAATTCTCTTTTGACCTATTCTTTAATTTAATCCTGTTGATTACATCTCTAAATTCATGTATGCTTAAAATGTTACTAAAACGTCATTATGAACTTGAAAGCGTAAACGTAACCGTATAATAAATAACATTAATATAATATTAAGAAATTAATTATCAATTAAATAAGGAATTAATTATCAATTAATGAAATATTAAACAACATTTTGTAAAAAAAAACATACCAATTTTTTTTAAACAATTCCAATTTCCCTATACCATTTGTGTTTATACCAAAATGTATTCTTTTATAAATTTGATTTTTGGAATTTATCTTTCTATATTTTTTATACAACTTTATAATAAAATTTTCTACTATCGAATTTGCCAATTGTTCAATAATGTATTTAGCCCCAGAATTAAATATTGTTTTCTCTATAATTTACAACAAATTTTCTTATTTTAAGTTTTTGTTTTGTTAAAATTTATCACATTTCTATTTTGATTTTCGAAAATAAACATTAATTAAGCAAAATGAATTGCTAAAAGAATCAAAACGTTTTCTATATGAAGTAAAACTTTAGGGTAATCTGAGTTGGGATTCCATACAAAATTCATAGTGTCTATAGAATCATGGTAAGGGTGGGTTTTGAGGCACGGGTTTTTCTATTGTCATCTGAAAAACTTCCTTAGCATTTGATCAATATTATGTTAATTTTTATAGCACAATCAGCATAGTAGGGGCTTTTATTTGAATTGACTATGCATTTCCGGTCCATTAAAGTATAAATTTAATAGCATTATTTTTTCACATCCGGGAGTCTTATAAAATTGAAATGTATGAACGTGAGTTAGGTGCAGATAAGTCACGTACCCCCCCCCCCAACCGACTGTTAGTTAGCAATTATAGGCTCCCATCGATTTATCTAACCCTTTACTTAGCCAAATATAAGACTTGTTCTGATGGTTTGTATATTCTTATAAACATTTGAAACATTTCTTAAAACTTCATCGGCACTTCGTTGTCCAATCTAGGCTCGTGTACATTACACGTGCTACAAATAATTTATCATAATTATTTTCCACATTAACTTCAACGCTTAATAAAAAATAAACATTATTTATACTGGCTTAACACATCATTATTCATTCAATAATATTTTCACAAACTTTAGTTGTTATTTATTTATAATAATACCAAAATTAATGCAACTTTAATATTCATTATAAAAGATGTGAATACATAAAGAAGGCCACAAAGAAATGTCTTGTTCATTAAACCGCACATAAAAACAAATTATGACAATATTTGTTTGCTTCAAGGAAGGGCAAAAAAACTTTTATTTCAAGTGCCAAATGCCAAATTGTATAATTTAAAAACATCATAATCGTGCTCATTTTCATTTACATCCTTCTTCAGGCCAAAACAAAAAAAAAATAAAAATTAAAAAAAGAGGCAGGCATTAACATGGAAAATGTTTTAAACGCATACAAAAAGCAACCACAGCCATAAACTTGTTGCTATTTTTTTTTTCATTTGCAAAATGAACGCAACACAAAAGTCACACTGCTGGAAAATAGAGAAAAACATGGTTTTTCATAATATAAATGAGTGAGTTGATGTGCGTGTGTACACTAACAGAAAGACAGACAGAAAGACGGATGCGGAAGTGGAGTTCTGTTGTTTTTAATATTTTTATTTTAACTATGCGTATGCTAATTTCCATAAGCATTAAACACGGTGGTATGAATAAAATGTTTATTATAAATTATTTTCTGTTTTTATTTTTAATTATAACAAACCACACAATTTAAACAACAGCAATAACTAGCTAAATAGTCATAATAAAGAAATTTATACAATAAAATTCATTACATGTACTTGTGGATACAAAAATACTTTACAAATTGCATTAAAAAAACAGTACTTACAAAAAGATAAATACAATTATTATCAATTATGATTTGCGTTAAATACGTTCATAACTTACCCAGCAAAACCACAACAACCGCTGAATCTCTTACACCCCAATCCCAGCACGTACGCATGGCAATGTATAAAATATTGTGAAATTTGCCCATTAAACAGACCTAAAAATATAAAAACGTATTTATTTATGTCCAAAAAACAAATTATATTTAATTTTGAAGCTAAATAATGTCTGCCTTTTTAAAGTTAATTACAAAAAATAGTACCAACTTTTTGAAATACTGGTTGAATCACTGTATAATTTTAAGCATTAAGAATATATAAAGTTGATTGAAGATATTTGCAAATAAAACCTACACGGTCAATTCTTTATGGAAGTTTAAGTATTTTTAAAATGATGTAAACTGTAAAGCAATCACAGCCATATTCAAAGGCGTGTCCCAAAACTCACGCAAGATTATTAGTTTTGCCAACTAAGAGAACACTTTTTGTCAGCTGATAGGTTATGGTTAGTACAACTGGAGGACAAGAGAACAACGCGGTTTAATTTTTGAATAATATTTCAAAAACAATGAATGTTCGATCAAAAGCTTCTTAAGTGGTTAAGCGGCTTTTCACATTTACAATAGATGGCGTAACCTTTGAATGCAGATCTTGTTTTAATAACTTCTATGTCAGTTTGAAGGGTACATATCGTTTATTCTCACTTAAGCTACGTACACACGGTTGTCAGATTGTCAGGAACATTATCAGAAAATCGTTAACACAACCATGATAACTTATGTTGAAACATATAGGTGTTAACCATTTATTGAACATTTTCTGACAATATTGTAAGAATATGACAACCGTGTATACGTAGCTTTAGTTATTCAATATTAATATAGTATAAACAACAACGAGTTTTTGCTTCGAAATTGTCGAATAGTTATATGCGAGAAGTTTTGTTGTACTTCTTTAATTTGCAAAAAGTGCCGCTGAAGCACACCGCTTGCTCAAAAAAAGCATATGGTGAAGGTGTTTCTTCGATTTCAACTTGCGAGAGATAGAAGTGGTGATTTTGTCACGCAAGACAAAGATCACCTAGGTTAGGCAAAAATGTTTGAAAACCAAGAATTGGAGTAATTACTCCATGAAGATTGTTGTCAAACTCAAAAAGAGCTTTGAAAATCAATCAGCTATTTCAAAACGTTTGGGAGCAGCAGAATTTTTCTGAAAACCGGGAAATTGGGGACCATTCGAATTGAAGCCGAAAGACCTTGAAACACAATTTTCCAGGTCTTAAATACAGCTTGAACGCTTTAAAAGATAATAAGTTTTTTACCGAATCATTATTTGCGATGAAAATTGGATTCATTACGATAACCCGAAACGTAAGATATCGTATATGGACCTGGGAAAAAAGCCGAATCGACACCAAAGCCAAATATCCATGGCGCTAAGGTAATGCTCTGTATTTGGTGGGAGCAAAAGAGTCCTATCTATTATGAGCATCTGAAAACCTGCCAGGTCATCACAGGGAAACTGTACCGAATGCACCTGATTTGAAGTGAGAATTGGCAAAAACGCCCAGAATATGCTGCCAGACATGAAATCGTAATATTCTATCATTGCAACGCTCGACCATATGTTGCAATACCAGTTAAAAAGTATTTAGAATGAAGTGGTTGAGATGTTTTGCCTCGCCCGCTATATAGTCCAGACCGTGCCCCGTTAGACTACTATTTGTCTTGATTGATGCAGAACACTCTCTCTGGGATACGCTTCACTTTGGAACATAGTATCCGATATTGGCATGATTCCTTCTTTGCATCAAAGGATGTTGCCAGAAAGATGGGAAAAAATCATAGCCAACAATGGTCAATACTTTGAATAACTTTATATTGTACAAATGAAATCTAAAAAAAACTAAATTTTTAAGTCATACACTTAATACATACACAGAAAAAAATTATATTTCAATTCAAACATTTATCCCATATTGAACTGGTTTCAATTATTTCATAATTAAATCAAGTATTCATTTGCTCAAAAACAAAATTGCTTGATATTTTCTATTGAATTTTGAGTTTTGAATTTGATTATTTTGACAATTGAATATACAATTTTCGTTATTGGTTGAATTTCAAATACAAAAATTATTAAATAGATAATTTTCGTAATTGAAACACAAAAAATAACAAAAATGTGTTTTCAATTACGAAAATTATCTATTCAATAATTTTTGTATTTGAAATTCAACCAATAACGAAAATTGTATATTCAATTGTCAAAATAATCAAATTCAAAACTCAAAATTCAATAGAAAATATCAAGAAATTTTGTATTTGAGCAAATTAATACTTGATTTAAATATGAAATAATTGAAACCAGTTCAATATGTGACAAATATTTGCATTGAAACGGTTTAAGAAATAGTGTTTTCTGTGTAACCATTCAATTGCTGCATGAGACATTTCCATGTCGTTTCAGTGCTCAGAGTTTTCCCCCAAAATTATGTGATTTTACACAATTGGAATTCTATTTATGATGTTATTTAAATTCAAAGAAATATGCCAATACTGCCACATTGAATAAAGAAATTCAACGCTACATCAACGAAATTCACCCACGAAAACTATGTATCCAAAATTTCCACAAAATAGTGTGTATTTACCAGCAAAACTTAGATAAAATTTGCCCGTTTGTTTGAAAATGTATGTAGATCTCTATATGAATAAAAACATTCATGACCAATGGAGTCCTTTTTCGGAAGGACATTTGTATGGTGGCTAATTGAAATAATGCATCGATTTTAACCAGTTGCAACTGTGCCAAGTTTTTGTAAGTTTTAGTTACATTATAACAACGAGAAATCATAAAAAGTTGATTTAAAAAGTTTCTCACTAATCTAACGATATACAAAAACACACGATTCTCATATTTTGGAACAATTTCCCTCATTCTTAATACCAATATCACACACAAAGTAAATATTTTCACAGACATAAAATAATTTCATAGACAAACATCTAAAAATCACAATAAATACATATATTTCTAGAAAATTTGTAACCTAACACTCAACACACAAACATTCATAAAAAATATTGTAATAAAAAAAAAGAAAACATAACAAAATACTTACATCACCATTGCCATCCTTTTTATCACGATGATAACGAACGGCAGCCAAGACAGCAATACGAGCCACCTCCTCAGTGTGCATATTTTGTCCTATAAATAATAATGAAATTTATAAATATTAATTAAACAAGGTGTTGGCAATAAATTAATAAATTTTAACAGGAATTTAAATGAAAAATATCCACAATACACGTAACAACAGCAACAATTACTTACCATCACTACAACCACCAATAATAGCATTTAAATGATCCAAAACATCTCGTCTGGAGCTTCTATCCTGTAGACCATTGCGGCATAATTTATCCAAGGTATCCTCATAGAAACATTCAAATATGAATTCCATTGTATTTCGTAAATACTACTGAATTAGTAAGTGGCAGTTCGAACAGTCTAATGTTTATGAAACAATTTTCTGTATAAAATATATATAAAAAAAGACCTGTGAAAGAAAAAATTACAAAAATCTAGTGTTAATGTGGTAACACTTGTTTGGTCATTGTTGGTCAAGAAGCCATAGAAAAAATACTGTAAAAATATGTATTGAATTTGTTTGTTCATGTTGAAATAAGTATTCTACGATTTCTTTAATAATATACAATATACAGTCATTATAGCGTGTTATTGACCTTTATAAAATTGATGAGATCTATTAAATTCTACAAAATGTAGCTGGTGTTTTTCAAATGACCACTCTATTAGTATTTGATAATTTCTTAAAATTCATACTTGGCAAACTGTTTCCACTTGTTTCTATTTCTCTTTAATATTAAGAAATTGTATTATTTATTTTTGTTCGTTGTTTTCTTTTAAAATTCCGGTTAGTGTTTTCTGTATTTTCTTGCAAATTCTAAGCAACACTAAACTAACTAAATAAATAAGTACATTGTATACAATGGCGCTATTGTATACAACGTACTCTCTACCTTTACTTTTCTACCAAGAAAGAGAAGATTATTTCCAAATCCAATAGTGTTGTTTATAAGTTTGTAATGTAACGAATTACTGTTGCAGAATTTTTTAATTTTTACCAGTTGGAGCATTTTTTATAAAACTGGTTTCGGTTTCTAATTCAACTGTTTGTGATATGTCGAATGTCTATTAAAGTAAATTGACTGATATTAGAGGTGATACACTATCGAAAGCTTTTAAAAGCGATTGGTATAGATTGGTTCTTTTTTAGGACACCCTAGGTTGGATTGATTTTATTTGTGTAGATCGCATAGCGCATGACTTTAACAATTTGAAAATTATCCAAACGAAAAATTAAGCCACCGGGAAATACAAAAAACATAAACTGAACCATAAGTTTTGGATTTTACAAAACAAATATTTAACAAAAATTTAGTTGTTTATTTCCAGTAAAACAATATATATTCTGTAAATTCCAGCTTTTTCCGCTGTTTTCTATGTCCTTAAGCAAGCTTCTTTTCCATGTGGTTTTTAGCAGACCTCTGCTTCCATTTCCTTGTGGATTGCAATCTACGGCTTGGTGGCTTATTTCATCTGGATCCTTCCTAAGAGTGTGCCCGATCCATTTCCACTTTCTTCTTTTGATAATAATTTGGATAGGCTCAATGTTACATTTTCTATATAGTTCGTCGTTGGTTATGACCAGATTTTCAAAATGTAACGCAAGCAGCGGTTTGTAAAACCTTGTAGTTTACAGTTCAGTGCCATTGTCGTCAGCCACGTTTCGCAGCTATAAAGCAAGACTGATAGAACGTTCGACTTGAATATGTTTATTTTAGTATTGACTGAAATAATGGTTGATATCCAAATATTCCGCAATTGGAAGAACGCACTGTTTGCCTTACCAATCCTATGATCTTGCACTATCTGTTGATGAAACAATGCTTCCCAGGTAACAGAATTTGTCAACAAACTCCACCTGCTCCTGACCAATGACAAAAGGGTTGTTGTTTGAGGTTCTTATTTTCATCGCCTTTGTTTTCCCTGTGTTAATTTCAAGACCAACATTTGCTGAGTGGACAACCAAATCATTAAGTTTCGATTGCATGTCCGAATGCTTAGTGGACAGAAAACAGATGTCGTCAGCGTAGTCTAAATCCTCGAGATGGCCGGTTAAGTTCCATTGAATACCGCGTCGATTAGTTGCAACCGTATTTTCAAGAACATTGTCCATAACAATCAGAAAGAGTAGTGTGAGACAGTAGGCATCCCTGACTTACACCCGATTTCGGAAGAAATGATTCTGAGAGCTATTTGTTGTGCAAGACTCTGCAATGAAAGTTTTCATATTGAGCTCTAATTAGGTCAATTAGCTTATGTGGAATGCCAGAGTTCATTAAGAGATCCCATATTTTGCAACGGAATATGCTGTCAAATGCGGTAGTATAATCTACAAAAGTGAGATACAGATTACTTTGCCATTCTTCTACTTGTTCAGCGATAATTCTTAGTGTGTTGATGTGGTCAACACACGACTTGTTCGACCGGAAGCCATCCTGTTCCTTACGCAATTTCGATTCTATTGTATTATTTATTCTATTTAGGAGGATTCTTGTAAATATTTGGGATGGTATAGAAAGAAGTGAGATTCCACGATAATTCTTACATTGCGAAAGGACCCCTTTTTTCGGTATCCTTACAAGGATTCCTTGAAGCCAGTCGTTGGGTAATTTTTCTAAATCCATGGTAGGCGTTCATATTGTTCAGGTTACGATGATTTTCGTCAAACAACCCGAATGTGAACAAAATAGCGTAATAGAGCGTAAAAATACACACATTTCATTCAGTTTCTTGATGTTGTTGTGTATATTTTATTCTTTATCCAAAAGAGCACACAAATTAAATGCCTCTTTTTGCCTACCAATGCTCTAAATACTTTCACATAATAACATTTTAGTGTTTTCAAATCATCTTTAAACAATTTTTAAAGGTTTTTGTTTTTTCAGTCGTGGTTGTTATTCTGGTGGAATTGCCCATATGTTGAATTTACAAACAAAGTTTCGTGCCTTACTAAAATAAATCTAGGCTATTGTGGATAATAAAGATAACTACTGAATAAAGTACACAAGTAAAAAAAAAGTATTAGTTCGATCGATGTTAGAATAATCATATTCTTAAGAGAAAACAAATAGTTTTTAGGTTATCATATTTATAATATAAATTTCTTCAACTGATTTGACTAATGTATTGCGTACATTCTATATAAATTTATTCAATTACAAATGGTACTTTCCGAAACAAAATGTACTTTATAAATCGAATCTACCCAACCAATCAACCCTATTAAACATGCATACATTTATACATAAATTTACTTGTGTAAATAACAATTGTGTGACACCAATTGCTCTTGGACACCCTGTAAATACTCTTCATTCTTTTTTTCTTGTACACATTTTAAAATTCATTCATTCATACATTCTTCTCTCTTTTCTTCACAATGCATTCCCTCATTTCTCCACATATCAATGTGGGGGAGAGTGAAAACAAAATAAACACACTGTTATTGTAGAGGGTGGTAAACAAAAGACAATTTTTTCTGGTTTTGTTTTGTTCATTAAATTCTTTCTACAAGGTATTATTTACATTTATTCAATGTGACTCGTAATGAATATAATAAATATTTCTTAAATAGCTATAAAAATGCATTAAAATTTTAAATATTTAAAAATGTTTTATATTCGTGTCAAGTAAAAAACCACAAACATAAAATTTCAGATTAAAACCGCAAGTCATAATTAAACATGCACCTAGAAACATGTACATATATGTATATTGTATGTATTAAGAAAAAATTAAAAAAATACTAGAATTGATAATAAATAACTTTTATTTACTTTATAATTAATTAAATTATATACTTTTAGTTTATGCAATTTGATTAAAATATTTTTCATATATGTAGGTACGTAAGTATCTTGTTAATAATGTTTTTATTTAATTTCTGTTTTCTAGTTTTTCTATGCACAAAAGTCGTGCGTTTGTTTATTTCACAAAAGTAATACGCGTACTAACTTCACAGTAATTTTGTACTATATCAGTTTTGCTCTTGGAAAAAAAACGTAATTATTCTTATTACTCTCTTGTCCTCTCCCTTTTTTATCACCAATCGTAGAGAGTTGTTGGCATGTTCAGTTTGTCGTTTTATATAAATATTTAAAAGGTAAAATATGAGCTTTGCAAATAGTGGTGGGAGTATAAAATGGTACTGAAACTCGACAAAAAAAAGTACTTTTTTAAGATGCAATATGCTTAATTTGCTATTTTGCACTTTTTTGCTCCGTCACCTGAGAATTCAAGCAAGGTCAGATATCGATAAAAAAGAAATCGAAAAAAAAAATAAATTTTATGAAAAAAAATACAATTAAAAATAATATTTGTATTTTATAGATGGTTAAATTTAAAATAGTTAAATAAAACTTATAAATTCATATTATCTAAAATTAAAAAAAAAATTTTCTTCAATTCTAAAAATAATAATTTTAATATTGCTCCTATTGTGGTTTAGCATAGGCACCGATTTAGAATTGTCGAATTTCAATGAAATTTAGTTTTGGGTCACAAATTTGTTAAAATTATTTCTTAAAAATATTTCGATTTTAAGGGCAAAAATAATAGTTTAAACTGACTATATTTAATTTTTTAATTTCATTATTATCTTTTAGTCTAAGATTACGGCGAAAATAAAGCTCCCAATTAGCTTATATTATGAAATGATTTTGACTCTGTTTTTACGCTATTATCAAATTGTTTATTGAAACCGAATATATCTTTTATTTTTTTAATTTTTGTATACATATATTTATAGAATTTATATTGTTTTAATATAATAGACAACTCTGTCACTTACGGTAGGTATGTCACGTACGATATTAAATTTTATTTATTATAAAATCAAAGATTATTTTTATTTAAATAATATTTAAATCCATCATATTATGATGGATTTTAAAGAAAAATATTTGGTTTAGTGTAAGAAATTAAAAGAAAATATAACGCCTCCCACGATTCGCAAATTTTCGCATATTTCTACATGTATTGAGGTATACCTCAAAATTACTTCCGTTTTATGTCACGTACGATATACCCTTATTTCGCTCGATATTTTGGACAACAATGTTTCGAAAGAACTTATTATTTTTTTAAAATATATTAATCTCTGAGTGGAACATAAAGACCAAATTATTTTTCAGATACTCTTATATTTGCAAAATATATTCCACTCTATAGGCGTACAAATGTCACGTCCGATGACGTGACATATTTGTGTACTTTACGCGCCTTGTACGCGCCAGCCAAGGCGATTATTTAAATATTAATGTCCTAAAATTGTCTATCCAATAAAGCTGCTTCATTTATATTAAGAATATATTTCTTTGTTTTATTATGATTTAAACTTGTGTAACTCTAAAAAAACACGCTATATATAAGAGAATCAAACTTGTATTAGTTGTTGGATTATTCATTAAATTTCAACCAAAAATAATTAATTTGAATAACTATTTGATCATGTTAAAATTTATTACCATCTCATTTACCGAGAACAAATTTTGTGACAATAGAGAGTATAAATAACAGAGTTAAATAGACAAAACTAAAGAAAAAATGTTATAACAAAATAAGTAGTAGAAAATGTGCTAAGTCCGAAAACAGGACCTATAAGTCGCCAACTATGATTATATATCATTATAAATCATACCAAATAAGTAATAAAATTCCATTGACAGATTTGAAAAAGGGACTTAGCACATTTGCACTCTTAGCTAACAATACTTATATATTAGAAAATAAGCTACTAAATGTAATTTTAACGAAATCCGCCCATTGCAAATTATTTAGAAACATTAATTTTTATATTTTTAATACTCATTCATTAGAGTTGATAAAAAATAATTCTTTGAAATTTGGTTAAAAAAATTTGAAAATGTAAAATTTTGGTCTTTGGTTTTTCGGATCAAAAATCTGTAACTTTTAAATGGATGAGGATTTTTGTAAGATTTTTATTGAATAGGTGGGATTTTAATCTCTAATATTTATTTTTAGTCATAAAAATCGAATTATTAAAAAAAAAACTTATGAATGGTTAAAAATACATTTTGGATTTTTTTGGAGTTATTGTATAAAAGTAATAGTACTATAGTACCTCTAACTCACATATTTTTAGACCGATTTCAAAATTTTAAACAATTATAGAGAGACATTGAATTAATCTTTCACAAATGTCTGCATATTTCATGAATTTGTGTTTGTTTTTATAAAAACTTTCGCTTTTTTATTTTTTTTTCCTAATTTTTCAAATTAAACACAAGTTATTTTAATTTTTTCTATGAAAACCTATTTTTTTCATAGAAAAAGATAATTTTATATAGACATTACTTATTAAAATCGTATTGTAAATTAAAGATAATTTTTTTGTTTTTGTTTCTTTTATTCATATGCGCTGAGCGAGAAAATACTATAAAAGGTGTTAATGAAATAATGAATAACTTTTACAATTTTCATCCGGTTAAAAGAATTAAAACACTATTTTGTTAAGAATTAAATTTACTTTATATATAATATATAATTTTTATAAGCTATCATAGAAAAATAAGCAATGCAAAGCAACTAAAATCCAAAAAAAAAAAATTATATATTTTTTATTTTTTTATTTCTGAGTTGCTCAACATTTTTGCATTCCATTTGTTTAATGGCATCAAACGACAGCTAATTTTGATATATCTTTTAGATAATAAGTTAAACTTTAATTCTATGTTAAAACTAGATCGGCGGCTAACGGAGCCAATAGTTAAAATCCTAGTCAAAGTTACGTAGGCAAGCCAAAAAACATTATATATTTTAAATGAATACATTTCAAATCTGCTAACAATATATACAAAACTCATTCCAAAGATAGAATCTGGACAAGATACCCTTTCCGACAAGGTACAACAATTATAAATATTAAAAATACGCCCCTGAATATGGTATAATTTTAACTTTCCAAATCTTTAAAGTCGAAAGTAGTGTGTTCTGTTGCCATTTTCGAACACTACTGTTGACATAATAACTATAATTTCTGCAAATATTTATTGCCTGACATCTTTGCTTTACGATAGAACTTGTTTTATGGTTAATTTCAATCATTTGCAAAAATCAATTATGAGATGCATTCACCTTATATAATCCACTGTGCGATGTCAGATTTTTTCAACATTTAATTTCTTTATTTTTTTAAAAAAATATTGCAATTTAAAATTAAATTATAAGTAATCGCCCATGAATTCGAAGTCAAACTAATTAAGCCTTATGCATTAAACACATTGAAGACAGCAGGCTTCACGACTTCACGAACACAAATGCTGCTGGCTGAAGTTGCAGCCGTGCGGCAGCCGGTGAATTCTTTTAAAGACGACAGCTTCAAAGTAAACAGCTGATTTATAATTCAGTGATGTCACTTTAATTTTTTATTTTAATAAAAAATAACCGTACAAAATTCCAAAGTAATTAAACGTTAAACAATTATTTTGAGTAAATATATATATGTGGTAATAATTTATGTACCTGTTATTAATTCATTTCAATATGGTTATCAGAAACTTCTCTTAATTAAGTAAAAAAAAATATATTTTTTTAAGCACTAATTTGATTTACATTTTTTATTATATTAGCAACACTATTTCTGTTTTGAAGTTGACAAAAATAGAAATTAGCCTAATTGGGCAGCAGCAGCAAACGAAGTCGTGTCGTCGTGAAGTTGTGCTGTCGTCAAAAGAATCGTCTTCATATAAACGTGTGTATTCTATTTTTGACAGATTGAAGTCGGAAGCCTGCTGTCTTCAATGTGTTTAATGCATTAATATTACAATAAATTATAATGAAATTCGAAAAAGTCTTTCAAAAAGACATGTAATTTTTATTTAATTATTTTTAAATTTAAATAACCAGACCGTTAAAAGCTTTATTATAAATATTTCATTTTTAAGCTTAAATTATCAAAGAATCAGTAAAAAAAACATCAGAGATTGATGTAAAGAACTCGAGCACAAATTTATATTAAATTAAGAATCTCTTACTGAAAATGTAATAAATTAAACTGTATGCATTATTCGCATGTATGTTCTTTTTATTACATCAAATAATTCTTACAATAATATATTCGCATTCCAAGAAAATAAAAGTAAAACACTCCTCCGCAGTTACAAATAACACATAAGAACTGAAACAAGTGAAACAAGTGTGATATATTATAGCTGAAATTATATATTACTTAAAATAACATACTGGAAATTTGTTGGTAATTTTTATTTGGCTAAGAATTGTTTGGAAATTTCAAAAAATTGTTTGGCTTTTAATTTAATATTTAAAACCACACCCACTGAATACTAGGTTCGCTGACAAATAATGTATTTATTTTTACTCACAACTATATGATAATTTTCACTTAAATCTTGTTTTCAAAAACCAATTTTAGCTTATATCTCGCCAATTAATACATGTATTTGGATGATGTTTTCTGTATTGTCAAAATTATATAATTAAAGATCTTCTCAGCTGTCCTTTAAATAAATTATCAAATACATTTGACAGTTTGCCTGATCCCTAGCCTTACTGAACACGAGTACTTTTGCTAAGATGTGCTATTTGTTGTAGCTGTTGTTAAATCATTGAAGTGCATGAAAAAAGACTTTAACAAATCGCATTGCCGATCGCGTGATTTATTTATATAACTTATTACTTATTTATGTTGGTGTAGGACAATAAAATTCATCAGTATTAATGGTTTGTGAGCTGAAAAGAAAGAACTTGTTTGATACAAACCAATTATAGATCCCTAAATCCACGAGAATGACAACCACGACTGAAAAAAACAAAAACCCATTAAAACTTTTTCATGATGATTTGAATAGGAGAAAACACTAAAATGTTACTAAGTGAAAGTATTTTAAGAGCAAAAATAATAGATTAAACTGACTATATTTCATTATACCCTGCACCACCATAGTGGGGAGGGTATTATGCGTTTGTGCAGATGTTTGTAACGCCCAAAAATATTAGTCTAACACCCACCTTAAAGTATACCGATCGACTTAGAATCACTTTCTGAGTCGATTAAACGATGTCCGTCCGTCCGTCTGGTCGGCAGGCTGGCTGGCTGGCTGTCCATGTAAACCTTGTGCGCAGAGTACAGGTCGCAATTTTGAAGATATTTCGATCAAATTTGGTACATATTATTTTTTCGGCCCAAGGACTAAGCCTATTGAAACTGGCTGAAATCGGTCCA
Organism: Calliphora vicina; assembly: GCF_958450345.1. Lineage (NCBI taxonomy): Eukaryota > Metazoa > Arthropoda > Insecta > Diptera > Calliphoridae > Calliphora > Calliphora vicina. Next base: position 140,169,403 of record NC_088780.1, on the reverse strand, counting down.
TTATTTCACCTAGCCCTCATACAAATGTTTTTCCGAAATTGGACTTTATCGGTCATAAATGTTTAATTTATAAATGTATCTCCACAAATTGCGCTCCAAATAAGTTTTATATAGACAAAATTCATGTCACCAAATTTTGTTATGATCGGTCCATAATTAGTCATAGCTCCCATATAGACCCGCTTCCGAAAATCACTTTAACGTGCATAAATCGCTTAAAAATGTTGGTATACTCACAAAATTCAACATAGTAAACTTTCATATAGACACAAATCACACGACCTAATTTCATGGTGATCGGTCCATAATTGGTCATAGCCCCCATATAAGGCCCACTTCCGAAAATCACTCAAAAGTACAAATTATTGAAATTTTAAAAGAAAAATGTTTTTACTTTTTTACATAGTGTAGGGTATTATATGGTCGGGCTTCACCGACCATACTTTCTTACATGTTTTTTAATTTAATTGGTATGTTTTAAGCTAAGATTTCGGCTTTAACTAAGCTCCCAATTAGCATCTAGTATGAAATGAATTTGACTCTGATTGTTTTTTTGCTATTATCGAATTGTTTATTGAAACCGAATATGTATTTTCTATTTATTTTTTTTACGATTTTGTATACATATATTTACCGAATATATGTATATTGTTTTACTACTAGATACAAATATATCGCATACGGTATATCACGTACGATATTACATTTTATTTATTACTAGCTGACCCGACAGTTGTCCTGTAAAAGTTAAAAAAATGCTTGTGTTCGATTTGTAAATTTGTGGGAAGCGGTTTGAAAAGGGTAAAAATAGTTAAAAAGAAAAAAACGTATTATTGAATGATCATTTTTATTCATAAGTCTGTTGTCAAAAACCTAAGTCTTGCAACAACAGAATACTTGTAAATCCATGGACATATTTCGAGTTTTTATATAAGTAATCGAATTTTTTTAGGAAAAATCCCTTTCTTGATTAAACGCTTATTGGCCAAGTTATTAGCGAATTTAAATATTTTGAGTTTTTATATAAAAAAATCGATTTTTGCTAAGAAATATGAGTGATCACAGATCGAGCTCCTTTTCCTGATTAAACGCTTATTGGCCAAGTTATTAGCGAATTTAGATATTTTGAGTTTTTATATAAAAAATCGATTTTTGGTCAGAAATATGAGTGATCACAGATCGAGCTCCTTGCTTTGAAATATGCGGATTTGAGTAAATTTGGTTTTTGGTCACAAATTTGTTAAAATTATTTCTTAAAAATACATTATTTTGTTAATCAATTGCCCAATTCACAATTGATGTCATAGTGTTGTAGCATTGTATGTCATAAATATTTTTCAAACAAATTTTTCGAAACAAAATATTAATAAAAAAATTACGACATACAACGCTACGACACCAATTGTGAATTGGGCAAATGTGTTCGTAATTTTAAATTTCTGAGACATCGCTAACCCTTTTATATCTGAGGTCAAGTCTAATATTTTAGCTTTTATTTTGAAACATTTGTACAATATAAATTTATTCAAAGTATTGGACATTTCCAGCTATTACATTTTCCCAGCTTTCAAAAAGAACTGCTCATCTTTTGAGGCCAAGTACGAATCATGCCAATATCGGATACTCCATTCCAAAGTAAGGCCTAACCCAGAGAGATTGTTCTTCATCGATCGAAACAAATAGTAGTTGGACGGCGCATGGCTGGTCTATAAAGCGCATGAGACAAAACTTTAAAAACACTTCATTCTAAATACTTTTTAACAAGTATTGCAATATGTGGCCGAGTGTTGTCATGATGGAATATTACATTTTCCGTCAATGCTCACTTTAAACGAATCGGTTGCATTCGAATCTAGCTGCTTGCAAATTGTGTTGAAATTTCTGACTGAGTAGCTCCAAATTGTTTTGCAAGCTCTTGTTGAGTTTGACAACAATCTTCATGGTTTTTTGGTTTTCAAACTTTTTAGGTTGACCTGGGCGATCAATGTCAAATTCACCACTTCTAAACGGCACAAACCATCTGTCTCATCTTGAAACCTATGTAACACATTCACCAAAAGCTTTGGTGAGCAATTGGATGGCTTCAACGGGACCTTTTTTAAAGAAGTTACGCAAAACTTCCCGCATATGACGCTTTTTTGGTAAAAAATTTGACATTTTCGAAGCAAGAAAAAAACTTTGTGGTTTACACTATAATGTTCAATAACTAAGTGAGAATATATGACAAATATGTATCTTTCAAAATTTCATATAAGTTATTAAATACAAAAACCGCATTCAAAAGATAATAAATCAATTGTAAATCCCATATTTTTAGGTCATGCACCCAATATAAAAATAAGAACTCCCTACTAAAAATTATTAATAAGTTCAACTGTTAAATTTAAAATATTTTGCATTTATTAGAACGAAAACAGTTTTTTTCATTTTTCAAAACTTCGTTTAAAAAAATTTTGAAAATGTAAAATTAGTGATTTGCACTATGAATGCAATTTTTTAACTTTTTGATATCAATTACCAATTATCAGGGTTATCGATATTCAATTTTTCTCAAATTTTCAGAATTTGGTTTTTAGATTACGGAGATTAATTTGGGATCATAAAATAATACTAAGGGCCGCCGTAGTACATTCACATTGGAAATGTTTCTTCTGATTGATCAAATATTTGAAGATAATATGTAACCACTATATTCAACAAATGTTTATATGATCTTAGATGACTTTTATAAGAGGAAACAACGTGGTTACGTTTTTTCGTCAAATATTTCAACAATGTGAACGTAGCTTTAGTATACATATATGTTTGTGTCACTACATTTAAATGCGCACATTTATAATTTTAGTCAATTTAATGCACCGCATTATAAGAGTCAGAATCAGATTCATACATCCATATATAAAACATACACCCAAAGAAAAAAACAACTTAAAATCAATAAAAACGATTTTGAATTAATAAGAAACATTAACGAAAGTCTAGTAATATTGAAATTTTTTATTTCAATATCGAACAATATTAATTTAATGCTGAAAATTATTGATTTATCGTATTTCAATATAATTTTTCTATTAACATCTATTATAATGAACATTATTGAATTAATATGACGCGTTCTCATTTTTAAGTTGCAGCTTTTCCTTGAGTGTACATATGAACGTACTTATTTTCTAGTATTTATATTTAACTGTCTGTTAAACTTTAATACTCTCATACAAGAAATCTAAGGATGCAAGTGTGAGAATGAACGAATGTGCAACTACATAAATATTTTCCAAGAAATTCTATTTTCACAATCGCTTTCGAGTTTATTTTATAAACAACGTATGCAACTTAGCACATTATCTGATAATTTAAGAGAAAATTATGCCACATCAGCACATTTGTTTGTTCGTTCGTTCGTTTGTTTTTGCATGCAAAATTCTACCGAAATATATTGCAAAATAAATTCATTCAGTCTATCCTGCAGTGATGCTGCATATGAATTAGGGTGTTACTTATATTAGACTCAGTCGATTCTTGGTAACCCAAAATTATTGAAAGCAGTTTTGGAATGTTTTGAGCCGATAAACAGTTTTAAACAAAATTTGTTTTATAAGCCTTTTGTAAAACTAAAAATTTGTTATTAATAAGGGGATAAGAGATTAAATATTTAGAAATATGCTACGAAATGTTTTTTTTTAATTTTTGATCAAGAACTAAATTTCATCAAAAGTTGCTAACTTTAAGTAGGTCACATACTAACTCATAGTATGTACAACAGTTTCATTTATTGTTTATAAGAATCGAAAATTATTTTTTTAATTTTTGAAATTTTTGTTTAAAAACATGTTGAATTGTAAAATTTAGAATTTGAGATATGCATGAAATGTTATGTTCTTTTTTGGTATCAAATTCAAATGGGTTAACGCTGACAGAAAATATAAAAATTTTATATTTAAACATCCACGTGGAAGTAAAATAAAAAATACTACTTCTTTGACCCATAACTTCAAATAAAACTTATCCGATTTTGATCAAATTCACAGCATTTGGTTTTTAGATGATAAAAAACAATTTTAGATTTTGAAATCATTGAAAATCGAACAAGTCCATTTAAGGGCCATCCTAATATCTATGTGTGAGTCTGTGTGTAGAAATATCTGTGTTTGTTATGTATGTGGTTGTTTATTATATTAGAGTAATTCATGCAATGAGGAATTTACTTTAAATGTACCATATATTAATTTACCTAGGTTTACCAGTACAAGTTGTGCACTTTGGCTCAGGAATAAGCAAAAATTTTAATAAAGAAATAAAGCTAAAATTTTAATAAAGTAATAGAAAATATAAAACTATCGGGAGAATCAGATAAATGTTTTATATAAAAACTAACAACAATCGGAGCCCGTTTTATATTGTTGGTGGGTTTTAGGGTGGGTCAATTTGTTCGGATGAGAAAAAACGTGACAGGTGTATAGCATAATTGGAATCTACACAAAATTGTTAGAAAATTTCCAAAAGATAGTATGGGCAAAGCCGAATACAATATTCTTTCTTGTTATATTTTCGAATACGAATATGTACTTTACTTTCCTAAATTCAACAATATTTGTAATACATGTTTTCCATGGCCAAACAAAATTTAAAGTTTGCGTATAAAATATCTAAAGTTAAAGTGTTAATATCTTTAGAACTGTTTGTCAGATTTTAAAATTTTTCAGAAGTAATTATATTATGATCCAAATCAATCATAATATGACCCAAAGTAATCATATTATGATCCAACGTCATCGTATTTATGATCCAATTATTTCATATTATGATCCAAAGTAGTCATATTATTATTAAAATATATTTTTTTGGAATACAAAATTTAATTATTTTTAACGTACTAAATTAAAATAATTAAAAATAAATTTGCTGAAATTTATTGTTATTCTCATTAGTAAAACTGAAGATATTATACAAATAAATAATTACAGACAGTCAAAATTTATTAGTGCAAAAGCATTCTACAAAAGTAAACATATTTTGTTTGCATCTTAAACATATTATGAGTACGCCTATATAAACTTATCATCTAATGGTTGTACTACGTTTACCTATTTATCATTATTTAGTTGTTCGAAATATAATTATGTTTCGGTGAACCATACTCATATTTATAATTGTGATAAAATATTAATATTTACAGTATCTAAAATATTGTTAAAATTCAATTAAAACAACAATTATATGTGTAAGACAATTATATATTGTTACAATGAACTTAGTATAGTTGCAGAAATCATGTCGAACTATGCCGAACTATTAAAGCTAATAAGTCGTAGATTTTATAGTTTATTTTTTTTGGAAAAATTTATTTTCCATTTCCCAACGATTTTACTTAAATATGAGCCATTGCATTGATTAAAAACAGATCAAATTCGGAATGGGTTCTCAAGATAATTGAAATTAAAAGATGAATTTGCGTTCTTGTGTATATTTATACCCTTCACCATGAATGGCAAGAGTATATATAAAAGTTTTCCATTTGGCTTGTAATTTCTTTTATTTCATATTTTTCTTTAGAGACTCCGCAAGTCCGTATGTCCGTCTGTATGTTGAAATAAGCTTTGTGTAGCCCACAAATAACTTACATACATGATTCATACCTCAATATATCCGCTATAGACCCGGTTCGGTTGCTATTTAAAATCCAGAAAATTGAGACTCAAATGGCTGAGATATAAGGAAAAAACAACATCGATTTTTTTACCTGTTTTTGATCTATATGTGTTCATTAATAAAGTCAATATGGATATATTATGATACCTATTTCAAAATCCTTTGCAACGATGTATATAACGTTATAGTAAGTCGGACCTACAATGGGTCAAAATCGGAAAAAATATTTTTAATCCGATTTTTTTTAACCAAAAAAATTTTTTTTCTCATTAAATTTTTTTTCACATATAAAAAATTAAAAAAAAATGTGTAATATTATATTTTTGTCTTTAATAAATTTAAAAAAAAAATTTAAAAAAATTTAAAAAAAATTTTAAATAACAATTTTAAATTTTTATTTTAAAGAATAATTTGATGAAGAGTATATAAGATTCGCCACTGTCGAATATAGCTCTTCTACATGTTTCATAACTAATTGTCCAATTTTTGTAAACTTAGTCCTATATTAATCCTTGAACGTTTTTCATTCTAATGTATTGCTCAAAATAATATCTTTATTAGAAAGAGGATAACTACTATAATAGGGTCCTTTGGATAAAGATATCTAGAAATTCATGTCTTAAATTTTTGAATTTTGGTTTCATACTTTTGGAGAAAACGTGCCTCAAACTGAAAATGGTATTCTAAGAATATCATAAGATAAAGGTTACTTTTACAAACTACATGGCATATTTTCTAATATTTTTATTCAATATATGAATTTGAAGTTTATTGATTATTCATCGATATATTAAGAAATGTTGCTTATCTCGAGATAAGAGAAATTTTTTGTGTGTTGTTAACTATAGAATGGCTTATAATCGTGTAAAATCTTTAGAAAATAACTATCTTGAGTTATCCTGTGTTCAAGGACAATTTTTTGTTTCAATATCCTGTCTTTAAAATAAATGGAAAATCTATTGAAACTATCGTATATATTGTACAAACTAGATAAGCGGTGATTGAGTGATTTTACGCCATTCATATATACAATTTGAACTATGCACAAAGCGAATTTAAAACTGTTGACAAAGTTAAATTTTTGAAAGACCACAGAGAACCTGTGTACCAAGTTTTAACAAGTTTGCAACGGGTATGGAGCCGTTGCAAAAATATTTGTTTCCATCCCATTTCATCAAAAACAAACCTGATTTGGAAATATTTATTATTTGACAAAATGAGAAATTCAGGTGGTTTTCATTGTTTGGTTTTCATGGAATTAATTTTTCCTGCTGGTCTGTAATACTCATTTAATGCAAAACTAATTTTTACCAATATTTCAAATTAGAAAAACAAAATGTCACCATCTTGTTACTACATGATTGATTGACTAACAAACTGTCTAAGTTCTCTTTGTATCTATGTGAGCATCTCCTACAGCCAGTTGTTAAGTCAGTCAATATAACATGTTGTTAAAACTAATCCCTAAAAGCTGTTAGATTTATTTTTATCTTGTTCTCTATTAATTTTTCTACGTTTCTTATAATGCATTTGCAGATTACTTTGCCAGGAGATCAACCAGGATGATTCATTTCATCTAGAATACCGTGGTCCAGTCGTCATGAAGGGCAAACCAACACCGATGGATTGTTGGTTTCTCACACGTAATACAAATGCTACGGGCAGTACTGGCGGTAGTACAAGTAGCACTGTTGACTCACCCTTGCCACCACAAACACCAACAGTTGCAGCAGCTCCATCAGCATCTCAACAACTAACCTCAACATTAGCATCGTCTGCATCGCTACAACCAACATCGTCAACATCATCAGCATCATGTGCACAATCACAAGTACCCACACAACAGCCAACCAGTCATCCAACACCAATTGTGCGCACACATGTTGTAGCGGCGACGGCACCATCATCACGCAAAACATCCAGTGCTAGTACAACATCTGAATCTTCCTCAACAAATTCACAATCCACTGCAGCCACTGTTGCTGAACATGCAAATACTAAGACAACAACAACGGAAACATAGAAAATGTGTAAAGAATCGTCCTGTTGCTGCTGAAACATACTCTAAGGATGCGTTCGTACGTTTATTCCTTTACTAGAGTTTATTGGTAAGTACATACTACATACTTACATAGTTACATACATAGATTTCATTGTTTAACTAACTAGTTCATGTTGCAAAGGATGTGGTTTAAGATGTATATGAGGAAAATCAAAAATTTTGGAGAATCGTTGAAACTAAACTCAGATGGTTTGTATTTATTTAGGTTTTCGAATGAAAAAAATCATATCGAATGAACATTTTTTTGGTATAAAACAAATGTTCGATCAATAACTGTCGATTAATCGAATAATATATATTTTTTTCTAATGGTTCCAAGGTGGAACAAAGGACCATAACAAAGTTTTTCTATTGTGATCTATCCCGTGCTATCAGCTACACTTCAGCCCATGACTTTCCAGTTAAATTTGTTTCAGTCTCGATTTGTTTCCTGCAGTCTGTCTCTTCTTCTACTACCTTTGGGGTTTCATTCAATTGCCATCTTGGCTACGTTGTCGTTGGTGCGTCTGAGAACATGGACAATCCAACTCCATTTACCATTGATGATCTGGTTACGAATTGGTGTTTCACCTGCTCTTTCCCACATGTCTCTGTTTGAGATAACATTCGGCTAAAATATCTTGAGCAGTTTTCGTAACAACCGATTAATGGACTGCAAGACGCTAGCGTTCCAGGACGGAACGTACGTTAGATGAAAAGTGATAGAGCTCGGTCTTCAGATGAATTTGGGGTTATTTTCAGACATTTTGCACTACCCCAAATGCTGGTTTGCCGTTTTGATGCGTTTTGTAATCTCGCGAGCCACATGAGCTGATATGACTCTACCCAGATATATAAACGATTTGACATCTTCATCATCTGTCTATTTGAAACTTTGGAGGAAGTGCATCTGAAGACCAGAAGTCTTCGATAATAGACCGTATTATCCTAGCACCAAGATGGGGATCAGCCTTAAGCAATTCTGGGTTGATGTAGTCCACGCCTGGTGCTTTACCATTCTTGAGTTCATTAACTATTTCCGCCTCTTCTTGGCTGGCCGTATTTATGGGAATAAGCAATGGAGGTTGTTGCCAGAGACCTCCTTTGCCAATCTATATAAATCCCAAGTTCTGTGCATATTCACCGCAGCTTGAGCGTCTGAGGCTATGTTTTCCGCACAAGATCGCTTATCCCGTCGAGTACTGCGTTTACCATGGCGTCAATAGGCGAATATAGAATCTGCAAGCTTATTCTTGACGCTCGTGTTCCTGCCGCATTTATATCATTCTATGTTGTCTGTATCCGATTTGCTACCTAGCACTTTCCGTGAGTATAGCCCTTATCACATTCCACAGCACATATTCATGTTCCGATTCCTCTTTATATCATCTCCTTATAGTTCCCACTAGCCTTTACCGTACACTGCTTGCTGGAGTTTGGCCACATCGTACTGTTATATTCTGTCGCCGAATTGCCGATATTTTCAGTCTAATAACTCCAACAAGTAGGTAATGTTCGGAGAATCCGTCAGTACCTCGTCTATTGCGAACATCCAGTAATGAGCCACTCCATTTCCTACTTATGGCAATGTGGTTAATTTGAGTCTCCGTTTGGTGATCAGGGGAAACCCAGTTTACCTTATGTATTCTCCTATGCAGAAATATAGTCTTACCGATGGTGAGTTTCTGTTTTGCGCACAATTCAGCCAAAAGTTCACCATTGACGTTTATTCGCCGCATTCCTTGGAAACCTATTACTAGTTCCAAGTTTGTGTTAGGGGGGTCCAATTGTACATTGAAGTCGCCCGTTATCAATAGAATGTCGCCACTAGGGACTTCCCTTATATCCTCTCCTTTTTCCTGAATTCAGCCAATTCCGTAGGTTCATAGCACTGAATACTAGATAATGCGTGCACTGGTGCGAAGGCGAATAGATATGAATCTGTCGGAATGGGGTTTTCACATTATAAAGGACCGTTTTGCTTCCTTAGCTAGTAAAAAACCAACTCCGCTAGATCTGGGAACTCCGTTTGGTTTGCTATAATAGATAAACGTGGTACCATCGGTGTTCGAAATCATACCGTTGTCTGGCCACCTTGTCTCGCATAGGCCCAGAAAAAGAGGTTCGTATTTTCCAAACTGTGAATTGACATACTTTTGTTTTCACATAAACATTATCAATTTTGCTGTTTTAACAGGTATTAGTATCGGCGTATACAACTAACAAAATGACATTCGATTCATAAAAAACATATTTTGGAATTTTTTTTTTGTTCTCAAATTCTCCAAAATTTTTGATTTTTCTCATATTGTATAAGTATATTTATATGTATATCCTTCTACACATTTGTTATGGTATATTAGTGACTAAAGGTAATTTATTTTAATGCACACATTTACATACATTCATGGAAACTGCAATAATTGAACACATGTTCATATGTATTTATATTAGGGTATAACATGAGTTATAATTATATCAAATATATTTGAAATTTTTATATTTTCAACTAACTTTTGTGAGCTGAAAAAGTTTTGCTCAATTAGATTTAGAATTAGAAAAATATATCATCTAAATGAATTATTTATTTAATTTACTTGCGTTCAAAGTTTGTTTCTTCCCTACAAATGGTGCATCCTAATGTACATTGGCAAACACTGTGTGTACTTGTATGTATTTATTTAGTATAGAAAACTCAAATTATAATAATAGTAGAATAAACAGCTGGGGAAAAATTTCAAGCAGAAACAAGTTTTCATAAGTATAATCCTGTGTACAACAGCTTCCGTTAAAGCTAAAGGAAATTATAAGATTTTCTTCAAAATGTATTTAAATTTGGTACATTGAAACTTGTATACAAAATAAAATTGAATTCAGAAGAATTCCAAAATTAATTTGTTTTATCGTAATTTTTAGTCCTCACAAAATTTGGTAATGTAAATTTTACTAATATAAGATTTATTTAGGATATTTATCAGGGAAGTCATGGAGCAATTTCAACCAATTTTCTTGTAAAATTGTGGACGGATAGTCACAAAACCAAGTAGTAGGATATAAGTAGTGAGATCGAAAAAACCTTAACACATGTTTTAACTTAAAACTTTTAACCCAAGTACTATTTTATTTGTTTTTTGATCAAGTTACTTTTGACAAATATGTCATTTGTTATGTTTAATGTCAATTATGCTCATTTGTTGTTAATCTGATTAAAATGAGTGACGAGAAAAACGTGCATATTAAAATTATTAAATATTTTCAACAAAACCCAACTTGGTCCTACAAAAAGTTGGCCAAGCAATCAAAGGTCTGTCGTCAAACTAATACCAATGTTACTAAACAATATCGGGAGAACTTGTCCGTTCATAGAAAACCAGGTTCATGATGTTTCTAAAGCCTACAAATAGAAAGTATTTTCAAAAGAGCTCCCAACACATCCGGTAGGAAAGCAGTCCGGTTAGATCAGTAATCGGACTATTTGATACGAAAAATTAAAGCCAGTGCAGGTTTAAAAACAAACAAGGTTGAAAAAGTTCCTGACAGGAACTCTGCTAAAAATTTATAGTCCAAAGACAAAGACCTGCTGCATAATGGATGACGAAACGTATGTTTTGGAACATTTTTCGCAGCTTAAATATTTTTATATTGCTGATGCTTGAGGAAATGTAGAAAGGTTAGGACCCAAAAGCTGACATTTTTCCCAAAAAGTTCTTGATATGACCAGCAATTGTTACAAATGGCTCTATAAATACCGAAATTTACATCAAGGAATGTTTACAAAAAATTATGCTTCCATTCATAAGACTTCTTAATATGTCCACTTATTTTTGGCCTGATTTGGTATCCTGTCACTATGATAAGCAAGGTCTTAAGTGGTACAAGAACAATAATGTGGTATTTGTATCAAGAGAAGCAAATCCTCCAAGCTGCCAAGATAGAATTGAAGAGCAAAATAGGTGTCCAAAAGTGTGGTTGATTTTAAACGGAGATGGACTACCTGTTCGAACAAAGTGACCGAAAGAGCTACAAACACCTTAATGGAAGGTTTCCGGAAAAGGGTCATAAATTCATCACTAGTGATTAGAACTATAAAAATAATATTTTTTGTAAGTTTTAATAATAAATTCAAGAAAATAAAAAAGAAATATCAAATATCAAATATTTATATATGTTAAGATTTTTCGATCTCACTCCTTATATCCTTGAAACAAAATTGTGTTAAATAATTTATCAACATCGATATTTATGCGATAAAATGTATTTTTCGGATGTGAACCTTATATAGCAGATATGGCCAATTATGGGCCGATCTTCATAAAACTAGTACGGCTATGCTTGTTTACATGAGGATTATTTAAGTCGAAGGTAAAACTGAAATGAAATAAATAGATGATCTTTGTTTAGGTCTCATATGTTGGATTTCTGTAGGTTAAGTATATTTTTTTTTATACCCTTCACCTTCGTGAGAAGGGTATATATAAGTTTGTCATTCCGTAATATAATTTTCCGACCCTATAAAGTATATATATTCTGGATCCTTATAGATAGCGGATTAAGCCATGTCCGTCTGTCTGTCCGTCTGTTTCTCAACTTTCCGAAGACCCCAAATAACTTACATTCACTATCCATACATCAGTATCTCCGGAATTCTTCCGGCTCGGTTTCTATTTAAAATCGAGAAAATCGGTTCACAAATGGCTGATGTATTAGGAAAAAACCAGGACAACCTCGATTTTTGACCTATATCTGGATACTAAGTCATTAATATAGACAATATGGATGTCTAATGATAGATACAATTCGAAAAAAATGTTCCAAAAAAATTATAAAAACAAAAAAAAAATTTGTTTTACCTAAAAATATTTACAATTTTTATTTTGAAGTATAATTTGGTACAGGGTATATAAGATTCGGCACAGCCGAATATAGTTGGCTTATTTGTTTTATTATACAATAATACTGCTACTTAATTGCACACTGCTGTCCAAACTATTTGCATTACCTTCTAATGCAAATCTAATGCACAAACATTTGTATAGATTTTATTTAAGATGCATCTGCAGAAAATCTGTTTCCCTCCGACAACAATGTAGTTGATGATCCTTATAAAAAATGCAAATGTATTCCTACTTATCGTGTGATTATTATAAAATATTCTAAGTTTCTACAAATTGCTAAATACCTACGTATCATGTGACAAGACCATAAACGAATCATGTACAATTTAACATGGTAATAATGATTGAATGTAAATTTTAGGCCAAGTATATGTAAGAAGTTTTAGTAGATTTGTGTTTAAATGTAAGTAAGATGAACTATTTGCATACACTTTTAATGATTTCGAATTTTAATTATTATTCTGAGAATACATACTAGTCTAAATATAAATTGGAGAAACTAAATTCAAGTATGGTAGGTGAAAGGTCATAACCTTTGATGTGTGTTAGATATTTAATTCATTTGCATCGGATGGTAAATCTATTAAATTCGTTTTAAGTAATCCTTTCTATAGAATATATATTTTAAGGATCATTTCAACAAATAATATGTATGTTGTTCACAATATAATTATTTTGCTTCTGCCATGTCATGATATTTATCATAATTAATTCCGTTAAACCAAACAAAATATTTAATAAAACAAAAATATGCCTTGACATCCTTTTCAGTTTCCTTTATCTTGACTGCTTGTCGGAAAAACTAGATACGAAATTGTTAATTAAATAAAAATTAATGCAAGCGTAAATTCAATCCCAACCCAATTAGTAAGGAATAAAGGATATAAAAGATAAGATGAGTAGACTATGTTTAAGAATACTGAAAAGCATCACAAATTTTCACTACCAAGAAAAATTTTATAGTTAGAGGAAAAATAAAATAAAAATAATAAATTAATTTCAAAGAAAGATGCATTTTTTCTAACACAAATGCCAATGCAATTGATGGACACTAACTATGCGGGTATTTGTTAAAGAGGAGTATCTACTCAAGTAAATGAGTAAATACAACTGTTAAGACTTAAAATAGAGAAATAAATATTATTACAAAATCGTACTCTAAAATGATTGTAAATTCTAAAAGAATTGAAGTATAAAAAAAACAGAGTATTCTGCAAAAACCTAAATTGTGTAAAGCTGATTTCCATTCCATTTGCTAAAATTAATTAAATAAAGAGAACATAAAAATAACACAGACATATTTTTATACCCATCATCAAAAAAGAAGGTGGACATATTGATTTTGTCACTCCGTTTGTAACACATCAAAATATTTATAGCAGACCACCATTAGTATATGGGGCATTTCATGTCAAGTGAACCAACTTTTGAAATCGATGTCTTCCGATCGGGATGAAATTTGCACCAAGGTTAGCTCTATTGGATAGTAACTCAGACACAATTTTTCAACAACATCGGTCGAGAACTCTCTGAGTTATAGGGGGTAAAATTTTGACAATTTGGTCAAACAGGGGTTTTTTCTTATCCATGTAACTTATTACCTATTGTTCTTAGCAAAATGTGTCCCAAATAGTATAGATAGCTATTTCTTCGATCTTTCGAAAAAAAATATTTAAAAAAAAAAATAAAAAATTTTTAATATTTTTTTTCCGAAATCAAAAACTTTTTTGACTTTTTTTTAAAATACGTCCTTTTTTTTTTTTTTTTTTTTTCTTAAAATAAAGTTTAGATATTTTCCTTGAACACCTACTTGGTCGCTTAGTGGGATGCGAGTGGGATATCTATCAAAATAAATATTTTGTAACTCAAAACATAAAATTTTTGACTTTTTTTGCAAAATCAAAAACTTTGTTGACTTTTTTTTTCAAAATGGACCCTTTTTTAATCTTTTTTTTTAGGTCAAACAAAAGCTTAGATATTATCCTTGAAGACCCTTTTGGTCGCTTAGTGGGATGCGAGTGGGATATCTATCAAAATAAATATTTTTTAACTCAAGACATACAATTTTTGACTTTTTTTTTTGCAAATACGATTTTTTTTCCAAATGGGCCCTTTTTTTTGTAGTCAAAAGAAAGCTTAGGTCCATTCCTTTAAGATATTTTTAGTCCCTTAGTGGGATGCGAGTGGGATATCTATCAAAATAAATATTTTTTAACTCAAGACTTACAATTTTTGACTTTTTTTTTGCAAAATCAAAATTTTTTTCCAATATGGGCCCTTTTTTAATTTTTTTTTTTGCTCAAAAGAAAGCCTAGGTCCATTCCTTTAAGATATTTTTAGTCCCTTAGTGGGATGCGAGTGGGATATCTATCAAAATAAATGTTTAAAAAAAATGTTGAAAAAAAAAAGTCAACAAAGTTTTTGATTTTGCAAAAAAAGCCAAAAATTTTATGTTTTGAGTTACAAAATATTTATTTTGATAGATATCCCACTCGCATCCCACTAAGCGACCAAGTAGGTGTTCAAGGAAAATATCTAAACTTTATTTTAAGAAAAAAAAAAAAAAAAAAGGACGTATTTTAAAAAAAAGTCAAAAAAGTTTTTGATTTCGGAAAAAAAATATTAAAAATTTTTTATTTTTTTTTTTAAATATTTTTTTTCGAAAGATCGAAGAAATAGCTATCTATACTATTTGGGACACATTTTGCTAAGAACAATAGGTAATAAGTTACATGGATAAGAAAAAACCCCTGTTTGACCAAATTGTCAAAATTTTACCCCCTATAACTCAGAGAGTTCTCGACCGATGTTGTTGAAAAATTGTGTCTGAGTTACTATCCAATAGAGCTAACCTTGGTGCAAATTTCATCCCGATCGGAAGACATCGATTTCAAAAGTTGGTTCACTTGACATGAAATGCCCCATATATATTCTGGGTCCTCATAAGTTTCTAAGACGATATGTTCTTCTGTATGTATGTTGAAAACAATAAGGCCTCAAATAAAGAAGATAGCCCAAATACTCTCCGTTGATAAGATTTGTTTGGTATTCAAAATGTGCAATATCAATTCATTATTTCACCTAGCCTCTATACAAATGTTCTATCGAAATACTGTTTGAGCAGTCATAAACATGTTGATTATGCATCAATCCTAATCAAATTTTGCACAAATTAGTTGTAAGTAATCTTAAATTATACTGTAAAGTATGGCGAAAATTGGGCAACATGTTTTCTTGTTCCCCATACAAGATCCCCCTCAGAAAATGACTTGAACATTCAAGTCCCCATAAAATGCCAAACCTACATATTGATGGTGGGTATACAAGATTCGGCACAGCCCAATATAACACTCTTACTTATTTTATATTTATATAATAGCAGAATCATTGCAAACCATTGCGAATATTAAATAAATTATAATGATGACCATCAAGCGTACTTGGGCCAAAACCTTTTGCACTTTCAGTTCTGCTGTTTGCTTAAAGGCTCTTTTCGCTCTATTCGTGCCAAGAGGGAAGTTGCTTTATTTATTCATTATCTTTTTTTTTATTATTTGTCGCTTGAAGGTTTATTTTCTTTATTAATGGCATACAAAAAGAATTTCACGGTTTTAAATATACACAGACATAAATTAATAAAGATTCTCTATTTATTATCTTGAGAATTATACATGAATTTTCTGTACTTACTATTTAATATATAATTTTTCTTTATGACAATTTAAAATAAGTGCAATAGTTATATCATCTTAATTACAGCAAGGGTCATTTAAAGGGATTTACTAAATTCATAATTTTTAACGTAAATTTATTAAAATGACAATTACAGTGAATTATTCTATAAAAATGTCCTTAATATGTTTAAATGAAAAACCATATTAATAGCACTTTGCTAGTTGATTTTACCTAATTCGAGTACGATGAATTCAGTGGTGGTAACAGTTTTTATACCCTACACCACCTTAGTGGGGAGGGTATATTGGGTTAGTGCTGATGTTTGGAACATACCAAAATATTGCCCCAACACTCACCTTAAAGATTTAGCGATGTCCGTCCGTCCGTCTGTCCGTCCATATAAACCTTGTAATCAAACTACAGGTCGCAATTTCAAAGATACAAGCTTCTTTAGTGCTCAAAGGACGAAGCCTATTGAATTTCGTTAGAATCGGGCCATTATTTCACCTAGCCTCCATACGATTGACCTATCTAAAAATAGTTAAGCTCTCATAAAAACCTTAGTTATATAGACATCCAAACCAAATTCTGCAAAAATAAGTTTTATATAAATCAAACTCGCCTCACTAAATTTTGTGATGATCCACAATTAGTCATAGCTACCATATAGGCCCATTTCCGAAAATCACTTTGACTAGCATAAATCTCTTAAAAATATTGGTATTCTAATAAAACTCAGCACAAATAATTAATATATATACAAAAGTCATGTCACTAAATTTTATAACGATCGGTCCATAATTGGTCATACCTCCCATATAATGCCCACTTCCGAAAATCATTTTAATAAGTGTAGATTGCTTAAAAATATTGGTATTCAAATAAAACTGAACACAAATAGGTTTCATATATACAGAAGTCATGCCACCTAATTTTATTGCGATTGGTCCATAATTTTATTGCGATTGGTCCATAATTATATTGGTGTTGGGTATCATATGGTTACTTGTTTTAGATTAGCTCTGGTTTTCGAGATATACCGTTATTTCAAGAATGGAGTAGGTTGCACAATATATGTTCGCGTAACTCAGAAACGGTTTAGCTTGTTGAATAGCTTAATGAAATTACCCTTAAGTAAGACTGAAACTGTTTTTAATATGCGCAGTCGTTTTAGAAATACAGTGCCGAACTTAAATATTCACACAGCATACAGATTTATCTTTAATCGTCCATATTTTTTAAACGAAGGCCCCAACATTCATACGGATTTCAACAAAAATATTTATTTACATATAACTTATGGAGATATATGGAAAAACTAAACATAAATAAGGTGGCACATTTCAGAAAAATAATTATCTAATGTTTCGAAGTTCGATTTTAAGGGGGACAAAAATATTCACACAGTTTCTAATTTTTAATATGAAAATAGTTTTTTTTAATAATTTAATATTTTGTGGAGTAGCCTATCTTTTTAATGACTTCTTTTAATCGTCTTGGCATTGAATCGACCAATTTTTGGTGACGTCAGCTCAAATATTTTGCCATTTTTGTAACAGGACTTCTTTAAGTTGAGTCTTACCAATATTATGGTGCGTTCGGCCAATTTATCCCACAAATGTCCTATGAAATTCATGTCAGGTGATTGCAGAGAAGTATATTCATACGTCATGGGCAGTGTGTTTTGGGTCATTGTACTGTTGATAACAGAAATATTCCCAAGCTTTAACTTTAGAGCACATTGTAGTAGGTTTTCTTATAAAATATTAAGGTACACTGTTTTGTCCATTGAACCGTTGATGAAAACTAAGTTTCCTATACCAGATGCAGCTATACAACCCCACAACATGACCCCTTATTCACCATGTTTGACAGTGTTTACTACATTGTACTTTTCCAATTCAGTGTTTGGCCTTCTCCAAACTTTTACAATATATTAAACTATTAAAAAAACTATTTTCCTATTAAAAATTAGAAACTGTGTGAATATTTTTGTCCCCTTAAAATCGGACTTCGAAACATTAGTTAAATTTTTTTCTGAAATGTGCCAACTTATGTTTAGTTTTTACATATAATTCAATAAGTTATACGTAAATAAATATTTTTTTGAACCCCGTACGAAAGTTGTGGCCTTCGTTTAAAAAATATGGAAGATTAAAGATAAATCTGTATGCTGTGTGAATATTTAAGTCCGGCACTGTATAAATTTTAAATTTTTTATGCCGTTTTAAAAAACAAAAAATTCTAAATTTTCCTAAAAAATTATTTATTTTTCCAAAAAAAAAATAATTTTTCTAAAACGACTGCGCAGATTATATAAAAGTTTGATCCGTACTTAAAGGAAATTTTATTGCCGAATTTCGTTTTTTTTCTGTATGTTCAATGCAACCTCCTCCATTTTCGAAATAATGGTATATCTCGAAAACAAGCTAACCGAGATAATATAAGGCCTTGTCCGAAGCAGGCCTTATATTGGCGCTATGACTAATTGTGTACCGATCATTATTCGTGTACAAAAAAGTTATTTGGAGCGAAACTTGTAAAGAAATCTTACTTTTAAAGAAATCTAATACATATAATTGGGGGATTCAAATGGTCTTCTATTAGGTCATAATGTCCTAATATATTATGATAGTTTATGGAAATTTTTGTTGTATTTTTAATCAAATTCTCCAAAAGTTTTGATTTTTCTCACACACATAGCTTTTAAATTAAATTTAATACAAATTGTTTTTCTTTCATTTAATTGAGTTTATAAATATATAGATATTTTATTTTAATAATGATTCAGAACCAAAAACAATTCTAACCCTATACTATTTACACACTCACATATACATATTCAATTATACTCATTGATTAAAGCTTTTCATATTATTTGGCCAAAAGGTATATTAACATATATGCATAAAAGTACATTTTATGCTGATGTGTTTGTATTTGTATTAGTCAAATCCCTGTTGGGCTTTTGTTAGCTTTGACTATATACATATGTATGTACCCAGCAGTTAAGCAAGTACCCAATATATCCCTTATAGGCAGTAATTGTCACTAATATCCTATCACTTGGTTCACACCAATTTATATATTTTGGGTCATTTGGTAAGTATGTGCTTTTTGTAGTGCACAGAGAAGATAATTGGTTACTTTATACATCCCAGGTAATCTAGCGTGAAGACAATTGTCAGTTAAGTGTCTCTAGGTAATCTAGAGTTAACACTTTGTGAGTAATTCGTACAAACTGATTTTATACAAATTGTGTTGATATAATTCTTATACAGTTTATTTTTATTTTTGTTTAAGTCTGCGGTGCACACTGGTTTTTTTTCCGTTTTTTTGAGCATAAATTAAATTTTTTTATTTGTTTAACCCCCATTAACACGAAGCCTGGTTAAGCGTTAACTAACAGTTATACTGTCGGTTAAAATTATTTTTGTATGAAAACTGTCAGTATAACTATTAGTTAACACATAACCAGACTTCGTGTTACTGGGGGTAAGTATTTTAAAATTTTGCTCATTTTTAATTTTTGAACACATGTGGACCAATACTGTTCTGTTTGCGCGCTGTTAAAGAAAGCTTATTATGTACCACACGTTTTGTGTAAAATTGGTGGGGAAAATTTAGCAACGTTGATTGTTTGTTCTGGCGAAAGTTTACACAAAAGTGAAAAGGATTAATATGGAAAACGTTTGTCCTGGTATGTAAAACTATAGTTTACCAATATTTGTGACGTTGTTATGTGTTTTTGTCCAACTGTACCGTGTTTTGTTTATATGTATTTTTAGAATGAGCTTAACAAGTGTAGTTGTGTTTCGTGGATCAGTTCTTTTGCATGGCAAAGCGCTGCAAAAAGTTGTAAGTGAGAAGTTATTAACCAAAGTGTACAGATTAATAAGAAACTAATCCTTTTTGTCCAAATCCACACGTTTTCGAAAAAATCAAAATTTAAAAATTATATTTTTAGTGGAAACGTCAAAATGTCAGCCATATCGGTTATATGGCAGCTATATGAAATAGTGCTCCAAATCATATGAAACTTTGTAGGTAATCTTAGGAACATAAAACATTAATACAAATCAAACTTCACTTCAATAGCTTTATAAACAAAAAAGTTGGGGCAAATCGGTCGGAACAGCCAGATCGGCTATATGACAGCTATATAAAATAGTGCCTCAAATCATATGAAACTTCGTAGGTCATCTTAGGAACATAAAAAATTAATACAAATCAAATTTCACTTCAATATCTTTATAAACAAAAAAGTTGGGGCAAATCGGCCAGATCGGCTATATAGCAGCTATATGAAATAGTGCCCCAAATCATATGAAATTTGGCAGGTCATCTTGGGAGTATAAAAAATTTATACAAACCAAATTTCAATTCAATTGCTTTTAAATTAGAGTTTATGCCAAAAAAAAACGTAAAAAAACCAGTGTGCGGTGGTTTGAAAAAACTAGCTAACTCCATTTTTTGAACACACGAGAAAAACACATTTAAAGTTTTAAACATATTTCACAAATTATTTAATATGAATTTATGTTATTATGCATGTGCATTAAACAAAACATGATTTTAAATAATGTTGAAGATTTCTGGTTCCATTGAACTCATTTCTGGACATTAGAAACGAAAATCGATTCAGTTACCTTGTTTTATTTCGAAAAATTGAATAACCTAGTTTTTCCAAAAAAAAACTATTTTTTAATTTATTTTTATATTTTACGGAATTAAGGTAACTTTAGTAATCATTTGTGGTAAAACATTGGCTATTTGACTCAGTACGTTAATTTTTCCGTTTTTTTTACGAAAAAATGGAGTTGCCCAGTTTTTTCAAAAAACAAACCGAGTTTTTTTCTTGTTTTTGTTTCAAACGTCGTTTTAAACTTCTATTTTGTAAATGAAACGTTCTTTATATTTTTGTTGTTATCTCAATTTTCGCAAAAAGTGGAGTTACCTAGTTTTTCCAAACGACCACAGAAGTATACTGATATCCCATGTGTTACATGGAAGGATGGTTTGTTTACAAGCAATCGTTTGTTGGGCTACCTGTGATATGTCCTTTTATTTGACTATTTGTGGTCAATTAAGATCCGTACATGTCTAAATAACTAGTTGTGTATCTGATCAAGTTACCAGTTAGGTAGCTTTTATTCGATTTTTCTCTTTTTCGAATACAACGAATATATCAAATAAGAGATTTTAACTTGTTCGAATAATTCGATCATACGTTTAAACTTAATCAAATTATTCGAATAATTTAATTTTTTTTAAAAAGTAAAGAATGAAGCTTTGATTTAGGTTTTTAATATTTTATTGTTAAAGGAAAACAAACAAAAAATAACGTTAATGTTAACAATTCAAGTATTAATAATGTTAAAAAACATTCGAAAACAAAGTCCATTATTAAATTTTCATCAGAAATATTCTGATCAGGTTCCCTCCCGAACAATCTACTAAACAAATGACTAGCAAACTCTTCAGTTTCCGTTTTGTAGCTATGCGTTAATAAACTTCAGCTTGTTGGTTAGTGAACGTGGCTAATTTGAAGTCAGACAGTGCACGATTGATGCATTTACAAATACGCAAAAAGTTTATTACCATGTTAGACAAAGATGTTCAACGATGATTAATATCATATATAAGACGAACACCAAGTTTTGTTTGCAACAAAACGTTAGTTTGCAATAGTTTGTGTTTTCCATTTTAGAAACAATACAATCATTATTACTTAATTACATTTTGAATTATGAAAAGTTTAGGCAATTTAATACATTTAAATATATATGTACATTTATTCGTGTTATTCGATTATTCTACATAAAATTGTTCGAATTATTCGTTATTCAATAATGGTAATTTTAAAATTGTTCGAATAATAATTCGTAAGAAATTATTCGATTAATCGAACGATCATTACTCGAATGAATACCCTAGTAGTTAGTAAGGTAACTGACGCTTTTTAACCAGCATGTGAATCCAATGCATTGACTACTTTGGACCAGCTATTAGACAGTTTCATTGTAATCAAAAAGTGAAAATTTACCCCTGCTTAACTAGTCACGTAGCTATTGAAGTAACTAGTTCCCACCGTAAATGATGGGTAAATTCACTAGTTCGGGACTGTCTTCTAGAACTGCTGGGTACATATAACTGTACAAACACATATGTACACTTAGTTATGGCCATCAATAATAAATGTGACTTACACGTGTATGTATTCTAATATCGGAAATTCCTACACACCCATACACACAACAGAAACGTACTGTTAACAATAAATACTAAAATTATATTTTGCATTAAACTTGTATCTATGCTATTTGAAAATGTAAGTAGATTCGACACTTTGACAGATTTTATTTATTAAATAAAACATTATTCTGAAATGTCTAAAATACCAGCAATCCTTGCATCTCTGGGGAAATCACAATTCACAGACATTTTGCAACGCATAAAATCATTTAAGTACAATCATCCAATAATTCTCTATTGGAGTTCAATGACCTTATTGTTTAATACTAAAGCTGGGTTACACTAAACGTTTTCCTCTGTACCCTCTTCTAACAATTTACGTACTGCTAACTCTGCTTATCAATGCTTTGGCAAACTTCCGTAAATAATCACTAATGAGGACATTAAATCCAAATTGCTATGTTCTGTGGGTTGTAATATGACATACATTAACGTTGCTCGAATAATTTACTAAAGAGCACGTTTCTGTGCAATAAATTGAACATGAGATCACGCATTTTCAAATAATCGAAATCAAAGACCGACAAAACAGGAAAGCAATTTTAAGCATTATTTGTTGAATGCAACAAAAATACAGACATAATGTAAGTATTCAATGATTTTGTATGCTGGAGATATCTGAAACTCCAATATATAATTTGGTTCGTATTTAATTGTTTAATATTTAAAATAAGCAATATTTTATTTTATTATGTTTTACTAGAATAAACAAAAAAAATTAGAAGCAGATTTTTATAAAAATTGAGAAAAATTCATTGTAACAAAAGCTTTTTTCTTCAGATGATCCTGGTCGCGTATAAGTAATATTGATCAATCATAACAAGTATACCCAATAATAATAAGAACAAGTAAGAGTGCTATATTCGGCTATGCCGAATCTTATATACCCTTCACCTTTGTTGTGGATGCATTATTATTTTTTATAATTAGTATATACAGTGGTGGTCAAAACATATGCAACCAGAAACAGAATTTTACAAAAGTGGTTTAAACTAGTTTAAGATGTAAACAAAAATATTCATTTGCTTATAATATTTTTTAATTAATGCTTTAAAAATAAGAATATGAAATTTAATTCAGAATTGTTTGCATTGAAAAGAAAAAAAAATTAAAAAACTACGTATGGGTTGATATTTCATTGGTCAAAACATATGCAACTAATTGCTTTTAAAACATTTCTGTCTATAAAACTTAATATTTCGTGGCAAATCCTATATTTTCAATGACGGCCTTACATCGGCAAGGCAGTGAAGCTATCAAATTGGTAATAAAATTTGCAGGAATAGCGTTCCAAGCATCTACCAATCCTTGAAACATAATATCTGAATTAGTGCAATTTTCGGGGTCGATTCTTTGATTAACGATTTCCCAAATATTCTCAATGGGATTTAAATCTAGTAATTGTGGTGGCTATTCCATTACCGAAACTCTTTCTTGTGCTAACCACGATTTAACAACATGTGAAGAGTGCTTGGGGTCGTTATCGTGCTGAATAACTCATCGAAGAGGCATATTATCCTCAGAATTTGGAAGCATTACTCTTTCCAAGATGTCTCTATAGATAAATCCATCCATTATTTCATTAATTTAGAGCGATGGGACAACTCCAGCAACAGAAAAACTGCCCCCATACCATTACGTTGCATCCTGCATGCTTCACCGACGTTTTCCCTACGCGCAAAAACCGCTTATATCAAAACGTAATCAAAAGAAACGTTTGAAGTTTGCTATGGAGTATTTAAATTGGCCAGAAAACAAATAGACGACTATCCTATTTAGCGACGAATCCGAATTTAATATCATCGGAAGTGATTTCATGTGTTACGTAAGACGACCACTTAACACGCGGCTTCACGATACTGTAAAAAGACACTGAAACATGGAGGATGCAACGTAATGGTATGGGAGCAGTTTTTCTGTTGCTGGAGTTGTCCCATCGCTCTAAATTAATGAAATAATGGATGGATTTATCTATAGAGACATCTTGGAAAGAGTAATGCTTCCAAATGCTGTGGATAATATGCCTCTTCGATGAGTTATTCAGCACGATAACGACCCCAAGCATTCTTCACATGTTGTTAAATCGTGGTTAGCACAAGAAAGAGTTTCGGTAATGGAATGGCCACCACAATTACTAGATTTAAATCCCATTGAGAACATTTGAGAAATCGTTAATCAAAGAATCGACCCCGAAAATTGCACTAATTCAGATATTATGTTTCAAGGATTGGTAGATGCTTGGAACGCTATTCCTGCAAATTTTATTACCAATTTGATAGCTTCACTGCCTTGCCGATGTAAGGCCGTCATTGAAAATATAGGATTTGCCACGAAATATTAAGTTTTATAGACAGAAAAGTTTTAAAAGCAATTAGTTGCATATGTTTTGGTTAATGAAATATCAACCCATACGTAGTTTTTTATTTTTTTTTTCTTTTCAATGCAAAAAATTCTGAATTAAATTTCATATTCTTATTTTTAAAGCATTAATTAAAAAATATTATAAGCAAATGAATATTTTTGTTTACATCTTAAACTAGTTTAAACCACTTTTGTAAAATTCTGTTGCTGGTTGCATATGTTTTGACCACCACTGTATGTATGTACATTGCCCACTTTCAGCGTACAGCATCCTAAATTTATCAAGAACACAAAAAACAACAACAACGCCAAACGAAACAAAACACCAAAAGAAAAAACAAAATACGCAAGGCAATGAAACCAACACACATCCAAACATACGTTTAATTGTATAAAAAACAACAACAACGCCAAAAGAAACAAAATACGCAAAGCATGCACATTCAAACATACGATTTGTTGATTTTTTGTCAAAAAAAAACCAACACACAACCAAACAAACGTTTAGTTGTATAAAAAACAACAACAACGCCAAAAGAAACAAAACACAAAAAAAAAAATACGCAAAGCATGCACATCCAAAAACATACGTTTTGTTGCTTTTTTGTCAAAAAAACCAACACACAACCAAACAAACGTTTAGTTGTATAAAAAACAACAACAACGCCAAAAGAAACAAAAAACAAAAAAAAAACCAAATACACAAAGCTTGCACACCCAAGCATACGTTTTGTTGTTTTTTTGTCAAAGCATTCAATACATTGTGTTTTTTGATGAAATTTTCAGAGGTTGTCTCGGATTTTTGCTCATATCTCCGTTATTTATGGACGGATTTTGCTGATTTTAAATAGCAAAATTCTCGAAAGTATGTCTGACAGAATTGTTGAAGATTTGGATCCCGGAGATATCTGGGGCCTTCAGAAAATTGATTTCAACAGACAGACAGACAGACGGACAGACAGACAGACAGACAGACAGACAGACAGACAGACAGACAGACAGACAGACAGACAGACAGACAGACAGACAGACAGACAGACAGACAGACAGACAGACAGACAGACAGACAGACAGACAGACAGACAGACAGACAGACAGACAGACAGACAGACAGACAGACAGACAGACAGACAGACAGACAGACAGACAGACAGACAGACAGACAGACAGACAGACAGACAGACAGACAGACAGACAGACAGACAGACAGACAGACAGACAGACAGACAGACAGACAGACAGACAGACAGACAGACAGACAGACAGACAGACAGACAGACAGACAGACAGACAGACAGACAGACAGACAGACAGACAGACAGACAGACAGACAGACAGACAGACAGACAGACAGACAGACAGACAGACAGACAGACAGACAGACAGACAGACAGACAGACAGACAGACAGACAGACAGACAGACAGACAGACAGACAGACAGACAGACAGACAGACAGACAGACAGACAGACAGACAGACAGACAGACAGACAGACAGACAGACAGACAGACAGACAGACAGACAGACAGACAGACAGACAGACAGACAGACAGACAGACAGACAGACAGACAGACAGACAGACAGACAGACAGACAGACAGACAGACAGACAGACAGACAGACAGACAGACAGACAGACAGACAGACAGACAGACAGACAGACAGACAGACAGACAGACAGACAGACAGACAGACAGACAGACAGACAGACAGACAGACAGACAGACAGACAGACAGACAGACAGACAGACAGACAGACAGACAGACAGACAGACAGACAGACAGACAGACAGACAGACAGACAGACAGACAGACAGACAGACAGACAGACAGACAGACAGACAGACAGACAGACAGACAGACAGACAGACAGACAGACAGACAGACAGACAGACAGACAGACAGACAGACAGACAGACAGACATACAGACAGACAGACAGACAGACAGACAGACAGACAGACAGACAGACAGACAGACAGACAGACAGACAGACAGACAGACAGACAGACAGACAGACAGACAGACAGACAGACAGACAGACAGACAGACAGACAGACAGACAGACAGACAGACAGACAGACAGACAGACAGACAGACAGACAGACAGACAGACAGACAGACAGACAGACAGACATACAGACAGACAGACAGACAGACAGACAGACAGACAGACAGACAGACAGACAGACAGACAGACAGACAGACAGACAGACAGACAGACAGACAGACAGACAGACAGACAGACAGACAGACAGACAGACAGACAGACAGACAGACAGACAGACAGACAGACAGACAGACAGACAGACAGACAGACAGACAGACAGACAGACAGACAGACAGACAGACAGACAGACAGACAGACAGACAGACAGACAGACAGACAGACAGACAGACAGACAGACAGACAGACAGACAGACAGACAGACAGACAGACAGACAGACAGACAGACAGACAGACAGACAGACAGACAGACGGACATGGCTTAATCGACTCCGCTATCTATAAGGATCCAGAATATATATACTTTATAGGGTCGGAAATGAAAAATGTAGAAATTACAAACGGAATGACAAACTTATATATACCCTTCTCACGAAGCTGAAGGGTATAAAAATATATAAGTATTTTCCAAACTTTTTGCTACTGGCCAAATCAAATAAAACCAACTCATACTTATAACCAGATCTCCGATTTTTATGCAAACGCAGAAGTTTGCAGTCAGTAGACCAAAATCAATATTAGCATATTTTTTTAATGGTTTGCTTTTATGCTAATATAATTTGCATATTTTGACATTTGTATGGCATATTTTTGTGAATTTTACATTTTTGAATTTTTATTAAAACTTTTTGCATTTAATAAAAAGTTATACAAATAAAAATTGTATTTCAAATTTTATTCGTTATAAAATTTACTGACACGACTTTTGTATATTTTTAAATTATTTGTATTGAATTTTATTGGAATACCAACATTTTTAACAAATTTAGCTAGTTATCAAATTTTGTCGAACCATCTTTAAAATTACGACCTGTAGTTTGATTACAAGGTATACATTAAAGTGACAGCCGATTTATTTTTTTGAGATTTCAAAGAGTGCCGGTTGGAATATTGTGACAAAGTTCAGATATATGCAAAATTTGACTATTTATATGAAATAAACAGATTTATTTATATTAAAGAATATTACATTAAAAAAAATTTGGAAATTAACCCTGTATCTCTGTAATCTGTATTATCGCCAAAATTCGCCAATTTTTTCAGTTTTTGTCAAAATTTTGCTACTAAATAAATACTTTTGCAATTTATAACAGTAAGGAACTTGGGCTCATTCGCCAAAATATGGACAAAAAATTAGTTTTTCTTGAAAATCGCAAAATTTAAATCGCAGGTACGGAAAAACTGTAAGAGGTATTGACATAATTTTTTCATATTTTAATTCCCTCTTATAATCTCAATAAATCACAATGTGATGATCAAAAAATTCTGAAATTTTTTTAACAAAATTTTGAAAATGGAGATTCGAAACAGCCGTTAAAAAATATTTTTTTTTTTTTGACATACCTGCGAATAGGTTAACGGTATCCTACGACGACAGAAACTCAGACACAAGTAAATGCGATTATATTTTAAATAAAAATTAGCTTTGATTTTAATTTTTCTCGAAATATGTTAATTTTGTTTCTAAATTTCTTGTTCAAGTGGCCTGAGACACGTTAATGGTCTGGAGAATTTGTAATAACTTTAAAAATTTTTAACCAAATTTTGTCAATTATATCTCATTACAACGATAATTACGTACACATTTCGATTCTTATGCATTCAATTGCAAAAGTATTTTTTTAGTAGCAAAATTTTGACAAAAACTGAAAAATTTGCTTTTTTTCCGAATTTTGGCGATAATACAGTTTTTGGGTAATTTTTACCCAAAGTAGATGCAGGGTTAATTTCCAAAAAAAAAATTTTAATGTAACATTCATTAATATAAATAAATCTACATATTTCTAGAAAAAATGCAGAAAGATAGCGAGTTTCACCTATTTATTTCATATAAATAGTAAAATTTAGCATATATCTGAAATTTGACCTCGATGCGCGTCCAGAAATCGTTGTTCGATTTACCTCAAATTTTCAGCATTTAACTTTTAGGCCTAGTGTCACAATATTCCACCCGGCACTCTTCAAAATTTTAACAAAAATTTTTTTCCATACAACTCATTGTCACTCTAGTATACATGGACGAACGGACATCGCTTAATCGACTCAGAAAGTGATCCTAAGCAGATTGTTATACTTGAAATGATTGTCACAAACATATACTTCATTACTGTAACCACATATATGATGGATACAATCATATGAAACGTAAATTAACCATATTATGGTTACACAATCATATAAATAGTTACAGTGACTATAATATTTTTAAAAAACTTGTAAAAATGTTGAAATGGTTACAGTAAACATGCACATGCATATTTCTTCTCAGCGTGTAGTTAAGGATAAACAAAATTTGGACAATGGTTAGCTTTCGATTTCAAAAGATTTTTTATTGAATCGTTTTGACTAAAGCAGATTTGTAAACCCAAAATATTGTAAGCAATGACAAATATGCTGCAAAAAGAAAATAGATAAGCAATAAATTTTAAATATATTTTCTGTTATGAAACTTTCATCAGATTTTCTAATCAGTTCTCCGGCTAAGTATTATCAAACACTCCGCAATAACATCAACAAAGTAACGAACATTTCAATATATTAAATATTTAGATGCTAAAAGTTTTTGACTTGTCTGACATTTATTATATCATCAATTATAAATATGCTCCGAAAAAATCCCTGTTATTTAACAATGTAAAACTAATGTTGCTCTCTAGACGCGTTTATAACGAAGAATTTCACATCTTTCATTTACTATATGGGCAATTCCATGTCATCATACGTGACATTTGTACGCCTATAGAGTGGAATAGATTTTGCAAATATAAGAGTAACTGAAAAATAATTTGTTCTTTATGTTCCATTCAGAGGGTACTATATTTTAAAAAAATTAAAAGTTCTTTCGAAACATTGTTGTCCAAAATATCGAACGAAATAGAGTATATCATACGTGACACAAAACGGAATTAATTTTGCGGTACATGTAAAAGTATGCGAAAATTTGCCAATCGAGAGGCGTTATGTTTTCTTTTAATATCTTACACTAAACCAAATATTTTTCCTATACAATTCATCATATTTAAATAAAAAAAATCTTTGGATGATTTTATAATAAATAATATTTATTATCGTAGGTGGTGTCACGTGATAGATTTTTTTCTTAGCAATATATGTACATATATTCGGTAAGTATATGTATATAAAAAAAAAAAAAATAGAAAATATTAATTCGGTTTCAATAAACAATTTGATAGCAAAAAAACAGAGTCAAAATCATTTCATACTACATGCTAATTGGGAGCTTAATTTTCGCCGTAATCTTAGCCTAAAACATAATACTTAAATTAAAAAATTAAATATAGCCAGTTTAAAAATAAAATTTGACATTAAAAAAAACTCGAACATTATTCGTCATTTCTATAAAATATTAAAATACGATATTCTAAAAAATGTAGATTGGATAGAGCATCATAATAAATTCATATTTTCGGTTTTAATTCGAAATAAGTTCGATAAAAAGAACTGACTCGAAATGTTGCATACTGGGTAAGTTCTATATACTTTCACATAGTAACATTTTAGTATTTTCTCCTATTCATATGATCTTGAAAAAAAGTTTCAATGGTTTTTGATTTTTCAGTGGTGGTTGTCATTCTCGTGGAATTGCCCATATGTATATAACCCTTGCTATGTGTATGTACAATAGAATGGCCCTTGTTTTGCACTTTTGCTATTGTCGATGTTCCCAACTTTGGTGGCTTGAACAATATGAAACCAGATATAAAAGTGTAAATAATGCCCCAGAAAATTTAAATGGCAAAATCGGACTTTTTTGCATTTTCAAACTTTTGATGCATGTAACTTTTTATAGGTACAAGATAACTGTTAGCAAGTTATTTTGATTTAATTCAGAATTTTATACCAAATATAACTGATATTTTTCCAAAAAAAAATTCGACCCTTCGTAGGCCCGCCATATCTAAAAAAACAAGAAAAAATCGAGATCTTCCTATGGACTATTTATATATTAAATTTCACCTCATTCCGTTTATACTTGGATTTTTGGTGATTTTTTAAAAAAAAATGTGTGACCCGAGGGGGCGTATAATTTTGCTAATTAAGTGTAAAGAGCTTTATTTACAACTTTGGTATTTTTGGTGACCCCCAGTGAAAAATTTTCGTAGAATATTTGAATCCTTTAATGTCCTTTTTGTAAGGACTTTTTTGATGTTCTCGAATTGACCCCTAAAGACAGAGCTAGAGGGTCAAGATCTTCCACAAAAATTATCCCCATAAAATTCAACAATACAACTCCGCCAATAAAAATTCTCTCAGACATTATCTCACATTTTTTTCATTCAGTATAATGATCCCTTCGATCAAAAAATTAAAAATTTGACTCACTGTAAAAAAAATTCAGACCAGCTGCACTATAAGTTTATTTTACAAAAATTATCTACTCATCATGCCCTTTCAGAATTATAGGGTCGCTATTCTGTTCCAATCAAAATGTCTCAATTTGTTGGACAGTGTTATCGAAACAAATTTATTTAATTTTTTTCAAATTTAGTTTAGAAAAATTTTTGAAAATTTAAAATTTGATATTTGAAATATGCATAAAATTGTAATGATAAACGACGTTAGAAAATGTCTATATTTTATATTTAAACATCTATGGATAAATGAAATTAATTAATAAAATAAATTTTTACCATTTGTTTTAAAATATTGCTACTTTGACCCAAAACTAGAAACTTTAATATAAACGTTATCCGATTTTACTAATTTTCAGCATTTGATTTTTAGGGCCACCCTAACGTAAAAGTGTACATAAATAAATTGTATTTGTTCAGGTGTAAAGGTATGCATACCCCAAAAAAGTCTTGATAGTTAAATTAGTTAATGAATGAATAAAATGTAACCAGATACAAACCATTTAACACTTAATTAATTCGTATGTTCTGTGAGTACTTCGTCTAAAATCTACACGAACATACAATTAGAAATTCAAGAAATTTGATGATAATAGAAGAGAATGAAGCAGTAGGTATGAGTAAATAGAAGACGAACAAGAACAAACAATTCAAAAAATTTCACACACAATTTAACTAACAATTTCAATGTCCATGTTGATAATAATGAATGAAACAGAGAAACAGGAATAAAAAACTTGTAGAAAACACTCACAGAAGATCGACTTTACAAGACTTCATTGCATTAGCAAAACATAATGTGAACGAAGGGGTTAGAGGGTATTGAAAGATGTATAAAGTTTTTGTGGTGAGTGTTTTAAAATAAAACATCAAGAAATTTTTAAAACGAAATACTGCTTAAAGTACAAGGAAAAATTGCATATTTATAAATAAGTTTTTTTTAATTGGTTAGCAAATTGTTGAAACTATAATTACTTATAGTATAAATATACATTTATTTCTATGGTATCAATTATACTTATAGTTGACGTAAAAAAATAAATACATCTTAAATATTATCAATGCCATTAAAAAGTTTCTCAAGACTTCTTATACCCAACATGAAACAAGATAATACCGTTCATCATTCCTTCAGTTTATAACACATCGAAATATTCATCGCAGACACCTAGCCTCATACAAATGTCCTCCGATAATGCGACAATCCTGAGAAAATTTTCCACATATTAGTTATAAGCAGTAAAAAATTATACTCTAAAGAATGGCGAAATTGGGGCAACATTTATCCCCGGTGCCCTTGTAATGTCCCCCTCAGAAAATTTATTATTATCTTATAATATATAATATCGCGAAGAAATTGGACATAAACAAATTTTATATGAACCTAAATCTTTCTTTGACCCTACCGCCCATATAACCCTATATCAGAAAAATATTTTATTGTCACATATTGATGGAGGGTATTCAAGAATAGAATACAATACTGGTTACATTTAGAGTTTAGAGCCTGACCAAAAAATGAGAAAATTCATTTTTCTTTTAAAATTTCAATAATTTATTTTCGTGAATGATTTTCGAAAGAGTGCATTATATGAGAGCTATGACTAATTATGCACCGATCGCCATGAAATTACGTCATGTTATTTATGTCTATATGAAAGTTAGTCGTGTTAAATTGTAGAAATTTATGCTCGTTTAATTGACTGATTTCCGTATATATAATACCTATTTGGTGCGAAATTTGAATTAAAATTTTATCACGGATATAGTCCAATTTCGGGAGGACATTTGTATGGGGGCTAGGTGAAATAATGAAACAATTTCAGCCAGTTTCAATAGACTTCGTCCTTAAGCCAAAATAAAAAAATGCACAAGGTTTACATGGAAAGTGATTCTGTGTCCATAGGTATACTTTAAGGTGGGTGTTAGACTAATGTTTTTGGGAGTTACAAACATCTGCACAAACGCATATATAATATGTTTCAAAGAAGTATGGTCCTTTCATGATTATAGATGGAAAATGGGTAAAAACCCAATTGGTAAATACCCGGTAAAATGGGTAAATTGGGTAAAAACGGGTAAATACCAAGGTGTTTACTAAAAATGTGGGTAAAACTATCTTGAAGATTATGTGGAGTAGAAAAACATTGGATGGTTCAAGAGAATGATTTTTTTTTATTTAATTTTATAAAGAAAAAGAAAAAAATGTACATAGTACTTGTAAAAAAAAGCTTGTTATTCACTGTCGCTGAAACTTTCAATGTTAGTTTCACTTAGGAAATAATCAAAAATAGTATGAGGTGTCGATGAAGAAGGGATTATTCCAGTAGAAGTGGATGGTATATCATCCTCATCTGGAATAATTTTTGGGCATGAGGGTGAGAGTGAATTTGGAGAATTTGAAGAACTTACACTATCACTGTATTCAAATGAATTCTCAGTTAAAACTATTTTGGTTGTTTTACCAATTTCCCTTTTGGCCATACTACGAAATTTTAGACAATTTAATGAATGTTTGGACATTTTATTTATATCTGGCTATTTATAAATTTTCTCACAATATTTACAAATCACAGACTTTGAATCACTGGCACTTTTAGAAAAATGCTTCCATATTTTTTCATTTCTTTGTCTTCTTTATGTAAATTTGTTGCATTTTACAACTACTATCACAATAAACACATATCTTCCCGTGGAATTACAAATTTAATTCGCCTTTTTGAATGTATTTTAGTTTCTAATATGAACAAAAATATTTTTAGGTTTAATTGACATTCAGTTTTTGAAAATATTTTGATATTAAAATCATTTTGTAAATACCCAAAAGATTAAAAAAAGAAGCATACCTGGTATTTACCCAGTATTTACCCATACATCGGTTAAACACCGGGTAGAATCCCATCTATATTCATGATGCCTCCAGCCCAAAATTATCTCCAACCAGTGCCATGTTGTACATGCATTTATATATAACAAATAATCGCTAGAACGTCTTGATTTTTTAATTATTTTTCAACATCGAAAACGCGTAGCCCTAATGTTCCTCATATTATAAAAAAGCACTTAACGAAAATGTTTCATGTAACACAATTGTAGTTCAAGAACTTTAGTTCATTTCTTAATCATACAATACTGATTTAATATCATCAATATTATTGAGTTAAGATATTATACTCATTACATTTCGATCCCTTAAAAACTTTAAAAAAACTTTTTAATTTATATTTTTAAACCTTCGCAAATGTCAAAAGTGTAATGTAGCCATTTTTTGAATTTGTCATTAATAAAATTTTCTTTTTTTCTCCCCTCTTATATACATAAATATCATAACTTATTAATAATATCGGCAAACAACCAAAAAAAAAGTAACAAAAAGTTTACTTTTTTCCCCTCAATGCATAAGTAATAAGTTTAAAACTTTTTTACGACACGTTCTGCCTCTCCGAAAGTAAGTTTTTGATATGTGAGTGTCAATGGTGTTGTGACTTTTTTATATATTTTATAATCCTTTAATAGAGCCTATATGTTTGAGGGGATTTTCTTTAATGAAAATAAATCCTTAAGGATTTAAGTTTTTTTGAGCTATTTAAAATCTATTTTTATTTTATTATGCAATACCTTTATTTATAGTAAATAAACTTTTTCGCCAAAAATATGTATATTTAATAGGGTGGCCCCTATATTGGACATTTCCCGGATCTTAAATTGTTCTCCGTCATCTAAAAACCAAATGCTGAAAATTTGAGCAGGATCGAATAAAGTTTAAAGGTTGCATATTTATTTTGAAGTTTCGGGTTTTGGGTCAAAATATTTACCAAAAAAATCAAAAAAAAAACTAAATGCTAAATTTTATTTTAAATAAAATTTCAAAGAATTAACTAATTGGTTTTGGATTATAATGAATACTAAATAGTGATGAATAATACAAATTTTAACAGTATTAACTTTTGTATGTAAGCGTTGGGGTATTTTATAGTAGTATTAGGGTTTTTAATTTCCCGGTCTTTTTTGATTCCCGGGAAACGGGAAAATTTTTTATACATTCCCGGGTACCGGGCTATTCCCGAAATATATAATAATACTCTAAATTATGAATATAATGAATGAGTATTATATATAGGGATTCGTATTAATTAATTCAATTTGAGCTTAATACACTAAAATCTTAATGCGTGATTAAAAAACGCCAGCCTTTCGTTCCATAAATCCATCATCAATATATAATTCATTATCTTCACTTAAAAGCATAATTTAAATTTAATTAATTTTTAAGTTAATTAGTAACAGAATTTATTCAAACTTTGCATGATTAAATTTTTGTTGATTCAAATCTACTACATTTTTTTATTTCTTTAGCTTTTAATCATTTACAAAATGATTAAATTATTTTCAAATTATTGGATTCAAAGGTGTTAATTCACAAAATCAAGACGAATATGAATTTTTACAATACACTATCTGCAAAACACACATTATCCCGCCATATCGAAAAGCGTATTTTTTGTAGATCTTCTCAAGGACTATTTATATTAAAAATTGCAGTTCATTCGGATCATAAATGGATTTTTGCCGATTTAAAAAAAAAAAAAAAACCCGAGGTGACCAACTTTGAGGGGCCACGTACTTGTCCCCATTAGGAAGCTGAGCAAACGTAAATCAACTCGAAAACACCTCAGCTCAAACCATGTGAAATTTCGTAACAATATCTCCAATACTTCCGAAGATACCGAATTATTTAAAAAAAAAAAGTTTCTAAACCACTGTGTAACGTTGATAACATAAATAATTCCATTCCATTAAATAGCGTAAAATTTGTCTATTTGCCCAATTCACATTGGATATCGCAGTGTTGTAGCATTGTATATCATAAATATTTTTCAAACAATTTTTTCGAAATAAAAACAAAACATTAATAAAAAAATTACGACATACAACGATACAACGCTACGACACCATTTGTGAATTGGGCAATTTTATGTGATAGAACAATCATTTCATTCAATTAGTATATAAAGTATTTTTGGTTATTATTTACAATAATAATGTTGAATGCAAACTTTATATTAACACATTGACAGAGCAAATGAAAAAACTATAGAATAAAGGTATAAATAACAGGAAATAGGCTACAAAATATAAAAAAAAAATAATTTTAATAAATTTGTGACTCAAGTCGGTCATAAGTCAAATCCATAAAAGGTTCAACCGTTGATATTTGTATTTTTCATCCCAATTTAGCATTTATTAGATTCGAAATTTTCCAAGAATATTCGATATTGGAAATAGATAATATCGATCCATGATAAAAATGTATCAGGTATAGACAAGGGGATAATTGACCCTACCCACCATATAACCCCTATATCAGAAAAATATTTTATTTTCAATAAATATTTCATATATTCTGATATTAACATAAATTCGACATTAGTCATTTAAAGTTTTAAGAAATGAATCACTCTATCAAATCCTGTACAGTTCGGATCATAACTGATTTAAGTCCCCATAGAATGCAAAATCTACATATTGATTGTGGGTATACAAGATTCGGCACAGGCAACAAAGACAATATTTTTTTTATTGTCAATTGACTGACAATGTCAAAATATGTTGTTGCCCATGAAAACTGTAAATCCAAAAAATTAAGTTATTTCGGTCATTCATTGGACTCTTGAGGATTAAATTTCACTGCTAGTCACCAGGTTTTATTTGCTTTATGTATTTTCTTTAATTTGTTTAATATGTACATTAGGCCGGGTCGAATTTATGGACAATAAAAAAGTAAAAAATCGTATAGCAGAAACGAAATCTACGGAAAATTCTAAGAAAGTTTCCTCAAGAAACCGCAGGTGTAAAATATAATCCTATCTTGCGCATTTCGTCTTTTATCCAATAAAACAAGTATGAAAGTATGGTCGGTCAAGCCCGACCATATAATACCCTTCACTAAGTAAAAGAGCAAAAACATTTTTCTTTTAAAATTTCAATAATTTATATTTTTGAGTGATTTTCGGAAGTTTAGTGTTTATAAACCGGTTAACCGAAAACCGGTTTTTCTTCCAAATCTCGGTTTTTTGCGAACCGGTTAATTTAAAATGTTGATTTTCGGTTAACCGGTTTATCCGGTTTTTATCACTCGGTTAACCGGTTTTTAAAATTTGGGACTAAAATTGATAAATCTCACATTTTTGTGCATTTTTAATATTCATTGTATACACATTTTTGGTCTGATTTGAAACCTAAACTGCTGATTTACAATACAAAACTCTTTAGATTAATATTTTTAAGAATTACAATAATTCTAAATAATAGAGGATGATGAGTTTACTTAAAAACTTTTTTGCACATAATGAAACTATTAAAAATTAAAATTAAATTCCGCATAATTCTATAAGTTTAGGCTAAATCTTACTAATGATTCATTAAAAACTTAGTGATGATCTTACCAAACGTTAAATTGAATTCGATGTACATACCTTCCTTCAATAAATTTGACTTCATTAGTGTATTTTGTTCTTAAAATTTTAATTTATTAATAATTTTGTTAGCTTTTGAGAAATATTACAGGAGAGACAAAAAACGTTCTAAAATTCATTATTTGAAATATTTATGAAATCTGATAATGGAGTTTTTTATAATAACAAATAATCACAGCTAAGTGGAAGTGCGTTTACATCTTATAGGTCCTTTTTTGGGACTTGGAACATTTTGTCTTTCATATCAGAAAGTAGAGGTGAAAATAAATTTCAAAGTTATCAAATATTAAATTAAAAAAGTGATTTACATTTTTTGGTTGAAATTTAATGAATAAACCAATAATTAAAACAAGTATTTTATATTTAGTAACATATTTATACTCATTTCCATTTGACTGAGATAATAATTTTGAAATTTTTACAAAATAAATGGACTTAGCACTTTTGTATATTTATAGTTATTTAATATTAACCATTCCTGACTACTAAAAATTAAAAAAATTTAAAGCTGTATATACTTTTTTGTACATTTTATGTTTTCTACACATATATGATGGTTAACCGGTTTAACCGGTTTTTTCGATGTCGGTTAACCGAAAAACCGGGTTTTTAAAAAAGGCCATTTTTCGGTTAACCGACAAACCGGTTTTTTAAAAAGTCGGTTTTTTATAAACACTACGGAAGTTGGCCTAACATGGGAGCTATGACCAATTATGGACCGATCACCATGTAATTATGTCGTGTGATTTATGTCTATATTGAAGTTAGCTATGTTGAATTTTGTGTGTATACCAAAATTTTTAAGCGATTTATGCACGTTAAAGTGATTTTCGGAAGTGAGCCTTATATGGGAGCTATGACCAATTATGAACCGATCACCATGAAATTAGTACGTGTGATTTACGTCTATATTCAAGTTAAATATGTTGAATTTTGTGTGTATACTAACATTTTTGAGAGATTTATTCACGTTAAAGTGATTTTCGGAAGCGGGTCTATATGGGAGCTATGATCGTAACAAAATTTGGTGACATGAATTTTGTGTATACAAAACTTATTTGGAGCGGAATTTGTGTAGATACATATATAAATTAAACATTTATGACCGATAAAGACCAATTTCGAGAGTACATTTGTTTGGGGGCTATGTGAAATAATGGACCGATTTCAGCCAGTTTCAATAGGCTTAATAATATGTACCAAATTTGATCGAAATATCTTCAAAATTTGAAGATATTTGACAATCTCAAACACAAAATAAACAAATAAATAACAATCAGCTGTGTTCGTAACTTCACCTTATTAATACACCTTGACTCTTACTTTTTACTTCTATTCTCTATCAAAATGAATATACTTCGGCTTAACTGTCATTTAAAATCAAAAATTCTGAATTTAATGCAGGTTTTTAATGGCTCATTTTTCAGTAAATTCTTTGAAAATTGGAAGATTGCTTTTATGTGTATCTTTTGTTCAAGGACGTTTGGGCTACATAATATGTTTATTTTATACACAGAATATATTATATTCTGTGTATAAAATAAACGGATTTCTAGAAAAGAAATAATTATAAAATTATAACAAATAAAAATAAAATCTGACTAACATTGCTAATGTTATTAACAGTTTTACTTTCTGTATTTTGCATGCATTTATTAAAAAAATTAAATATAAACTTTGAACCTATATAAAAACCAAACTGAAGAGAATTTTGGAATTCTGGAGAGTTTTGAAAAAATATTATAGAATTGAGAATAGTAAAGGTTAAAAAATGATGTGTTTTTATCGAAATTTTTCGTTTCGTGCCTCAGCTCATTTTTTCCCTGTAAGTCCCACCCAGAAAGTTACTAGAAATTCAATTTCAAATTCATTTTTTAACACACACAGAGAAAACAGATTTGTAATAGCAATCGAATTTTTGCCAATCGAATGATTCGGTTGCACACATAGAATTTTTCGGTTCTATAAACAAAAAATCAGTGGACGAAGAAAACTTTCTGTTGAAGCAACCAAAAATTTGTTACCACTTCTAAAATTTTGTAGCCACAACTATAAAATTCGGGCACTAAGGCAGAATCATTCGATTAGCTACAAATTCGGTTGCTACTACGAATCTGTTTTCTCTGTGCAGGTGTTATAGATTTCACTTTACCTTTGCAACAATTACTAACCAAAATATGTACGAATTTGTTATATCCATTAGCTTTTATACGTTATACTTATATGTGCCCGTATACCATAAATATTTATTAACAAAAATTCTATACTTTTCTACTTGTTTCTTTACAGCAACGGACGTATTAAAATTTAAAAAAAAATGGATATCTTCTCAAAAAGTAAAAAAAAAAAACAATTTAGAAATTAAGCTTCAATTTATATAAAAAAAAAACATAAAAATATACATAAATCTATACAATTTCAAAATAACACAACTGCCTTTAATCCCTTCTTTTTAAAACTTCCTGACTCTCATACACACACACACCAACACAGGCACTCTCAATTCTATTAACTGGCATGAATAGAGAAAAGTGTAACCTTGTAAAAGAGAGAAAGAGTATAATACAAATATGATGGCTTTACAGCAGGAAATGGGCTATTGTTGTGCATATGAATGCTGCTAAAATGTTATCAACAGCAACATAAAAAAAATTATTATTATTATTGAAATTGTTTACAATATACAACAATTTGCATAAAACTTAAGCCCATTTCATTGGCCTTTGTATGTACATACATATGGATGTATGTATAGATTTGTATGGCAATCTTTTTATTTATTAAGAAAATTGTTTACCATTAATTTTTTCCATTTTTAGTTTTTTGTTATTTAAATTTTATTGCAAATGGTTTCTCTAATAGTCATATTGTATAAATTAAACTACTAATAAATAATAAAAGCAAACAAAAAAACATATAAAAATTATATTGAAAAAAAAATAAAATTTCTTAATACTTTTTAGTCATAGCATGTAAATATTTAAACAAAAGACAACCTACACAAATATCCTTTTAAATAATATAACAGCAATGAAGAAGAAAAACTAAACTTTTTTCCAAACACATTTCAGTCAACCAAGAGAAAACAAAAAAAAGTAAAGCAAATATTCTAACAAAAAAAAAATAAGTATTTAAAACCTAAAAAAAAAAATATTTATGATTTTCAAACAACACAACTAAATTTCTAATCCTCAAAACAAAAGGTTTGTAGCATAGTAAATGTGAACCAAGAACAAAAAAACTAATGGCACCAAGATAACTATATACAAAAACCAAAATATATAGAGAAATAAATCAATTAAAAATATTTAAACATTTATAAAAAACAATTAATTTATAAAAAAAAATATGTAATGCACATGTTAGTATATAAACAAAATGATAAAATAGACACAGTGGGATGGAAATTTAATTGATGTTGTTAGAATTTAAAAAAAATTAATTAATTTGATTTCGGTATATCGATACCAATATCTGTAGAAGTTTTAAGGCCTTTTGCACAATTTAACGAGTGACTTGTTTGTATGGAAGAAATATAAGGTGTTGATGTTCCAAATCAAATTAAAGTTTAATTTGTTTGTGGAGAACATTTCTCAAAATAGTTGTGCTGAGTTTAGCATCTTAATTATACCCTACACCACCATAGTGGGGAGGATAAATTGGGTTAGTGCTGATGTTCGTAACATGCTAAAATATTATCCCAATTCCCACCTTAAATTATACTCAGAATCACTTTCTGAGTCGACCTTGTAATCAAAGTACACGCAGAGAAAAAATATAATTGGGCATGGTTACTGTAACCATTTAAATAGTGTTACAAGTTGTTTAACTATATTATAGTCACAGTAACCATTTACATGATTGTGGTAACCATAATATGGTTAATTTACGATTCACATGATTGTATCAACCATATATATGGTTACAGTAAACAAATATATGTTTGTGGCAACCATATTTATGATGAATAATTTTATCATAATATGTTGTTCTCAGATTATGATAAGCATTAAGCTGAGAGCAACATAATATGATAAGTCCTTGATCATATGAATGGTTGTCACAAACATATATTTGTTTACTGTAACTGACCACACCATTAGGAGGGAGTAAATTTTTTGTAAACTTCCGTGTGTTGACAGATGTACCGGATTTTACATCTAGAATATTAGAAATTTATTAAATAATGTTACTAGACAAAAAATACATAAATACGAATATTAAATTACCATTACGCAATCGCATTTTCATTTCGCAACCCTTGTTGTTAAACCTTTTAAAATTCCATTTATAGATAGGATGTATACACAGAGAAAACAGATTCGTGATAGCAACCGAATTTGTTGCCAATCGAATGATTCGGTTGCACACATAGAATTTGTCAGTTCTAACCACAGAAAGTCAGTTGATAAAGAAGAATTTCAGTTGAAGCAACCAAACTTTAGTTACCCCTTCCAAAATATTGTAGCCATAACTGTAAAATTCGGTCACTAAGATTCGGACTAAGATGCTAGCAACAACAAATTCGGTTGCTAGCACGAATCTGTTTTCTCTGTGTATGTAAACGAACACATAATATTATTCTTATCCTATTTAATTTTGTTTTTATTTTATTTTTTAAATGTCAACTAAATTTGCCAACTAGTATTTAATGTCGGTTGTGAACACCGAATTTTATAACACTATTAATGAATTATTGGTTGCAATACCTGAAAATCCATATTAACTTAAAAACTTTTGATATAAACTATAATTCGATTACAGCAACTGTTCATAGGAATTGTAACACACAAATGATAAATTTAATTTAGTTTTGATTACCGAATTAAGAAAGTAATTTAGGTGTATACAATTTGGGTATATTAAATAATTTTACAATTCCTAAAACCATAATTCGATTGCAATAATGGTTTTTCATATCCGAGCATATCAGTTTACCATTCACAATTTCTGAAATTGCAACAGATTTCCTATTGATATTTTTACTGTGTGCATAAATATCTTATTTATATTGATATCCAAATCAAATTCAGCACAAATAAGTTCAATATAAGCCTAACTCGCAGCACCAAATTTTGTGATGATCGGTCAATAATTAGGCATAGCTCCCATATATAGCCCACTGTCGAAAATCACTTTAAACCAGAGTATGAAAACAAACAAAACATTTCGCAAACGTTTGCAAAATGTACAAAACAAATCAAAATGTTTATATTGTATTGTACATGAGCAAAAACAAAACAAAAACTTTTCAAGTGACAAAGAGAGAAAACGAAACGATTAGCTTTTCACTCATCTGCAATATTTAATTTACCGTTACAATCGTACATTTGAGTACAAAACATATAGAGAAACGTATTTTTTATTAGTTTTGTTTTTTTTTTTGTACTGTGTTCTCTATTATAATGAGTAAATAAATCAATTACCAAACGTTTGTTAAACGTTTTTTATCATAATGTTTCAATATTGTTCTTACTCTTTTCTTTTCTAGTTGCGTACGTTTATATTAATGTACAGTTTGCGCTCATGAGCAAAAACAATACAAAACATAATGGGACAATCATTCTCATTCTATGTGTTTGGTTTTTGTTTTACTCACTGAAAAGAAAAAAACAAAACGATAGCAAACGTTTCGATTTGTTTATTTCCGTACTCTGCTTTAAACAGTATAAATCTCTTAAAAATGTTGGTATTCCAACAAAATTTAACACAAATAAGTTGTATATATACAAAAGTCATTACACCAAATTTTGTAACGATCGGTCCATAATTAGTCATAGCTCCCATATAAAACCCACTTCCGAAAATCATTTTAACGAGTATAGATTTCTTAAAAATGTTGGTATTCAAATAAAATTCAACACAAATAAGTTTCATATATATAGAAGATATGCCACCTAATTTTAAAAGAAAACTGTTCTTCTCGGCGTAGGGTATCATATGGTCGGGCTAGACCGACTATACTTTCTTACTTGTTTTTTTTTTAATTTTGTATTTCTCGCATATGAAACGTATAAAATATTGGTATCATGTGTAGGCTAATTACATACTGCTACAAAAATAAAACACTTTTTGAAAACTTGAAAACCGACCTAGTGGGGTTTGTAGGCCTAGGTGTCGACATACAAAAACCGTTTTTAAAGATTTTGAAAAATGTTATTTGAAAAACATTGTATAAGCTTTTATATCAAAATAGTTGATAAAATTCGTTTTTTTTGATATTCTTAACAAAAAAAACTGATCACAAGCGTAATCAGTTTTCTTGCCAAACCCGTTAAAAAAATAAAATCGGAAAAAAACTGACTGAGTTACAGGTCGATAAGTTGACCAACATCACTGTAAAATAGCATCGATTCGTTAGGGCATATTTTAAAATATCTGATTGATAATATATAATTAGTTATATTTTACGACCTAATATTTCTATGCACAAATGCATAATAACCTACAGTTGCATAAAATTTATTGTATTTGAAAAAAGAAATTTAAAACAATTTATTTTATACATGTTTTTAACAACAGAAATACATATTCTTTAATTTCCCTCCCATCCCACTGTGCCGCCCATACATAGTCATAAACTCTTAAAAATTCCCATACATATATATTTAAAACCCTAAGTAAATCTAGTAAATATATGCCTAATCATAAATGTATGTAACACAATATAGACCAATTGAACAATCTCTTAACTAAATACGAGTATATAATTTAATATTTATTAACTACATAAAAATAATAACAACAAACCAACAAACAAACAAAAAAATAAATACAAATTCTTATATAAATAAATCTTTGCTGAATTTCTAAACAAAATAATGTATCAGTTTAAGACAAAAACTATAAAATTCTTAAAACTAAATAAATAATGAACAAACAAAACTTAAGAGAAAATCTATTGAAATATGTAACTGAAACTGAATAATAGCTTTATAGTAATTTAAGTCTAAAGAAAATATATATTTAAACAAATCTTTA
Source organism: Calliphora vicina (assembly GCF_958450345.1). Classification (NCBI taxonomy): domain Eukaryota; kingdom Metazoa; phylum Arthropoda; class Insecta; order Diptera; family Calliphoridae; genus Calliphora; species Calliphora vicina. The sequence goes on along the minus strand of NC_088780.1, from coordinate 140,124,470 downwards.
AAATTAATAAATAAAAATAAAAAATACACAAAAAACTTATTCTTAGATATAACAAAACAAAAACAACTGGATATGAAAGGAAATAAACGATTCTTAAAAAAATATAAATAGTTTACTTATATATTCATACTTGAATATATACAAAAATAAGTAAAATAATGATGAAACTAAATGACAGAACTTTTTAAAGTTTTACTTACACTTATATATGTAGATTAGGGTGGACTTTATAGATTTAAGATACTCCTAAGGTCTACAATTGTTATCTGTCATCAAAACACCAAATGCGGAAAATTTTAGTAAAATCGAATAAAGTTTAGAGTCGCTGATTTTATTTGAAGTTGATGTAGCAATATTTAAAAAAAAATTAAAACCAAGTAGGAGAGCTCCACAAAACTATACTTTAAGACAAAAATTGAACATAGTTTTCCTGATATTAAAGATTGCAGGTCATCTGAAGTGAAGCATATCCCGGTCTCTCGGCTTCAATTCGTATGGAACCCAATTTCCCTGCTTTTGGATGAATCCTGCTGCTTGCAATCGTTTCGAAATTGCAGCTTGAGAACCTCACAATGATTTTGCAAGCTCTTGTTGAGTTTGAAAATAATGCCTCCAATTCCTGGTCTTCGAACTTTTTTGACCAGCCAGCAATTTCAAATCGCACAAACGATCCCTCGGACGTTTGAACACATTCACCATAAGCTGCGGTGAGCAATCGTTGTTCTTTAACGGCATTTTTTTTAAATTAAAGAAGTATTGGAAGTTGTGTTGACACAAAATTCTACAGTTTCGAAGCAAAAAAATATTGATAACACAGGTCAACAAAAATGTTAAAATTTTTGAATTCTATTGATACACAGAGAAAACAGATTCGTGATAGCAACCGAATTTGTTGCCAATCGAATCATTCGATTGCATGCATAGAATTTTTCGGTTCTATCAACAGAAAGTCAGTTGATAAAGAAGAATTTCGGTTGGAGCAACCAAACATTAGTTATCATTTCTAAAATTTGTTAGCTACAACTGTAAAATTCGGTCACTAAGGTAGAATCATTCGATTGGTAACAAATTCGGTTGCTAACACGAATCTATTTTCTGTGTGTAGATTTTTTTAAACATTTTTTTTCTAAAATTGTGAATTTTTTTAGATGTTTCTCCACATAATTTATGATAACTCAAAAAAGGTTAGTCCGATATTATTGAAGTAAACTTAGAAAAGTTAAAATTTACATTAACTTTAAGCCGTTTATATATTGCATTTTAATCGGCTCAGTAGTTTCGGAGTTATAATAACAAATTGAAGCAAAAAATATATTTTTACATAAATTCGATGGATTCTTTTCGAATTTATTCACAATAAAGTGAATTCGTTAATTTTCACAAAATTGTTATTACAAGCTCTACTTTGAGTATAAATTTTACATGTGTTTTATTACACAAATGACACGCTTGGAAGCACATACAAAATTAAGCGAATTCACTTAATTGTGAATAAATTCGAAAAGAATCTATCGATTTTTATGATAGATATCTCATTTTGTTCCCACTACATGTGGCTTTGCGATAAAACAATAAATCTCAACATTTTCTGCCGTTTTAAATTGTTTATTTTTTGTATTATTTTTTTAAAACAAAAATCCTATTTTCACGTAAAAAATATATTTATACCCTACACCACCATAGTGGGGAGGGTATTATGCGTTTGTGCAGATGTGTGTAACGTTCAAAAATATTGGTCTAACACCTTAAAGTATACCGATCGACTTAGAATCACTTTCTGAGTCGATTAAACGATGTCCGTCCGTCCGACCGCCTGGCTGGCTGTCCATGTAAACCTTGTGCGCAGAGTACAGGTCGCAATTTTGAAGATATTTCGATAAAATTTGGTACGTATTATTTTTCCGGCCCAAGGACCAAGCCTATTGAAACTTGCTGACATCGGTCCATTATTTCACCTATCCCCCATACAAATGTCCTCCCGAAATTGGACTTTATCGGTCATAAATGTTTAATTTATATATGTATCTCCACAAATTCCGCTCCAAATAAGTTTTATATATACAAAATTCATGTCACCAAATTTTGTTACGATCGGTCCATAATTAGTCATAGCTCCCATATAGGCCCGCTTCCGAAAATCACTTTATCGTGCTTAAATCACTTAAAAATTTTGGTATATACACAAAATTTAACATAAATAACTTTCATATAGACATAAATCACACAACCAAATTTTACGGTGATCAGTCCATAATTGGTCATAGCTCCCATATAAGGCCCACTTCCGAAAATCACTCACGAATATAAATTATTGATATTTTAAAAGAAAAATATTTTTACTCATTTACTTGGTGTAAAAGTAACTACTGCTAAATTTAAGTGCAATCGAATAACTAGAACACGTGCCGGAAATCGATTGAAAGTTGAAAAATTTGGTAAATAATGGCACCTTTTTCGATATCTTAAAAAAATTCCCTATCTGAATACTGTTTTTTAAACATTTACAATAAACCTAAGCTTCTAGAGAAAATTATCTTTCTAACAAGGTATAAAGCATTAACATCGAGTTAAAAATAACCAAGTTATTAGCATTTCCCCACATCATATATTCAAGAACACGACATTTTTGTATTATTTGCTCACTGTTTTGCATGCAAAATTTATGTAAACAATAGAAATGCGAGTAAAATATGAGTAAACTAGCACTTTTTGCTCAATATTTGGTCAGATAAAACTCGTATAACTTTGTTATTTTTCATTCGAAATTATTGTTTTATACCTTGTTAGAAAGATAATTTTCTCTAGAAGCTTAGGTTTATTGCAAATATTTTAAAAACAGTATTTAAATATGGAATTTTTTTAAGATATCGGAAAAAGTACCATTATTTTCCCAATTTTACAACTTTCAATCGATTTTCGTAGTAAGTTTTAGCTGCAAATGATCAAAATAAGACCCATCCAAAGCAAATCTATTTTTTAAGGGCATGTCTAGTGTACATAGCATGGGGAAAATGTTTTTAAAACTGAATTATTCAAAAGAAGAACATTAACTACTCAATTTTATGTACATATATCAAACAAAAAAGTATCATTTTGTGATAATTTATTCACTTAATTGTGAATAAATTCGAAAAGAATCAATCGATTTTTATCATCGGTATCTCATTTTGTTGCTATTGGCTTTGTGATAAACCAATAAACCTGAACAATTTCTGCAGCTTTCGATTTTTCATGAGTTTTTTTAAAACACAAAAATTAGCTAGAAAAAAATATATTTTTTGCTTAAATTTGTTATTATAACTCCGAAACTACTGAGCCGATTAAAACGCAATATATCAACGGATTAAAGGTTATGTAAATCTAAATTTTTCTAAGATTATTTTAATAATATCGGACTAACCATTTTTGAGTTATCATAAAAATTCACAATTTTACAAAAAAAAAAAATAAAAAAAACTTCTCTATAGAATTTAAAATTTGTACCATATTTGCACTACTGAAACCACAATACATCACAATTGTGTAGTGGTTTAAAAGCCTCAAAAATTTTTCGATTTTGTTGCCCTATGTAATACAGTCATGTATAGGGCGTTTTTATAAGCCCGTTGAAACTTTAAATTTTAAATTTTTAGATGACAGAGAACAATTTTAAAGCTTGGAATCAACGAAAATCATATAATAAATCCAATATATGGGCCATCCTAATAAACATATCTATTGGGGAATATTAAAAATCGCTTGAATGTTCTAGTATTATAATAAATGACCAACATTTTATTACTAATCATTAGCTAAATGGCAATTTCAACTTCATATTTTATATCATAAAAATGTTTTATTGTTATATGTATGTGTTTTCTAAATGTTATTTCAACACGGGTATAATCGAATTTAAACAAGTGAGAATGCTACATTTCAGTACGCCGAATGTTTAATACCGTCCATACTCAGCAGTCTTTAGTTGTCCAAAACAATATAACAATTTGAATAAAAATATCAATAATTTCTTTATTTTATCATTAGGAATTTCTCCTGTTTTCATGATATTTTTATTAACTGCAAATTTTCTCACCGAATTCTTGAGTTTTTTTTTCGAACTTTAGAACTGTAAATATATCACACTCGTTCAATAATACTGTATTAACTCAAAATTTTAAAATTTTCAGTAGAGGGAAAAAACTGTTTGTGGTTACATTTTAAGAGAATTAGAAAATCCGAGTACATCATAGTAAGCAAATTCCACTTGAAAACATATTTAGATTGTTTTTCTATAAAATTTTGGCAATTATTGCAAAACAAATAAATTTTTTGAGTTAATACCATTTTTCTGAAACTTCTCGATATTTTTTTGTATTATTTTATCAACAAAACAGTATTAACTCAAAATACAACCAAATTTAAATTAAACAATTTGATTATTTTTAACCAGAGACCAAAAATAACTGTTATAAAATTTTTTGAGACTGAAAAAGTTAGGCGTAAATCAATAAATAATTTTTACGTTTTCAAATAAGAGTTATTCATAATAAATATTTTTTTTCGTTGCTCATAACATTTATTTTCGATTTATATTTTTTTACGTTTCATAAAAAGTGTTATTCATAATATATATTTTTTTACGTTATTCATAACTTTTATTTTCGATTTATATTTTTTTACGTTGCTCATAACTTTTATTTTCGATTTGTATGTTTTTAAGTTACCTAATAAGAGTTATTCTACAGAATATATTTTTTTCGTTGCTCATAACTCAAAAGAAGTTTCTTTATTCACCTTGCTTGCATTTTATCAGTACATACATTGTATTTAACCTTTAAAGTCGCAAAAAATAAGCTTGGTATGAGGTGGATGGATTTTACTGTGTGTTTTTTAATTATGCAGAATATTGTTTCACAATCAATGTTTTAGCAAACGCATAGTCCGCCAAGTTGCACCTTTTCTCAGTCAACAAAATACGCAAAGCAGAAAATGATCTTTCAACAGAAAGCCGTTTAGCTGGCAGTGCATAGACAATATGAACCAATTTATTTAAAAATTGCAAAAGTATACTTTTTCTCTTCCCAATATTGCAACAAATCGGCTTCTACGTCCAGTCTCACAGGTTTAACGCTCTCTATTTCAGCTATAGCTGCTAATAACTCTCCCGATGTATTGCCTTTGTCATCTTCTGAAGATAAATCCACTTCAAGTTCTCTAATTGATGTTCCGAACAACGAAGACGTATTTAGATTCGTCGATTGGTCAATCAGAAAATCTGATATTGGTTGAAGTGGAGATACTTGAGGTGAAGTTATATCGAAAATAAAAGTTTTGAGTAACGAAAAAAACTATTTATTATAAATAACTCTTATTTGGCAACGTAAAAAATATAAATCGAAAATAAAAGTTATGAGTAACGTAAAAAAATATTTATTTTGAATAACTCTTATTTGAAAACGTAAAAATTATTTATTGATTTATGCCTAACTTTTTCAGTCTCAAAAAATTTTATAACAGTTATTTTTGGTCTCTGGTTAAAATCAAAAATAAAAGTTATGAGCAACGAAAAAAAATATTTATTATGAATAACACTTATTGAAAAGCAAAACTTATTTTCATTGAGAATAACTATTATTTAAAGAAACAAAAATTTATTTCTACAATATAACAGTTATGGCTAAATTTTTTTTAGATATTTCTTATAACAGTTATGTCTCTGTTTTTAACTTGAATAAAGGCTCAATTCAAAATAAATTTTTTAATGAAAATATACGATGTATTTCTATTTAATTTTTTGTATTAACTTAAAATAATACCTTTTTGTTGATACAAAGGTAGTCACTAATTATCACGAGATGAAAGAGTAATAGGAATACGTTGAAATTTTTACAGTAGATAGATATTGTTAGTTGATATCTTGCAAAAAGTGAAATTTTAAAAATTGTGTGTTAATACACTATTGTTGAACAAGTGCGATATGTATAACTAAAAGATATGCAGAGGCGCCGCAGAACAAAAGGTACTTTTCGAATTTTTTTACAAATTGAGTTTTTGGTATTTTTATAATATTTGGGTTGAAATCTTCAAGAAAAAATCAATTTCCCAAAATTTTTAAATTTTCAAAAAAGTACCTTTTGTTCTACGGCTCCTCATACATATATAAAATGTACTATAAACATTGAAACTCTCTTCCAAATGCAGGTATGTTAAATGTATTTAATGCTGCTTTATTTGGTTATTTTTCCCGTTATAACGGTAAATATGTGTAAAGAGACAAACAATTTACTTATTGTGATAAACAAGAACGTGCACTTGTCTTTTGTTTGTTTTTATTCCTGGTATATTATTTTACCTCGAAATAAAATTGGCCGGTTAGAGGGTTAAAATTTTCAATTTTATTTCCTGACCCAAACTGTTTCATCTTTATTTAAAAAAAAAAAACTTTCTTAAAATAAATCAAATAAGAGTGTTATATTCGGCCATGCCGAATCTTGTATACCCACCATCAATATGTAGTTTTGGCCTTCTATTGGGACTTGTATCTGGAAAATGTCAGCTCCTTTCGTTTGTGCCCTATCATGTTTTCAACAGACGGACGGACACAGCCAGATCGTCATAGAATATTATGAGGACCCAGGATATTCCATATGTTACAAACGTAATGACAAAACTAATATAACCCCCATATTCTTTAATGGTTGGTAAACAAATCATATTCAAACCAGAAGCATTCACCACAAAAGCAATATAATTTATATTTACAAAAAAGGTTTTTATGTAAACAATTTTTAAAATTTACTCCTAATTTTGTAAAAATTTTCATTTGAAATGAAATTTCTAGCAATTTCAAAAATTTCTAATTAAACATTTCGATGAAAACTATTCTATATTTTTTAAGACTAAAAAAATAGTGTAGTGTAAAACAAAATTATTACTAAAATAAAATACATCTACATACACCTTCAGATAAAATTACACATGAAAACCATTTAGATAAATAAAATTTTTTTAGTGTTAGACAAACTATTTATACTACATTCAAAGAACTCTATATAAAACTATATATAAAACATAAAACTAAAAGTAAAAGAAATATTTAAAATTGTGTTAAACAAATATATATTTATTAAACATTGTAAAGTAAAGAGAATAATAAATAAATACAACACATAAATATGAAAATAAAAATTATAACATTGATCAGTAAAATATACGAAACATATTTAATGTAGTATATTATTTAAATATATGAAAAAGAACCTATAATAATAAAACTGTTATGTATAAAACTAATACACATGCAATAAATAATACATAAATTAGTAAATATATATATAAAATAAATAAAAACACATGTAATTTCAAATGAATTATTCTAAAAATATAAATACCTGTATGCGTTTCATTTCTAACTAACTGGTTCGCGTTACTGGCCCTTAGAAAACATCTGTTTTATATCACACCAGTTTCAATTATATTTGCTCATTCAGCTTGTTAATATCATAATTTGTTTGTGCCAAAATTGCACGATCCCACAGACAATCCGAATTTTTGTTGTTGGTTGTAAGACTTGGGAATATCTTGTCGACAACGCACAGTGTCAGATTTTGCCAAATTAGGGGACTAAATTCAAAATTTTGTTTTGTTTTTTTGCTAAAAATTCAATTCAGTATGAGAGACAATTGTCCAAATAATAAATAAATGCATATCAAAGTGAAGAAATGTGAACCAAACCACGGTAAGGGTACTCCGAATGTTTCTACAATATATACAACAATTCTAGAGGGGGTGACGGTAAAAATTCCCAATTTTATTTTTTTAGAGCAATCTACTGGAACTGCCGGTGGTCGTTGCAGTTGTCCGATTTCGCACAATTTTTCAAAAAATTTGCGTGATTTTCATGATTATAACTTGTGCAAAAATTCGTAAATTTACCTTTAATAGTTTTCGAAATACAGATTTTAGTCCCTCTTGAATATTTATTTGCATTCGGCAGAAGTTCGGAAACGAAATCTCATTTGTGGCGGGATCAATTGGAATTTTTCATTTCCGATGTCCAACAATTGTTTTGAGAATGTTTCGGCAGAAGGGTATTGCAGCAAATGCACATGCATGTTCGTTGATAGCATTCGGCTTCTGTAGCTTCATTTCCAGAGAAATAAATTTGAAGGAATTTCGCATCATCATTGGGAAGCGGGAGCAATGATCCAATTCTGTGGTACATTTGGCCTTGAAGCATCAGTTGCACTTTTAGATATTTTGAAGAAAGGGCTTGCAAATAGGATTGGCGCAGGAAATGTAATTTAGAAGCAGCTCAAGCGGCTCATACACGGGGATTCCTTAAGGAACTTAAAAACGCTTCAATGTAAGCAATGTTTGTTCATTGCGCCAATCTGTACTACCTTGTGATTCCTGTAGTCATTATACTTATTGTAGTTAAATGCCGGCTACTTTAAATCGATTCGGGAGCGATTGGCTTCTAGTATTTCGATATGCTGTTGAGGTGTCTCTGCAGCACTCGATGAAGATGAACTGCAACGCATTTGCTGAAGCCGTGATTCCCGTTTCTGCGGCTCTAGACATAGATGCCCTTTCAAAAACAAATTTTATTTGAATAAAACCATTATTTTTTATTAAAATAGATTTCATATGAAAATTTCTTATTCATGCTCATAATATGCAATATTAAACAAAATTGTTTATGATTGATTGATAATATAAATGAAAATTTATAGTACCGGACATGTGTTGGAATGTATTCATTTCTTCGCTTTCACCAAATCATTCGCTTCAGAGTACACCACTGCACAGTGGGGCAGAATCAAAATTTTTTGGAAATTAATCTGGCATTTCTAAACGGCTGGTTCGATCGGGATAAAAATTGACGTGGGCGTAGCCAAGGAGTATTCGAGTTTAAGATATTAAAATGGGCCATACAAATGATCCGACTTCAAAGATTTTTATATTTTTGGAAAGCGCTCGGTCTTGAATAAACATGCTTGCGTGTGCTATTTATCTTTTATACTTTTCGAGTTATAGGCATTTCAAAATTGAAATTTTGAAATTTTAAAATTTTGCCATACCTTGGTCCGCTTTTTTAAAAATATGGGTCGTACTTGTGGTCAGAATTTTTTTGTTTGTTAGACAAGTAAATTATGAAAAAAAAATGCAAAAGATTTCAGAGCAATATCAATTATGAATCCAAAAATAAACGATTTTCAATTTAAATATTCAAAAAATAGTTGATTTTTGCTGTTTTTGGGCGAAAAGGTGACTTAACTCTTTTTTAATTAAAAAAAAAACTTTCTTTAAGAACATATAACAATCTTATGTTTTTCTTAAAGATATATTTACCGAGAACATTTTGATATAAATAACATGTCCTATTCTTAGAATCTGTTGCCCCTACGCCCTTCGGAATTCGACCTATTTTTTATAAAAAATTCCACTTTGGGCCACATGTTCTAAAATTCCAAAGCTGGGATCAGAAAACAAAAAGCAGTCTTGGAAACCTTGATGTATTCCCTATTAATAACCAAAGTATTTTCCCATCGCCGAAGGAAATGTGGACGCTATAGGCAAAATTGTAAAAAATACCATTTTTGGGATTTTCGCTCAAATTTTTGGAATTGCAGGATTGGCTTTCACCTTTTGATAAGGTTTTTTACACATTGTTATTTAAAATGACAAGCATAAAAAACGTTAAAAATTTCATTGAGTTTCGTTAATAAATAAAGATTTTATTACATATTACATATTCATTGAGTTTCTAAAACTAAAATTTATATCAAAATTTTAATAGGATTACAAATATTAGAAACAATTTGATCCACATTTAATCCAAGCTATATTTTTTTGTTTAGATAAGTTAATTTTTGGTATTACAAAAAAAATTCAAGTCAATATCTCAAATATATTCAAAAATATGCCACTTTAAAACTCCGTCCTTAAAAATATTGCACTTTTTCATACTAAACAAGTAAGAAACTATGGTCGGTCAAGTCCGACCATATAATACCCTACACTAAGTAAAAGAGCAAAAAAAAATTTTCTTTTAAAATTTCAATAATTTATATTTTTGATTGATTTTCGGAAGTGGACCTTATATGGGGGCTATGAGTGCAAGTTTATGGTATTCGGAGGTGATGGGCGTGCTAAAGTTTGGAGAAAACCGAATAAGGAATTCCTACCTCAAAACGTTAATTCTACAGTTAAACATGGGGGAGGCTCTTTGATGGTCTGGGGATGTATGGCCGCAGGTGGTGTTGGATGTCTTAGGTTTATTGAGGGAACTATGGATAAGACCATGTACATTGAAATTTTGAAGGACAGCTACCTCCCCAGCGTGGAAAAACTAGGTCTCGAAAGAAATGGTATATTTATGCAGGACAACGATCCTAAGCATTCTTCGAAGATGGTGAAGGAATGGTTGCTATACAATGTTAAAACTCAATTAGAGCATCCACCACAATCACCTGATTTAAATGTTATAGAACATTTATGGGACCATCTTAAACGAGCAGTTAAAAAACGGCATGTAACATCCATCCCTACATTGAAGCAGGCGTTGATCGAAGAATGGAATTTAATTTCAACAGAAACGACCAAAAAATTAGCATTGTCAATGCCTGCTAGACTGTCAGCTGTTGTGGAAGCCAAAGGAGGTCACACAAGATATTGAAATGTAGATTTTTACTCATATTTTTAAAATCGTACGTATATTTAAGTAACTATGTGATAATGTAAAATTTAATATAATTAAAGTTTTGAAAGTAATGAATTGATTTTTTTATGTTAATTTCATATTTTTTTGTATTTTTTGATATAAGAAATAAAAATATTTAATTTAAACCTTAAATAGTTTCCTTTTTTCACCAAACCATAGATATAACCCATCGTATGTATACTTTAGTAACTGTGTGTATATATGAAAGTTTGCTATGTTGAATTTTGTGAGGATACCAACATTTTTAAGCGATTTATGCACGTTAAAGTGATTTTCGGAAGCGGGTCTATATGGGAGCTATGACTAATTATGGACTGATCGTAACAAAATTTGGTGACATGAATTTTGTATATATAAAACTTATTTAAAGCGCAATTTGTGGAGATACATTTATAAATTAAACATTTATGACCGATAAAGTCCAATTTCGGGAGGACATTTGTATGGGGGCTAGGTAAAATAATGGACCGATTTCAGCCAGTTTCAATAGACTTGGTCCTTGAGCCGAAAAAATAATATGTATGAAATTTCATCGAAATATCTTCAAAATTACGACCTGAACTCTGCGCACAAGTTTTACATGGACAGCCAGCAAATCACTTTAACGTGCATAAATCGATTAAAAATGTTGGTAAACACACAAAATTCAACATAGTTAACTTTAATATAGACATAAATCACACGACCTAAAAGAAAATTGTCTTTGAAAACAATAATTGCACAAACAAATCACATGTGTAAACAATATTTTTTTTTAAATTAAAAACATCGCTCATATCGCTATATATGTTTGTTATTTTATCCGCTAATCAATCATCATCTATTCAAAACCAAACAAATTAAAAAATATATATTTCTTAAAATGCCCGTTATTTAGTATTAAAACCAATAAAAACCAGTCCAAAAACATGCACATTGATTGTTTAATTGTTTGCAAAAAAAAAGAAACAAAAAAGTCCAATAAAAAACTCTAGGCTGAAAAAATGCTACTATAACTGAAATAAAAAAACAACAAAACCTTTTAAATTATTCATATGAAAAATTTATTTATTAAATACCTTTAATTCAATTAAAAATTTCAACCTAGTTTAGTTTTGCAATTAAGAGTGTATCACGTACTTATATAAGAACTGTACATGGCAATTGTGTCTAAAAGATTTTTAAAATAAATAAATGTTTTTATTTTCAATGCCACTTTTATTATTTATGAGAAAAAAATTAAAAAACAAAATAATATGCATAAATAATTCATATTAAATCAATGTGCAAATAATAACATAAAATAATACTGAAATTAAATATTTAAAATAAAATCATAAATGACAAAGTAAAAACATTAAAAAAAGTGAGAAATATGTAAACGAGAATATTTAAAATGAAAAAAAAATATTTAACTTTATTTGGTATGGGATTATATGATGTCATGACACAGCTTTTTCCATATCAATTTTATTAATCTCTCTTACTACAGTTAGCTATTCAGAAGTCTTGTTTATCTGGTAGTTCTTCAATGCTGCATGCCACAACCAACTGAACAGTTTATGACAATGATCTTAATGAAATTGATTTTGATTTTTTTAATTTTTTTTGCTTTTGTTCGTCTTTAGCATTTGGTTTTCTTTCTTATTTTATTGTTTTTATGTTATCTCCTATGTTAGCTTCCTTTTCTGTGTTGGCAGTAGAGCTCCAGCTGCTTCTTCCTGTGCAATTTTCTCTCGTATCCAATAATGTGCGGCACATACCAACAGCAACAGTGATGGTATCAGAACCAACAAAACCAAACCCAAAGAAACACTGGCAACACGGGCATGATGTTCCTCTTTACCTAGATTTGTGTTTGATTTTTTAAATGGCAGCAGCAGGATGTTTGCAGGAAATAAAATGAGATGAGTGAATAAAATTAAATGTGAGATGATAGATAGTGTATATCGTAGATGATAAAGAAAGTATATAGAAAATTAAAGAAAATATTACCAGCTTACACACAGTTAATCAATTTTCCTTGTGTTGTTTTATTTTATTCAATAAAAGTAAGAAAGTACTACTATGTAATAATATTAACCGTTGCACAGAGGGTTGAAATGTACCAAAAGTGGCGATTAATTTAAAAGCTGAACTTTATCTGTTTCAGTCATATTTGGTATTGGGTTAAAGTGCATTAAATAATACATCACAAACTGCTAAAATTACAGTTGTGAGTAACTTACTTTATTGGCAGTGAGCGGTCAAAGTCAAATAATTTTTAAAAATTTTGCGTTCTGTGGTTAAAATTGAAAATTGTGATATTTCGAGAGCTTATATTTTTTGTTAAATCTGTTAAAAGTAGAAATATTAAAATGGAACCATCAACTTCAGGTATTTGAGAACATAAATAAATAATTTTCGTTTAGATAAATGTTTTGAAAATATTTTTTAAGATTTTTTTTAAAGTTCTCCATTATTGGGGTTTTTTCGATATATAGATTGAGTTTAAAAAAATTAGGGCGAGATCGGGTAAATTCCATTAAATGTTCTTAAAATATGAACTTTCAGCTTCTATATACAGAAAAAAAATCGTGCGGGTTTATTGAGGTTTTTTACTTATTTAAGTTATAGTGAAAGAACTCCTCTTGCTAAAAAACATATTCTGATACAAAATAGGTTAAAACATTTTTTTCTAACATTTTTTTAAAAGTTGTGTTTTTATGTATTTATGATTGTTCATTACAAAAATTTATAATATTGTCTTTTGTGGCTTTTTTTTTAACAAATTTGTACATTTATAAAATTTTGTGAAAAACAAAAATTAGATTTTAAATTAAATTTATGCTAATGTAAATACATATAATAAATTTATGTTTTGAATTTTTTAATAGCGTATTAAGTATGCTTTTATTTCCAATTCAATTCATTAATTTATCGCTTTCCATTCCAAAGTTACAGCATAAATTGTGAACTAAGGTCTTTTTTTCCAAAAAAAAACAATAATGCGCTTAACGGGTTAACGAAAACATGATATTAATCAAATTCCATTTGAAAATATATTTACATTGTTTTTCTTTTAAACATTTTGCAATTAGTGCAAAATAAATCAATTATTTGAGTTAATACCATTTTTCTGAAACTTCTCGATATTTTTTTGTATTATTTTATCAACAAAACAGTATCAACTCAAAATACAATCAAATTTAAATAAAAAAATTTCATTATTTTTAACTTGAAGGCTCAATTCAAAATAATAATTTTTTTTATAAAAATATAAGATGTATTTCTATTTAAATTTTTGTATTAACTCAAAATAATACCTTTTTGTTATACAAGGTAGTCACTAATTAATTATCACGAAAATGGTCTCATATGTGGTTTTCGAGATGAAAGAGTAATCGGAATACGTTGAAACAGTAGATAGATATTGATGTTGTTAGTTGATTTCTTGCAAAAAGTGAATTTTTAAAAATTTTGAGTTAATACAGTATTGTTGAACGAGTGCTATATATAGTGATATATTACGGAGTGACTAAAAAAACGGCTTTTACATTTCTTAAAACAGCACAGAGTGCCTTCATATTGCTGGCCCGATTAGGCATCATGCCACTATGGAAAAAAGGATCAAACAATAAAGTAAATGTTGTGCCACGGTAGGCAAATCCACCCAACTGTCCAGATCTGCGGCCTGTGAAAAGGTATTGGACTCTTGTAAAAAAAAGAATTGAAGAATACAGGAATTGTATTCCAGGACATGTCCGATTTTAAGCATAAATTTAGCAAAATCAACTATAAAATCTTTAATGGGAGGATTTCCGGAAAAAGCGGATAAATTTATAAATACCGAGTATGCCAATATTTTAATGTATAATACTTGAATGAATTTGGATATTTTTGAGAATTTTTTATTGAACGGTTTAAGTTTTATTTAACATAATACAAGTATGCGTTATTTCTGGTTCACTCTACATGGACAGACGTACATCGTTTAATCGACTAAGAAAGTGATTCAAAGTAAATCGGTGTTATGTAAGATGGCTGTTAGACTAATATTTCTGGTTGTTATAAACATCAGCACAAACGCATAAGTATTTAAAACACTCATATGTAACTCATATGTGTCACCTATTTAAAAAATATCCCACATATTTTTAATCTCCAGTTTCAACCAAAAAAATTTACAATACGTATACATCACACTAATTCTCAAAAAATCCACCCCTTAATTTTTGGACATAACACTTAATATGAAAACTCCCTAGCTGAGTGTAGCGAAAATAAGATAAACGTATCTAGTTTTCACAAAATGATTGATGCTCTGCAAATAGTAATAAGTATTGTACTCGGTATTGTATTTTTCTGTAAATGACATTTGAAACCACTACCGTTTTAAGGTTTATTCTCCCCACATCCTTTGTTTCCAAATAGTGTTAGGCTGAGGGAATTATTGTTAGTTTAGTTACATACAAGCAGCCTATTGCCCCATTTTTGAACTTTTCCATGTACTATAGAGATTATATATGGACACAATTTTTCGTAATTTATCTTGCGTTTGACTGATTACAACGTTAAAGAAAAATTTGGGGCTGTAACAAAAATTAGAGAGCGTGATATATTTTGTTTTTATTTCTATTTTTATATTTTTCCAAAAAAACAGAAACAACAATTTCATACTGTACGGACATTTATCACATAGAAAGGAGTGTAATTAACTTTTAATTGAAATTTAAGTTGTTAGATAATGAAATATTAAAGCAAACAGCAAAGGCGACTAAATGACTAAAATGAGTAATTACACTTTCATTACGCGAAAGTTACAAATGGACAAAAATGAACTTAATTGCTTTTGCATGATGGTGGCAGGATTTGAACGTTTATATGTTGCACTAATAAGAAATAATAAATTAATTGTTGGCTATTATTGGTAGTGCAAATTAGATAGGTCAAATTATCTCAGGGATATTTGATAAGTATTAAGAGACATGCAATTTCAGAGCTGGTGTATACATTTGTTGAAATTGTTAGCTACTTAGCAGGCGAAAGGGATTTTATCCGTCAGAATTGTCATAAATTTTTACAATTATTGGCTTGTATCTTTTGAAAGAAAGATGCTGCCATTCACAAAAATATTTTAGTCGGCTGTGCCGAATCTTCTATACCCTCCAGTAACATGTGGGTATACATACATATATATTTAGTATACTTACATAAATATATTGAATTGCATTGCGTTACGATACTAATATGAGATTTATGAGAGATTTTAGGAAAACGGCCTTCTATAGGGACTTCTATGGAAATAAGTAATGGTCCTAACTGTACAGAATTTGATAGAGTTATTAATTTCCAAAAACTTTAAATAACTTATTCCTAAGTTTATGTTAATGTCATTACTCATATCACTGGCTTAACATGCAAATGCTCTAAGTCCACTTTTTAGAAATTGAGATTTTAATGCAGTAATGTACAATAAGTAAAAATACATTGATTACAAAGATAAAAAAATCACTTTTTTGTTGTTTTGTAGTGATGAGCAAATGCGCTTAATCCAATTTATCACAATTTATCAAAAGAAAAAGCTCTAAGTCCCTATAAAAACTACAGTTTAACTATTTCTGTCAAATTGTTCAATGACATGTATTAATACAAGTAAGAAAAAATGGTCCGTCAAGCCCAACCATTTAATACCCTACACTAAATAATGAGCAAAATTATTTTTCTTTTAAAATTTCATTAATTTATTTTCGGAAGAGGGTCTTATTTGGAAGCTATGACTAATTATGGACCGATCGCCATGAAAGTTATTTGCGTTGAATTTTGTGTGTATAACAATATTTTATATCCGTTTAAAATGTACCCGTTTTAAAAAGGTTTTTTCGAATTTTCTTTTTAAATGTTTTTTTTTTAAATTTTTTAAAATTTTTGGAATTTTTTAAAAAAAATGTATGTCAAAAAAATTTTTTGATGAAAAACCAAATTCCGGTTAAAATATATTTTTCCCGATTTTGACCCATTGTAGGTCCAACTTATATACATCGTTGCAAATTTGAAATATCTATCATTAGATACCCATATTGTCTATATTAATGACTTAATAATCCAGATATAGATAAAAAATAGGACAAAAATCGAGGTTGTCCTGGTATTTTCCTAATATCTCAGCCGTTTGTGGACCGATGTTGTCGATTTTTAATAGCAACCGAACCGGAAGAATTCCCGATATATTAATGTATGAATCATGTATGGAAGTTATTTGAGGGCTACGAAAAGTTTATTTCAACATACAGATGAACTGACGGACAGGGCTATATCGACTTCGCTATTTATAACGATCCAGAATATATATACTTTGTGGGGTCGCAAATGAAAAATGTAGAAATTACAAACTGAATGACAAACTTATATATATCCTTACCACTCATGGTGAAGGGTATAAAAACGAAATGAAAGACAAGTTCTAAGAAAAAGACCTAAGTCCATCAAAATCTACAAACTAAGCAATAGAAAAAGCTCTAAGTCCAAAAAACCAAGTTCTAAGAAAAAGACCTAAGTCCATCAAAATCTACAAACTAAGCAATAGAAAAAGCTCTAAGTCCAAAAAACCTTTTATCTCGGCAAATACTTTTATGTCTCTCCTGTAAAATTTTGAAATATGGACTTAGACCCTTTGCATGTTAAGCCAGCGATATATAAATTATTTACTGACAACAAAATATGTATCTGATGTAGGGGTTATATGCGGGGTAGATTCAATTATGAACCGCTCCTCACTAAAGTTGGTATAGAGATTTAGGTTCATATAAAACTAGTTTATTAATTTTAACAATATTAATTACACTGTCCAACAAATTGAGACTTGTTGATTGAAACAGAATAACGACCCTATAATTCTGAATGTTGAGTACATCATTTTCGTAAAATAAACTTATAGTCCAGCTGGTCTGAGTTTTTTTTACAGTGGGTCAAAATTTTCACTTTTTGATCGAAGGGAGCATTATACTAACTGAAAAATATAAGTTAATGTTTAAGAATTCTTATTGTCAGAGTTATATTGTGGAATTTTTTGTTTGTTTTTCACTATAAAAAGTTACACGCATCCAAAGTCACACATGTAAAAATTGTCGTATTTTTTACGTTTTTTCCAAAACACATTTTGCATGGAATATATAAAAAAACGTTAAAATTTTTCAAAATGTAGCAAGGTTTGTGAAGCTCCTGATGAATAAATATAAGGTTTTTGTATTAGTAGTTGGTATTGGTGAAGATTAACAAGATTGAAGATTAACAATTTAGTGCCATGAAATAATTTTATAAATTTATCGGCCGTTATTTACCTTAGAAACTAAAAAATTATAATATAGGGATTTTCCATGAACAGAAATATAAAATTTGAATTAATGTACATTTTTAACGGTTAAAGATATTATAACAAAATTTGGAAATAATGTAGATCCAAATATTCTTAAATCAGTGGCATAATAATTTTTGACATTTTTGATTTCCAAATACCAAAATTCCCACAAGGGGAAAATGTGTTCCAAAAACTGAGTTTTTTTTAAAAAGTGCCTACTGTGACGTTATTTACCGTAGGATAGTAAAATAACTCTGTGCCTATTTAAATAAGATATAGGGCTATACAAACATGTAGCTTTTTCGATAATCGGAGTTTTTCCTTTTTAGAATTTTTTACTCAACCCTATTTTTTTTTAAATTGGCGAAGTTTGGATTAGTCTGGGGGCGACTCGGTCCACTTAAGTTCGCCAAATTTTACTTTACACGCTTTCGCATTAGGTTCTCCTTCTTGATATACAAGTTGTTTATAGTCTCAAAGAAATTTTTTTTTAAACAAGAAAAAATATAGGCAATTTTTTGGGCTATTTATATTTTAAATATCAGCTCATTCGGATCATAAATAAATTGTTGGTGATTTTTTTTAAAAATTTGAGACCCAAGGTGGCGTGTAATTTTGCTAATTAAGCTGAATTTTTCCGGGAAAAATTTCCGTAGAATATTTTAATCCTTAAATCAGACCAGCTGGACTATTAGTTTATTCTACAAAAATGATCTACTCAACATGCCCTTTAAGAATTATAAGGTCGCTATAATTCTTAAAGGGTCCAAGAATGCTGTTGGACAGTGTTATTATAAGACAATTATGATTGTTCAAGTTCTTGTGACTAGAGACAAATATTTCCCCGTTTTTGCCATACTTTACAGTATAATATCAGAGTACTTAGAACTAAGTTGTGCAAAATTTTATCAGGATTGCTGCATAATATTGGGTCTGTATCATGAAGCGATATTTTACATTTTCAATACCAAACAAACTTTATCAAAAGATAGTTTTGCGGATAATTCAGGCAGCTGGCTCCTTTCGTTTGTGCGGTTCAGAAGAGGTAATTTTGACACGACAGACAAAGATCGCCCAGGCAAAACAAAAATTTATTGAAGACCAAGATATGGAGACTGTGATATTCCATCCTGACAAAACTCGGCCATATTTTGCATTAACCTGTTAAAAGTATTAGAATGAAGTGGTTGGGAAGAATTGCCTGAACCGCTTTATAGACCAGACGGTGCCCCGTTTGTTTCTCTCTGGAATACTCTTCGCTTTGGAACAGAGCCAATATCGGGTCTTGATTCGTTCTTGACCTCAAAAGATGAGCAGTTTTTTGGCGCGGAATACATTTGCTACCAGAAATATGGGAAAAGGCCATAGCTAAGTATGGCCAATACTTTGAATAAATTTATATTGTACAAATGTTTCAAAGTAAAATCTAAACATTTTAAAGATAATTTAGAGTTTAATTTTATCCTTTGGCTAAACTAAAAATAACTCTATTACTGCCAATGTTTGTTTGCACAATTGCCCTCTGGGAACAATATTAAGTAGTAATTTGGCATAAAGTTTTTAACACTTATCAAACCATTACTCTGTACAAATAGCCAAAACAAAGATATTTGTAAAGCAAATTATATTTTAAACTTTTCTCCTTAGTATAAACACAAAACAAAGAAAAATCAAGCTTTTGCTTCCATTTTTTGATGATTAATCTTTTACAGCTTATAGCTAATAATACTTTGGATTACACCTTCTCAGAAAAAATATTGATTAAAATTCAGGTTTTGGTTTTCCAACTCAAACTACACAAATATTCTCAGCATTCTCAGATTACGACTACGTAAATAATTAATTTGAATAATGCCAACATGTTACACCAAAGTGTTAATGAATTCAATTTATGGATTTACATTTTCTTCCTACACATTCTAAGAAGAAAATAAATTTGCTTGGGAATACACAAAAGAGAAAAAGATTATTAATTTTTACCAGACCAGACTTTTGGGTAACAATTGGCATTATCAAAGCTGTAAAGAAATTTAATTACATAAAATCAAAAATAAAAACAAAACAAAACTTTCAATTTTAATTAAAAAAACGTAATATTTTTATTATTAAATTAATTTGTTTTAAATAGAAAACAAGAATTATGATTTGTTTTTTCAGGCAAGTCAAAAACATTAATAAGTTAAATTATAAAAAAAAAAACAAATATTTTGTATATTACCCAGCCAATGAATTAAATTGTTAATTTTATTAATACAAGAAAAATAAAATCAATATATTTACATAAATTGTATTGAACATATTAAAGCAAAAAAAAAATAATAAAAACATATATAATAGATAGATACAGATATTTGGTGTTAGAGGCAAAAAGGTTACAAAAAATGGAAAAAGATATTAAAATATAAAGTTATATTTTCATTAAGGCAAATGTTATGGTTCGTTGGTTGTTTAGTAAGGAAGTTTAGTGTTGGGCGGATTATTGGATTCTATTGTCTAATTTGATGGATGTCATGGCTTAATGGGTAAAAAATCAAACAAATGCTTAGTTACAACACTTATGATTATGTTTAGATGATGGTTTAGAAATTTTAATCGTTCAAAACCGACCTGCTAGCTGACTTAGAATTTAATGGTAAAAAAAGACATTAAAATACATGTTATGATGTTGATTAAAATTTGAACTTTTTAGCTTGTTTTTGCTGAAAGGCGTATTATTTTTTTGGTGGTATATTACTTTGCGTTATGAGAGCCCATGAACCAATTGCTGGCTAATTAAGATGTGGCATTATGTTAGAACATGGTTAATGTATGGTTTGATTAGATACGTTAGAATTTAGACTTCTGTGGATTTTTGATTGGATGGCGTAGGTGAGGCGGCATGAGGTGGTGAAGGCAAACCATTATCCTGCAATAAAGGCGAACCTACAATAGGTGCCGGACGTATGGGGGTGGGGGGCGCTGGCATGGATGAAGGAGGGCGGCTAAAGAATTGACTGTTGGCATTGGGCAGCACAGGGACACCGCCATAACGAGTCTGACCAGGGGCATTGGGTAGATAACTCATTGAATCCTCACCACTATTACGACTATCAGCACCACTAAATGTAGGACTGTATGGCCGGTTAGGCTGGGTTTGAGCCATTGGCACACCATGTATATCATGATCATCGACTTCCGGTGAGGGAGGTTGATGATAGCCCACTGGATGTACATTACCCACACCATCGTGTTCTTCGTGTTCATGTTCAGGATCGTCATGCTCATCTATCGGTGTACCGGCCCCCATTTTATCCAAATCCGTTCCAGAGGCAGCACGCAGCGAACGTCTTCCCATTTGTTTGGGTTTCTCACCTGTTTTATTAATGTATTCAATATCCTTAGCTAATTTTGTATCTTTATTTTCACTACCTTCTGATGATGTCACATCCTCGTCATCCAGATCCCATTTTTTAGCTGGAAAGTCAATACGGGGTTTTCCCGGTAGTGGTTCATTCGTTCGATATACTTTATCATATGACCTACTTTTCTTTAAAGTTCCCGTATTTTCCGTATCGCTATCATCGTCCAAACCGGTACCCAAAGTTCGTAAATTGTTACGTGACGAGGCTCTCGAACGCGGCATAGACATCTGCCATTGAGGATCCTCCTTCAGCTGCTTCTGGCGATAGCGATACACACCGCAAATGATGCACAACATCAGTGGTAAGATGACAGCTATGATAATGCCAATTGCTATAAAAGCTACACGTCTGGTATAGTAAACCTCACCTAAACAAAACAGCCAATAAAAAAATAAAACACATAAAAAGTGAGTAAAAACTGTCTTAAAAATAAAATAAAAAAACAGAAAACTAAAAAAGCAAACATTAAATTGATTAACTGTGTGTTCTACAGCTGTAAGCAGTCATTTGTGTTTTACTATTAACTTACGTAAACATTCGGTATAACCATATTCGGGCAAATTCCATAAACCATTCGATAAACATTCACGTCTTTGATCGCCTATCAAAACGAAACCTTCATTACACTCAAAGGACACTTTGGCGCCAGGCATAAAATTGAATGATAATTTACGACCGAAACGTGGCGTTTCTAGTACTCCACAGGACACCACACGTCTATTAAGGTGAAATGTAAATAAATATGGTATTAAACATTAAATTATTGCTTTTTTTACTTTTAATGTGGAATAAATAAACAAACAGATAGTAAATAAATAAATATGGAAATGGCAAAATAAACATGTCTCAATTGTTTTTTATGGAATTGAGTGGAAATATGTATTTATTTTCTATTAAAATTTACTACCGTTTCTAGATTCCGTGGGATTATTTTGAATGAAATTTGTATACATCTGTGTTTTAAATTTGTTACAAAACTAAAATTTTAAGTTATATATAAAAAGTTTCTGTTATTGTGTTCATAATTTGCATTTAATTTTATATTATTTATACAGTTGACCGCTAAAAAATGTTTCTGCCTGAGTTCATCTTATATATCAACCTGCGGGCGCCATACATTGAGACCCCACAGCGCCACTTTTGGTGTTCTGTTGGATGCCTCATAAAATCTTAAATTAGAATTATCCTTTGCTACACCTATGTCAAATTTCATGTCAATCGGATCGGAAATCAATAACACCAGTAAAAATGTATAATTGTACATAACTTTTAAACCAATGTACAACATTACATTGTATTTTATTTGAAAGATAAATTTATGTCCTTTAACATTTTAGGAATAAATCACATTTCATTCAAATGCTCAAAGTTCAATACATGAGATATAAAATTCAAAGGCATATAAAGAGTGGGTCAGAAAAAATGTATACACAAAACTTATCCTTGGTCCAACAAATTATTATTTTTTAATCACGTTAGCTTTTAAAACAAGTAAGAAAGTATGGTCGGTCAAGCCCGACCATGTAATACCCTACACAAAGTAAATGAGCAAAAACTGTTTTCTTTTAAAATACCTATATATAAAACTTATTTGGAGCGAAATTTGGGTAGATACCTATATAAATTAAACAGTTATGACCGATAAAGTCAAATTTCTGGAGGACATTTGTATGGGGGCTAGGTGAAATAATGGACCGATTTCAGCCAGTTTCAACAGGCTTTGTCCTTAACCGAAAAAATAATATGTATCAAATTTTATCGAAATATCTTCTAAATTGCGACCTGTACTCTGCGCACAAAGTTTACAGTGACAGCCAGACGGACAGACGGACGGACATCGTTTAATCGACTCAGAAAATGATACTGATGAAAGTTATGTACTGGAAGAATTTTCACAACTTCCGGGTCAAGATTTTTATGTGGCTGATGAACGAGGTAATGTTCAAGAACAATACCGGTCAAAAACAAACCAAATTCCCTAAGAAGTTTCTTGTGTGGCAAAGCCATTTGCAGTTGTGGCAAAATAAGCCAATCATTTGTGAAATCAGGCACGATAAACACAGAAATACTTGTATGTATATATTAAGGAGTGTCTACAAAAACGGCTTTTATTTTTCATATTTTAGGCCTGATTTGGCATCACGCCAGTATGGAAAGAGGTTCTTGATTGATATTCAAACAATAAGTTCAATTTTGTACAAATGGAGGCAAATCCGCCCAACTGTCCAGAACCTGTGAAAAAGTATTAGGCTCTTGTAAAAAAAAAATAACACAGGCAAGGTATACTTCTTTTAAACTCTGATTATTTATCATTATAAATCATAATAACATTGTTAAGAAATTGTACTTGAATTC
Organism: Calliphora vicina; assembly: GCF_958450345.1. Classification (NCBI taxonomy): domain Eukaryota; kingdom Metazoa; phylum Arthropoda; class Insecta; order Diptera; family Calliphoridae; genus Calliphora; species Calliphora vicina. The sequence continues at coordinate 140,100,694 of NC_088780.1, read as the reverse complement.
AAATATAACGATTTTAACGGCTGATTTAAAGTTGCATAATGCTTTCAAATAGCAATGCCCAAACTTTAACATATCTGTGGGCATTATTAACATTGAATAAAAGTTTTCAGTTGACCATTGATCGTAAGTTGGCAACGCTGTTTGCTGTGACCGTATATTCGAATTCGCATATTCAGTTAAAGAACATTGTAGAAAGTACACCACAGATGGCGTATGTATTAGAAACCTCTAGACAGTTAAAGAGAAATCTAGAGTGTAGATGGCAGTGTTATAAATAGTGGCAGAGGTTGCAGTCGTTAGTTAGTTTATCAGAGACGCTTTTGGAATAAACATCAACTGAGTGTGATGAGTTTTTCAAGTGAATTCATGTGCATTATAAAGTGTGTGTATTTCTGCGAATTTATAAACGCGTATAAAAAAAAAAACATTGAGTGACTATTTAATTCTGTGGTTGTTGTACATTTTAAATAAATAAAGAGTTGTTACAATTTTCCAACTACTAAACGGCTTTTATTTGCAATCAAAAGTATCCGGTTTAGTTAAAGGAAATAAACCAACGTTTTGAAAAGGTTAAAACGTAACAATATTTAAAGTCGTATTTACAGATTTCATGAATATTTAAAACAAAGGATTTTAAACCTATTTTTTGTCTCCTGTTAACCTTTTGCCGTTTAGTGGTCACTTTTCTAACCACCTTTTCTAGAGGCTTTAAAACAGTTTTAGTGGCATCTATTGGAATTTTTCTAAAAAATTTAGTCATCGTCATTGTTTTTTTTGCAATTCTTTGCATTGAGGGTACTCTGGTTAGATTAATAGATTAATTTGAAAATATAGTAAACCGTAGTTTTCCTAACGGGCTTTCCCGCATTCAATAAAAAAGTTCAGAGTGCTTATATTCTAACCACTGTGACTGAAATAGATTTAATATAATGTATTTCTCTACATTATTTTATGTTATTTTGTAAGGATGCAGCATGTACTCAATGAACTTGATATGGAAAATATTTTATTGGAAGGTATACCTTCGGATGGTGAAAGTGTCTGCAGTCTTAAATCCGACGAAGAAGAGAATTATGAGGAGCAGACCGATCTGATGGTGCTCCGTGACATACCAGTAAAAATTTTATGGTGATTTTGATTCGGATGATGACCTAAGTTAGTGACTTATCTATACAAACTGCTGTGGTGGAATCATAATGGGGAAAAATTTTTTGATTGGAAGCGCCGGGCGATTACACAGAAGGTGAGGGATTCCAAATGATATAATATAATTGGAAAATCTCTCAGCTATATCGTTTGTTTTGGTCAGAAAATTTAGTCAAAATGATTAGCTTACAAACAAATTTATACGCTACGTAAAAATGCAATTGTTTTGATTATATATTTATACACATCAAACGTGGCTGAAAGAGTCAAATTATTTTCAACATCAGATTTTCAATTAGCTCAAATGAAAAAAATGAATGAACAGCTCAAATGAAAAAAATGTTTGTTGCATTTTTATTCCGGATACGTTATTCTTATTAGAGGTAAAACTCAAGAACATCTGAATCCCTTCTATTACATACTGTGGAAGTGTTTTACTTCTTTAACGTCACACAAAATTAATAAACTGTGCTACAGCATAAATTGTATTTGGAGGGAGACATGTTTAAGGGCATCATCAAAATTTAGAATTTTTAACAAATAATTTTAAGATATTTCTATCATGTAAATGTATTCTAGGAATAAACGTTTAGCCTTAATAAATTTCTTCAATATGTGAATGTTCATATACAAAAGCATTTATTAAAAAGGCCTAGAGATTTCTTCTTCATATACTTATTTAAAATTTAAGTCCATTTAAAAGTTATCATCCAACATTAAAGATTTAAATTATCCTTAACTATTAACAATCAAACTTACTCTGTATTCATTGTTCTTATATTAACCAAACTATCATAGTAATTCTTGGTGAAATGAGCCAAATCACGATTCAACGTCATGCCATAATCATAGCGACACTGATAACTTTCACCGCACAACTCTTGAGCTCGCTCTACGTCATACGAACGATTGGATGGCAGGAAATCTACCGGTTCTCGTTGGTAATTTGGCACAAATGAAGCATTCGCATAATAACTGGCAGTGCGACCAAATTCTCGCGTAAAGAGAGCAGCACCCAAACCGGGTAAGTCACGATCAGCTAAAGCCCATTTCATGGCCCACTGGTCATGAATCGTTTTAAAATCTTTGGTATTGGGATTTAAGGTTAGTACTTGACCATTGGGTAAGGTGAAATCGTCCAGGGGATTAAAACTCCAATTGCCAAACAGGCCAGCGGTTTTGTTCTGCAATAAATTACATGATATTTAACTACAATTAAATTAAAAGATAAATAAGAAAACTTACTATAAACTGCCAGGGCAAATAAACTCTTCCTGTCATATAGCCCTCATTTTCAATGACTTCCACACCAATACCAGAATCAAACATGACGATAACCTGAGACTGATTCAACAAGTAAGTGGGAGTGTAGACAGTAACACCATCAAAATGCTGGAATTTCAAACTTTCACGATCGAAATACACACGACGTCCATCAGCCAACACATCCATTCTATAACGCCAGCGAGCATGTTGAGGACGTATGCGTACTTCAATTTTGGTGGTGGTATTACCACGCATAGCCAATGCTGTCAGTTGAGTGGCGGGAACAGCGCCATACATATTGTTGGGCATTTGCTCAAAACGTCCTTGAACTTCAAAACGTTGATCGGCATCTACACTGCGTGACAATACAAATTCTCCTAAGCCATTGAATGTATACTGGGTACCATCGAATGTTATGAAATGTGGATCACCAAAGACACCAGCTACACCAGGAGCCTGATAGGCTACACAATCTTGAGAGGGACGACGTTCGAAACGATAGGTTTCACAGCCGACAGCCTGTTCTTGCTGCCACATGCAACAGGTGTAGAAGGGACGCATATCGTGAAACCATGTGGACAGAGTGGGCACTTTACTGGCTTCATTCCAAGGCATTTTACCCAAGTTGTGAATACGACGCGGACGAGAGCCCCACATTTGATCGTAAGTTAACATAAGAAAACCATAACGATCATAGCAGCATTGTTGTTCAGCTCCCTGGGCACTAAATATAAATATAAGGCATTCAAAATTAATTAAATACAAACTTGCATTTTTGTACTCAAAGTCTTTTTTAAAATAGAGATTATACTTACGTTGGTGTACCACTAACAACACAATGAATGGCACCCTTATGACGCAAACAGGTTGGATTAGAATCTTTGTCACATTCACGATCTGGCCTAAAACGACCCTTGTCATAAATGGCCTGTTCCATGGTACAAGGACACAAAGGTAGGTCAGCAGCAAAATTTCTACAATACAACAACAAACCATAAAATTTTACAATCAAAACAAAAATAAAACAATAAAACACAAATGTTAATTCGTACGTACACACATCTACCATACTATGTATGTATATTAGGGTGGCTCTCATTTTGCACTTTTTTTAATTTTCAAAGCTAAATCGGATAACTTTTAGAGCTTGCACATTTTATTTAAAGTTTCGAGTTTTGGATCAAAGTAGAAATAAAGAGTGAGTAAAAAAAACCTTACACACAATTCCAGGCAAAACTTATCCTTGGTCCAACAAATTCATATTTTTTTAATCTTTTCTAAATCACTCATTTATAACTGTTATTTCTGTCCATATGGTCACCGGGAAAAAAAGAACTTGAAAAATTAAAAAATATTGGATTTTTGGACTATCAAAAAATTGGCAAAATAACTGAAGTTTCATCGTCACACTGTTTCAAAAGCCATTAAACAATATAAGGTAGACTTGAACATTGAAAAATAACCTGGATTGGTAAGAAAAAAGTTCTAATAGATATTGGTAAGGCAAAAGAAGTCGAACAACCGAACAGTTCTATCAGAAAAGCAGCTCGTACAGTTGCTCTGATTCTTTTGTAAGCAGAGCCAAATCTAATGCTGAGTTGAAGTCGTATAAAGTTCAGAATGTTCCAGATTGCAATGCGTTAAAAAACATAGAAGCAAAAGAACGAGCAAAAAAATGTAGGTAAAATTTTATAAAAAAGAAATAACCTGTTGTGTGATGGATGATGAAACTTTTCACTTCCGGGTTAAGATTTTTATTTAGCTGATGTTGAAGATGTTCAAGAATAATACCGCAAGCTATTTGCAGTTGTGGCAAATGAAGCCAATCATTCGTGACATCTGGCACGATAAACACAGAAATACGTATTACAGAGGGTCTACTAAAACGATTTTTTTGGTTTTGTAAAAAAATGAAAGGTATCCCAGGACTTGTCCCATTTCATGCGTAAGTGGACCACCATGTCCAAAAAGGTAACGGAAACAACCATAATATCTTTAATGGTAGGATTTCCGGAAAAAGTGGATAAATTTGTAAATACATACCGAGTAATTAGGATTGAGATTCAAAAAACCTTAACACAAGTTTTTCCTTAAAACTTGTAACCCAAGTATTATTTGATTTTTTTTTATTAATATGTTTAATGTCAAAATGAGAGATCAGATATGAGAAAACGGTTCGTACCATGACACAACAATATACGGTACACTCAGTAGAAAATACATTCTCAATTATACAATTCTTGTAACCTCAAACAAAAGAAAATATAAAAAAATTTAAAAAAAATCAAAATCAAAGTTTGACGTTATAGGGCTAAATATTGAAAACTCTCCCCAGTGATTCTATCTTCTACAATTATTGTATCATGGTTCGTACTAAAACTAATTAATATTTTCAACAAAACCCATTAAATTGGTCCTACAAAAAGTTGGCCAAACAATAAAAGGTCTGCCGTCAAACTGATTCCAGTGTTATAAAAAAGATATAGGGAGAACTTGTCCATTGATAGAAAACCTGGTTGAGGTCGAAGGAATGGTCCACATGATATCTCTTAAGCCAATAAATAGAAAGCATTTTCAAAAGAGCTCCCAACACATCCGGTAGGAAATCAGTCCGATTAGCTCAGTTCTCGAACTATTTGATACGAAAAGTTAAAGCCAATATATGTTTAAAAACATACAAGGCTAAAAAAGTTTCTGACAGGAACTTTGCTAAAAATTTAGAGGCCAAAAACAGAGCACGGAAATTGAAGTCAAATTTTATAAAAAAAAAATATACCTGTTGCATTATGGATGACGAAACGTATGTTCGGAACATTTTTCTCAGATATCGGGTCAATATTTTTATGTTGCTGATGCTTATGTTTAGGACCCAAAAGCAGAAAATTTTCCCAAAATGTTTTTGGTATGGCATGCAATATGCAGTAGCGGCAAAAGATGCCGAAATTTACATCAAGAAATGATTTAACATCTTGTCACTATGGTAAGCAAGGTCTTGAGTGGTAGAAGAACAATAACGTGGTATTTGTACCAAGAGATTGGGCTCTTGTAAAAGAGAATTGAAGAGCAAAAAAAGGTGTCTAAAAGTGTGATTGATGTTAAACATAGATGGACAACTTGTTCGATCAAAGTGACAGAAAACAATATAAAAACATTAACTTTAATTAGAACTATAAAAGTAATATTTTTTGTAAGTTGCAATCATAATTTCAGACAAATAAAAAAAAATGAAAACTGTAGGTTTAGTGGTTTATTTTTTATTAACATTTATATATGTTAAGATTTTTTCGATCTCACTACTTATTCCAATATTTTAATGTTTAATGAATTTTTAAAATATTTTAATAAATTGACATATTTTTGAGTGCTTTAAGTTTTATTGGCAAACTCCTTATGCAAAAAATGTTTGAGTTGTTTATATTTAAATATCCATGGGTAAATGGAATACAAAAACTATTATTAATTGAATTTTTTTGGAAATATTGCTACTATGAAACTAAACACGAAATAAAATGTGCAACCTGAAACGTTATCCGATTTTGTTCAAATTTTGAATCGAAATTCCAAATATGGGCCACCCTAAGTATATAAACAAATCAATAATGTGAAAATTAAAACAATTTAATTTTATTTCTGTATTTTTGTTAGTGCCATCATAACTTTTTTATAGTGATTTTTTAAACAACTCAAGCAATTAAAATAAAAAAAATTTATAGCTGTGTATGCACTACATACAAACACAATTTTTACTACTACTGCCACAAGTGTGTATGTATGTATATGAAGCTGTGCGTGTGTGTGCTTAATGTGGGTCTGAGTGTTTTCTACTTTTCTGCTAATAATTGACAGTTGTAACTACCACAGACAGGGAATAGTAAACAACGTATCAAAATTAAGCAACAACATTGCTACAGCAATAATGGCAATAACAAAGGCAACAGCATCAGTAGTAGCAGCAGCAGTAACAGCAACGACAACAGAACAAAAACCCATAAAATACGAAAAAACAGCAATTTATCGTAACACATTTTAATTAGCAAACTTACATAGACATGTGTATTAGGGGTAGAACTTTCCTATGATTTTTTAAAATATCAAATCACCTTTATATGTTAAAATTTCTCGCGATCAATAATAATGAATGGAACCTTTCGATATTCTATTCAAAAATTAAAATTTATGAAGTAATAGCTATAGCTTGTAATTTTCTTCACAATTCTACCAATTCACTGAAATTTTGCTACACTATATTGACTGTATTTTTTGTATATATATTTGTATGAATTCTTATTCTCTTGATTAATAATCAGGCAAGAATTGTTAGATTGTAAAAAATATTTAAAGTACTTTTAAATATTCTCAAAACGGAACTTTCAGTCCATGTAAACTTTCTAAAAAAAACCCTCTGGTTACAATTTTAACGATAACACGGTTCTACGATGGAAAAAAATTTTAAAAACGGCCTAGCGTGGGTTATAGGTCTTTCTGAATACACTACAAATTGTGTCTAAAAATTTCAGAAACACCCTCAAATTCAGAAGTTATTCTAAAAAAACCGTTTTCAGTGATGTTCGTCGACTTATCGACCTGTAGCTTAGTCAGTTTTTGTCCGACTTTAAATTTGTTAAGGATTTTGGAAAGAAAACTGATTACGCTTTAAAATGAGTAAAGTATTGTTTTTGTTAAGAATATCTAAAATAAAAACAAAATTTATCAACTTTTTTAATTTTAGTCGCTTTTCATTGCTTATTTTGATATGAAAGTTTATAAAACTTTATACCAACATATATAGGAAATTCTTAATAAAACATGGTTTTAATTTTTCAAATCGGATTAAAATTGTAAAAGTTATTCAACTTTTAATTAACACCATTTTTAGTATTTTCTCCGCCAGCGCATATGAAAAAAAAAACTGTAGAAAAAAAATATTTGAAAAATTTTGAATTAACAAGGTAAATTTGAAGGCGAATTTACTGTACAGGTGGCGTTAACAGCACAGCTGATCTACTTTTTTTGTTCGCCTTGGGGGCAAAGTTGTCAAAAATTGTTTACAAAACAAATTTATTTTATGTCAAAACCGGATTGCATTCGATCAATCACAATCATTTGCCACGTGCATACATTTGGAGCATTAGCGCAACCATTTTCACCGCAAACTTTGCCACCATTAAAGAAGCTTCCAGGAAGCACCCTTATTTTATCAGTTTTTTCATTTACATTATTATATTTTGATGTTTTTTCTGGACTACCCAATTGCTGATCGATGTCCTCGCAAATAAATGTAGCGTTGATGTAAAATTAACGTTATTTTTATTGACTTTATTACATTTTTATTTTATTTTTTATTAAATTGATTTTATTTTTGTTTTTTTTCACAAATTTTTGTTTTGTTTTTTTGACACTTTTGTCCCCCAAGCAACAATAAAACACTACTTTTTTCAAAAAAGTTTAATAACTTTTGCAAATATAAACCGATTTTAACAACTAATATCTCATTTTTTCCCATACAAAGTTGTCAAAAAATAATAGGTTTTTATTGAAAAAAATTAAATTAACTATTGTTGAATTTGAAAATTTATGAAAAAAATAAAAAATAATGCGAAACTTTTTATAAAAACTTACGCAATTTTTTCGATATACATTTTATGCATACATTTTATGAATGCTCAATTCTTTGTCTATCCATAAATGTTGAAATGTGTAAATTTTTAAATCGGTATAAAAATGTTTGAGTTAGAGGTACTAAAGTACTACGACCTACCCTAAAACAGTGTTTCCAAAATATCTCAAAATTTTGAGGGTGTTTTAAAATCTTTGAAAACAGTTTTAGTATGTCCTCACCTAGGCCCCTAATGGGGGTTGTATGTCATTTTGTAGCAGAGTTTAATTAAAAAAACATATTCAGAAATAAGATGAAAATTTTATTATTATTCTATAAATATGTTCCATAAGTACTAAAATGATGCACAAAATGACGTTTCAGAACCTATATATTTTGTAAAAAATTTCATCAAAAACCGTTTCTGAAAATACATGTATCAAAACATTGAAAATAATCTATTAAACTGTGCACCCGTCTATCATCACTGCTACTGGCTCTATTAGTTTGTTTCCTTCTACACGTTGCAGCACAATAAATAACCACTGTAAACGTATGAGAGTATTACCATACAATTTTGTGGTTACCTTGCTTATAAACTCAGCAACGTGTGTGTTTGTTTTGCCAAAGCTACTGATGTTCTTATTACTGTAAACATTATCGAACAAATAGCAACAAAAATACGGAAAAAATTAAACAGGAAACAAAAGATTGCAACAGCAGTAGAAAAATAAATATGTTTTTCTGCTTACTTACCTTAGATATCTATCGGTACGTATCCAATTATCGCACAATGCTCTGGGCCATTTATAACCAAATTTACGCTCCCATTGTGGTTTGAAATACCAAGCCAGTGGTATGGGTTTCGACCATAAAATTCTGTAAATATTTAAAATTTTATAGATATATTTATTGCAATAAGGTGACTGGAAAATGGAAGTGTTTGGTAGTTATTAAAATATTAAAACAAATTGTAATAATGAGTATAAATGTAATAGATAATGTTGTTATTATTAATTAAAATTTTATGATTTCAAATAATTTTATTACTGTGGTAGAGTTATTGCTAATTATGTATATTAATTGTAAAAGTGAAATTTCAAAGGAAACTGTATTTCACTTAAATTTATTGCATATGATTAATATTTAATTATTGAAATTTTTTAATTAAATATTAATCATACGAATGAAAAATTATACCAGCTATCAAAAAGATAGCTGATGTTGTCATTCCGTTTGTAAGACATCAAAATATTAATCTCAAAAAAAAAATTGTGGATGTTCCCAACTAAAATTAAAGTTTAATTCATTCGAAGATACTGTTTCTCAAAATGTTTGTAATGGCATCAGTTTCTGGTAAGATAAAGGATAAAAAGGTTTTTTTTAAGGTTTTTATGATTATTTTCATATTTCTCGCAAAGAATACATATGAAAGATTGGTATCATATGAAAAGCCTTTGAAAAGCATGACTCTATGATAGATAATGTTTATAAAATTGTGGTATCCATAAAAAATTTGTTAAAATCTGATAAAAATTAATTATTGTATACAAAATGAACTAAAATCGGTGTAAGTATTATATTGGTACTGGGTATACATATGTATACCGTTTTTTTATTATTTTATGACTTTAAATCAGTTTATTTCTGTGGTAGAGTTCCTACTAGCGGTCGGATTAAAAAAATATTCTTAAGAAAACCAAAACACGACCAAAAAAATTAACAAAGATGCACTTATACTTTTGTGAAGTGAATGCTCAAAAATTACACAGCTATTCCCAGCTTTTAGTAATTCGAAGATTGGAATATTCTTGAATTGTAGTAACAAATCTGCACTCAAAATACACGCTAGTAAGTACATAAAATTTTTTAAAAATTAGCGATTTCACTTAATTCGAAAAAAATTCATCGATGTTTATGATCGATTTCTCATTTTTTTCCTATAACATGTGGCTTTGTGATTAAGCCATAAATAATTTCTGACGTTTTCGATTTTTCATGATCGTTCGATTAAATTGCTTAAAATATTTCATAATTTCAAATTTAAATAAGTAATAATGAATCACAAAAATTGTATTGTTTCTGAAATTTGACAATAACTAAAGACAAAGGGTCTTTCGATCACTGTAGATGAGTGTTCCGATAGCTCCTTCTATAAATATATAAATATAATTGCAAGTAGTTACAATTCAGGGCACACTTAGAAAGGTGACTGCGATGAACAGATGATTATTTTTTTTATTCAGTTTGAATTGTCAATTCACTTGTGGTTGTTGTGGCGAAAAATACAACAAACCCAAAAGCAAAAACAACAACAACAGGCAACTTTGACAGTTCACCTACTTTTTAACAAAAACAAAGTACCTGTTGTTTTTGTATTGTTGTAGTGATGCAGTCACCTTTCTAAGTGTGCCCTGTTACAATTCTAAAAACAAATCTTTAAAAATGTTTAACTTAGGACTTGAATCAATGAAAATAAAAGGTACGGAATTGTTATTTAGCTGGCGAAATATTAGAAGAATCGCAATTAATAATCAAAATTTTAACTTAGATTAAAGTGGAGTTGAATGTGATGGAGAATGTGATTTTGAAATGGTCGTCGAAAGTGATATTGAGGATGACATTTATATTGATTACGTTGAAATAGAAGAAGGCCATGATCTTAAAATATATGTATATAAGTGATGTTATTAACCGCGTACGTAAGTGTTTTTTTTAAATATTTAAATATTTAATAAATCGAATGATAAACACAAATATTGCAAACTAACGTTGTGTTGCAAGAAAAGCATGGAGTTCGTCTTATACATGATTTTGAACATCGTTGAACATCTTTGTCTAACATGGTAATACACTTTTTGCGTATTTGTAAATGCGTCAATAATGCACTGCCTGACCTTAAATTAGCCACGTTCACTGACAATGATATGAAACTTTGGACAGATTCCCTTTATTGTGTAATTCCCCAAGACCACTTTATTAAGCAAAGATTCGGCAAAGTTGATAGAGTTTGATGTATAATACAATTTGTTATAAATAATTTAGAAATAGTGAATAATTAATTTACTAAAGAATTAGTTACTCAATTTATAACTCTAATTAATGAACGACATCAAAAAGTTCTTAATACGTTTATATTGTAAAGCATAGCTCCAAAACGGAAACTAAAGGGTTTGCTAGTCAATTGTTTGTAGATTGTTCGGGAGTTTAATTTAAGTATGGACTTTGTTTTCGAATGTTTTTTTAACATTATCAATACTAGAATTGCTAACTTTAACGTTATTTTTTGTTTTTCTTTAACAAGCAAATATTAAAAAACCGACATCAAAACTTCATTCTTTACTTTTTTAAAAAAAAAATTAATTATTCGAAAAATTCGATTAATTTTAAACGTGTGATCGAATTATTCGAACAAGTTAAAATCTGTTATTCGAACTATTCGTTTTATTCGAACAAGAGAAAAATCTAATTATTCGAATATAATAATATATAATGGTTATTCTAGCTTTTTGTTGCTGTTAACCTGTGTAATTAGTCTTCATCGTATTTTGCATATAAATCCGCCCCCTAGGTATTACTAATGATGTATATAAATGTTAAATGAGAAATTTAAAAAAATCGCTTAAATTGGGTGTGGTGCGTATGATTAATATTTATTTCTTGAAAATGTTTAAATTAAATATTACTCATACTTATGAGGGATCTTTTTATTTCTTTAGCATGAGCCTTTAAATTAAACTGATAAAAAATATTTAATTAAATTTTCTTTACAGACTAGACACAAAAATATATACCATAATTAATGCAATACCAGTTTTAATGAAATTCTTAATTTTCGTTTTCAGCTTTATTAAACATTAAATCATCTTTCATCTTGCACAGGTTTACACAGCCCACACGCCAAAAACATCAGCACAGAATACTTTTATAAAATACATACTTAAGTGTAATTTTCGTTTGAATAAAATGAAAATCTCTTAGCATCATTCACAACATAAAGCCAATGAATAGACCAAGTCACGCATATTTAACCTCTGGACCATTGGTTTCTTTTCGTGCCACTAGACGGCCGTTGAACATTAAACGTATAACGCCTACATTTAAGAAAATAATGCTAATGACACCCAAAGGTAACACTATAATGACGCAAAGAAACCAATACACAAATTCAATGGTACAAGTAGCAAAGCAAAAAAACTACGCTCTTGCCTGCAACCCAGTCCCCATAAAACAACAGAAAATAAATCCTCTAAATTCAAGGATACTAAGGAATCAACTTCATTTTATAATGTGGTGCTAAATGGCATTAACGCCAACCAACTAACAAGAAGTAGGAAAACGCACAGAAATAACAACAATGGAAATACATAAAAATTCAGGACAAATATGCGGAAAATCTAAAAGAAGAATTTAAAATGACAATGTACGGAGCTGAAGTAAGTTGTTGCTGGCAAAAACCCCACAACAACAATGAATGTGGAAAATGTTAAAACATTTTAATGGTGACAGCATTCGAGTAAAAAAGTTCTTTAATTAAACACCAATAAAGGTGAATTTATATATAAAAACTAAGAGAAAAAAAGATTAGGAATTAATGAGTTCTAGAGAATTAATACACAAATACTTGTCTTTAAGGTTTAGTTATAAAATAAAATATTTGAATTTATTACAACTTTGTTAGCACTTATTAGGAAATTAGAAAAATGGTTGAGGATGGGTTGGGTTTCTGTAGTTAACAAAGCTTAAATAATGTTTGTAACGATACAATATTCAAGCATTAAAATTTTAATTTTAATATGTTGAAATGTGTGCTATGCCTGGCAAATAAAATAATAAATACACAGATATAAAATAAAGTGTTCTGTTTTCATATCCCTTTTTATACCCTTTGACATTGTTTCAAGGTGGTCTAAATATAAGTATTTTTAAAAATTAAATAAAATCCACTTATTTTCTATCTTGTGGCGATCATATATATGATAGCAACAATCATGTGAAAGGTAAATTTACTATATAATGGTTACCGCAATCATATAAATAATTATAGTGACCATAATATTGTTCAAAAACTTGTAAATCTTTCGAAATGGTTACAGTAATGTACAATAATATTTTTTTCTCTGTGTGTAGTATAGATCTATTAACGACACCTACGAAAAACGTCCAAGGGTCAAATCTCATTTTAAAGGCGGTAAATAGCAATGATGGTTGATAAGCCAAACATCTTATTGTGCCAGTTATTTATATCACAAAAAAATCGTTTATCACAAGTATGTTGGGTTTATCCTTGATTGAAATTGTGTGGAACATGTTTTTGATTGGCCACAGCTGTCACTTCTCGCCGGTAATAACGATATGACAATGGATACCTTGAGTACTGTTCAATAACATCCAAATCTCATAACTGTTATAGTTAGACATCCTTGCAGTCTTGGAAAGATTTGACCCCAGATAAAAAAGGGATACTTGAATAAGTACTCGATTCCAAACGGAAGCGTATCCCATAGAGAACATTCTGCATTGATCGAAACAAATAGAAGTTGGATGAGGTAGACTATAAAGTGGGTGAGACAAAACTTTCCTACCACTTCATTCTATATAATTTTTAATAGGTATTACAATTTGTGGTCGAGATTTGTCGTAATGGAATATTACGGTTTCATTTCTGAAACCGCATATTCTGTACATTTTTCGGACAATACTCGCTTCAGTTGCGTTTAGTACTGGTTCCCTGTAATGATCTAGTCAGATTTCAGCAGCTCATAATAGATAGGACCATATTACTCCCATCAAACACATTAACGCCATGGATATTTGGCTTTGGTGTCGATTCAACTTGACATATGATTTCTTAAGCTTCCGGTTATTGTAATGGACCCATTTTTCAAAAATTATTTTCTTTTATAGCGTTCAAGCATCATTTCGGACATAAAAAATCGTCTTTCAAGGTCTCTCCCCTTCAATTCGTATGGTACCCAATTTCATTCCTTTTGGAAATATTCTGCTGCTCGAAAATGTTTTTAAATTTCTGTTTGAGTAGCTAACAATGATTCTTGTTTAATTTGACAATAATCTTCATGGAGTAATGCCTTCAATTCTTGGTCTTCAAACCTTTTTGACTGGCCTGGGCGATGTTTGACGTCCGAGTCAAAATCATCACTTCTGAACCGCACAGAACCATTTCTCTCACATTGAAATCGATGGAACACATACACCTTAAGCTTTGGTAAGCGATCGGTGTGTTTCAACTGTACTTTTTTCAAATTAAAAAATAACTTCCCGCATATGACGATTCATTGGTACACTATAATGTTTATTAACTAAGTGAGAATAAATGACAGATATGTACCCTTCAAAAAAGACATATAAGTTATTGCAAACAAAAACCACTTTTTAAAAGATACGCCATCAATTGTAAATCCCACATTTTTAAGTCATGCACCCAATATATTACAATATTATTCCAAAACGAAGGTCATCAAATAAAGAACAAAATGTTGGTGCCGAGATCAAGAAAGACTGGTCTCTGAGATAAAACATGACAGTTAAAAAACACAATGTTATAAACCCTCCTTTGTTTTCCAGAAATAAGATGTTTTCTCTTTCTTTCAAGAAAGTGGCCTGGTCTGAATACATAAAAACTAAAATCTGTTATTTTTGATGGCCCACAGATAAGACTTTTAATGAGAGACAGCGATTTCATACATTCAGTAAATGATTCAGAAGCAAAACGCTGTCTGATATAAGCTGTGGGTTCCAAATCTATAATAAGTGGATCCATTACAATTTGGGTTATTGTAAGAAATCGTATGTGAAGCCTGGCCAACAAGCCGAATAGACACCAAAGCCAAATGTCCATGTCGTTAATATATTTTGTGGATGTAAAAGGTTATTATCTATTTGAGCTACTGAAATCTGACCAGACCATTCCAGGGAATCAGGAACGTTTCCAAGTGATGGAAGATGGATATCAATACACCAACATGCTTAGCATGTTCATTCGTCGCTGTCTCAGTGACTACTAAATCAAAGAGAATAAGAATATGTGTGTGCACGCAGAGAAAAAATATAATTGGGCATGGTTACTGTAACCATTTATATAGTGTTACAAGTTTTTTAACAATATTATAGTCACAGTAACCATTTACATGATTGTGGTAACCATAATATGGTTAACTTACGATTCACATGATTGTCTCAACCATATATATGGTTACAGTAAACATATATATGTTTGTGGCAACCATATTTATGATGAATAATTGTATCATAATATGTTGTTCTCAGATTATGATAAGCCTTAAGCCGAGAGCACCATAATATGATAAGTCCTTCATCATATAAATGGTTGTCACAAACATATATATGTTTACTGTAACCATATATATGGTTGAGACAATCATGTGAATCGTAAGTTAACCATATTATGGTTACCACAATCATGTAAATGGTTACTGTGACTATAATATAGTTAACAAACTTGTAACAATATTGAAATGGTTACAGTAACCATGCCCAACTATATTTTTTCTCTGCGTGTGGTTAGCTTCCACAATTGTGCTATGAAATGGGCATCTCTGATATAAAGCAATGTACTTTGTTGTTGTGTCAGGCATACAATTTTGGAGTGAGTATTTATTTTACTCTCAGCTTACTCTCTGTTGCGCCTCTAGTTCTACCCTATGGGCATAGCACTCTAACTTGTTTATAGCTGTTTTTTAACAAAACTGCATTTATTAATTTTTAACTACAAAAATATTTATTTTTTACAACTTTTTTCCTTCATTCATCAAATTATTTGCCATAAGTCTTAGACGAAGTAAACTTGTGTATTTGCACTATTCCTGAATAGTTTATATTTAATGCGAGAACATACTTGACATTTGCATAGCTCATCCTACAATTTACTCACTTCACAATGCACTTTAATTTAATATAAAAAATACTTCATTCTATGTTCTTTACAAAAGTGAGAAAAGTCCTCTTACTCTACATCACATTAGTACCAAAGACTGACTACTCTACAAACTACGTGGTGCTGGGGATTATATTATTTCCATTTTCTTTCAATTCAAATGACGTACATACATATTTTCTCTGTAGTTAAGTTTAGTTTAGTTTATAATACTTTCTATACTATCTGTTCTGTTTTTTTTATTGTATTTAACTATTTGCTTTTTACACACAATTGATTTAAAATTGAATTATTTCTCGATGAGATCTACAAAATAAGTACAAAGTGCTTGCTAACGAAAACGGATAAAAATAACAAAACGTTTCGTTTCATTACAGCTGTACTGACTGCAAGAAAATGCAAAAAACAACAACTGTCATTGAGCATACGACTAACTACTTACCGGAGGAGAGTAGAAGTACAATGTAGTATTTATTTGTGTTAAAGTTAAAGACAAAAATTAAATAAAATATCAGTAATGTGCTCTACAATCACTGACTGAATATATTACGAAAAGTCGTTTTGTCAGCCCAATTAAACATTTTATTGAACAAGCTGTTTTTGTAATTGAAAACAGAATATATTTACAATCAACAGTTATTCACACTAAGAAATCATCTAAACTTTTACTTGGTTTTTGATTTTAGAAATTTAGAATTTTACACTAACATTAGAATATCAACTCCCTATTGTAGAGTATACAATTGCTTTGTAAAATGAAATGTTTTTTTAGTTGTTGCATGCATTTCAAAGATACTTCAACAACGTCGTTGCAATAAATGTAAGTTTGTATGTAATGACTGTCGTAATGATGAAATAGAAATTCAAGGATACATTCATATACAAGACAAATGGTGTGTGAGTAGTTTGGATTTTATCTTTAAAAAAAAAAAAATAAATATAAATAAATAAAAACTGCATTCATACAACTGCGTATGCAGCATTTGTTCCGGTTTATTGAAAATATTATAAAAAATCGTTATTGGTTTTTTCCTGCATTCATTTGACTGATATTGCTTTTCTGTTTTTGTTAACAGGTTGTTTAAATTGAATTCATTTCAATTTAAAACGAATATTGATTAGAATTTCATACATTTTATTGTATTTTAGAAATCTAATTAGTGGTTTTGAGGATTACAAATATTTTGTATAAATTTGAAAGAGTATGCAAAAGTATATTGAAAAATTTGTTTTTATTTAGTTAGTTGGTGAAAGGAAAATAATTTGTAACCAGCAACAAATTTTTATTAACATGGAATGAGTTAAAATGCTAATTGGTGGCATGTACTTTCCACAACTGCTTACAAATAAGTAATAACCAGGGCAATCAAAAATATGTGCATAAAAAATGCACTTAAAAACATAAAATATGCTCTTAAAATATATAAAAAATGCACTTAAAAATAGTTTTTTTTTATTTGAAATTCAAAAATTTATTAAAAAAAAAATAAATAAAATACTGAACACAAAATGGATTATTATAGCATTATACTTTGATTTAATCCTAAAGACTTAGGGGGCATTTACATTATGACTTTAAGTCATGACTAAAAGTCTTGTTTTATTTTTTTTACTAACAAATTCTGACGTCTAAACAAAAGCCAAGTTTTCTGTTTTTCAAGACTTTTTTGATATCCAGCTTTGAACTCTTTTCTGATTGGTTGTTGATACGATTAGATGCCAAAAAGGCATACATGGTTGACAAAAACAGGCATCGTATAAATGCAAGGGGATTTTCGTAGGGGTTTTAAGAGAAAAACATAAAAAAACATGACTTTAAATTAAAGTGTAAATGTCACCTTAGTCACAAAAAATCGTATACACACTATTCCAGCCAAAACTTATCCTTGGTCCAACAAATTATTATATTTTTAATCACGTTGACTTTCAAAAATATTTCAGAAATTCTCTCATTTAAATCATTAAAAGTTCGTAAAAAAATATTATAAACCTTTCAAAAAATCCAAAAGATCTGAAGGTTCATCGTCACACTGTTTCAAAATCCTTTAAACTGTATAAGGAACACTTGAAACTTAAAAGGAAACATGAACTATATTGGAAGAACAAAAAGTCTAAAGATATTGCTAAGGCAAAAGAAGTCGAACAACTCTTTCAAAGAGCACCGAACACTTTTATTAGAAAAGCAGTTCATAAAGTAAATGCTCATATTCTTTTGTGCGCAGAGCCAAAAGAATAAGGTAAAATTGTATACAAATACACTTGGCATACTTTTCACAACTTCCGTGTCAAGATTTTTATGTGGCTGATGGATGGATGAAGAGGTAATGTTCGAGAACACTACCGGACAAAACACACAAAAACAAAATTTTCCAAGAAGTTTCTTGTGTGGCAAGCGGTTGTGGCAAAAGTTTGTGACATCAGGCACGATAAGCACCGAAATATATATTACGGTGTGTCTAAAAAACGGCTTTTACCTTTCTTAAAACCGCACAGAGAGCTTTCATATTTCTGGTCCGATCATGTCACTCTGGAAAAAAGGCCCTTGAGTGAAATTCAAACAATAATGTTACTTTAGTAACATGGGAGGAAAATCCACCCAACTTTCCACAACTTCGGCCTGTGGAAAGGTATTGCGCTCCTGTAAAAAATAAATTGAAGAACACTGGCAAGGTATCCCAGGACATGTCCTGTTTTAAGCGTAAGTGGACCATCTCGTCCAAAAAAATCTTTAATGGGACGATTTCTGGAAAAATTTAATGTTTAATGAATTTTGTACAATATTTCAATAAATTAAAGTATTTTTTAGAACACGGTTTTTATTTTTAATAACTTATATGTCATTTTGAAGGGTACATATCTGTCATTTATTCTCACTTAGCATCCGAAATGATGCTTGAACTCTATAAAAAAGAAAATAATTTTTGCACCAAATCATTAGTTGCGATGAAAAACGGATCCATTACGATAACCCGAAGCTTTAGACATCGTATGTGAAAACAGCCCAACCAGGCAAATTGAGACCAAATCAAAGCCAAATTATCCATGGCACTAAGTTAATTCTCTGTACTTAGTGGGAACATAAGGGTCCCAATTATTATGAACTGCTGAAATCTGATCATACCTGTACCGAATGCAATTGATTCATTTGAATCGAGCATTGGTTGAAAAACGTCCAGAATATGCGACTAAACATGAAACCGTAATATTCCATCATGACAACGCTCATCCACATTATGCAATACCTATTAAAAACTTTTCAGAATGAAGTGGTTTGGAAGTTATGCTTCACCTACTTTATAGTTCGATCGATGCAGAATGCTCTCTCTGGTATACGTGTCACTTTGGAATCCATATGTTCCCAAAAATATGGAAAAACGTCAGAGCTAACAATGGGCAATACCATAAAATAAACGCATATAACGGAAGGAGAGAGCAATAAAATGGAAAAAACTACTCTCTTTTCACACATACAATAACAAAATACATGCAATACATTCTCATGTATTAGGTTTTTGACAACAGACATAGGTTTTTTGCTCTCAGTTACCTAACTAGTTGGCATCTATGGCCAATACTTTGAATAAATTTATATTGTACAAATGTTTCGAAATAAAATCCACAAATTTTTGTTTTTTTAAAAAAAAAAAATAGAAGTAACACTCAGGCAATTAATATGCCTATATAAATGTGTTACTTTATTTGGAAAGGGGATAGAGTGTAGAAGAAAAGGTGGTGAAAGGAGGAGAAAAGTTTTTAATTGACAACTCTGTAATTGCGCGTTATGTTTGTCCGCATTTTTAAATCATATACACACATATTGATTCCCAACTTGTTTTACCAAACCAATATTGCAGATATTCAAAAAAAAAAACTTACCAGTATAATTACTAATGTTTTGTGTTAAATCTTTTAACTAACTTAGAATTTCCTAAGGAGTTTATTTGTTTTTAGAAAAATGTATGAACATATTATTCACTTAAAAGGACCTCTAATTCAGTATTATCCAAGTGCTTAAAATTTTAATTATTATTTTCCCCAACTTAAATAAATTTAAACGATTTACAAA
Organism: Calliphora vicina; assembly: GCF_958450345.1. Taxonomy (NCBI): domain Eukaryota; kingdom Metazoa; phylum Arthropoda; class Insecta; order Diptera; family Calliphoridae; genus Calliphora; species Calliphora vicina. The sequence goes on along the minus strand of NC_088780.1, from coordinate 140,080,705 downwards.
ATGCATATTTAATAACTCTACCATTTTGCACTCATTCGCCACGATTTAAATTACTATTTAAAACAATAAATAAATTTGTGTATGTACTCACGGACTGATTTGTAAATCGTTATACTCCTGTGGATTGGTCAAATTAATTTGCAGGAAACCAAACTGCAGATCATTGTTAATGTTATTGCGGTTGATATAATTTTGTGGCGAAATGATATATTTGCCTTTATTGGTGATGCCGGCTTCAATAACATCAATATACTCCAGTTGGGGACTAAAAGTAGAGAACAAGCAATTAAATTAATAAACCACAAAATATGCTCAAATGCATGCAAATGTAAGCAACATGTACTTGAACTCGTCGATAAATAATAAGAGCTACTTAACTACATATGTACATTTGTAAAACTTTATTAATACTTGAGCTCTTTAAATTGAAAGCGGAAAATATTGATTACAACTTACTGAATGGTAGTTTCACGATAACCCCACAAAGATATCATTATATTGGCATTTAAGTTTGAGGTTAAATTGAAAGCATTCCAATTAATGCCTATTTCCTTGGGTGCCTTCTTATGAACATCGTCGGTCTCAAAGAAAATTTTCTCAGTAGCTGCTTCTGGTGTTTCTGTGTATGTGTGGGTGTGTTTGTGTGTGTAGTAAAAAGGAAATGAAAATATAAATTTCATTAAAAGCATTTTATTTACATAACACAAGCATTTAGTATTAATGTTGTTTTTCCCTTCAGCTGGGTTGTGTTTTTAAATGTATATTATTTTGTTTTTATTTGTTTTTTCTTTTCACTTACCTACAAAATATTTGCCACGCCATTTGAAACGTTCATTACCCACAGATATTTCAAAACGTATATAGCCTTCTGCCTTGAGGAATGGTTGTACACAGATAACACGATTCTTATCCACATACTTGCCCAACACATCCTCTGTATCGAAATGACACATAACACGTATATTGGAATCAAAACAGGGACCCGTAATATTTACCACCGTACCACCCAGCATATTGCCAGACTCTGGTGCAAAGGTCAAAGGTAAATGAGAAGCATCTAGATGTTGTTAAAAAGCAAAACAAACAAAAAATAAATAAAAAGAAAATACAGATTATTTAGTATTATTTTTCTGTTTAATGCCCTTAATTTTTTATGTTTAACATTTATTATTATTATATTTTCATTTTTGCTTTGCTGCTTGCCATTTACTTACCAATATCTTTGTTACACGAGCCAATTAGAATTCTTTCATCAATGCGGAAAATGTGTCGTCCTGGAAAACCGTTGGCCCAACCACGTCCTGTTAAATCACGCAGCACCATATTTTGACTGTAGGGTTTGTATTCGTAAGATTGTGTACCGTTGCCAGCATTAAAACCAATCTGTTTGAGTAAATATAATTAAATAAAATTAATGTTGCTGCTTTAAACTTAGTGTATTACACAAAAAAAATAAAACAGATTGAGGTTTTTTATGTTTTAATCTCTAACACATCTATTAACTCTTTCAGCCACGCTTTTTATACCCTACACTAGCATAGTGGGGAGGGTATTATGCGTTTGTGCAGATGTTTGTAACGCCCAAAAATATTAGTCTAACACCCACCTTAAAGTATACCGATCGACTTAGAATCACTTTCTGGGTCGATTAAACGATGTCCGTCCGTCCGTCTGGTCGGCTGGCTGTCCATGTAAACCTTGTGCGCAGAGTACAGGTCGCAATTTTGAAGATAATTCGATCAAATTTGGTACATATTATTTTTTCGGCCCAGGACCAAGCCTATTGAAACAGGCTGAAATCGGTCCATTATTTCACCTAGCCCCCATACAAATGTCCTTCCAAAATTGGACTTTATCGGTCATAAATGTTTAATTTATAAATGTATCTCCACAAATTGCGTTCCAAATAAGTTTTATATATACAAAATTTATGTCACCAAATTTTTTTACGATCGGTCCATAATTAGTCATAGCTCCCATATAGACCCGCTTCCGAAAATCACTTTAACGTGCATAAATCGCTTAAAAATGTTGGTATACTCACAAAATTCAACATACTTTCATATAGACACAAATCACACGACCTAATTTCATGGTGATCGGTCCATAATTGGTCATAGCCCCCGAAAATCACTCAAAAATATAAATTATTGAAATTTTAAAAGAAAAATGTTTTTGCTCTTTTACTTAGTGTAGGGTATTATATGGTCGGGCTTGACCGACCATACTTTTTTACTTGTTTGTGTATAAGTTTAAAATCAAAACAATGGCATTTTTACTTTAATCAAATTTAGTTTATTATAAAAAGTAAGAAAAAATAAATCAAAAAATAAGAAACGACACCATTCTAAGGTCTTTTGTGGAAAGAAGTAGTTAGTTTACTACAATACAATATTTTCAAATTAATATATTTATCTAACCAAAGCACCCTGACGGCAAAGTTTTGAAAAAAAATCATAAACGATGACTTCAAAAAATATAATTATTTAGCAAAATGGCAATAGATGTCAATCAACTATGTTTTAAAGACTATAGAAAATGTGGTTAGTAAAGTAACCACCCAACCGCAAAGAGTTAAACCAAGCAGCATTTGAAATGTTTATTTTTATGTGGCGAACCACCATCTCTTTTTTATAATTTATTTAGTCTGTCCCTTAATTATATTATAGACAGTAAAATGTTTATATTTTTTTTTTTTATAAAACCAACAATTTATATAAATTGTTGGTGTTATAACAGTCATGTACATGAAAAACAAGTGCTTAAATATTTGGAATTATCATTTAGAAAGGTTTATGTTACAAATACTGTTTGAAATATATATATATTTTTTTTTTGTTCAGTCGAAAGTAGAAAACATTTTTTAGCTCATGATAAACTCCATACACACTGCATAAGTCATACTGCATTTTAAGTTTTTCATCTCGTGATTGTTTTTTGATTTAAAAAATTCCACTTTTTACCGAAATTTTTCGTTTCATCTCTATATAAACAATTTTTTTTTATATTTTAACTATTCCATTAATCGACAACAACACAGGGCAATACAATCGAAAAAATTTTAGAGACTTTTAAATTCTATGGAAATTTTAAATTCTTTTAAAAAAATTTTTTGAAGTAAAACTATAACCTTGAAATTCAATCAATCTAAAGAAGAACACTAACTAACTACTCAATTTTATGTATATCAAACAAAAAACTAAAATTTTGTAAAAATGAGCGAATTCACTTAATTGTAAATAAATTCGAAAATAATCAATCGATTTTTATGATCGGTATCTCATGTAGTTGCTATTATATGTGGCTTTGCGATAAAGTAATGAATCTGAACAATTTCTGCGGTTTTCGATTTTTCATGATTTTTTTAAAACAAAAAAATTAGCTCTTTTCACGTAAAAAGTATATTTTTTGCTTCAATTTGTTATTCTAACTCCGAAACTACTGAGCCAATTGAGACGCAATATATATGTGAATATTTGTAAATAGCATGGAGAAAATGTTTTCGGAATTTAATCATTCAAAAGAAGAACATTAACTACTCAATTTTATGTATATCAAACAAAAAAATAAAATTTTGTGAAAATGAGCGAATTCACTTAATTGTGAATAGATACGAAAAGAATCCATCAATTTTTATGATCGATATCTCAATTTGTTTCTATTACATGTGACTTTGCGCTAAAGCAATAAATTTTTAAAATTTCTCCCGTTTTCGATTTTTTATGAGTTTTTTAAAATAAAAAATAATTTCTATTTTCACGTAAAAAAAATATTTTTGCTTTAATTTGTTATTTTAACTCCGAAACTACTGAGCCGATTAAAATGCAATATATAAACGAATTAAAGGTTATGTAATTTTCCTAAATTTATATTAATAATATCGTGCTAACCGTTTTTGATTTATTATTAATTATGTGGAGAAACATCTAAAGAAATTTATAATTTTACTTAAAAAATATTTTTAAAAAAATCTCTTCACAGAATGGAAAAATTTTACCATTTTTTTACTTAGGTAGCCATGGTGCATCAAATCCATATATTGGTTTTTTGCTGTTGACCTGTGTAATTTCATCGAATAAATTTTTATTCTAAAGGAAACTAAAATGGATTTTTTTCTGGATTATTCGAATAATTTGACAACCCTACCTTATTTGCCACAAGTAGAGGAAAAAGTTTAATAAAATTCCAATTACATAACTCATGATAAACATAAATTAAACGTTTAGTCTGTGTATGTTCAATGAAATGTACAGCATTTTTAAGTTTACAATGATTCAATCAAATTGTTTTTACAATATTCCCAATATATTTATGTTTGTGGTTTAGTTTCGATTTCATATAAAATAAAATTTAATTTGTTACACAGACTCTTACAAATACCCAGACAGAAATACTTAAACACGCTCAAACACAGACTAATCCAGTGGGAAAAAATGCCAGGACTTCACTTTGTAGGCCTTCTAAAAGACATATTTACACATTATAAAAGATGCGATCTCTGCCACTCTGCCTTCTCCTAGCAGATGCTTTAGAAAGACTAGAGTTCTAAAATATCGTATATACATTCAAAATTGCATTGCAAAATAAGGTCTAACCAATTTGTATTTAAAATTAAATTATGTTGTATTTCTATAATAAAATTCTTTTTATTCTCTTTATAATTAGAAAAACAATTTGTATTTTATTACATTTGAATAAGTTACATTATGTATAAGTTCATTCATTAGGTTTTATGATCAATTGTGAAAAATATTTTCCCTTATAATACTCTTTAAAGGCTTGATTAAGCAGACCTACAATTAAGCTTTCATTTTCAGCCGTTTTAATAAAACTTCATATGTAGCCATTCTATGAGGCATTACCTGAAAGGCCTCCTTACAGGCCTTCAATGGATGACCTTCTAAAAGGCCATCTATCAGTCTTGGAAGAAGTAGCGAGTAGACAAGACCTTGCTCTCAATGACATGCCGCACAGTGGTATAGAAAAAAGGAGTGAAATAAATCTGTAACTTCTAAACCCTTAGTCTGATTTTAATTAAATTTGACATGAGCAAAGATATTAGAAAAATAAAATCAAATTTTGAAATCCTGCAATTCCCAAAAATGGAATTTTTTCGTTTTTTGGCTATAATATTCATACCAGGGCCGGGGTTATCGGAACCCTTTCCAAAATAATTAAGAACATATTTGGCCATCTAACATGGGTTATTATTAGGGGCGGATTTTCATGCATTTATTATTGGAAAATATGCGCCTAAAATATGCTTCAAAAAAATCAAAATATGACCTAAAAATTTAAAAAATATGCACTTATATTTTTGTGCAGAAACATAAAATAATTAAGTATGGAATTCGAAATGTCCAAAAAAATACACAACACTGTTGCCAGCAGTTAGAACTCTTTAAATTATACCAGGAATTATACAATTAAAGTTCTAAAACTATTTTTAAAATAATTTTTCTTCTGAAAAAACGATGGACGATATATTAATTGTAATATCTTGGTATGAATACTAGTTTAAAGCCATAATCTTTAGAGCTTCTCTATTTTGATCGTGCTGTAAAGTAGCATCCAACCTTAATTTTTATCTCGTAATAACCAAGCAATTAGTAAATGTATCCCTTATAGAGGGAAATAATATCTGATCACTTGGCCGACTCCAATTTATATATTTTGGGTCATTTGACGTGCTATTTGTAATGCAGAAAGAAGTCAATTGGTTACTTTATACATCCCATGGAATCTAGCATAAAGACAATTATCACTTAAGTGTCTCTATGTAATCTATAGTGTCTCTAAGTTTTCCAAAATCACTAGTTTACGACAGTCTCGTAGAAATGACTATCAGGAGCGGTAACTGTGTATGTGAATCTTTCGATAACGAAATCTCTTATAAATCGAATTTGCAATTAAAACAAATATGAATGTTTTTCGATACATTTAATGAATTTTTTTTTGATACTTAAAAAAACTAAACTTTTTTGAAGAAAAATGTTTTGAAATGATAATTTTCAATTACTGTTAAATCAATGAAGAACTTAATGCCAGTTTCTCGATGTCGAAAGAAGTTAGTTAGTAAATGTTATCTACTGCTATTTCTATAATAAATTCGACAAAAAAAATTGTTGTCGATACAATGTATTGCCCATTAATGACAGACAATTATATTTTTATTAAAAATTGGCATAATATGCATATAAATATGCATTTTGAAGTAAAATATAACAAAATAAGCATTATCAATAAAATATGCAAAAATATGCACTAACAAATCGATGCCATTTTGCAGCAAAATGTGCGATTCGGATAGATAATTGGTCTACATTGTATTTGGACGTTCGAGAAAAAACATGCATTTGCATATAAATCCGCCCCCTAGTTATTATATTTTGATATCGACTATGCGATTTGTGCGCCGTGTAAAATATAAACCATATCGCAATACGGCTAACTGTCCTTATGTCTCCAAAATAAGGCCTCTAGGATGGCCTCTTTACTGCATATTATTTCTCCTAGGAAATTATATACACATACAGATGTTTAAAACATTTTGTTAGCTTAGTGTGCAAACATAGTAAGTCCCTTTTCACAAATTTTACAGGAGACACAAACAACTTTCTAGTTAAAGTCCATTGTTTTACATATTTTTGAAATCTGTTAATTCTGTGTTATATGTTTTTATTTTTAGTAGACTAAAGACATTTTCTTATAAATTGTTTTCTTAACTTGTATCGTGTTTGATTTGAAGTCTCTATTGTTAGACCCCTTTCACACTAGGCAATTTAGTTGCGCAAGTCTCTTGTGTTTGTTGATGCCAGAGGTAATGTCGGGTTGAGGAGAAGAAAATTGTTCATGCTGTTTTGTTGTTGGGCAAGAGACTTGCGCAACTAAATTGCCTAGTGTGAAAGGGGTCTCATAAAAGTTTTTGATATTAGCAGTCGAGATGATAATATGTTTAAAAATTATCTAATATTTACTTAAATAAATTATGATTTGAATGAATAAATTAATAATTGAAATAAGTTATATATTTAACAACATAAGTTAAATATATTCCAATTGACTGGAATCTTTGAAATTTTTACCAAAAAAAATGCAAATCTTAATTTTCAAAAAAAAAGTGGATTTAACACATTTGCTCTCTAAGCTAACAAAGTAATGTTTATGATGAGCTTTTAAAAGCAGATGTTTCATATGTGGTTGTAAAAATATGTATGTGCTTATGTCAGTGCGTGTGTATTTGAATTTGAGTTTGTAAATGAAAAAATTTTTAAATTTTTTTTAAATTGATATCAAAAAAAAATTAATTCTATACAAACATATGGGCAATTCCACAAGAATGACAATCACGACTGAAAAAACTGAAACCCTTGAAACTTTTTTCAAGATGATTTGAATATAAGAAAACACTAAAATGTTACTATGTTTTAAGGGCAAAAATAATAGCTTAAACTGACTATTATTTAATTATACCCTACACCAGCATAGTGGGGAGGGTATTATGCGTTTGTGCAGATGTTTGTAACGCCCAAGAATATTTGTCTAACACCCACCTTAAAGTATACCGATCGACTTATAATAACTTTCTGTGTCGATTAAACGATGTCCGTCCGTCTGGTTGGCTGGCTGGCTGGCTGTCCATGTAAACCTTGTGCGCTGAGTACAGGTCGCAATTTTGAAGATATTTCGATCAAATTTGGTACATATTATTTTTTCGGCCCAAGGACCAAGTCTATTAAAACTGGCTGAAATCGGTCCATTATTTCACCTAGCCCCCATACAAATGTCCTTCCGAAATTGGACTTTATCGGTCATAAATGTTTAATTTATAAATGTATCTCAACAAATTACGCTACAAATAAGTTTTATATATACAAAATTCATGTCACCAAATTTTGTTACGATCGGTCCATAATTAGTCATAGCTCCCATATAGACCCGCTTCCGAAAATCACTTTAACGTGCATAAATTGCAACATAGTAAACTTTCATATAGACATAAATCGACCTAATTTCATCGTTATCGGTCCATAATTGGTCATAGCCCCCATATAAGTCCCATTTCCGAAAATCACTCAAAAATATAAATTATTGAATTTTAAAAGAAAAATGTTTTTGCTCTTTTACTTAGTGTAGGGTATTATATGGTAGGGCTTGACCGACCATACTTTCCTACTTGTTTTTTAATTTAATTTGTATGTTTTAGGCTAAAATGGCGGCGAAAATTAAGCTCCCAATTAGCAAATTAAATTTGACTCTGTTATATTACCTTGTTGTTTGAAAACGAATATATATTTTATATATGGTTTTACTATAAGAGAAAAATCTGGCACGTACGGTCACATACAATATTAAATTTTATTTATTACAAAATCATCAAATTATTGTTTTTGCTTAAATATGACGGATTGTAAAGGAAACATATTTGGTTTAGTGTAAGAAATCAAAATTACTTCCGTTTTATGTCACGTACGATATTTTATTATATCGTTCGATATTTTGGACAACAATGTACCCTCTTAATAGAACAAGACCCAATTATTTTTCAGATACATACTCTTATTTTTGCTAAAACTATTCCACTCTACAGGCATACACATGTCACGTACGATTACATGGAATTGCCCATATCTATATGTATGTATGTGGTCATAACACAATGTCACATAAATATTTATAAAATCAATAAAAATAATGCTTAAACAATAACATACATAAATTTCTGAAACATAGCTCTTGAACAAAATTATTTGCCAAACAAAAGTTTTTAAACTTTTTAATAAATTTTTAAGTTCGAACGAAAATTTAACTTTATTTCTCACACATGTCAAAGTCAACATCGGTTAGAGGCAGTAATGTTTAATAATCTTTATTATTTTAATTTTACTTAGTATGTATTTTAATTTACTTAAGTAAGTTTTTGAATTTCTTTTGTGATCTACATATTCCCAAAGAAGTAGGAAGACTTTACAGAGTGTGGTTAAAAACAAAAACAACATTATTAAGAAGAAAATACCCTTAAGCTTACATAACACAATAATAATAATAATAACAATAACTACATTACATATAAGTACATACATACAACAATTTCTAACTTTTGCATTTAACAAAATTAAAAGATTCACAAAGGAAACTTTCTCCTACACCCAACCAGACTGCTACGCAGCCACATCATTCACACATCTTCACATTTCGCTTGAACAATTATAAGCAGTTGTCTGAGGAATACTAGTTTAGACAGATTCAAGTACTTCCTTTCAAAAATACGAGTATTATACTATAATCTTGTAATGTTGACAGTAGAACTATTTTTTTCTTCAACATTTTCTTTATGAGACAAGTTCGTTTGTTAAATAACATATCCAAGGGGAAATTTTAGAACCTAAAGTGAAAATTAATTAAAATTGCTAAAAAAAAAAGTGAGTTGAATACAAAACTCAACAAATATACTTAAGATATAATATTCTTAGAATATTCTAAATTCTTTTTAAGAGCAAATTTAATAGTTTAAACTGACTATCTTAATTTTATATTTTATATTTTAATTAATAAGTATTAGGCTGAAGTGGCGCTAAAACTAAGCCACTTATTTCTTAAAAAAAAACGTTTCTAAACCACTGTTCGGTATTGCATTAAATGAGCGTTTTGCAGTCATGCTCATACTTTAAATCTCAAAACTGTTATGTTATTAAAACTTTTTAATTTTAAACAAAATTAAATATTCGAAGTTTTGAGTTTCTCGTTGGAAAAACAAAACTGTTTAGAAAAATATTTATATTCATCATAAAACATAAGACCAGGTCAAAGTTTAATCAAACAAATACTTCTTTAATAATAAAGTAATACACAGTTTCCCAGGTTCAATGTGTAGGTGCTAAAGTTTTATTTTATGATTCTCACGTATTGTTATTCTTGTATGCAACATACTCATACATAAATCCACATACTGACACACATACAAAAATTAGGAATTAAAAACTTTATCTGTTTAATTTGAAAATATTGCAAAAATACACAAGTGATTAAGAGGAAAAGTGGGTGAGAAAAAGAATTTTTTTTATATAAAAACAAAAAACATGTGTTAGTAGGTTATAATTGGGAGGACCAGCCTTTAATCAAATTTTTATTTAATGATTTCTAATATTAGACGTTATAAGCCCTTATGTAGTTCCCATATGTAGGCGTTTGTAAAAAGTTGTGAAGAATGGTATAGTTTTTTTCGGCCTTTCACCAAATGCCATATGGTTGTTTTTAAAAAAATGAATTCCCTCACTCTAAAAATTAATCTGACCACCTTAATCGTTAAACTGGTCCCGTTTGTACGCAGACAAAATTATTTCTTAAACCGTTTCAATTCAAATATCAGTCACATATTGAACTGGTTTCAATTATTTCATAATTGATTCAAGTATTCATGTGCTCAAAAACAAAATTTTCTGATATTTTCTATTGAATTTTGAGTTTTGAATTTGATAATTCTGATATTTGAATGTAAAATTTTCGTTATTGGTTGAACTTTAAATACAAAAATTATTGAATAGATAATTTTCGTAATTGAAAACACATTTTTGTTATTTTCAATAATTTTTATCTTTATTTATTTGATTCAAACTGTCTCCTATTAGGTCGTATTATAATGTCATAAAATATTTTTTTAGTTTAAATAAATTTTTGTTGGGTTTCAAACAAAAAAGTAATAAACTAATAAGACTTTTAGAACTATGTTTATTGGTTTGTCATCAAATAACACTTTTTTTGTTTGCAGCACAACAAGAATTTGTTTAAACTAAAAAAATATTTTACGACATTATGACAATACGACCTAATTTGAATCCCCCAATTATATTTTTATTTTATCTATTCAATAATTTTTGTATTTAAAGTTCAATCAATAACGAAAATTTTATATTCAAATATCAAAATTATCAAATTCAAAACTCAAAATTCAATAGAAAATATCAGAAAATTTTGTTTTTGAGCACATGAATACTTGATTCTATTATGAAATAATTGAAACCAGTTCAATATGTGATAAATGTTTGAATTGAAATATAGTTTCTTCTGTGTATGGAGAAAAAATAAGGTTTCGAGGTTCCCAACTAAAATTAAAGTGTTGTTTGAAGAGAGCTGGGTCAAAGGATAGAAAGTCCGTTTTAAGGTTTTTATGATTTTTTTCATATTTCTCGAAAAGCAAACATATGAAATATTGACAGTAGGTGAAACGTCTTTGAAAGGCGACATTCGTGGGATGCTTAATGGGATGTGAGTTGGATATCTATCAAAATAAATGTTTTGTAACTCAAAACATAAAATGTTTGACTTTTTTTTTGCAAAATCAAAAAGTTTGTTGACTTTTTTCAAAATGGAAAGTTTTTTATTTTTTTGCTCCAAAAAAAGCTTAGGTATTTTCCTGAAAGAGCTTTTTTATTGCTGAGTGGAATGCGAGTGGGATATCTATCAAAATAAATGTTTTGTAACTCAAGACATACATTTTTTTACTATTTATTTGCCAAATCTAACATTTTTTTAAAAATTGAGCATTTTGGATAGAGCTTTTTGGACGCTTAGTGGGATACGATTGGGATATTTATTAAAATAAGTATTTTGTAACTCAAGATAAACTATTTTTTCAAAATCTAACTTTTTTTAAAATGGAGCCATTTTTATGTTTTGCTCCAAAAATTTTTTTTTGTATATCTTGAGTTACAAAACACTTAGCTCTTAAAGGAATAGACCCAAGCTTTCTTTTGAGCAAAAAGAAAAAAATCAGAAAAGGGTCCATTTTGCAAAAAAAAAGTCAAAAATTGTATGTTTTATGAACAAAACATTTATTTTGATAGATATCCAACTCGCATCCCACTAAGTCTTCAAGAAAAAATCAAAGCTTTCTTTTGAGAGTCAACAAAATTTTTGATATTGGAATAAAAATTTAAAAAATTTAAATTTTGTTTTTCGACAGATTGAAGAAATACATAGCTATCTAAACTATTTGTTTAAGTAATAAGTTACATGGATGAGAAAAAACACCTGTTTGGCTAAAATGTCAAATTTTGACGCCCTCTAACTCAGACAGTTCTTTACCGATTTTGTTGAAAAATTGTGTCTGAATTACTATATAATAGAACTAACCTTGGTGTAAACCCAGCAAAAACTTTACTTACCTAGTAAGCCAGCAAGTATAATTGGAGTAAAGCGATAACTACTTATTATTTTACTGAAACACTACTTACCGTTGTTCGAGATTTTTAAAAAAATCAGGGGTCAAGCTTACAAATGTACTTACAATCAGTTGAGAAATAAGTAGTAAATTCACAACAAGAATATGTAGCTAAAAAAAAACACAAAAAATATTGCCTTGTGTGGGAATCGAACAGTTACATTATTTGCTTGTGTTTGATAGTCAAGCTGCTAACTCACTGCTCCATGTACGAGTTATTTTATTGTAAGTTAACAATAGTTTTAACATCAACATATAAATGAATATGATATGAACAAAAAAATTAATGGCTTTGACAGGTGGCGAACCACTAACCTCCCGTTTTCCAGTCAAACACACTAGATAGCTGTGCTAAATGCAAAAGTTCATTACCAGCCTGCATAAAAATAAGTAGTTATTCTAGTAAATAAAATAATGTGCTGGGTAACCACCACTCCTTACAAAAGAATGCATGAAATAACTAGTTGTCATTACAAAAATTCACAAAATTTTTGCTGGGAATCGATTCAAAAAGTTAATTCACCTGACATGTAATCCCTCATCTATATATAAAAGAGTAACGTTACCAAACTACAAAAGGTAGGATACATGAAATATTAAACAAGTAAGAGAGCTATATTCGGCTGTGCCGAATTTTATATACCCTTCAACAACATATACTTTAAAATAAAAATTTGAAATATTTTTAGGTAAACAAAATTTAATTTTTTTTTCAGTTAATTTTTCGAAATTGTTTTTTAATTTTTTTTTAATTTTAAAAAAAAATTTTTTAGTTTTTAATTTTTTTTTTAAATTTAGTGAAAAAAAATTTTGGTGAAAAAAAAAATTCGGGTTAAAAAATATTTTTTCCGATTTTGACCCATTGTAGGTCCAACTTACTATGGTCTTATATACGTCGTTGCACAGGTCTTTGAAATATTTATCATTAGATATCCATATTGTCTATATTAATGATTTTAAAATCGAGGTTGTCCTGCTTTTTTCCTTATATCTCAGCCATTTGTGGACCGATTTTCTCGATTTTAAATAGCAACTGAGCCGGAAGAATTTCGGAGATATTGATGTATCATTCGTGTATGTAAGTTATTTGGGGGCTTCAGAAAGACAGACATGTCTATATCGACTCCGCTATCTATAACGATTTGTCGCAAATGTAAAATGTAGAAATTACAAACGGAATGACAAAATTATATATACCCTCGCCACTCATGGTGAAGGGTATAAAAAGTCATAAAAATATTTAAAAGGGACCTATGTATCATTTGATCCAGCTCAAAAAATACTGAAGCCAGGACCAAAATTTTGATAAACGATATTTTAGAATTACAAGTTTTTTGGGGGGCCATCCTACTATAGAACAGCCATTGCCTTTAGTGTTGACGACGATGTTGTAAAAAAAACAAAAACTCCAAAACAAAATAAAAGCAAACTTGATTAAAGTGTAAAATTAAGTGCACTAGCATATATGTACATATAATTTCTATTTTACTAAGTTAAAAAACGTGATTAGAATCAGGGAAAGTTAAATGAGCTTTCTTCAACAAAATACACACACACGAACAACCTTAATGCAAACAATCCGAAAATAAATTTCCTTTACGCAAATGGTGGCAGCCTGGAATAACTCAAACTATTAAGAAGATTAAATTTAATTCCTAACCACCAAAAAAAAATATAACAATAATACAGCCTTTCATACTCATACGCACAACAGAAACTTTAACAAAAACACAAAAGAGATTAACAAAAACCTCAACAAAAAAATTATGCAAAAATAAAAAAATAAAAATAACACAAACTACTTACAAATGCAGGAACACCGCCTTCACCATGGGTGGTATCACCACCAGCTTCTGTGTGGGCAGACCAGTTAATGACATCATAATTGAAAATGGCATAAGTGTAGACTTCATCGGTGGCCAAAACCATTTGGAATGTGTTAGTCTAAAAATAGTTTAGCAAAAAATTATAAATTATTAATATTTTTTTCATTTTAAATATTATAATTTGTAAGTTTTATATATAAAAATAATTTTAATTAATGCTTTATTAACATTTTTATTTAATTAAGTTTGCTTTTGGCTGCCATAAACAGTTAATTATTAGGTTGTGTAAATAAATATCACTCATACGCACTGTATGAAAAAATAATGTAAAAAATTGAACTAGACTAGAGGAAATACAAATTTGCTGTATTTGATTGAAACACTTAAGGGCCTCCATGTCATTTAAATACTTTCCATATTAATTATTTTAAACATCAAACGTTTTAACGTAGCATATATATTAGACTGGTCTATATCTTAGGAATTTTAGATCAAATGCAAATAAACACGTTTGTGTTTATTAACACACAAAGTGACTATTTAAACTGCTGTTCTGTACATTTGAATAAATAAAAAGTTGTTACAAATTTTAAACTAGTAAATAAACCACAGTTTTTAAAAGGTAAAAACAATAAAATCATTTTTATATTTAAATACAGAATCATTTTCAGATTGGTTTTTTTCAACATTTAATTAGAGTAATTTTTTAAATATTGATACTTTGACCTGAAATTTCAAATAAAATATGCATTTGGTTCGGAGAATATTTTTATACCTTGGGAGTACCAAAGAAAATTCTAATATGAGAGCCACTCTAATGAATATAATATATCTGTAATTAAATTAATTCATTCATGTGAGTGTTTTTCAATATCCGTTTTATTATTTTACACTTCACAAAGACTCGTGATGGTGGTTGTCATTTCGTGTATGATACTTTTATAGAAATATCTAACCACAAAACATAAACATATATTTATTGAAGTTCTAAGTCAATTTAGTTTGTTTGTCAGTGGAAATCAAGTTCACTTTCCAAATACAATAAAAATACTTAATAAATTCAACTAGAATGTTTGTTATTATTCTAAGTGCTTTCGTATTGAAAATCAAACAAATTGATTATTGCTTTGGATGAAGGGTATTTAAAATTCTGCATAACTGAATATACATTGAAACATATATGTAAGTATAAAGCTGTTAATTAATTTATTATTATTTTTAAATGATTAAATAAATTAAAAATTTTAAAAAGAAGGATGTATTAATAAAGACCTGGTTGAAATAAATGATTAAATAACAAAACGTCAATTTAAATCACATTAAAAAAAATGTAATTATTTAAAAAAAATTTTAGAGAAAGGTAACAACAATTTTCAAATTGAATTTTTAAATTCATAAAATTTATGCATGCCATAAACATAAATCATTTAGTTACACCCTCCCTCCCCCAAAAAAAAGTATAAAATAGAAAAATATGCAAAGAATACTGTCCAAATAATGTGTTGGCAAATACCCGTTTTTCTGCCACCAACTATTTTTTTGTTGTTGTTAGATTTGTCTGTGTGTTTAGAGTCATTCATTCATTCCATGCCACCACTTACCGTAAATAAGGAATTATCAATACCACCAGCAAATGATACATTCTTCCATGTTGTGATAACAACATGTTTGGGTACAAAAGTTTCAGCACCAACCACACCATCACGTATATCCCACATGGTACGTTCACGTACTTCCACACCGAATCTGTCAGTGCGTGTCATCAGATCACGTTCCATACTGGAAAAAAAATAAGAAAAAGTAGATGAGAAAAAAAAAGTAAAGATAAATATTTTTTAAAAACAAAATTCAACCATTATAACTATGAAATCATAAAATACAAAATTGTTAAATAAAGAAAAATAAAAAGAAAACTAGAAATTTTTCACACCAGCATTCCAAGTTACAGTGTGGGAGAAAATAAACTTAATAATGTAACATTAAGATGAAAAGCAAGGAAATGTAAAACAAGTAACAGAGCTATATTCGGCTGTGCCGAATCTTATATACCCTTCTCCAAATTATACTTTAAAATAAAAATTTTAAATATTTTTAGGTAAACAAAATTTAAATTTTTTTCCAGTTGTTTTTTTTAAATTTTATAATTATTTTTTTAATTTAAAAAAAATTTTTTTTAGTTTTTAAATTTTTTTTTAATATTTAGTGAAAAAAAATTTTGGTGAAAAAAAAAATTCGGGTTAAAAAATATTTTTTCCGATTTTGACCCATTGTAGGTCCAACTTACTATGGTATTATATACGTCGTTGCACAGGTCTTTGAAATATCTATCATATCCATATTGTCTATATTAATGATTTAGTAATCCAGATATGGGTCAAAAATAGGTCAAAAATCGAGCAACCGAGCCGGAAGAATTTCGGAGATATTGATGTATCATTCGTGTATGTAAGTTATTTGGGGGCTTCAGAAAGTTGATTTCAATACACAGACGGACAGACGGACATGGCTATATCGACTCCGCTATCTATAACGATTCAGAATATATATACTTTGTGGGGTCGCAAATGAAAAATGTAGAAATTACAAACGGAATGACAGACTTATATATACCTTTGCCACTCATGGTGAAGGGTATAAAAATAGTATGTCTTGTGTTAAAAAACATTTATTTTGATAGATATCTCACTCGCATTCCACTAAGCGACCAAAAAGAAAATAAGATTTGTTTTGAGCAAAAAAGGGCCCATTTTTAAAATAAAAGTCAAAAAAGTTGTTGATTTTGGAAAAAAAGTCAAACATTTTCTATTTTTTTTTGTTGTTGAATTTTTTTCAAAAGATTAAAAAAATAATTAGCTAAAGTATTTGAGAACAATTTTTCTAAAAACAACAGGTAATAAGTAACATGGATGAAAAGAACACCTGTTTGGCCAAAATGTCAAATTTTGACCTACTCTAACTCAGATAGTTCTTGACCCATCTTGCTGAAAATGATGACTGAATTACTACCCAATAGATTTCATTCCGATCGAAATACATTGGTTTCAAAAGTTTGTTTACTTGCCATGAAATCCCCCATATATAAACTCAAAACTCTGACATTTATTTATTTTCAAATTTCTTTAATCTAGCGCCTTTATGACCTATGACCTGTTTATGGTATTCATAATGAATTTCGATTATTTAATAGATTATTTCATTTACTAAAATGTCATAGTTTTTTCACTCACTGTTACATATAAGCATTTCATAAAATAAATACATATTTATAAGTATTTACATACATTCATACGCAACTTTGATGAAATATTTACATTTTGACATGCATATAAAATAAAGAAAAAATTCTCATACGAGGACTAGGAGGAAGGTTTTCGGAATTGTTAGAAATTATAAATGATTTAATTCATGCAGAATGCAGAGACTATACAATTTTAGAAGGAATTTCAATGCATTCAAACTTGTGTATGTTTTATATTCAGCCTTTTGGCTAGCATTATTTTTGAGTTAACATACATAACACAGGGCAACAAAATCGAAAAAAATGTTAGATGCTTTTTAAACCACTACAAAATTTTGATGTATTGGGGTTCCAGTAGTGCAAATTGAGGTTTTAAAAAAAAAATTTAAATTGTGTTTATTTTTTTAAATGTTTCTCCACATAATTAATTATTACCCAAAAACAGTTAGTGCAATATTATTAGAATAAACTCAGAAAAATTTAAATTTACATATCCTTTAATCCATTTATATATTGCGTTTTAATCAGCCCAGTAGTTTCGGAGTTATAATAACAAACTTAAGCAAAAAATAATTTTTTTACGTGAAAATAGCTAATTTTTTTGTTTTCAAAAAATTCATGAAAAATCGAAAACGGCAGAAATTGTTCAGGTTTATTGCATTAACGGAAAGCCACATATAATAGCAATATAATAAGATATCGATCATAAAAATCGATTGATTTTTTTTCGAATTTATTTACAATTAAATGAATTCGCTCATTTTTACAAAATGTTAGTTTTTTGTTTTATATACATAAAATTGAGTAGTTAATGTTCTTCTTTTGAGTGATTAAATTTTGAAAACATTTTTTCCATGCTATGTTTAAATTTTCTCATACATATTGCTTTTCAATCGGCTCAGTAGTTTCGGAGTTATAATAACAAATTAAAGCAAAAAGTATATTTTTTACGTGAAAACAGCAAATTTTTTTGTTTTTAAAAATCATGAAAAATCGAAAACTGCAGAAATTGTTTAGATTTATTGCTTTATCGCAAAGCTACATGTAATAGGAACAAAGTAAGATATAGATCATAAAAATCGATGGAATTTTTTCGAATTTATTCACAATTAAGTGAATTCGCTCATGTTCAGAAAATGTTATGTGCTTGCAAGCGTGTACTTTGAGTGTAAATTTTACATGTGTTTTGTTTTTGTTACAATTACAAAACACATGTAAAATGTAAGCACATACAATTTTGTGAAAATGAGCGAATTCGATAGAAACTTATAGAAGTTTCAGGTATTATTGGCTGCAAAATTCAAATCTATACATTTCACATTTTCTAAACCAACCCTCGCACTGCACAAACGTCAACCCGCTTGCCAAAAGGATTTTACTTGTGTATTGTATTTCCCTAGAACAAAAAACAATGTAAAAAAAAAATAAATAAATTCACATACATTCGTTTATATGTATATGGGAGAGAGAGAAAAAAACTTTCTGACAGCATTGTTAAAAATGAAGATAAATGATTATGAGTTATTGAGACTGAAAAAACATTACGAAAACTGTACGTATAAACACGTTTTCAACAAAAATATTTACATATTGGAAAAAACCACAAAATAACAAATTTTCAAAAAAGAAAAAACTAAAAAAATATTGTTAAAGTTAATTGAACGTATGAGTAATATGGTTTGTAATGACCCACAAAAATATTGCTCATACGCTAAGTACGAGTAGTATATAGATTGTTAAATTTTCTTGCGGATTAAACTGTTTCAAATGATTATTTTAAATACAATTTTAAATAAATCTGTTGGAATTAATGAGTTTATTTTGATAAATTTTCTATAAAGCCATCAAAGTTTACTTACTTTTTTTACACATACACACATACGAGTATAATGTAGTTAGTAGTTGCAACGTCCTCAACTATGGCCTGTTTCATTTGCTAATCGAATTGGGTTTATTTAGACTCTATTGACTTTCAATTATCTTGTTTTCTTTTCTCTTATTTAGCAGCCATAATTCATGTCATCATAAATTAAAATGTTTTCTCCTTATGACACTTTAGCTCTATAGTTAGCTTGTTGAAACTTATTGGTGACACTAAATCAATTGCTTTCTGTGCTTATGTGGTTAAAGTGCCACGTCTGTTAGTGTTTAATGTAGAAGTTTAAGAAAACAAGTATTTGGGGAAATAAGTTCTTTTTAGCGAAATAAATCATCTATATCATGCCAAAAAATTTATTGGTTTAGTTTTTGTGTAATCAACCAAATAAAAGTGTTTGGCTGCACATGTGGGCAATGTAAGGAATGTGAATATTTTCAAAAATTTAGTATGAAAAGAGAAAATAAAAAAGGAGTTACCCTGTACTCAAAAGGAAATATCATACGACTTAGATCGTAACGCTGTATATTAGGGTAGGTCGATTTTTTTCACGAAAAATCGTATAGCAGAAAAGCATTCTAAGAAATTTTCCCCAAGAAACCATAGGTCTAAAAACAAATCCTATCTTGCGCATTTTGTCTTTTATCCAATGATATTTCAGTATTTATTTTTTTTATTGGATAAAAAACGAAATGCGCAAGATATGACTTGATTTTAGACCTATGGTTTCTTGAGGAAACTTTCTTAGAATTTTCCGTAGATTGCGTTTCTGCTATACGATTTTTTACCTTTTGATCGTCCATACAATTCGACTGTATATATTGGACATGTGTCCCTAATATTAGCCTCGACAGAACAGTCGATAGTGTGCTGAACGATTACTCTGAGGGTTGCGGGTTCGATTCCCGCCAGAGACTCGGGGTGTAACTGCAGACAAGCAAAACGCTTCGCAGTTTGTGTTTGTTTTTTTAAAAAAAAAAATAATTAGTTACACATTTTACCAACAAAATACACAAAACACATTTAAGCTGATTATTTAAAAAGATTAACTACTGA
The DNA here is from genome assembly GCF_958450345.1 of Calliphora vicina. Classification (NCBI taxonomy): domain Eukaryota; kingdom Metazoa; phylum Arthropoda; class Insecta; order Diptera; family Calliphoridae; genus Calliphora; species Calliphora vicina. Next base: position 140,060,489 of record NC_088780.1, on the reverse strand, counting down.
ATTTATAGTTGCCACAAAAAGTTAAAGAATTATTTTTTATGTATTCAAATAAACAACTAAACATTTTTCATTTAAAAACAAGTAAGAAACTATAATACCCTACACCTAGTAAATGAGCAAAAACTTTTTTCCAGGGACCGTAACGGTTATAAGTGATATCAGAAAGTTATTTTATAACAGGTTTTTTGTGACTTTAAAAATAAAAATCCATCTAAAACAGTTATTTTTCAACGTAAAAATAAAAGTTCTCATGAAACTCTTAAAAAAAGAGTTTTAAATAGCCATCATAAAAAAAACTCATTTGAGGACTTTTATTTTTTCCGTCAAAAAAAAAATCATTTGAGGACTTTTATTTTTTCCATCAAAAAAAAACTCATTTGAGTGCTTTAATTTTTTCCGTCATAAAATAAACGTCATTTGAGGAGTTTTATTTTTCCCGTCAGCAAATAAAACTCCTTTTATATCATAACAATTTCTAAAGCAACTTGCATTGCAATTGAAAAATTGTCATTAAAATAAAAACAATTGGGATTTTAATCATAGAGAATAGACATAGAGCGGAAACTTTCCTGTCAAAGACCTAACTCAGTTGTCAAAAACCTAAGTTGTGAGAATGTATTAGTAGAAATAACTATGTGAAAACAAAAACAACACTCGTAAGTGTGATTATTTTGAGTAATATTTTTGTTTGAGTTTTTTTCTAGTTTCCGCTCTATGTTTCTCTATGATTTTAATTTGCTATTGTTTGATTCCTATTATTAAATTGTTGTTGTTTTTCTTTCTTAAACAAATAAATTACTACACTCATTATATCATATAGACTCAATAAAGGAAAATACTGAAAAAAAGTAGAAAATAAACCAAAAGAGTTTTATTTTTTGACGGGAAAAATAAAACTCCTCAAATGACTTTTATTTTTTTCCGTCATAAATGAGTTTTTTTTCTGACGGATATTTAAAACTCTTTTTTGAGCTATCTTTTATTTTAACGTTGAAAAATAAGTGTTAACTGCGGAGTTGGGATCATTTTTTAATGTCACCATAGATTCTGAAAGAGTCAATACGAATCTATTGGTATATAACAGTATATGTCTCCGTTGACTCTAAATTAGTGATTTTTTGATTTCAAATTTTCTGGATAACCGTTATTTACGGTCCCTGCTTTTTTCATTTAAAATTTCAACAATTTATGTTCGTGAATGATTTTTGGAGGAGGGCCTTATATGGGAGGCCCAAAATTTAATGGCGATGAAATTTGGTCGTGTGGTTTACAGTAGCCCAATAAAGACTACATACAGGAATTCAAATTAAATTTCTTTCGTTGAAAGCTGTATTTGTAAGTTAAAAGTAGTGAAATATATTTGTTAAAAAAATAAATTCACACTAATAAAAATTAAAACAACATCACTTAAGTCGGGTTTAGCAACATGTCCTATCACTTCCAAAATTTCACCGTCATTAAATTTTTTGATTCTGAGTCAAATAACGAAAATTTTTTTTTGGTTTTTTTGGCTTTAATGTTCAAAATATTATGAAACTTAATAGTTCTTGGGCTACTGTATGTTTATATGAAAGTTATTTCTGTTGAATTTTGTGTGTAACCAACATTTTTATCCGATTTGTACTCGTTAAAGTGATTTTCGGAAGCGGGCCTTATATGGGAGCTATGACTAATTATGGACCGATCATCATAATATAATGTGATATAAATTTCGTATATATAAAACTTATTTGGAGCGAAATTTGTGTAGATACTTATTTAAAGATTTATGACCGATAACGTCGTCTTTCGGGAGGACATTTGTATGAGGGCTAAATGAAATAATTGACCGATTTAAACCAGTTTCAATAGGCCATACCAAATTAATACCCTCCCCACTAAGGTGGTAGAAACAATCTTAGAATAGCTTGCATTAAGTTAATTAACAAATAGAAAAATTAATGGAAGGTCAATGAATATTTAAATACAACCAAGAACTTTCCTTAAAACCTAAGCTTTTCAAGAACTGTATATTTGTTAAAGTTCATACATGTTTGGTATGTGTGGTTAAAACAACTCTTAAAGTTCATTAGTTTTTTAACCTCAATATTAACCTTATTTTTTTTGCAGTAACTTGTTAAACATAAAATGCAAAACATCTTGTTCTTGTTTTATTACATTTGCACACATACAAACATATGCACTGACATCCGTATAAATTTTAACATTACACAAACTCTTGTCACTGTGCATTAGGGTGGCCCTGATATTTTTAAATTTCATAAAAAACTCGAAATTTCAACTCAAATAAGCAACCACTAAACATTAGTTTTTAGACGATAGAGAATAATTTTAGATCTCGGGAGATCCAATATAAGGGCCACCGTACTACTGCATTATTCATATATATATTGTTGTCGTTGTTGCAATTTATAAACAGAAAACATGAACTATAGTGCATAAGTTTTTTAAACAAAAAAACTGTAATTTGGGTTACACCAAACAAAAAAGGAATTGCATGCGCCAAAGAAGCCAAATACAAAATAGTTCAGCTGCTAAGCATTAGTTGCTGCAGCTTAACGTTTACACTGGCACACATAATCCTTGCCACACTCACATACACAATCGTACACCATTCACATTGTCTTATACATTCTCATATCCGCAATATTATAAACTGTTTTAGTGGTAACATTTACTCGGCTATTTATTTTTTTTCTATAAAACATAAAAACAAAACCACAATGAAATGAGTTTGAGTGACTGAAAAAAAGCGTATAAGAGAAAATTCTGCCAAAAAGGCCAAACAATGTCGTTTATCACTTGTCGACGCTTAATCCACATTCACCCACAACAATAAGAACCGAACAAAAAAATTTATGAAAGAAAAGAAGAAAAAACTGCTTACATTGTTCAAAATGAAGGGGAAAGCTGTACAGAAGAATGGCAGGCAATATGAACAACAAAAACAGTAACAGCAGCAGCAGCAGCAGCCAAAAACACTGTCATAAGCCTGAAATTGTCAGTGAAAGTACTGGCAATGAAATTGTAATTTTTTTCTTTAAGCAGACATTTAAAGGTTTTCTTCCTTTAAATGTCTGTTGAAAGATTCGAAGATAAAAAGATAATATAAGATGATAAAATACCCTTATACTCAGCACTTACAGTTAACGCTAAATTACCGTAAAGGAAATAATCGAAAATACCGTTATTCCATAAATAATTCACGACTGTGCCGTATTTCTCAGTTTTCCCCAAAGTCATGCACTTTTTTTATGGACCCCCAAAGATTTGGTGCTTTGGTGTAATTTTTGCAAAAAAGTATTAATTTTCTCAGGCTCATATCTTGCAAACAGTTCGGAATTTTGATTTACTCTCTGAGGCAAAATTGTAGCTCTTGTCATAAAGAACAAAAATTATGAACATATAAAATCAAAAAACTTCATCTTCAACATCAAAATCGCAAAAACTTTAACTTTAAATTAAAAATTTAACATCAAAAAAATTCAAATTTAAAGGACCCACCAAAATTATCTCAGAAACATTTCAGCTCTGACTTTGCTAAACTTCATTAAAATATCTGCAATTATTATTATTAGTGAGGCTCTACGAACTGCGACCCAAAGGATCTTTTGTGCAGCTTAGATTTATTTCATCCTAATATATTTAGGCTACGTATAAAGCCAAGTATTCTATTAGGTGAGAGATAAATTACGTCTCCCGGGGCCATTAAGGCCCTTCCGAGCCATTTAGTTCTGCATATTTCCAGCATTGACAGAGGTTTCGGCATGAAGTCCGCAGAACCTGCACTGTTCATTCTCAACGTTACCTAACATAAATTGGTGATACCTCAAACCACAGTGTCCGGTGAATAATCCAGTAAGTATCCTCAAGTCACCCTTTCCGAGCGAAAGCACCGACTGGGATCTACGTCTGGATAGGGTGATGAATCGTTTGGATTGTCTTAGACCTGGTAGATTACCCCAAAAACGGGCAAATTTCGATTCAACCCAAGAACGAATTCGTTCCATAGTGTATCCACGTGGGATGCCAAAGAACGGTTCAGGACCTATAAACGAGCGTCGAGCGCCCCTGTTGGTAAGACAATCAGCACGTTCATTGCCAGCGTGACCTTCATGGCCAGCTACCCAGCACAGTGTAAGTTCATTGTGTGCAGTCCATGACCACACCAGACCTCACTTCACATGATGATAATGCTCTAAGAGCAGCCTGACTATCAGACATAACAAATATTCTATTATTCCTTAGTCTCCTTCTTAAGCACTCGTTGGATCATATAAGGATGGCGTAAATATCCGCCTGAAATATTGATGGGAATGTTCCCATTGGGATACCCCTTTGAAAATTGGGACCATAGATAACCACTCGTCCCTTTCAGGTATAAGGACCCTAAACTTCGTATTTAACACCAGAGTTGGTGATATGTGGTCAGATATTGCAATACTATCATCATTTTCAAAGATGCCTAGAATGCGCATATGCCCAACCAGATCTCCCGGCATTACATAGGATATTCCCGGTAATATGGATGCACTCCTATAGGCCTCCTCCATTATCAATAAATGTAAGGGTGGGATGTGTAGGATTGCATCCAGAGCATGAGTGGGACAGGTCATAGAGACACAGATGAGGCGATATACCTTATCAAGTAAAGCTCTTGCAGTCACCTGTTCTACCTTTTTCCACCATGCCAATGCAGCATAAGTAATAATAATCTTCGGTTTTAACCCCCACGTTCTACCAAAAAGACGCTGGCATTGCCCTAGTGGCCTTTTTGATAGTGTTGGATAAATGAGAATTCCAAGTGAGAGTCCTATCGAGTGTAACCCCAAGATATTTTACTTCCTTAGAAAACCCTATAGATGAGCCATTCAATGTAGGCTCAAAGTTGGCTGAGCCTACATTGTTACCAGATGTTATCAGATTTTATATTAAAAACGAATTAATTCCTTTAAAAGTATTCATTGCAGGAAAACATTTAAATTGTTATGAAATATAGAAAAATTACATTCATTTCATTCACATAAAAAGTTACTATCCTTCATTTTAGCAGCTAGAAATATAGAAAGTGTTACTACTTTACAAAAGTGGTTGCAAAAAATGTATGAGTGTGTATTTTCGAATTAAGAATATCTGAGATGTAGGTTAAACCAGAATTAGGATAAAAGCATCTTGTTGTCTAAACTAACAAAACTTAATATTTTCTTGCTTTTCGGACTAAAATTTTCTTACTGGAAACAATAAATGTGGCAAAACTATTTAATCGAAAGAAATCAAACTGAAATACGTGGAAGTTTTAAACATTCCTGTCAAAGACCTAACTCAGTTGTCAAAAACCTAAGTGGTGCGGATGTATTATTACACTCGAAAGTGTATTTATTTTGAGTAATTGTTTTCTTTGTGCTTTTCTTATTAAAGATGTTTTATGTTATTAATATTTTTAAAAATAAACTCCGATAGGATTTATTTATTTATTTTTTATGATATTTTTATTTTTTAATTTCTAACAATACTTTTATTATATCATAAAAACCAATTTGGCTATTATTCATTTTCATCATAAATCCTTTAGAAAATAATGGCTACAATGTGAGACAAACAAATACATACAAACATACAGACAATAAAAGCAACAACGAATTAAATTTATTTTATACTTTTTTGTCAGCGTTGTTCATTAGGGTGGCCCTTATATTGGACCTTTTCGATTAAAAATTGTCTACGTTATCAAATACTGAAAATGTGATAAAAATCGGATAACGTTTAGAGGTTGCACATTTTATTTGAAGTTTTGAGTTTTGGGGTCAAAGAATAATAACGTTTGATAAAAAAAAATCCACTATAAAGTAGATTTAGTATTTCATTTACCCATAGAAATATAAAAATTGTCTGAAATCGTTAACCCATTGGCCCATCTGTTTCGACACCAAAGCCAAATATCTAAGCCGCTAATTCTCTGTATTTTATGGGACTAAAAGGGTCATATCTATTGTGAGGTGCTAAAATCTGACCAGACCATCACAGGGAACCTGTACTGATCGCAACAGATTCGTTTGAAGGGAGAATTGTCCGAAAAGAATATGCGGCCAGACATGAAACCGTAATATTTCATCAAATTTCGACCACATGTTAAAAAGTAATTAGAATGAAGTGGTTTGGAAGTTTAGCCTCATCCGCTTTATATTCCAGACCGTGCCCTGACCGACTACTATTTGTTCGATCGATAATTACATTGCCGTAATGAACAGATTTGAATTTTGTAAAATGTTCAACATTTGATTTTAGCATGACAGAGAATAATCTTAGACTTTGGGAGCACCGAAAATTGCAAAAGTGCAATATTAGGGCTACCCTATTTATTACACTTCCCAGCAGTTAAGCAAGTAGTCAATGTATCAATTACAGACAGTAATTGTCACTAATGTCTGATCACTTCGCTGGCTCCAATTTATATATTTTGGGTCATTTGACACGTATGAGCTCTTTGTAGAGCAATTGTTTACTTTAAACATCCCATGTAACCGTGAAGTCAATTGTCACTTTAGTGTCTCTAAGTAATCTAGAGTGTAGTTACTTTTTTTTACCCAACCAAGTTGTCGGAGAAAGCTTTTTTTACAAGCAATCGGTTATTGGACTGTCTATGATATGTCTTTTTTACTAACTATTTAAGGTCAATTAGCACCCGTACATGTTAAAATAACTAGTTATGTCGCTAATAAAGTAACCAGTTAAGTAGCTAGTAAGGTAACTGAATCTATGTAGCCGGTATGTGAATACAATGCCTGGACTACTTCGGGCCATTTATCAGACAGTGTCATTGTACAATGATTTTACCAATCACCCTAAATGATAGGTAAAATCATTAGTTCGGACTGCTGGGTAACTTTTGAATTCAACACATAAAAATATGATTGTGATTGCGAGAGAATTGTTTATGGCCATTAAAAAGCAACAATAACAAAATAAAATATTCATTCAGCTGCAAACTAAATTATACGGACACATACTACATACACATAAATAAAATATACAAACATACATACATAGTAAAACTATTCATGCCAAACATAAAAATTGCATTTATCCTCCTATAGAATGTTGTAGTCTAACATTTGTACTTATACATCGTAAATAAGTACTTATACTAACATACATACATATGAGGAGCCGCAGAACAAAAGGTACTTTTTTGCACATTTAAAATTTTTGGGAATTGAGTTTAATTTATTTCGCCCCCTTAAAAAACTGCATGGACCTGAAAATGGTAACAAGTTTCTTAATTATCAATAGATACATCTAACTGTCATAATTCAGAACATTAAATGTTAAGGATGTTTTATATAAAACCATTTTTATAAAAACTAAAGTAAAAAAAGTACGTTTTGTTAAAAAACAAAATTAAAAAGTAGGTTTTTTAAGCGTTTTTTTAAACGATAATTTTTTGAATTAATTGGGGGATTCAAACGGTCTCCTATTAGGTCGTATTGTCATAATGTCATAAAATATTTTTTTAGTTTAAATAAATTTTTGTTGGGTTTCAAACAAAAAAGTTATAAACTAAAAAGACTTTTAGAACTATGTTTATTGGTTTGTTATAAAATAACACTTTTTTGTTTGCAGCACAACAAGAATTTGTTTAAACTAAAAAAATATTTTATGACATTATGACAATACGACCTAATAGCAGACCGTTTGAATCCCCCAAATATTTTTAATCCTGATCAAATATATAAACAAATTTCATATTGAAATTAAATATATTATTTTTCTCGTTTTATACTAGTGTTGTACGTTTTTTTAAGCACCAATTATTTTAGAACCCATTTACTTGATTGTTTGTAGAAGATTTCAACCCAATTATTATAAAAATACCAAAAACCAATTTGTCAAAAAATGCGAAAGAGTACCTTTTGTTCTGCAGTTCCTCATATATAGGGCTTTCATACATTATGAATTCCATAAAAAAAAGCTCAGAAAAAACACATATTTTTTTACCAGGGGTCTTCCGATTTTGACCATATTCTGTAAACTTATACATTTTGTAGTGCTCTTGATATTTCCATTTTTATTATTTAAAATTTCAAAAAACTCGAAATTTTATTCACAAAAGTTGGTAGACAGATTTAGGTTCATATGAAACTTGTTTATATCCAATTTCATTACGATATTAATTACACGGTGTTACGATGGAAAAAAACTTGGAAAACGACCTAGTGTAGGTTATAGGGCTTGCTGAGTACATTAGAAATTGTGTCAACAAATTTCCAAAACACCCTCAAATTCAGAAGTTATTCTCCGTTTTCAGTTATGTCCGTGAACTTATCGATCTGTAACTCAGTCAGTCTCTGGCCGACTTTTAAGTTTTAAACGGTGTTAAAAAGAAAACTGACTACGCTTTAAAATGACGTGCATTTTTATACATTTGTTAGTTATAAGTATTGTTTTTGTTAAGAATATCTAAAAGAAAAACAAAATGTATCAACTTTTTTGATTTTAATCGCTTTTCATTGCTTATTTTGATATGGAAGCTTATACAAATTTATACCAATGAATTAAGGAAATTTAGTTCTTAACAAACCAACGTTTTAATAATTCAAATCGGATGAAAATTGTAAAAGTTATTAAACTTTACATTAACACATTTTTTTAGTATTTTCGCAATTTTTTCTACAATTTTTAATTTACAAGGTAAATTGTGTGGAACTTTTTTCGAAAAAGTTTAATAACTTTTGCAAGTATAAACCGATTTTAACAACTAATATCTCGTTTTTGTCTACATAAAATTGTCTATAAAATACTGTGCAAAAAAAATAGGGTTTCATAGAAAAAAATTAAAATAACTATTGTTGAATTTGAAAAATTAGGAAAAAAAAAATATAAAAAAATGCCAAACTATTTATAAAAACTTAAACAATTTCTAGGAATATAGATCTTAAACATACATTTTATGAAAGCTTAATTCTTTACTTAACTATAATTGTTTAAAATTTTGAAAACGGTCTAAAAATGTGTGAGTTAGAGGTACTAAAGTACTACGACCTACCCTTTTTTCAAAATAACTTAAAATTTTGAGGGTGTTTCAAAATCTTTGAAAACGGTTTTAGTATGTCCTCACCTAGGCCTACAACCTCCACTAGGTTGCTTTTTAAGTTCTGACAAAAAGTGTCATTTTGTAGCAGAGTGTTATTATTAGACAATTATGAATGTTAAAGTCATTTTCTGGAGGGGAACTTGTATTGGGTAGAATATTATGAGGACCCAAAATATATGAGTATACTTATGTGACAAATATTTTGATGTTGGGTAAAAAATTATGTAATTTGCATTTTTCAAATGCATTTTTTTTTAATTTCTACCTGTCGTATTTTGAAAAATCTACAATGTTATATTGAATTAGAATATGTAATATTCCTTACTTAATTCAATATAATATTTTTCGTGTCACAAATTTGTTTGTAAATATTTAAAAAATGACTCTAAATCAGGAACCGTAAATAACGGTTATCCACAAAATTGAAACTCAAAAAATCTCCATGTTAGAGTCAACGGAGACCTATACTGATATATTCCAATAGATTCGTATTGACGTGCTCTTTCAGAATATATAGTGATATTAAAAAAATGATCTTGAGATCAGTTAACACTTATTTTTCAACATAAAAATAAAAGTTCGCATAAAACTCTTAAAAAAAGAGTTTTTAATAGCCGTCTTAAAAATAACTCATTTGAGGAGTTTTATTTTTACCGTCAGAAAAAACACTCATTTGAGGAGTTTTATTTTCCCGTCTGAAAAAACACTCATTTGAGGAGTTTTATTTTTCCCGTCAGAAAATAAAACTCTTTTGGTTTATTTTCTACTTTTTTCAGTATCTTTCTTTATTGAGACTATCTGATATAATGTTTGTAGCAATATATTTGTTTAAGAAAAAAAAACAACAACAATTTAATAATAGGAATGCAACAATAACAAATTAATATCCCACTTAATTTTATTTTAATTACGATTTATTCAATTGCAATGCAAGGTGCTTTACAAATTGTAATGAGTAGACCAGCGGCAAGCTTTAGGTGTCAATTTACATAAAATGAGTTTTATTTTCTGACGGGAAAAATAAAACTCCTCAAATGACTTTTATTTTATGACGGAAAAAATAAAACTCCTCAAATGAGTTTTTCTGACGGTAACAATAAAACTCCTCAAATGTGTTATTTTTATGACGGCTATTTAACTCTTTTTTTAAGAGTTTCAATCGAACTTTTATTTTTACGTTGAATAATAACTGTTTTAGATGGATTTTTATTTTTAAAATCAAAAAATAACTGTTATAAGATAACTTTTTTGATATCACTTATAAACGTTACGGTCCTGCTCTAAATAGTATGTGTTTACCGAATATGATCAAAATCGGAAGACCCATGGTCAGTTTGTTTATGATGTCTTATGGAAATATAATATACATTTTTGTTGCGTTGCCTAATGGAATTTTAGTTTACTTTTAGATACTATTTATAACAGTGATTACTTTGATGTTATCTGTAATAAATAATGCTATTGAAGGAATTTAAAAGAAAGATCAAATAATATTTCCGAATAACTTCAACAATTCCTGAATTTTTAAAATTTTTCAAAATAGTGTTAGCTGTCATTTTTGGCTCCAAACAAACGGAGTCATCCTATGTTACACATACTTATGTATGGATACATACATGCAAACACGCTCTTATGCAAACAAACACATATAAAACAACACAGAAACATGAATAAATTATTAAGGAACGCTCTACTCCGACTCTAGTACATGTATATTCGTGCTTTTATGCAAATCAATTCAAAATGCTGACAAACATACACAAACACCAAAACACATACTACATACACAAATATACTCGTAAACTCTAATATTAGTTGATTTTACTACAGTAAAGGCTTG